>NC_137090.1:22896940-23496940 GCF_951640355.1 Cnephaeus nilssonii | reverse complement strand
CAACAAAAAAGATCACTCAGTTGTAATATATTTACGTTTGTAATCTGGTCTTTCCTTTAATAGATGTCTATAAGAAAATCTTAGAAACCACAATGACTCCAACTGGAATAGATACTGCAAAACTTTATCCCATTCTGATGTCATCTGGACTTCCCAGGGAAACTCTTGGACAGATATGGGCCTTAGCTAATCGAACTACACCTGGCAAACTTACTAAAGAAGAACTTTATACTGTTCTCGCCATGATAGCAGTAACACAGGTAGACATTGTTTCAGTTAGATCAAATAATTTTTCAATATAAATTGGAAGAATATGAATCCTTTGTGATTACAACCTCATAGCATTCCTTGTACATTAAAATTTAGATTATTATCAAGATACAGTACTTCAAAAAATGTATAGTTTATATGAAGCACATACTAGAAAAATAATTCCTTTGTTTAAAAACTATTTAATATATTAACATCTTCTGACATGACTATCTCTCTTCTGAACTTGAAAGTTAGTAATAGATGAAGTTTTTCTGTCCTTTGAAGTGCTTGTTTAAAATTCCTTAGATATAGATAAAGTAGTTTCCATCTGATAGTAATTTCTTTTATATTACAAAGCCATTTATAATATATCTAATCATGATTTGATTATAGTAAATTAACCAAACTTGTCAGAGAGTGAAAATGTCAGAATTGATACATGTTGGCCATTTCTTTGCTAAATATTAGGATTGCATTAACCTTGTAACTTATTTTCTTGTATTAAATTCATGAGTTTTGGGAGAGTTAGGAGTGGAATCATACCAATGCTACAGATTTTACATTTTGGTCTGCCTTTGCCAGATTTAGTTGTATGTGTTTTAAAATCTGCTAAAATGTTTCCATTTTCTTCCTATGTAGAGGGGTGTTCCCGCCATGAGTCCTGATGCTTTAAACCAGTTCCCAGCGGCTCCTGTTCCAACTTTAAGTGGCTTTCCTATGACTTTGCCTACTGCAGTGAGTCAGCCAACTGGGATGCCTTCAGGTCCTGCAGGCTCCATGCCCCTCAACCTCGGGCAGCCAGTCATGGGCATTAACCTTGTTGGACCAGTGGGGGGAGCTACAGCCCAGGCTTCCAGTGGCTTCATGCCAACTTACCCTGCAAATCAGGTAAATGGAGAAACTGCATATTTCCAATAATTCCTGAAAGGAATCTGGGCACTGTTTTTTCCAGAGATGCAGAGAAGATTGCTGGATTATGATGGACTCCGGAGGTGAAGATTAAACAAAACAATACAAAATGTAATTTTTCATTATTTAAAAAACATGAAGCAATTTGTTAAACCTTAAGATAGTTGAATTTTGGCTAAAAGTTTATAGTTCTTTATACCATATCCATTTTAAACATCAAGCCTAATAAAGTTCATTAAATTCTTAGGCTGTTAAACCTGAAATTAAAGTACTTCAGTTTATTTTTCATTTCTCAGATTAGCAAGAAATTTAAAAACAATAGTATCAGTAAAAATGTAGGGAAAAGGGACTATTGATACAGTCTTTTTGGCATGTTAATAGTTCTCAATTTCTAAATATATCTTCTGACCTACACAGTCATGCTGTGCTGTTAGGAATCTATCTCACAGAAATAGTAACTCAAATTAGCACAGATACAAAATGATATCTGTTATAACACTGTTTGTTAGCATAAAAAATTAGAAATGGCTAAATGTCCCTCAGGAAAAGAAAGGTTACATAAATTTTGGTTCATTCATATAGTAGTAAACTGTTTGATCATTAAAATGAATTAAGATAGATCTGTATGTACTGCATTGAAAAGATGTCCATTTCATATAATTACATTTTTTAAAGTGAAGAATATAAGCTCATTTTTTATAAAGCAAATGAACTGTTTATAATCTTATATTTTTAAATTTACAAACATGTATAAAATGTTTTTTAAAGATGATAGGTTCTCAGTAATCTGTTAAATGATTTAGCTGTTTAAAAATTATATAGGTTAGCCCTAGCCGGTTTGGCTCAGTGGATAGAGCATCGGCCTGCAGACTGAATGATCCCAGGTTTGATTCCAGTCAAGGGCACATTCCTGGGTTGTGGTCTCTATCCCCAGTAGGGGGTGTGCAGGAGGCAGCCGATCAATGATTCTCTTTCATCATCGATGTTTCTATCTCTCCCTCTCCCTTCCTCTTGGAAATCAATAAAAATATATATTTTTAAAATATATAGTTTAGCTTTTTAAATCAATTTTTTACGATTTGTACATTAGAGTATCTAATTTTTTTAGACAAGATTCCTCCCTTAAGCACTGGAATTGATGTTGTATCTAAAGTGTGTTCTTCTAAAATTAGGTAGTTGTAACTAAATGCAGAGATTTAAAAGATAGTCTTTGAGATTGGCATTTGGAGATTTGTTATTTACTATTTTACTAGTTTAATGCTCTCTCTTTAAATGTCCTCATAAACCTAGGTAGTAAAACCAGAAGAAGACGACTTCCAAGATTTTCAAGATGCTTCTAAGTCAGGATCCCTTGATGACTCTTTCAGTGATTTCCAAGAGTTGCCCGCTTCTTCAAAATCAAATAATTCCCAGCATGGAAACAGGTACAAAAGAGTTGACTTTAGTTAACATTGTATTTAATAATTGAGAAAGAGACATCCACGATGGGAAGCCTAAGTGTAAGTAAGAGAATTAAGACTCTGTACTTTCATGGTTTTTCTGATTAAACTCTCCTTATTCATAGTTTTACTCTTCAAACTTTTGTCCGCATTGTCCACATTAAACTTCATCCCCTACCATTTCTTCCTGGTACACACCTGCTTACCTATATTTTATGTGCCTGTGCTAAACTTGATTTATTATAGCTGAGTGCATCTGTGCAGTGAGGACTTTTATGACCAGGTCTTCAACTGCTAAAAAAATTTTTAGCCTGAAGCACATAGTTTGATATTTTTGCAATGAATATAATGTTGATTGTCTATAGAAATCATAATTCAGAAGATTAAGTATGATTATTCACATTCTCATACTTAAGTTGAGATTAATGGCTGTTAGGCCTTCGTATTTCTCTTTGTTTGCATAGACCGCTGCACAAACATATCTCTAATGTTTTATGTGCTAGTTTAACTTTTAGGTACAGTAACTGATTCAGTATGTTCTCAACACCATTCCAACATTTTGAAAAAGTATTTAGATACTTCTTCCACAGATTGGAACATACCAGAATTTGATTAAGCAATATGAATTTCTTCAGGGTTTTTTTTGAAACTTGTTTTTGTCAAGATACATATTCCATTTCTCTTATGTTTCTATTTGTGCAATTCCATTCATCTTTTCCCTTTTAACTAATTGATTATCTCTTAGTCAACATTTCTTGCATATGCACTGTAACAAGAACTGAGAGATAGGATTTATAATCACAAATTAGGGGAAGAAATATTCTGATTTTAGGAATATATCAAACACATGTAAATGACATATAGAAAAAATATATAAGGGTTGTGAATTTAGAGGACTAGGATTTCCAAGCCCACTACACAGCATATGTGTTACTAACCTGGTAGACACAGATTAATATTTCTTTCTCATATCTCTTCCTTTGAACAAAATGTTCTACTGCTATCTGAAACATACCTGACTGACCCAAGGCATCTCAAAGCACCTGCATAAAATTAAATTTATTGTTTTCCTAGTTAAAGCTAAATAAAAAATTATTAACTCATCATTTTCTTCTTTGGTGACTCATGTCTCCATATTCGGTCACCAAATCAGAAGCATGTTATTTATTTTTGGCTCCCTCCTCTCTCCTTTACCACCATTATCTCTGTCAGCTCCCCTTGTCATGGAAAAGGCCATGTGTGATCTTGCTCCTGCCTACTCTCTCAACTACCGCCATTTCCCCACAGCTTGTACTGCAGCCATGCCACCATGACTTCAGACTCACCATGCTCTTCCCAGCTTCTGGCCTTGTACGTTTCATTTTCTCAGTCTGAAATTCTTTCCATCGGTAATTCTAGTTCCATTTCAAAAATTGATTTAATATAGGAAATTTTCACTAGCCCTTTTGGATCAATCACTGCTACCAAGATGAGTTAAGAGCCTCTCTGTCTCCCCTGTCAAGGTACCTTATGATATCTGTGCCCTAGTTATAATTTCTGGGCTACCTGACTATTTCCTTCACTAAGCTATAAGTACCTGAAGACAATATTTAATGTCTACATATATAATACTTAGCCCATGATTTTTAGTTAATAAAGGTTTGATGGATGATTATATTATAATAGAGGCTCAGTGCACAAAATTCGTGCATGGCGGGGGGGGGGGGGCGGTGAGGGAGGGCGTGGTTATGTGTCCCTCACCCCAGCCTGCACCCTTTCCAATCTGGGACCCCTCAAGGGATGTCCGACTGCCCGTTTAGGCCCGATCCCATCGGACATCCCTCTCACAATCCAGGACTGCTGTCTCTCAGCCGCTTGCCTGCCTGCCTGATTGCCCCTAACCTCTTCTGCCTGCCAGCCTGATCACCCCCTAATCACTCCCCTGCCAGCCTGATCGATGCCTAACTGCTCCCCTGCTGGCCGGATTGCCCCTTACTGCCCTCCCCTGTCAGCCTGGTCGCTAATGACTGTCTTCCCCTGCTGGCCTGGTCGCCCCTAACTGTCTTCCCCTGCAGGCCTGGTCGCCCCCAACTGCCCTCCCCTGTAGGCCTGGTTCCTCCCAACTGCCCTCCCCTGCAGGCCTGGTTTCTCCCAACTGCCTCCCCTGCAGGCCTGATCGCCCCCAACTGCCCTCCCTTTCAGGCCTGGTCCCTCCCAACTGGCCTCCCCTGCTGGCCTGATCACCCACAACTGCCCTCCCCTGCCAGCCATCTTGTGGCGGCCATCTTGTGTCCACATGGGGGTGGCCATCTTTGACCACATGGGGCGGCCATCTTGTGTGTTGGAGTGATGGTCAATTTGCATATTACCTTGTTATTAGATAGGATTGTAGTATGAAAGTCATAGACTGAAGTTATCAAATTGGTGGGTGGTTCATTCCTCTGGGGGAAAAATATATCTCATTAGATTAAATTAAAATTGGGGTATAGAAAGTTTTAAAATGGTGGCTAGACCTGTGAGATATGTGGGGTATTAGCAATTTTGTGTGGCATTATCTCCACATCATAGTTGACTTTCATACATAGCCATTCTTTGCAGATTTTTCTTATTCAGTTCTGATTTGATTTTTCTTGCATGAAAACATTTTGCTCATGTCTAAGAATCCATGATTGTTGTTTACTTATTCATTTAGAAACATTTACTTAGCATCTGCTATATGCCAGACATTGGGATAAGCACTAGAGATATTGAGAAGCAAAAACCACAGTTCTTGCTCTCAAGAAGCCTAATTTTATCTGGGTATTTATATTATCCGATAAAACTCTCTTAGAATTGGTCCTTAAATGTGTGTGTGTGTGTGTGTGTGTGTGTGTGTGTGTGTGTGTGTGTGTGCATGTGCATATATAATGAACTCCCTAGTTTATGATAATCTGTATTCCATATTATGAGTTTATTCTTAAAGGATATTTGTTAAATCACAATATGAATAGCTAAGCCTAGGTGAGACCACTTTGGGTGGTATTTTTAAGCAGAAAATGGGCTCTTTTTATTTTGGTCAGAGAACATAAAAAGGAAAGTGTTAGAAGTAGGCTGGAGTGGAGAGTATTGTTAGTGGCGGGGGCGGGGGGGGGGGGATGACATTAATTAAGGGCTGCACCAACTGTGGGATGCCATGATTTATGGCATAATCTGTAAAACATTTTAGAACTAAGAAGTGGCATGATGAAAGTGATTTTTGCTGCTGTGTGTAGGATAAATTCAGCTGCCATGATAATCCTATTGTGAGATGATGAGAGGTACTCTGGATTTAGAGTTATAGATACTGAAAATGTGTATCTGAGAAATTGGTTGGACTCCATGTTGAACTGGATGTCAAAGTCAAAGGAGAAATAATTAAGCTGGTGTGAAAGGGGATCTGGAAGACAGCAACATCATTCATTTATCCATTCAGAAAAAGCTTTGTGTGTGTCAGGCACTGGGGAGCCTGGTATAATAAACAATACAGATACAGGGCACTGATGCTAGAGTAAGATTAAGGTGTAGAGGTTTAGAGTTGCTTAGTTTTATTTTGCTTTTTAAATGGGTGTATTTAGCAGGGTGAGCAAATAAGTAAAATCATCTACCACAGCCATGTTGGAGTGATTGTAAAGCATAAATGGAATTTTATTTTGTTAAGTCAGCAGTACTTCATTATCCTAAAGATCCTCGCTATTTTTTTTCTAATTCTGAAAATAAACTTTAAATTAATAATATTAATTAACTGTCACATTTAGAAGACTTTAAAAAACCATAGCTAAAGTTACAGATCATGAAAAACTAATAGATCATTCAACTTTGTCTTTTATTCCTAAGGCATTAATTACCTTTATTCCTGTGTAGCATTCTGTTCAATGAGTTGTAGTTTAATTACTTATTGAACTTTTAAAAATTCACCTATAACATATAACTGATTCCCTATTTATCAAGATCAAATATGTAGCAGCTGTTTGGTAGTGAATGTGAAATTATAATAATTGATAGCACTAAGCCCTAAAGCACTGTGGATCCCCATTAATATGTGTGTGCAAGAGCTGGGTTTCTTTCTTTGCTTGGAGGCCACTGATAAGATTTAAATGACTGTGGAAATGTTTTTGCTCCAGGGCAGAGAACTCAATAGAAATCCATTTATATAACTTGCAGTGTGTTATTGAGTGACACAAACTAGTGGTGGAATATAATCATTCATATGTAAAGGTGGTTCTTCCTGGGAGCTGCCTGTGTTTGATAAGGGGGTGGGTGGGGAAAGCAGTGCTTTTCTAGTATGTGTTAAACTGGTCCAAGAATTACCCACATAGATACTACTCATTACACTATTTTTCCATCCAGGGAGAAATGTCTCCACAGGCAAAAATACCTTTATCTAATTTTGAAGTGATTGTTGTTTTACTACAAGGATAGCTACTGGAACTGCTGATGTGATCCTAGCAAAAAATGCAAATAATCCATCGCTGCTATCAGGTGTGTAAACTGCTGTCAGTAAGCAACGCCAGGAAGCAGCAGCATGATCAAGAGAGGAATAATTTACATCTTAGCTTGAACAGCATTTCATAAATATATTTTTATCTCAACTATTCCACCTCTGCATTCTGACCCCATTTTAGAGAAGAATTTATATTCAGGTTCACATAATTTACTTGAAAATGTTGGGTATACCTATTTGGAGCAATTCACTTTTATGGTCGTAAAGTTAAAATTGCAGTAGGTCATCATTCTATGATAATCTATTTCCAGTGCCATTCCGGTTGTTTTTGTGGCTTAAAGATGTGATTAGATGGTCAGTGTGGATCCAACAATAATCAAGAGGAAAATTATTGGTTGGGTGTTGTTTCAATATATTTTTTCAAGAAGGATGTTGTTTTTAATCATTTGTAGCATATACATATTTTTTACTTTTAAAACAGGGAGCCATGTGTTTTAGTTAGGTACCTATTTGCCATTTTAATTCCAAGTTCCTACTTGAGAAGGAGAGGATTTAGTCTTCTAGTCATTAAGAAGTATTTTTTCCCTTTCAGTGCCCCTTTGTTGATACCACTTTCTGGAACAAAAGCATCATCTTCAATGGATAAATATGCTGTGTTTAAAGGAATTGCAGCTGACAAGTCCTCTGAAAATACTGTTCCATTTGGAGGTAAAAATAGTTTGTGAATGTAAATCTTTGTTTTTAGTGGTGGCCTTTTTAAAAAAAAGCTATTTTATTGATTTCAGAGAGGAAGGGAGAGGGAGGGGGGGGGAGAGAGAGAGAGAGAGAGAGAAAAACATCAATGATGAGAGACAATCATTGACTGGCTGCATCTCGCACGCCCCACCCACCAGGGATCGAGCCCGCAACCCAGGCATGTGCCCTGACCAGGAATCGAACCATGACCTCCTGGTGCATAGGTTGATGCTCAACCACTGAGCCACACTGGCCAAACCTTAGTGTGGCTTTTTATGGTAAACTAGAGGCCCAGTGCACAGAATTTGTGCACAGGTAGGGTCCCTAGCAGCTGCCGGCCACCAGCCGGGGCCTCCCTTCCTGGGCTGCCGGCCAGGGCCTTCCTTCATTCCACGCCACCCCTTGGTGGTCAGCGCACATCATAGTGAGTGATTGAACTCCCAGTCAGTTGAACTCCAGAAGGGACACTTTGCATATGAGGCTTTTATATATATAGATGTGTAAAATG
The DNA here is from genome assembly GCF_951640355.1 of Cnephaeus nilssonii. Classification (NCBI taxonomy): domain Eukaryota; kingdom Metazoa; phylum Chordata; class Mammalia; order Chiroptera; family Vespertilionidae; genus Cnephaeus; species Cnephaeus nilssonii. Next base: position 23,488,659 of record NC_137090.1, on the reverse strand, counting down.
CCTGTACCACGTGTTAAGTATGTTTGGCTAACCCAGTCTGCCTTATTTTCTTGAGTTGTGATCTCAAGGTTCCTAACCTTACTTGAGTTTCTGTCTTTTTAATCATAGAGTCTGGTGATAAATACAGTGCTTTCAGAGAACTTGAACAGACAGCAGAGAGTAAATCTTCAGGTAAGTTTTTGATTCCTTAAATGAATAAATTATTTCAGTTTCTAATAAAAGAGATCTTTGAACGTTCTTTCAATGACACCTCTGAATGCCTTTATTTTATTGTGTGTGGGTTGTTGGTTTTTTTTTTTCCTGTGTGTCTGGAAATTATAAGGAAGCAAAATGTGGTTCAGTTATTGGAAATTATTTTCTAAAATTTAGGGCAAACCTCAAATCAATGCAGTTTCCTCTAAAGGGAGTACATTTCCTTTCTCCAGAAGCCTTAAGCCATGTTAGACTCCTGTGTCAGATGGAGGGCTCTGACCACTTTTGGTTATTTTAATGTCCCACAAGATTGTGGACTGTATAGAAGGCAGCAACCAGTCTTTTACTTTTCAAGATTTTCAAAGTTGGTTATAATTTAATAAAATGAAATGAAAGGGCTTTCTGTGAATATGTGGTCTCCACGTCTGATAGAAGGGTTAAGTAGAGTAGAAAGGACTATAGGATGATATGCCCTGGTGGGGTGGCTCAGTTGGTTGGAGCATCATCCTATGAACCAAAAGGTTGCAGGTTCGATTCCTGGTCAGGGCACATACCTAGGTTGTGGGTTTGATTCTCTGTCAGGGTGCATACAGGAGGCAGCTTATTGGAGTTTCTCTCTCACATCAATGTTTCTCCCTCTCTCCCTCTCTTTTCCTCCCCACTTCTTCTCTTAAATCAATAAACATATCCAGTAAACATATCCTCTGGTGAGGGTAAAAAACAACAACAGTAAAATGATAATGTGTGAGCCATATATGTAAAGGGTAACAGTTATGTTTGTGGTTAAATTCTACTGTAAACTTGATATGTAGAGTTTAGATCATCTATATGCCAAATTATGTCCTTCAAAGCTTAAACTGCGCATGCTATGAAATTTGTATACTCTGTTGAGTTTTTCCTGGGAACAGTACCTTTTTTGTACTGAATGCACAGATTTGGAACATCCTTCAACAGTCACTTGTTCTCACCCTTCTGCCTAGGGCAGTGGTTGCCAACCTTTTGGACCTCACGGACCACCAGTGGTCCGCAGACCACCGGTTGGTGACCGCTGGCCTAGGGGATGGGAGGAGAATATAGGAAAGGTGAGTATATGTGAAAGTTAAAGTAGAGAGTGTACTGCTTAAGTATCTAAAAAGGGAATCTCACCTTTTCTGAAAATACTCAGTCCCTGACAGTTCTTATATGCTAGAAATGTTCCCTTGTGTTTCAGCCAAGCCATTAGGATGTAATAACTATGTCTTCCTCCTTGCCTGTATTAGGTACTAGGAGTACAAAGATAAGCACTAGAGGAACTTTTGGATTGTTAATTTGTCATTTACTCCTAGCAATGCTTTCATCAACTCCTGGGCCAAGGCAAGTTTGGAATAGAGTATGGTTTAGTACCAGGGGTCTTTGTATAGTATGGTATTAATGATCGAGTGTATGTATGTTATTTCTGGGAAAGACAATGGTGCCACCCAAATGTCCTTAGTCCTGCTTTTTGACACTTTATTAACAGAATTCCAGATTGTTGTTGCCATTTTTGTGTACTTGCTTTCATTCCTTTCTTTAACTCTATGGCCTTCCAGGCAGAAATGCCAACTTTGTTCATTTTAGAACATATTTTATTCTACTTGCATTAAAAATACATTGGCCTTACAAAGTATGTAAGTATCTTAGAATTTATGAAGACTCTTATGGTATTCTGTTCAGAGCTGTGGGTTTTTTAGGTTACTAAACGACAGAGTTTAATAATATTTTCTTTTTTCTACCCTACAGTTTAAAACATAATTAAAGTTAATGAGGAAAATATTTTATGTAGCTAAGTGACACTGAAGTTTTAATAAAAAGTGATCTCTTTTGAAACGTTTTTAGGGCCTATAAAGTAACAACTAGAGAGGGAAATTTATGAGGATTCAGAAGTTAACTGAAAAGCTACCCATGAAGTAATATGCTTAATAGAACTTCTGATATGCAAACTTCAAATGACTGTAACTAAATTATTTGCCTCCAAAACCCCTTTGTTTGTGAACTTGTAAACCTACCCATTTTTATTTCTTTTTAACCTTTTCACTCAGCTTACATTTCTAATGGAAAAGTTCACAATTCATCAGTAAGTTTAGTTTGCTGTGGTTATTTCTTTTTTAAAATGACAAAGCAAAACTTGTCAATTTCACAGATATTTCAAAGCAGCACATCAAAAATTTTGGCTGTGACAAAAATTAGCTGCTTATTACCTTTTCATTTACAGAAATAATACAAATATTGTCAGTGATATACTTGCCTAAAGTACTAGGGTGATTTTTTAAAATGTTCTACGTCTGCTTCTCCTGTTGGTTTGTGAAATTGACTATAGTTTTATTGGTCTTATGTTTTACAAACATAAAATAGAGGAATTCTGAATGTTTTTCCTCTCTAAAGTTTTCCTAATAATACTAAATAGATTTCTCTGTGTTGATGAATTATGCTGGTGAATTGGTTAAATAGCTCAGATTAGGAGGAAAAAATTCTGTTATTTTCCATGCTTCTGTTATTTTCCATGCTTTTTTTTATGATATGTCAACATATATTTCACTTTACATGCACAATATATTTAAAGCCTGTATTATTTTAATGACAATTTTAAGAATTGGATTTTAGTTTTAAATACATTTTTATAGTTCATATGCTTTTATATTTTATTTTTAGGGAAAATATGATTTAAAAAGTGGATGAGGAAATTAAAGCTCATATTTTGACTTATAACTTTCTGACACTTATATTTTTAAACAGGTGATGTTGGTATAACTATATTTATATTTGGTTTATCTCTGGTTTTCATTACCTGGTATCTAGTGGATTTTATGGAAGACCTTCAGACACCATTAGAAAACTAAGATCATTTGCATCCCAACCTCATACCTATGAGTGTTAACATTACTATGATAATAAAGAATAGAAAACCTAGTAAGAATCATGGCTCCAGATTTTTATCAGTATCTTAACTGAGTCTACTTAAATATTTATGAAAAATACATTAGCACCTATTTTCTCTGACTAAAAAATTCTGTCAGAACCCCATCCTCAGAGTAGCACAGTATAAGTTTAAATCATATCCTTGGAAAGTTTTAATAATAGAGTTAGTGCATATTCAAATCCCTTTGAATTTTAATAAATAAGTGTTCAGTAAGATGACTGATTTCAAGAAAAACCCAAGTACTGCCTGGTTTGGATTTGTTAGACAGTATAGGGAGAAGCTGCTTTATAGTGTGCCCTGGGCCAGAATGCTTTACAAATAAGTAGATACTTTTTCAAAAATTTTCATCAGAGTTGCCTTTAAATTAATGCTTCCATATTCTGGAGCAAGACCACCTACTATGTCAAGTTAAACAAAGTGGTGTACATCCTAAGTTTAGATGCAGGGTTTTTTGTTGTTTTTTTTTCCATAATATTCCATTGGTACCTGTGATATACTTTTCCTGATTGATCACCATGTAACACATTTTATATTTAAAGGGCAATATTTTAATATAACTCTCTTCAGCAACAACTTTTAAAAAATATATATTTTTATTGATTTCAGAAAGGAAGGGAGAGGAAGAGAGAGAGAAACATCAGTGATGAGAGAGAATCATTGATCGGCTGCCTCCTGCACACCCCCCACTATGGATGGAGCCCACAACCCAGGCATGTGCCCTTGACCTGAATCAAACCTGGGACCCTTCAGTCCGCAGGCCAATACTCTATCCACTGAGCCAAACCAGCTAGGGCCAGCAACGACTTTTTTATTCTATTGTACCCTTTGCTGGCTATCCATAGTGAGAAAAAGTTCTGCAAGCAGTGCTTTTGGCCAAATGAAGGATCTGGCACCAGGAGACTTCTCACACTACAGGGAGCAAATGAAAATAATACTATTTGGTGCTCTTGGTTTGATTTTGATTTTTATATCACTAGCCTTCAATGTGGAAACAAATATGTAGTTCCTAAAAGAATATTTGGTATGGTTTAAACTGTAGTTAAATTATGTCAGTCTAGTAAGGGAAAACTTTATAAATAAAGTATGCTTGTTGTATTTTAAAATATATATTTTTATTGATTTCAGAGAGTAAGGGAGAGGGGGAGAGAAATAGAAACATCAATGATGAGTGAGAATCATTAATTGGTTGCCTCCTGCATACCCCACACTGGGGGATGGAACCCACAACCCAGGCATGTGCCCTGACCAGGAATCGAACCATGACCTCCTGGTTCATAGGTCAATGCTCAATCACTGAGCCATGCCAGCCAGCAAAGTATGCTTGCCATTTAATATGCTGTGCATCATATTGTTTTCAGCTCTTTCTTATTTCACTGTTGTTTTTGTTTTCTTTCAGGAGAAAACTTTGCAGAATTCAGATCTGCAGGGACTGATGATGGTTTCACCGATTTTAAGACTGCCGGTAGTATATCACCCCTAGAGCCACCAACAAAAGACAAAACTTTTCCAGCAGCCTTCCCCTCAGGAGCTATACAACAGAAACAACAAACTCAAGTGAAACATCCTCTGAACTTAGCAGACTTAGATATGTTTTCCTCAGTTACTTGCAGCGGCGAGAAACCATTGTCTTTTTCAGCCGCATTTAGTACATCAACATCTGTTTCTACACGACCACAGGCAGGACCTGCTGCAGCCACAGCAGCATTGGCATCAACTAAATCTTCTAGTTTGGCTGACGATTTTGGAGAATTCAACCTTTTTGGGGAATATTCTAGTCCAGCATCTGTTGGGGAGCAGGATGACTTTGCAGATTTTATGGCTTTCAGTAATAGCTCTGTTTCATCTGAGCAAAAGACAGATGACAAATATGATGCCCTCAAAGAAGAAGTTAGTCCTGTTCCTTTGACCAGCAGCTCGAGCAACACAGTGAAGAGTGGACAAAACTCAGCTGCTGCGTCTACCAAATATGATGTCTTCAAACAGCTTTCTCTGGAAGGATCTGGACTAGGTGACGAACTGAGAGATAACCCTCCTTCAGGAAAAAGTGATGATGATTTTGCCGACTTCCACTCCAATAAATTTTCTTCCATGAACTCAGACAAATCCCTGGGAGAGAAAGCAGTGGCTTTCAGACACACCAAAGAAGACTCTGCTTCAGTGAAGTCCTTGGATCTCCCTTCCATTGGTGGCAGCAGTGTTGGCAAGGAGGACTCTGAAGATGCACTCTCTGTTCAGTTTGACATGAAACTGGCTGATGTGGGAGGAGATCTTAAGCATGTCATGTCTGATAGCTCTTTGGATTTACCAACAGTTAGTGGCCAGCATCCTCCTGCTGCAGGTGAGGAATTGGTGAGATTGCTCTGGTGATGGTGATGTAGATTTCAAAGATGGTTCTGTGGGTGTTGATTTACAGACAGTAAGTCTCTGGCTCTTAACCTTTATGAATTTCTAATAACCTCTTAGTTACCAGTCCCCTTAAGCAATGTTAAATTTGAATCTATGGATACTTGGGTGTAATGGATACCATGAATACTATGGAACTTAGATTGAATAAATATTTTCATTTTTGAAATCTAACACCAACTTGGTGGTAGAGGCACATAAAAATCCACTGCTAAATGAACCCCACATTGCCAAAATTTTTGTAGAAATTTTTTCAGTGCCAGTAATGTTCCTCTATTTCTGTGAGTGAGGCCAGTGTTTCCCTCTCCTTTTTTCTTCTCTTGGGTATATTTAATAGCTGCCAGTATAGTTTTCTGTTTGGTTTACAGAAACTGACTCTTGTTAGGTCAATAAAGTAAGAATGTGTAGCCAGTTGTACTGCAGTTTGCCAGGTCCCTACAAGAGAAAAAGAGGGAAAGTGCTTGTGTATGGATGTACAGTGTGCCAGGGTCTGGCAAAGAGGAGGACGTGAGTTAGTGGATTTCAGGTAGTTTTCAGTGTTAAACTTTATTATTGGAAGTATTAAATTGTAACAGGTCTGTAGATGATAGAATAGGGGGGTAACCTCTCACTTTCTCATAAAATGTTTGAGGATATCTTATAAGGGAGCCCTCTTAAAATTCTGTATGAATTTACATGTAGCAGTTTATTCTCTAGTTTAACTTCTTGTCATAAAAACTAGATTCCCAAGTGTCCTAGTTTTTATTTTGTTTTGTTATTTGATATATATAGAAAGATAAACCTATTTTGTGGCCTTTAATAATGAGAGATATCTCAGTATTACTGTATTATTCTAGAAAATTTATTATGCATATGAAGGGTTCATTGTTGTTGTTTTTTAACTAGAGAGGAACACATAACACACTTCCAAGTTTACAGATCCAGGCAGAAATTGTAAAGTATTAATGACTTTTGCAGTCAGAAAACAAAATTGCCTCTGTCCTTTGGCTAGAAATGGAGGTATCCTTAAACAGGGTGCTGAGGCAGGAGCAAGTTTTCAGAGACGTTGTGTGTTTCACGTTGCTACTTGCCAGGGTATTTTCCAAGTGCAGTGGGTTGTCTGTCCTCAGACTCCTTGTGCCCCTGACTGTCTACTTCCTTTTTTTGTACTTTTCCTCAGATAGTTTCCTATATATTTTTTTTGCTACTGTTTGTTTGATACAGTGAATTTGTTTTTTGTATGAGCTGCTTGAGCCACAGCAGTTGATTGCAAAGTGCTCCATTTTCTGAACAACAGTATTTGATTTTTATTTAAAAATCTCATAACAAGTAAACTAGCCTTCTGGACTCTGGAATTATTAATTAGAAGCTATTTTTCTGAAAGTGAATCTATATTCTTTCACAGTGCCAAGCTAGATGTCTTTATGAGATGAGTCTAATCTGGGTTTGGGGTGTCTTTTTTTTTTTTCCATTTTATTTGGGGAGGGGAGGCTGGGTTTTTTTTGTTTTGTTTTTTTTTTTACTTTGTTCTGATTGACCTGTTAAAGTAATATTCTGTGCTCATGTTCTTTTATGTATGTTTGGAACATTCCCAGCTTGGAACCTGTAATGTTCAAGCCAAGTCTCTTCAGTTTGAGATATTCTTAAAAGCAGATTGTTTCTTCCTTTGGATCTGTAAACCTGTCAGAAAGAAGCAGTATCCCTTTAGAGCGGTTGTTAAAAGGGGTTGATGTCTGACCAATGCACTATATTGTTGTTGAGCAAAATTGCTGCATAAATGTATTGTGGAGGGTACATGACAGTGACTTCTTCGGTTTTTATGTTGACCACAATATCTCTTGCTCTCTTAGTTTGAGGGTTAAAGGTACTTCTTGTTGGAGAAATTATAAGTGTGCTGATGAAGAGAGAATAAAATGTAGCAGATTGCTATCTCTAGACCTTAATCCTATTTGGAAACCCTAACTTAACTCTGAAGGGGATACTGTCTCTTTTAACTCTTGCTATAATTCTTTGTATGGAAGGTAGATAATGCTAATAACATTGCCTGATTTCTCTGCATATTATTACATTTAACCCTTTGAGCCCTTGCTGCATATAATTTCAAGTAGGCTGCTTTTGTCCGCCCACTAAATTTAATCTCTCTGGCACTGAAGCATCTTGACGTGCAGTCATTAAGATCATCTAGTTTTGTTGGCAGCAAGAGCTTACCTTCATTTGTGACACTCAAAGGGTTAGCAAGACTTCTGTAGCTACCTACCTACCTACCTACCTACCTACCTGTAAAGTAACTCTTCTTTGTCATTAAAAATCTTTGTATTTTAATCAGCGCCTTTTTTTTTTTTGGGCTGCTTTTCTGACGTCTTTTTTCATAGACATTTTCTGTGTGAATGTGCCTTTTCGAACTTGCTTTGGTATATTCCTCTGCAAATACTGATCTGCATGCTTATTCTGATGACTTATTTTCCAGCTCTGTACCACTCTCTTTTGTGATCTGTAAGTCCTATGTTAATAAATAATTCTTTGGCATATTTTGAAAGTGTGGGGATGTGTGTAATTTGTACTTTTTCAGGGTTAGACCAAAAAAATCCCTGGTCCATATCAAGTTTAAAGCAATAGCATCTCCTGTGATTAGAGGGTTTTCCCTTTCGTTTGTTTTGTTTCCTCAAACACCTTTCTCTAGAAAAGTATTGGTGCATTTTAGCTTTTTCCTTTATAATTCCATTGATAAAAGTTTTTAACATCTCACTGGATTAAAATATAGCTTTAAATATTTTTTAAAGTGTAAACTGAACACAATTTTACACATTAGGAAATTTACTTCTTTCTTCTGGTGAAGAAACTGAGTAGATTTTATTGCTTAGTAAAGATCACAGAGCCTGTCTCCAGTAGGGAGTTCCATTGTGAGGAGAGGGGAAGGTGAGGGGGCAGAGGAAAAGGACACATTATCAGTAAATTTAATTTAAAATAAATTATCAAATGGTGTTGAGATGGACTTCTGAGCACAGTAAACGTAAATTTAACTTAAATTGATAATCTCTGTACTGGAAAGTGTTCAGTGTTAATACCAGGACTGATTTGATCTGAGTTTGAAATTGTGTGCCTCGTCCTCTAATTGTACAGTACTTTATCTTTCAGCTTCAGAATGTGTTGTGAAGCCGCTCTCAGTTGTTTTTTACTTAGTCCATAAAACGACTTTAGAGGATGCCTCAAAGTAGACTTCAGACATTTCCATTTTTAAGAAAAGAATTCTAGAAAGACCCACAAAAATTAACAAGAACAGACCAAATGTGGAAAATATTTATTTCATCTTATTTACTTACTTGTTTACTAGAGGCCCGATGCACGAAGATTCGTGCAAGAATGGGCCTTTCTTCCCCTGGCTGCCGGCACCGCCTTCGCTCTGGCCAGAGCCACCTTTTCGCTCCGGCCCAGAGCCACCTTTCCGCCTTCCCACACTGCCCAGAGGCCCGGAGTGGCTGGTGCGGTGCAGAACGCCAAGCGTCCCACCCCGCCCCTGGCTGCACGGCGCCTGCGTATGCAAATTAACCCGCCATCTTTGTTGGGTTAATTTGCATACTCCTGATTGGCTGGTGGGCATCATGAAGGTATGGTCAGTTTGCATCTTATTCTTTTATTAGTGTAGTTAGTGTAGATTTCCCCTGGCTGAGGATCAACCTGCAACCTTGGCACAATGGGATGACATTCCAACCTACTAAGCACCCAGCCAGGGCTCCCCCACCTCCCATTTTAGAGTATAATAATAGTAAAAAATCTTGGAAATATTATTGCTTTCAGATAAAAAAATCCAAGATCAATAAAAACCTCGGACAAAGGGGGTTGTTTCTATGGTTTAACTTTTTTTCTTACAATTTGAGGCTTTGAGGCAGAAAGGAAATTAATCCATTGAAGATGAGGATTTTTATTAGAATTCTTAACAGATCACTTATACTATCTGAAATATGCCATTTGAGAAGGAAAAAAGTTGCATATTGGGTTTTAGATTAACTCTAAGAAAAGCTGGGTTTGCCATTTAAAATATTGTGTATTCCAGGGCATAATGCTTTAGACAGTTGAATAATACTTGGTTTCAGAACCTTGTGAACTGCTAACTGATTTGAATGAAAGAGATTTTGGTGTAGCCTCCATCTAGAGTGATAATACCAGGTGCCCTTTATTTAGGGTTTCCTGGTGCCATACATAAGACCAGTCTTGTGGTAGCTTTGGCTAAGATATTCCTTTGTCAATGGAATTATCTAATGCTAGATTGGTCCACCTGAGACTTTTATTTTAAAACCTTTCTGCATTTATCTAAGCAGGCTGGAGAAAATGACTGAATATAATTGTGTGTAAAACAGTCACATTCACAAATTGAACAATTAATGTGTTCAGAGTAACATTTACTTATAGGGAGGAAGTTTTAATAATGTAATATTATGAACTTGCAATAAAGAGTTAAAGAACTCTGTGCTACAGATTTAAACAGGCAAACAAAAAATAGTTTTATTTCAATACCAAGTTAACACGTTAAGCACCCAGCCTGTTTTGTATTCTGGACGGAAAGTATAGTGTCAGTCACTAGTGACTGGGCACTTAACGTGTTTAAATAAGATGTGGTTAGTGCTTGACTTCATACATCAGTGCCTGAGAAATTTTACAAATGTATTTATATTCTACAATCACTCTATTGTTCACATTAAAATCGATGCTGATTTTTAAAAGTAGCAAATGAACATGTAGAAGACACTGGCAAGATCAAAGAAGCTGGGCTAAATCTTAAAATAACTCAAAGAATCAAATTATTTTTAAACAGCTGCTTGTAGCTTTGTTTTTCCATCAATTGAATGCTTTTGATAAGTTGTTTTGGAAGGAAAAGGCTGGCCCATGAGTCAGTACAAAAGAATGGGAGGTTCTGTGCCGATTGGAAAACACTGGAAGGCAATTACACAGCGTTTTCCTCAACAACACCTATCAGGGTGTTTGAGACTTAATAGGATATAGTCAGACCAGGTTTTAGAATTAATAGAGAATGTGAATATGACTGATCTCAAGAGAGAATAGGGCCAGGGTGGGAAGACGTTGAAATGTATAAAAGTTTCATGGTTTGCTTTGGTAAATGAAATTTGCATTAAATCATTATTGGAAATTAAAAGGTATTTTTAAGTTTTTCAAGACTCTTCTTGAGTCTATTGAATATTTTTATTGCTATATAAAATACTAGGGGATGGTAGAATTTGCACAGGTATCTCCTTTCTTCTTTTTCAAACCCCTTTCTCAAAAGCTCGTAACTCTTATTAATCACCTGGGAGTATGCTTCCAGCTTTAGAAAACGTCCATGGGAATTGGTATGGCCTCTGTCTGTGTCCTGTAGTGGCAGCTCACATTCTTTGTTCCAAGAAATGCCTTGTTTTCATGTGTAACATTGGTTTAGAAGGGATTTCAATGGAGGTTATAGAAGAGACTGGTAGGGTTACTTACTAGCTTAAGCAAGAAATCCGTGTCATGATTTGAGATAAAGGATGAAAGGCAGATTGTATAGTTTATTCCTTTGGCCTTTGTAATAGGACATTCCTGGTTGCAAACAAATACATGTATTAAAGCACACAATTTGGCCTATTATCTGTGTGCAATTGCAGTTCAACCTAGCACAGCCTCAGAGTTCTTCAATAGAATTGGAAATGTAGTAGTGATTCTCTGCACATTTTATTGCATCCATTCTCTGTTTTCTTTTTCTCTTGCAATGTTTGCTAGTAGAATTCAGCTATCAAATTGAAAACCCATCTATAGCAACTTTGGTGATTACAAAATAAACTGTGGGTTGTTTCATATTATTTTTCCAAATAGAGCTTCCATCACTTATGTTGTAGGTCTTACAGAATCTTTAATATTTTTAAGACCACCACACAAACAGAATTTTACTGCTTAGAAAGTGTAGAACTATTAACATGGGAAATAAGGAATTTTCCTGATTTACCTCATTTTCTTAGAAAATTACTAATATTCACTATGTTGTTTATAAATGCTAAGGTTTAGGAATACAGCGTTTTCACTTTCCTATGAAATACCAGTTTTAGTACTTCCTTATACAGTGTGCAAATGAATTGCACTTCAGTAAATGATTTTTTTATGCTATAGGCAAAAGAAAATTTAAAAATCAACCTCAAGGCTTGATTTTAGTATATCCTTTATATTTACTCTTCATTCTTTTTTTAAAGTATAAAATATAAGATTTGTTAAAGACTGGTAGTATTTTAAAAATACTTTTTTCGGCTAAGGTAATCCCTGTTCTTATAATTCCTTTTACATGATTATCCTACAGTCATTTCTGTTTCAAAAAACACCTTGTTGCATAATTGCACAAAAGGGTATTTTTATTGCCTTGGAAGGAAACTTGGTTGTGATGTTTGAACTAGAGCTTACCTTTTCATTACATTTATCTTTGGTCTCTGGAAATATTGCTACTCTTTTAATATATGAAATTCTAGGAGCAGTTCATAATATAGCTTCCCCAAAGAGCTTTCTGGTAAGGTCTAATAATAAAAATATCCGTATTGTGAAACATTCTTCTGAATGTACCCCTGGAAGACAAGTTTTGTGTTAACGTCATCTGCCTCCTGATTGCATTTCCCCTTGTTTGAATCAGGGTACCTTCTGGTCCCTTTAAGTAGTGGGGAAAACAGAACACAACTCAGCCAGAGACTTAAGAAAGCATTTTGCCTGAAGTCTCTTTCATTTATTCAGCTGAATCTTTTTTTCTTCTCCTGTTTAATAAGCCAAATTTGAAAAGAACCACTTATACTACAGAATTTTAAAATACACTGTTGTTTTGAGAATGTTATATGCTTTTTACTGGTTGGCCTTTTTATACACCTAGGGTGTTTCATTTTTGTTTTTAATTTAGTACCCTTTCCTAATATGGTTTAAAGAGACAGATGTGGGGTATTCTGTTAGAAGAGCTATGGAAATGTCAGGAGTCCCTTAACGCAAACTACGCAGTGTTGCTGGGAAACCAAAGACAAAATAACCGAGTGTGGGTTCACCTCCTAACGTAGTTATGAAAATCTGAGTCATAAAACTTTTGAGCAATTTCTTTTATTTATTTATTTTTTAATCCTCACCCAAGGATATTTTTTCCACTGATTTTTAGGGAGAGTGGAAGAGAGAGGGAGAGACAGAAATATCTCTGTGAGAGAAACACATTGATTGATTGCCTCCTGCACACTTCCTGACCAGGGCCCGGGCCAGGGAGGAGCCTACAACCGTGGTACATGCCCTTGACCGAAATTGAACCCAGGACCCTTTGGTCCGCAGTCCGATGCTCTATCCACTGAGCAAAATGGGTTAGGGCTTGAGCATTTTCTTTGTAAACCATGTTTGGGTTGTCAGGGAGGGAGTGTTGTGTGTGGCCTTCGGCCTTGTATATAGTGACTAAGATGAAACTAAACGTATGTTAGCCAGACTGATGGACAGTGCTGCTGAAAGGTAGCTTCTCCACATGCTTCCGTGTACAGTGTTATTCAGCCTTGGCAGGTTTTGATTTTTGAATACGGACAAGAAAGTTTCCCTAGTAAGACCACTAAAATGATGAGTAGACATTTCATTTTTGCTTTGAAATAATTGCATTTTAGGCCCTAAAGTAGCAACTAAATGTCAAATTGAGGCTGGTGGCCACTATGCTGTACAAATACCACTATTTTGTGTTGCTTACCAGGCCCTGGCTCCTTTACACACATTATCGTTAATTGTCACAACACATCTCTTCCAAGTCCATGGTATTTTCATCTTACAGATAACAAACGAAGGTTAAAAAATGTGAAATAGCTTGCCTAGTGTCACATAAGTCATAGGTGGCAGGGCTGGAAGTCGAACCCAGGTCTGTCTAAATTAAAAACCTACATTCTCTTTGCTGTTTTATGCTACCACTTAAATTACTAAAACATACACTACGAATCTTTGCCCCAGCATATCTTCCTTTTATTATTATTATTATTATTATTATTTTTAATGAGGGGCTGAACATAGTTGAAGGAGAAACAGGAGCCCAACTGGACCCAGACCTTTGCCTCTGTTTTCTAGGGGCTAATGTAGATTAGATTGATTTTTCTTTCCTCATACGCCATCACAGCAATATGACGTCCATATTGACCAAAATAACAACTAGGTAAGTAACTGTTCAATTAAAATCTCATATTTGGCCTGGCTTGAGACAGAAACTCCTAATAATTGATTAAAAGTTAAGTAACATTATTTTCATTCTAGTTTTGAGAAGTTGTCAATTTTTAATTAGTTTGTCATGTACATTTCATATGTTCATGTTTTAAAGGAACGTTTTTCAACGAAGTCAAGGCAAAAAGAGGCATGCTTTAAGCAGGGACTATTGTAAATACATTTTAAAGTTTATAAACGAACTATTTATGAAATAGCCATATTCTCATATGAAACAGTATATACACTGGTAGATGAGCCTATCTTTTTTTAGTAGTTTTTATATCCAAAGAAAACTTCTCCTTGTAACTAAATATAAATGACGAGTCAAGGCTAATGTGGGTTTTTAAAGATCAGATTTTGCAGCTCAACTCCTTTAATTTTAGTACAAGCTCTAAATTTAGTTAACTCCAGCATAGCATAAAACTAATCAGATATGCTAGATATTTTGCTTCTGCAGAGTTTAGGGCATTTTGCCTAAATCGTGAGCTTGCCTCTAATTGTGGGGTCTTATTTCCCTTTCAGATATAGAGGACTTAAAATATGCTGCTTTTGGAACCTACGGTAGCAATTTTGCAGTGAGCACACTTACGAGCTATGACTGGTCAGACAGGGATGATGCATCTCAGGGCAGAAAACTCTCTCCATTTGTCCTCTCAGCAGGAAGCAGATCCTCCTCAGCTGCCTCAGTTCTACAAAAGAAAGAGACTTCATTTGGCAGTTCTGAAAACATCACCATGACATCCCTGTCCAAAGTCACGACCTTCGGAAGTGAAGATGCTCTTCCAGAGACTCCCTTCCCAGCTTTTGCCAATTTTAAAGATGCGACTCCTCAGACCAGTGAGCAAAAGGAATATGAAAGCAGGGACTATAAAGATTTCACAAGACAGGACCTACCTACAGCTGAATGGAGCCAAGAGGCCCCATGTCCAAGCCCTCCTTCCAGTGGCACTTCCCACGACACTCCCAAAGAGTGTTCAGATGACTTTGGAGAGTTTCAAAGTGAAAAGCCCAAAATCAGCAAATTTGATTTCTTAGTGGCCAATTCACAAAGCAAAATGAAATCCAGTGAAGAAATGATCAAAAGTGAACTGGCAACCTTTGACCTTTCTGTTCAAGGTGAGTAGCTTTCAACATAGATTTTTATTGTGGTGGTGTTTTTTTTCCCACTGAGGTGTTAGATGTTCTTAGGATAAAAAGTTGGTTTAGCGGGATATAGATTTTCCAGTGTTAGAAATCAGTCTATTACAGATAGCTATAAAAAAAAAAAAGAAGAAGAAGAAAAGTTACCCTGAGACTGACCTGAAGTCAAACCAGTATCCCTCAGATAACTGCTTTTTGGGCTAAACACACAGCCTGTTGTTCATTAGCTTATTTGCTTAGAGGTGTACTGGGTTAAAAGTACCAGAGAAATGGATTTGATCCACTCATGGGCAAGTTAGCTTTGCTTTTGTTCCCTGGCTACATCCTGTATCGTTTAATCCAGAGGCTGCAATGTGGTAGCTGTAGATCTGGATCCAGTCTGCAGACCTGTTTTACTGACTCACAAACAAGGTTTTTCTAATGTGCGAAACAGTTACCAATACGTAAAAATCATGAGATTTCCCAATCTGGATTTCTAGCTTTTCTTAAAAAGTAATATCTGGCAATACTAAGCCCTTTAATTGATGGGGTGTGCTCTCTCCCGTGTCACACGCCCCAGCACTTCCGATCTGCAGCGGACTTAGTCATTTACTTTCCTTGCCTCCTTTCTGAAGACATTTGAGTTTGCCCTTTCTGCTGTGAGCCCACCTTGACAGAAGGGATCATTGATTTCCATTAGATTGAGAGAGTATGAAAGAGATTGGTGCAATTCCATAACTAAGGACTGGAAAAGCAGCACAACTCGGACGCACTGATATTTAGAAAGACACTTTAGGCCTCCAGGCTCTAATGATTCTGCACTTAGAATTTATGCAAGAATTATGATAGATCAGGGAAGAGTAGTGGAGAAAATTAAAGGTGGGGGAACTAAGCAAGAGCGAACAATGGAAAGGATTCAACATGTAGTTTGCCAGACAGAATGAATGAGGTTGGTATTTCTGAATGTCTCATGACATAAACATCTGCAGAAGAGGGTCACGTTAGCAAGAGCCTCGGCTTGCACTAAGCTGAGTCATCAAAACCTTTAACTGTGCCATCTACTTCTCCCAGGATCACACAAGAGGAGTTTGAGCCTTGGTGATAAAGAAATAAGCCGTTCTTCTCCTTCTCCGGCTTTGGAGCAGCCTTTCAGAGACCGTTCCAACACTCTGAGTGAGAAGCCCGCTCTGCCTGTCATCCGTGACAAGTACAAAGATCTGACAGGAGAGGTGGAGGTGAGCGGGGTAGTGTCCCACAGGGGCCAGGTAAAGGACCGGCTGAGCACGGAGGGCCCCGAGAAAAAAGGCTTGCAGCTTTCATATGTGACACGAGGGGCAGAGAGTCGCAAGGCAACAGACGTAAAATATGCAACTAAAGTGAGAGAATGGTGACATTAGCCCTGGATGAAAATACCTCCCAGATATGGCAGGCACTGAAAGTAGGTCATGACCTGAAAACCAGAATTATTCATGGGACTGCACAAGGGGGGACACGTTTAAGGAAATTCTTTTTGAGCACTTAGATTTTATTTTAGTGAATGTTAAAACATCAAAATTGGAGAAGGGGGAAATGTTATGAATCTTCTAAGTTTCCTGTACCTTGTTCCCATGCTTTCTTCCTCGTTCAGCCAACTCTTAACCATTCTCCCCCAACTCCTGTCATCATATACAAGCACGTATGCATGTACACACACACTCACACTCACACAGAATTGTAACTGTCATTTGACATGGGCTCTTGTACTAGACATCTGTGTGGTGAGTACCTGTGAAGAAGTTTATGCTGTCACTAGAAAAATGAGACGACATTTGCAGAGGGGAGCAGTCACAAAACATTTTCCTCAGATCCACAAGGCATGTGCTTTGAAGTTACATTTATTAATAATTTAAAATAGTCATTAGTGGGTTCGTAAGAGAAACTGTGCTTGAACTAGAGTGATTTTAATAAAAAATGAAAATCTTCCAGTGCCTTCTGGATTGACAATTATAGAGAATTTCAGACTTGCCCTTTTAACTCAGTTCTTTTTGTGAAATTCACAGGAGAATGAGAGATATGCATATGAATGGCAGAGGTGCCTGGGGCGGGCCCTGGAAGTGAGTATGGCACTTTTGTGGTGTTCACCTATCTGTAAGCTCTGTCTTGTGTCATCTTGCTTCCTCTTTAGTTCTTTTGAATGGACAAAGGCAAAGTTAAAGAGAGCCCTACCTTGATTGCCTTGTGCAAAGTGAAGCTCTGTGGAAAGTCATACATCTTTTTTTTTTTTAATACATATTTTTATTGATTTCAGATAGAGGAAAGGGGAGAGAGAGAGAAACATCAATGATGAGAGAGAATCATCAATCAACTGCCTCCTGTACCCCCCTCCCGGGGATCGAGGCCACACCCTGGGCATGTGTCCTGACTGGGAATCGAACCATGACCTCCTGGTTCATGGATTGATGCTCAATCACTGAGCCACACTGGCTGGGAAAACGTCATACATCTTAAGTGAGACTTCTTTTACATTTTTAATAGCAGACACTGGCTCATTTGTCAGTTGTGCCCTCATCTGTGTTTAAAAAAATAACAAACTGATATCGTTAACTCTGCCTAAATTAATATTTTAGCTAAAGAACCTCTATCTTTCCACTTCCAAAGAAATGGAGGGTTCTTTCTCCAAGGTTAAAATGAAATTCTCAGGTTTGTTTTAGCATAGTCATGTACATACATCAGTTAGTCATGCTTTTTCACACCTCTTGGCTTGGGTTTTCTACTAATAGTAAATTGATTTGCAATGACTTTTCTTAATTATGTAAGGTGATGTGATTTCATTTCTTGTAGGTCATTAAGAAAGCAAATGATACCTTAAATGGAATCAGTAGTAGTTCTGTGTGCACAGAAGTAATTCAGTCAGCTCAAGGCATGGAATATTTATTAGGTATGTTCTTTTATACTTATTCAAAATCATGACACTTTGAAATATTTCCAGTTTTCCCTTACATTTAGTTTAGTTTAGTTTAGGTCTCTCAAGTTACATATGACTTTATTAAGTAGCATCTGCATTTGTAGATAAGATATGTCATAGGCAGAAATGATTATTTGACTATTTGACTTAAGTTCTCTATGGCCACACTTGCCAGTCCTGGTTATAACATAATAGCAACAATGTAAAATTATATCTGTGTTACTGGTTTATCAAAGAGTCTGAACAAGGTGATACATTAAAACGAAATCATTGGGTCTCCAGTCAGTGCCTCTCTTTGCTCTGTCAATTCTTTTCTCTACCACTTAATAACATCACCGATTCCTTAACTTCCTGGCCACCTTCACCTATTAAAAATCCCAGTCCAACCTGAAACCTCAAACTCTGTTCATTTCAGTGTTCCTCCTGCCCCAAGCTCAGGCTTAGCCTGTGGCCAAGAGCCACAGGCACTGGACCCTAATCTTTTTCAGATCTTTACTCACATGTCACCTTCTAAATGAGGTCTTCTCTGGCCCCCCTTACTCAACTGTATCCCCTCTGTCCACCCTGGCACTTCCTGTCCCTTCCCTTGCTTGATTTTCTCCCTAGCCTTATCACCTTTAATATCTTATATATTTTAGTTATCGTTCTTGTTCATTATCCGTCTCCCTCCACTAGAAGGAACCTCCAAGTAGGGAAGGATTTTGGCCTGTTTTGTTCACTGCTTTGTCTCCAACAGCTAGATTAGTGCCTGACACATTAGTCACTGAAGAGTATTTGCTGGGTGAATGGATAGTGAAGGGATGTAGTTTCTCCTTTGCCCCTGCCACCTCACTCTAGTTCTTCTTTCCCACCCAGACAGGCATAATTCTACTGCATAAACAGATGTTCACCAGGGCTGCCTGTCTTTCCTTCGAATACTTTCTAGTATCTATGAAAGATTGTCTTAGAAGTCCCCTCACTTGGCTTAGAGCAGTGGTCGGCAAACTGCAGCTCGCGAGCTGCGGTTTGCCGCTCTGTTGACTAATGAGTTTGCCGACCACTGGGATAGGGGCTTAATCACAAGGAACAACAATAGCCTGTAATTATTGGAATCGAGAGTCTAGGTCAGTGATTGGCAAACTCATTAGTCAACAGAGCAGCAAACTGCGGCTCGCGAGCCGCAGTTTGCTGACCACTGGCTTAGGGTGGACAATAATTCCTGCCCTTCCCCTGGGAAAGGAAGAGGACAAGCCATAGGGCTGATAATATACCACTGAAGACCCCTCAGGAGTTCTCCAGTTCTCTCTCATAGAAGCTGGGATAAGGTTTGGGGACGTGTCTGGTGCCTCTCCTTAGAATACAGAGATACTTGGCACCTATCATCCGTACACAGAAACCATAAGAAAAGAATGGTTCTGAAGTCTGTTAAGTGTATAAAAGATACATGAAACCACAGATTGTAAATCAGTGGGCATTCATAGGAGTAAGATAGTTCTTAATTAGTTTGTGATGATATTGACAGAGTCTTTTTAACTTTTAATATTCCCATTTTCAGTGAGTTTAATGGTATTTCCCAAATTCAAACAGATGGACTCATAAAAAATTCGAGAAAAAACAATAGTTATACTTGCATAATACCTACTGTTCTATGGACACTGTTCTAAGCCTTTTATAGTATTAACCAATTTAATCCCTTCAGCCATCCTTTGTGGAGGTGCTATTATTAACCCAGTTTTACAGATGAGGAAATTGATGCATAGAGAGGTTATGTGACTTGCCCAAGGTTACACAGTTAGTAAGTGACAGAGCTGGGATTTGAATCCAAGCAGAGTTGCTCTAGAGTTTATGCTCTTACCAGTCAGTTATACTGAAGCATTGAGAGATGGTTGGTCCCAAGAGATAGTACATTCACTCTGTCCAGATATAGTCCTTATTTCCAACTCAGGTAACAACAAGCAGTACTGCTCTTGATACACTTCCAGCACCTAACTCTCTACTCTCTCACCCTGTCAGGTGTTGTTGAAGTGTACAGGGTGACCAAACGTGTGGAGCTGGGGATAAAAGCCACCGCAGTGTGCAGTGAGAAACTGCAGCAGTTGCTTAAGGACATCGATAAAGTGTGGAATAACCTAATCGGCTTCATGTCACTTGCCACACTCACGGTAAGCCCATTCGACAATTCAAGTTGCTTTCCTTTCCAGAAACCTAAGTTGTAAAGCAGAGTGTACGTTCCTATGACGACACTTATTGGAAGATGAAGGTGCCTACTGTATCATATTATGTTAAAGGAAGGACAGAACATTTGTGCAATTGGTTCGATAGTACCGGGTTAGCTTATGGAAAACATTCATTCTTAACCCATCCTCTTAATTCACGTATGTGAATGAATGTTAAGAATGAATGAATGTTAAGAATGAATGTTTTCATATACATACATACATTATATAATACATTAATTATATAATATATATAATATATATAATGTAAACATACATTATATAATATATATAATGTATGTATGTATATGTATTTTGCAAAGCTTTGGTTTGAGTTCCTTCCTTTGCATTTCTAACCCTAACCCCGGACAATATGTCTTAAACAGCAAATTCTCTCCCCAGTGTTATATTGCTTCTGTTTGTAATATTAAATTCTTAAAGAGCTTAAATCATGTCCAAAATCTCTATTGTTCCTTTGGACCATTTTTCAATTTATAACCTAAAATCATACAGTTTGGGTAATTATTTTTTTTTAAATTCTATTCTGACCAATACAATAAGAAATGAAGTATACATATTTGAAAATAAGAGATAAATTACATTTATTTGGTGATATGAAATACTTCTAGAAATATGAATTCAAGAGATTAAATTTAATGAGTTTGGCAAAAATTTGTGGCATTCTTACATACTAATAATAGTTGGAAAATAAAGAAATGGAAAGCTCACTTTTTTTTTTTTTTTTTTAATCCTCACCCGAGGATATTTTTCCATTGATTTTTAGAGAGTGGAAGAGAGAGGGAAAGACAGAGAGCAATATTGATGTGAGAAAAACTCATCGATTGGTTGCCTCCTACAATTCGCCTGGGCTGGGGAGGAGCCTGCAACCGAGGTTGGTGCCCTTGACTGGAATCAAACCCAGGACCTTTGGGTCCGCAGGCCGACGCTGTATCCACTGAGCCCAATGGCTAGGGAAAAAATTCACTTTTTTAAATGTACTGAACCATTCAGGCCTTTTTTACTTTTGACCACATAGAGTTACTGGTTAATTTGTTTTATACCTTACCAATCTCTTCTGCATACCACTACTAGACATTTCTTTCTGAAATGTAAATCCGATTGTGTTATTTACTAGTAAGTCCCAGATAGGACTGTTACTCTCCTGGCCTCCAGTCAACTGAAGATCACACAGGCTCTTTGATTCCACTATTATCCTCGGTATAACACATATTCTTTTGTGCTGCTTTTCCTCGCGAAATAAGCAGTGAATTTCAGAGTATTTACTTCCTATTGCTGTGGCATATCAGAAGTTTAATTTTAATAATGATGGCATTTTATTTTGCCAGTCTACATAGTGTTGTGAGACAGAACCTTCATCATGTTCTGCATGGCTATCCTCGGCTGACAAAGTAGATGTGGTTGGTAGAAGAATGCCCTTCCCCCAAAGATTCCCACGTCCTAATCCCCAGAACTTGTGAATTTGTTACCTTAAGTGGTAAAAGGGACTTTACAGATGGGATTGAGTTAAGGATCTTTGGATGGGGAACTTAGCCTGGATAACGTGGGTGGCCCAGTGTCATCACAGGGATCCTTCTGAGAGGAACGAAGGAGAGTGAGAATGAGAAAAAGATACATGACAATCGAAGCAGAAAAAGAAAGATTGGCAGGTGCTGTGCTATTGGCTTTGAAGATGGAAGATGGGGCCATGATTTAGGGAATATATAGGCAGGCTCTAGAAATGGAAAAGGCAACGAAATAGATTCTCCCCCAGAATTCTAGAGGGAATGCAGCATTGCCAAGCCATTTTAGAATTCTGACCTCCAGAACTTTTAGAGAATAAGTATATGTTGTTTTAAGTGACTAAATTTGTGTTAATTTGTTATAGTGGCAATTAGGGGAAATTAAACGAAACATTGTGGCCAAGAATGGTTACATTGTAACCGAAACCAAAAGTCTGGAATTGTTTGTGGAATCTGTCTAGAATAGATCACTCTTTGTATCAGTCAAATTAGCCTAGGTTATGCTACAGTTAACAAACCAGACCCTCCTTGATCTTAGCGATGTAAGACAACAAAGCTTTATTTATTGTTCCTGCTAACATGCCTGTCTC
The DNA here is from genome assembly GCF_951640355.1 of Cnephaeus nilssonii. NCBI lineage: Eukaryota > Metazoa > Chordata > Mammalia > Chiroptera > Vespertilionidae > Cnephaeus > Cnephaeus nilssonii. The sequence continues at coordinate 23,466,577 of NC_137090.1, read as the reverse complement.
AAGTTGGAGGGTTCTCTGTGCTGTGTTCTTTTCATTCAGGAACCTAGGCTGACAGACCCTCCACCATGTGGAATATAGCTGGTCACCATGGGAAGGTGAAGGGAACATCACAAATAGCACGTTGGTCTTAAAGGCTTCCTTCCAGAAGTGACACACGGAACTTGTGCTCACAGTCTATTGACCGTGGCAGGTTGCACAGCCACGGCTAATTTAAGGGAAGGAGAGTGAGAATATTTGTGAACAGTAATTACTACCAAAGCCTTCTTCTTGGACATCATTTTAGCAGTTCATCATTGCTAAAGATTGAGGATTGTATTTCCCAGTCTGGCTCTGGGACTTGTCAATGTATAGCTGAACTTTTTAAAAATCTTACTAAATGAAATACTTCCAAATTAAAGTAAATGATGTTTTAATTAAGGTGGCCTGAATCATTATTTTGCTTTGGTGTTGGATTTGAGTGTTTTGTTTCTTTTCGTTGTTATTCAAGTGTTTTTCTTAGTTGAGGAATAATTTACATAAAATGAAATGCACAGATCTTAAATGTATAGTTAGATCAGTTTTGACAAATGCATACAGCAGTGTATCCTACACCCCATCAATATATGGAGTATTTTCATCATCCTCTAAAGTTCTATCTTGCCCTTCTCAGTCAGTTCCCTGATCTGATTCCAAAACATCCAGTGATCAGTTTTCCCTAGATTTCTATCACCATAGATGTACTTCTTCTAGAACTTTATATAAATGAACTTAAGGTAGTATATACGTTCTTGTGTCTGGCTTCTTTTGCATAGCATATTGTAAAAATTCATCTTTGTTGTTGTGTGCCAATTTGATTTTTTTTTTACCACTGAGTAATATTCCATTGTATTAATATAATGTTTCTTTTTAATCCATTGTTTATAGACACATGCTAATTCCAATTTGGGCTAATATGAAAAGAGCTGCTATGAACACTTTTTGTTAACAGGTTTTCATTTCTCGGATAAATATGAGTGGAATTGCAAGTTCATATAGTAGATATATATTTTAACTTTTAAGAAATTAACAGCTGCCCTAACCGGTTTGGTTCAGTGGATGGAGTGTTGGCCTGCGGACTGAAGGGTCCCGGGTTTGATTCCAGTCAAGGGCATGTATTTTTTAATATATTTTTAAATATATTTTATTTTTTACAGAGAGGAAAGGAGAGGGATAGAGAGTTAGAAACATCCATGAGAGAGAAACATCCATCAGCTACCTCCTGCACACCCCCTACTGGGGATGTGCCTGAAACCAAGGTACATGCCCTTGACCGAATCAAACCCGGGACCCTTCAGTCCGCAGGCCGATGCTCTATCCACTGAGCCAAACCAGCCAGGGCAGGGCTCTACTTACTAGCTGTTGTTAGATTTACTCTCTAGCTGGTAACTTTCAGGTCTCTCCCCCTCGAACACTAGGACTGTATATCCATCTGCCTGCTTATATAACGTCAGAACTTGGCTGTCCCATAGGCAGCTCACACTGAGCTCTTCTCCCTCCCATCCTCCATTCCCAACCCTGGTTCTGCTCTCACATACCTTATTATGGTGAATCCTCTCAGTTGCCTACGCCTCCCCACTCCTTGCACACTAAAGGTCACCCAGTCCTGTTGACTCTACTGCTTTACTAGATTTTTCATGTGCCCATTTCTCTCCACTCCCCACTGTTGCGACCTTAGTTCAGACCTTCCATGTCTGGGTCCTGGAGTGCTACAACAGCCTTGTAACTGAGGCCTATACCTTGAAAATTGCCTCCCCCGATTCACTGCCTGCACTGCAACCAGAGGGATATGTCCATAATACACACCGGAATTTGTCATGATCCAGTTAGAACCCTAACGTCTTCCCGGGATAAAGCCTCAACCCCGTATTTTCCTTTCAAGGCCTCACATTCCAGTTCCATCTCTTACCTCTTTCATAAGTTTGGCTCCCAACACCTAGGTTTCTCCCCATACCCAATCTTTTGCTAAGATCCTTTGCCTCGCCTGCTTGTTCTACATAGAATAAACATCCTTCCCTCCCTACTCATCCATTCCATTCCCTTCACCTAGCAAAGTATATCCATCAGGACTCAGCCAAGTTGTTTCTAAGTTCTGGGAAGAGATCTCTGCCATCAGGCTGCTTTCCCCTGGGGTTGGAGTAAGTCCCCTGCCCTGTGTGCCCTGTCACTCCGTACTTACCCTAGTAGGGCTTTCATCACTTGTGTTGCCTGAGACCCACCGGCCCCCACCCTATACTGAGTTCTCAGAGGACAGAGACCGTTTTTTTCCCCCTCGTGCTAGCATCCCTACTGAAACATGCAGGTACTCAGTCAATGTTTGGGAAATGGTGTAATTGTATTGGTGGTATTAGAGAGCTTACCTAATTTGCTGTTGGACCTATTGGGGATGGGTAATCATTGGAGTGAAGCTAAAAGCATTTGGAATTGCCAGGTTCTCACCCATTTGTCTTGTTTTCACAGCCCGATGAAAATTCACTGGATTTTTCCTCTTGTATGTTGCGGCCTGGTATTAAAAATGCTCAGGAACTTGCTTGTGGGGTGTGCCTGTTAAATGTGGACTCCAGGAGCCGGGTAAGTCACATGCCTTCCCCGGCAGATGGCCAAGTGCTTTCCTAACATGACCTGGGGGACAACCCCATTTAGACCACGTCACTACAAGGGCCATGCCCAGGTGGCAGGGATTTTATGAAAGCCCTGAAATCTGACCAGAGAAATAGACATATTTTCAGAAAAGCAGTGGGGAAGCTGTTGATGGAACGCGTGCAGTTCTTCCCTTTCTAGGGAACATGCTTTTGCATTGTGCCTGCAGCACCCTGTGCACAGTGGGGTGGTAAAGAGAACAGGTTTGGATTTGTTTGCAGGCAAGAGGCTCTGTTCTGGGAATTTTGTTGACCTTAAGGTTTCAACGATGTCAAGGATTTGTTTGCAGGCAAGAGGCTCTGTTCTGGGAATTTTGTTGACCTTATGGTTTCAACGTTATTTCAGAAAGAAGAGAAGCCTTCAGAGGAACATCCTAAAAAAGTATGAACCAGTTCCACATTATCTTAGCATCTACATCTAATTTTCAGTCTGGAAGGCAAATCAGATGATTCCACTGCCATCCTGACCCATTCCAATCATGAATCTTTACTGAGTCACCTTTGTTCCCATAATGTTTGACTTAATCAACCAACCGTGTGGATCCACTTCCATCTTGTTTGCATGCTTGTGTATCATGATTGGCTTCTGGTGTTGTGGTTATTTTTCTGTGATGAGTAGGGTAACAGAATGAGCAGCTTCTGAAAGACTGAAAGCTATAGTGACACATAATGAGATCAAAGAACTTCAGGATTTGGCCATTATCAGACACACACAAAAAATTGTTTGGGTTTTAGAGTTTTATTTATTTATTTATAATGCTTTAAAAAGCACCCTGGGACATGATGTGGTTAGGATTGGCTAGCTGTAACTCACCTATAAGCCTTATTTATCCAGAAATAATTCTTATATGTTTAATATCTTCATTTTTTATGAACCCTGTCCCTATTTGGACTTTTTAATTATGTTGATTCAGTTACCAGGTCCCAATGGCATTAGACCCTAAGAGTTTATAATCTTTTGTTTTCTTTCATGATAGGACGGTAATTAGCCACAGAAACTTAAGGGATTACATGTGATAGTCAGATGCCAGCCTTTATCCCTTCAGCACAATGAGGGATAAAAATTAGCCACAGCCCTTGGCTATGTTAGTTCCCTGTATCATGACACCTTTCCTCCCAATCCCCTAGACCAGTGGTCGGCAAACCGCGGCTCGCGAGCCACATGTGGCTCTTTGGCCCCTTGAGTTTTTAGCAAAGGCCAGCTTACGAGTACCCTAATTAGGTTAATAACAATGTACCTACCTATATAGTTTAAGTTTAAAAAATTTGGCTCTCAAGAGAAATTTCATTCGTTGTACTGTTGATATTTGGCTCTGTTGACTGAGTTTGCTGACCACTGCCCTAGACTCTGCCTTTTCTGTGACAGATTTGGTCTTCTTTTGCTGAAACTGGGTTTAATGGTAAAGATACTTTTATACCTTTAATTAGCAGCAATAACTTTCTCACCTGAATTTTTGTAGCTACCTGCTCAGCTTTTGTATGTGTGCCAGTTTGGCTTTGGCCTCTGTGACTTGGTGAAGTGTGCATGCTAGTTGCTGCTCAGCTCTTAGGAGAAGCCTGACTTGCTGCACATGTCTGTTTATTTCTGGCAGGCATTCAACTCAGACACAGATAATTTCAAGCTGGCATATGGAGGACACCAGTATCATGCCAGCTGTGCCAACTTCTGGATCAATTGTGTTGAACCAAAACCTCCTGGCCTCATCCTGCCTGATTTGCTCTGAAAAGCTCCTCTATGAAGTACCAACTGGGTGGTGGTGGTGGTTTTTCATCACCCCCATGGGTGACAGGGACCAATGAACAGAATGCAAGTACTGCAAAGTTCACCTCTATGAATTAAATGAAGAATTCCTCAAGAGGTGGGCGGGGGAAAACTGCGCAAGTTCCTAGTCATTCCCACAGAGGACCTCTGTCCCCTGGTTCCCACTGCGTCTTTGGGATTTGTGGTGAAATTGCCCTATCCAAACTGCATGTGGCACCAGAAGTTGCTAACTTATCACTAGTTCTTTTAAGATGTTTTCAAATATGGACCACAGTAATTTGCTGCTGCAGTATTGAAACTGTGAAGAATTGTCATTTGAAGAAAAATTGTTGTAGGACTGGAATTGGCAAGAATGTGTTGAGCCAGAGCTTATTTATATCTAGAACACTTACTGTCCTGTGAAGTAGAGTGCATTTAGTGTGTTATTTGAAATGAATAAAGAGGGGAAATTGTGATTAAACTGATGTTCTTTTTCTAAAAAAAATTGTCTCCATTGAACAAGGGCATGTAGGTAAGTGCAGATTTACCAACTTTGCTGATGCAACTGAACCAATTAACCAATTCTCTTCTCCTTGCATTCATTTCTAAAACTATCAACTTTCAAGAAGACTTTGCAGTGGAGAAAGTTCATTTTGACAGAGGCCCAAATCCTTGAGTATCAGAATGATATCCTTCCCGTTAGGGGCCTTCGCTGCAAACCTTCAATTTTACCTCATGACTGTGAACGTGGTATTTTTTTCAGACGAGATTTGGAAAGGCAGCTGAATGAAATCTTTTTGCAGTGGTCTCTGTCCAGATTTCCAAAAATGACTGCCTATGTACCAGTACTGCCTGACCTTGCAGTATCTACGTGAGAGACCTGAAAATTTAGGGTTAGAAGGTGGAATTCCTGGCCTTGAGAGGTGAATGTGATGTGCATTTATGGTAAAGGTAATGGAACTTAGAAATAGTGGAAGAAAATTATTCAAAAACAGCACTGAATTTTAGAAGGAAAAAGCTCATGCTATTGTAGGGGATTGTCTTTGCCACTGAAACTAATACATCAAGTCAGGGGGGAAAGCCAAGTGGTTAGGACTGTCATTCCTAGGACGAACATGCCAATCTAGGACACACATTTCTAAGGTGTTAATTATGTGCTTTATGAAGAGATTTTGAGTCTTTTATGTTTCACTTTGTATGACTTGTGCTGTCTGACCTAGACTTTTTATTTGTAATTGAAAAATTTGGTTTTGCCAATATAATTGCCGCCTTACATAATTAACTAGATTACTTTCCCTTCTCAGGGCAGAACTTGAGGAATTGTTTTGTTCCATCTTACACATTTACCTCCATCCTCTCCAGAAAAGGTATGCAACATTTCCATGAACAGCAGTCGACGCTTCTGCTTTTACCTTGCTGTGCATCAGAATGTAGAGAAGTGTTGATGAGGTAAGTCTGTTTTTCTCATTTGCTCCAGTTGATGCCATCTCCAGCTAAGGACTGAGACAGCTGTCTGAATTGTTACTACCTTCAGAGCCTTTGCCCTCCACGGGGCTAGTGGAGTGCCAGTAACAACACATGTGGACCAGTTTGTAGCAGGCTTTTCCTGAGGCTTCTGTGCTCCAATTCAGCCTGAGCAGCCCCTAGAGTTTCAGATGGCACCTAAATTCAAGCAGGCTTCTGATTGGTCTTGTACATTCCATAACAAAATCTACCTTTGCTATAAGAATATCGCCCAGTTTGACAGAATTTACATTGCTGAGACTTTTTTTCTTAAATGCTATATGTATTATTATTTTCACAATGGCCTTTATCAGTAACATTTTTTAAAGTATGCTAACTAGATTGGTTCCCATTCCCAGGTATATTCCAGAATGCCTCAGATAAAATTCTATGTATTACTGCTGACCTTATCAAGTATGGTAGATTTAGTCACTCCATGGGAAATTGCAAGAGGAAAATACAGCAAGCACCAACAAAAAGCCTTTGCTATGAAAAGTATTCATTACTGTCATATCTATGTAATAGTAGAAATGTTTTATTAGATACCACCAAGGACTTGGGGAGTGTGGATACCATTGTGTTGATGTATGCATTTATTAAAATGACTCAACATTGCCTTCAGCCTCACCTCAGCTCGTTAGCCAAGAGCCGTGTCCTTGGAAACAGTAACCACGGTTACTTACTTCCATACTATGTATTGTGCCGACAGCTTCACCCACAGCTTGAGAGGCGATTAATAAGCCCTTTTTTAAACTTGTATTTTGCCTTTAAAAACGTTATGGCATAGTGTTATTTTTGTGTTGATATGCTTAAGGTAGAAGTGAGTATATTAGGATATTATCCATTCTTTATTTTTCCCATGGCACTCTATCTAGGTTGAGTATTTTAAATTGAGTATTTTGTGTACATATACATACTTTTTGTTTCAAGATACCTTCTACTTGCCTTTTATTTAATGACTTGTGTTCTTAAGCTTTGAAAATTATAGTCTTTTTTGTTACAGAAATTTGAAATGCTTGCCCTGCACTGGGGATCACTACAAAGATTCCCCTAACGTCTTGTAGGTTACACATCTTCCTTTAATAGCTGGTCCTAATAAACTCTGACATTTGGATTAGAAAGGTGTTAAACTTCCCTGGGGCTAAGAATGCTCTTAGTTATCACAGTGGTGGTGTTTGCCATGATTTCTGCAGGAAATTTTCCTTAGTTACCAAGAACATATCACTAAGTATTTTCTTACTAGAGTACAATGATTATTTTTGGACATTTATCTAGAGACTACCAGACTTAGTTTGCCTTCATACTAAAGCAGCCATGGCCTCCATAGCCATAATATTGTTTTGTTGTTCTTTTGATTATGTGCTGATGTAGCATTTATGGTTCCTCTGATTTCCCAGAGAGAAACTATTAGCTTTTTTTGAACTTTTCTATTTAGACAATGATGATGTATGTGGTTGTAAAAGTGGGCAAATGATATGAAACAAGAAAAGGTAGAATTTAGATGGAAACCACTGACCAGGTAAAATTTCGAAGATATAATTTATATAAATATGCAGCCACTGACATTAAATTCCTGGCTTCTTACCAAAATAGACTAAAATTCTAGGAAATTATTCCACAGACAAGCGAGCTACAGCCTATCCGGCAAATGAGTAAAAAAGCAGTGCTGTGACAAGTGGCTACCCTACCTAAAAATGAGGCAACCAGCTAATGCCCAGTGGCTTCCCAGGAACATGGAATAATTACTACTTAACCTACAACTCCTGATGAGTTGTCAGATTTATTAGGGCCAGTTGAGGAAGCTGTTATTTGCTTAACACTAGTTTTAGTTTAGGGCATTTGTGTCTGTTAATAGTCAAGCAAAGGCACACCTTTTGTGAAAAAACAAATTGTTTGATGGAGAATTCATTGCTTTGGTGCCCTTAAAGTTACCAAGAGACAACTGAAAACTGCCTTTTGTCAGAGTGTACACTTTATGCTGTTTTTCAGTTCCAGCACTGTAAATGGTATCTGCCAGAATGTGAAATGTTGACATGATTCAGCTGGGATGTCTATTTTCAGTAATGTTCACTGTCACAGAAGCCATATTATAATTATTGGAGAGCATCTTTCTTCCATTCAACATAACACACACACCCTAAAATTCTTCTTAGTAAATATTCTAATATGTTAAGCAGACAGGTTTATTAAAAATAATATAGTCTGGGGCACATTGATTCCAAGAGGGTGTTTGCAGCAGATTTTGTTATAATTAACAGCTAAATAATAAAGGTGTTTTCTTTTTACCTTACAAAGTTACTAAATAATAAAGGGAAAAGGAAAGAGTAGGGCTAATCCAGTAGAGACTGAAGATGGTATCAATCTTCCCTAAGCACTTGTGTGGTCAGCAGTCTTAGGCAAAGCTTGTCTCTACAGGATTAGCTAGACAGGACCCAAAGTGATTTTTGCACTGAGCTTCTCTTGCACCTGTCATGCCAAAAGGCATGGGATTCAAGATAGAGCAGAACCAGCTTATTAAACTGTTCAAATTATTAAAAATGATTAAAAGCTAGTTAAAGATTTTCATAAACTATTCCAAAATGTTAGTTTTAAAAATGTTATTAGCAATGTATGTATTCCCCTTATGTTCCTCCCCTCCTCCCTACCTCTTAAACTTGAACACTTCAGGGAGAACCAAAAAGTCAACCATTTGAAAAGAAAGGTGAAGAGGGGAGCAGACACTGTGTAGCAGATGCTGGTACTGCTTGAGGGGCTGCTGATGCAGGCTTTGCTGGCATTAAATCCCCCAGTAAGGCATCAGGTGTCGGGACTCTTTCTCATAAACATCTGGAACTATGCCATAAGGTGTCTGTACCATTTTAACTGTCGACTTCCCAAAAAGCTGGCGCTCGTAGTCTATCAGCTGCCTCCAGAAGCCTACATTGGGCCTGATCACAGGCCTCCGGGCTTTCACCCAGTTGTATGCCTCCAGCAGGCACACACTGTGGAATTTCATCAGGTAAGCAATGCAGAGAGTGGCTGAGCGGCTCACCCCTGCTGCACAGTGCACCAAGGTGGCCCCATGCTTCCTGCTCACACTATGGATCTTGTCGGCCACAGTGTCAAAGTATAGTCCAATGGGGGCATGAGGCATGTCAGCCAGAGGCACTTTAACATATTCAAATTGGGGCCAGTTGAAATTGGGTATCTCAATAGTAGCATTAACAATGCAGGTGATGCCACGAGCCTGGAGGAGATGCCGGTTGGAGGCCACACTGCCTCTGCCCAGGAAGAGAGAGGAGGTGATTTGAGCGATGCCTCCTATGTCTCCCTCAGCAATCATCCGAGGGGCCATGAGAGTCCGTGGTAGTGTGCTGTGACCTCTGGAGCTCATGAAGACACTGACAATCACACTTGCATCATTGGAAGCGAGACCAGAGTGTTTTGTTTTCCTCCACCAGGGAATCCGAAATTATAGTCTCCTTCCTGCAAAATACAGGTACCTGTCAGTATTTTATATGGTATTGATTCATCACAGCTTTCGGCATACTTGTGGAATGGGAAGGTGAAAGGGTTAGAAATGGTTATTTTCTATAATAGAGTATGTTCTTTCAAGGACGTAGACAAATCATCTAAGGATTATCAGTTAGAAAAAGTAGCCTAAGATACCAATATGTAAAACTCAGCACTCTGGCGATTGTTGTTGTTTTCTTAAAAGGCATTAAATGTAAATATCCTATTGTAAGAAAGTGAGAGACAAAAACATGCCCAGCTGATTTCTGAACCAGTAATCTTGCAGGGTCTTGCTTTTATTGAAGCGAGTTTCTTGGTAATTAGGAAGAAATCAGAAATTCTGACCCCTCCTATAGCCATGTTCTTTCAGAGACTGTTGCCTATCTTCATGTCTAATTCTAGAAAGAGATCTTATGAAACCACATTAGGTAATATATTCAATGAACTGCCTTTGTGGACTAAAAAGATACTGAATTGGATCAGTTACAGAAAATCCAGGACATATGGTCACTTTAGACCTCTACTATTTAAAAAAGTTCCTCCTTTCATATTTGTGACATCTGAATATTTTGGAAATTTGTGCTGTGGTATTTCTATGGGAATAATTCCAGGTAATTTGAAAGCCATGGTCTCAAAAATCATTTGTCTAAGTTAATAAGCATTTTAGCTGACCTTAGCCCCTGGATTTGGTTAAATAACTTCACCTTCCTCAGCCAATTCTAAGCTCCAAGGTGAATCTCACTGGCTTCAGATGTGTTGAATTAAAATGAATTTAATATTTAAAGATATATGTATATATATCCTCATTAGCACAATGTTTACTTACTATAAGACATTCATATTATATAAGTTCTATATAACAACATATATTAGTAACATAGAAAACGACATTCTTGGTTTCCTGGGGATTTTAGACATCATTTCCTCTCACTTCAAATGCACGTTGCTTTATAGTCTGTGTCCCCTGGGAAGGGTGCTTACCTCCACCCAGGGTATTGTAGAAATGCCTGAAGTTATTTCAGTCGGACAAGAATATCCCTAGTTCCACAGACAGAGGTAGTGCTGGGCTACTCACTTGGGAGGGGTCTGGTTACTCTGGAATCCTGGGTCTGGATCTGGCAAGTTATGAGAGAGCTGATCACAGTGGATATAAATTAGATCTGCAGAAACACAAGGAGGCAAGCATGTGGCCAAAGTTCAAAAGAATTCCCCCCTGGAATTCCATGTTGGCCCTTCTTATTTATTCATTTACTAGAGGCCTGGTGCACGAAATTCGTGCACGGGGAGTCTGGAGGGGGGGGTCCCCCTCAGCCCAGCCTGCACCCTCTCCAATCCGGGACCCCTCGGGGGATGTCCAACTGCCCAGGATTGGGCTTAAACTGGCAGTTGGACATCCCTCTCACAATCCGGGACCAATGGCTCCTAACTGCTCCCCCCCCCCCCCCCCACAGAGCCTGCTGCTTGGTCGTTTGGTCACCCGTCGCCCCATGCAGCCGGTCCAGTTGTCCGTTCGGTCGCGATGGTCACTTAGGCTTTTATTATTATAGATGTGACGATGAGCACCTGTCCCTGTGCCTTTCCCCAAGTAACCATTCACACTTAAATTTTTAATATTTTTACAGCTCTTGAGTCATAACTGGTATACAATTTGATGAGCTTTGACATATGCATACACTCGAGACAACATGACCTGGAAATAATATATCCATCATCCCCCCAAAATTTCCTCATGCTCCATTATAATTCATCCCTCCCTCATTTTCTAGCCCATTCCCTAGCAACCACTGATGTTTTCTGTCACTACAATTTGCATTTTCTACATTTTCATATAATGAAATCATAGGACATAGGGTAGTGTTCTGGGGGGAGGGGACAGTGTTCTGATTTTCACTAAGTGTAGTTTGGACATGCTTTCATTGACTTTATAGAGAGTAACATTGATTGCCTCCTGCACGAGCCCTGGTGGAATCAAACCCAAGATCTTTTCATTATACAAGACAATGCTCCAACCATCTAAGCCACACTGCCCATGTTGTTGAATATATCAATGGTCCTTTCCTTTGTATAGGTAGAGCACCTACTGAAGGAAACTGAGTTGATTTTAGGCCATTATAATTAAAGTTGATAAAAACATTTCCCAGGTGATGCTGATGCTGTGGTGTGCCACCCAGATTGCCCCTTCAAGACTGAGGCACTCAGAGTGCTGATGCTGAGATCACAAGTCCCTCCCCAGAAACTGCTCTTGTCCGAAGGGAGCTGCCTCACCCAAGGTTACACCCCTCTTTCGAGGCCCACATCTGATACAGGGGTACATGGAGATAGGTGCAATTGTATTATGAGGGAGAACAAGGAAGTAGTCACATAAGATTCTCGGATGTGGTGTTAGATGAAATGTGCAGAACTTTTACATTATTAGAACAGCCTGTCCTGGAGCAGTGTCTTGCCACTTCCAAGTCTTTCCCTGGCAGAATCCTGATAGTTTAAAAAAGCAAAGTCACTGTATAATCACAAAATTAGGCTCTCAAGCTGGTGATAACTCCCCGCTCAATGTGGAAAATCTGGAAGATGCTAATCAAATTTCCAACCAGGTTATCTAGTTACTATCTAATTAAGAGGGACTCAGTCTCCCAAATAATCATTCTGTTGGTGAGGCCACTTGCCTTCCTGAGGCAGAGGTCCCAGGCTCCCTAGCCTTTACAGCAGAAAAGTCTTCTCAGGGGCCAAGGATAAGTATTGGTGGGCCAGAAGCCTAGTATTCTGTTAACCCTCTTTGTTGGGCAGTGGTAGGGTACTGGGTGCTACAGGAAAAAGAAAACAGATGTGAGTCCTCAGGGAAGAAGCCAAGTGAGACAGGCATGATCCTCTCTCCCTGCTGCTGCTAGTCAGTCTCATGCCAACAAACCTGCTTAAAATGCCAAAGCTGGGTCCAAGCAATGTCTGCCAAAGGGCACAGACACCACAGTTGCTCCTCTAACAAACACTCCTGACCCCTTTTACAGATCAGAAAATAACAAGGTTCAGAAAGGGCGAGATGGTTTCAACTTGGGGCACATAAGTGACTGAACCAGGAAGAGATCCAAGGTGTGCAGGCTCCTAGCTCAATCCCACACACACTGCTTCTCAGTATGACAGGGGGGAAAAGGGGGGTTACATTCTCATCACCTGCCTTACAGCACTCTGACATTACCAACCAGTGCCTTCAATGCATGAAAGGGGTCTTGGGTCTGCCTACGAAGAACATATTAAAATGCCACTTATAGAAAAGACAGCATAGATCAGCTGAGCTGTTCCATCTTCTTACTGCCCATAACAGAAAAACATTGCCACAAACTGGTACACCATTCAGGACACAGCCCTCCTGACAGCAGAGGAACCTCAGCAAGAAGCCCCAGAGTAGGCACAACAAGAAGTGTTGCTCAGTTCAAAGGTTGGCAGATTCTGATCATAAAGAATTAAAAAAAATGGGTATTACATCACAGCTGTGTCAAAATCAACTGAGTAAATGTGTACTGGGAGACAGAAAAAGAATATTAGGAGAATAAAGTTTGACCCACGTTTGAGGGGTCAAAATTGCAAGGTGCTCTGAATGAACATGCCACTCCCACTGCAGCACACTCGTCTCTGGGATGAGGGTGGCCACAGAGAAAGCCCAGGAACCCACATCGCTGTCCATGGTGTTCAACTCGGCCCTTCCAAGTTGCTCTGACAGCTGCATTTCTTCGGGGGAAAATGCCTTTTTTGGCTAGGGGAAGAGGGTGGGTTGGGATGAAAAACAAAAATGAACTGTCCTAAACCAACCCCAGAGAGGTATTTCTTTTAAAGTTATAAGCAATTGGTTGCATCAGAGATGATTGCGGGTCTCTTGAATAATAAGCATCAAAGTGCTAAACAAAATGAATTAGTATTTGCCCACAAGGCCTGAAATCTCAAACTATTAACTACGCCCTGCAATGGAGAGCTCCTGGGATGTGGGCACCAGCCTCATGTTAACACTGGCGTCCATACCTAGAATAGACTCGGAATCGCTGCCAGGAGTTACAGTCTATTTGGAGCATCCATCCCAGTGCCACAGAGGCTACTTCCCCTTCTTTAAAAAAATGACAACCACTAGAATCCACAGCCAAAAAACTGAAATTCTATCCACTGAAATTTTGCCTCATGTTGAATAAGCAGAAAATGGCTACAGCAGTGCTAGAGAAGATTGTGTAAAATGACCTGATTAAAGTAGTTTTAGCTTTTGGAATTTCAGAGGGTCTCAGTATACTAGTATGCTGGAAGCCTACAATGTTATTTTTTTATAACTGAAAACCTATGAAATTGCATTTTCTTTTTTAGTAGTTTGATTTTCAGAAAAGAGAAAGGGGGAGAGAAACAGCAACCAGCTGCCTCCTGCATACCCCCTACCAGGAGCAAGGCCTTGACCACAAATCAAACCAACAACCTCCTGGTGCACAGGACAATGCTCACCCGAGCCACACCAGCCAGGGCGACATTTTCTCCATACGAGTAAATGTTTAGTTCTTTAAAAAACTTAAAAGTCACCCTTTTAAAAATAGAAGCATTTTAGCTTACATTGCCATAAATAAATACTAGTTCCCTCATTAATTTTCATTTATTAAATCAGAAATGTGTTCTATTGGGGAAAGTTAATATACTCACTCTTACAAACAAAAATCAAAGTGTGGCAATCTTTCATTAAGGAAAAAATACAACAACATTTGAGTTTTACTTTTAAAGTGAAATAAAAATATTCACAAATTGTTCTCAGTCATCTAGAAAACTTGAGTAATTTGGCTAATATACTTGAACATCTTACACATTTGGAGGCGGGGTTGATTTTGCTTCTCCCACCACATAACTGATATGATGGTGTCATGGGATGAGGATAAATACACATAAAGCTCAAGTCTGAGAGTCCGCATTTTGGTTTGGCCACAGATATTCCCCAGTACGACACACAGCTTTAAAATAATTGCTTGTATAGTCATGACCTGGCTGCACATCTCAATATGCTCATGTGGGTCACCAGCCCATTAACTGCATCTATCAGACACTAGCCAGCTGCTGGATGGAGATCACATCATGGCCCAAAGGAGGATGTGGGCAGCCCACTTGATGAGAATGAGGAAAAACGCATGCCAATAGAGCAGGGGTGGGGAACCTTTTTTCTGCCAAGGGCCATTTGGGTATTTATAACATCATTTTTGGGCCATACAAAATTATCAACTTAAACATCAGACTACTAAGCTAGTATTTGGTCAAACATTTAACTAACCCCTAATGCCTTGGCAGGGCCAGACCAAATGATTTTGCAGGCCAGACGTTCCACACCTCTGCTAAGAGCAACATGGATGCAAAGGCCTTAACAAGTTTAGTACCATATGATAAATTCATAATTCCCATGTTGAAAATAGAGAGAGTAGAGAAGAAACTATAAAAGGCGAAGGTATATATTTGTTTGGGTATAGTGGGGTAATCTGTTCACATCTGGAATTGAATTTTTTAATTTCATCCTTATCCACCTGGGCATTTAAATTACGTCACTCATTCACACAATCATATTGACTGAGTTCATGACATGTCTTCAACACTGTTCTGAGTGTTGTTGGGGACTGTGGCAGAATTTTCCAAGACTACCCACTATCTCCCATCCTACATGACCCTCTTACAATGTGACCAACTCAACCAAAAAAGTACAGTAGAAATGACACTATGGAGACTATTCTACCTGTTTACTTGGGACTTGCTCTTGGAACTAAGCTGCCATGCTATGAGGTAGCCCAAAGAAGCTCAATAAAGTTACCACATGGATGGGTCATATGTGGGTATTCTAGCCAACAGCCCAGCTGAGATCCCAACTGATAGCCAGGATCAACTATTAAATACAGGGTGTGACAAAAATAGGTTTACAATTGTGAGTACATGAAACACAGTTTATTCTTGTACTAGAGGCCCAGTACAGGGATTCGTGCACCAGTGGGAGTCCCTCGGACTGGCCTGCAGGGATCGGGCCGAAACCAGCAGTCTGACATCCCCTGAGGGGGTCCCAGAGTGCGAGAAGGCACTCTGCAAAGTTGCTGTCGCTCAGCAGCTCCTGTGTTACACATCTGCCCCTTGGTGGTCAGTGCGCGTCATAGCTACTGGCCAATCGGCTAGTCACTTAGGCTTTTATATATACAGATTATTTTCCATATGAACAACTGTAAACCTACTTTTGCCCCACCCTGTATGTAAGTGAAGACACTTCAGTGATTCTAGGTTCCAGCCATCAAGCCACCCCCATGTCTTAAATCTCCCACCAAGGGCCCCAGACATTGTGGAGTAAAGAAAAGTTGTCCCCACTATGTGAAGTCCATAGGAATCTGTGAGTGAAAAAAAAAAATGTTGTTTTTACACTTTTTTTGGAACAGTATGCTATGCAGCAGTAGTAACTAGAACAGAATATAAAGTTAACATAAGCCATAACCCTGTGCTATGATTTTATCATCTTAAAGCAATGACACAAGATACTCATATAAAACAGTTGAATAACAATAAGAGATGGACTAACATAAGGGAATCAAGTGATGCAAACAGTGAGTGCCATCAATTGCAGGGAAGGCACAGGTCAAAGTAAAAGTAAGTTGTTCGTTACCTGGGGAGGTATCTTTATTTTTTTATTGAATTTACTGTGGTGACACTGGTTAATAAATTTACACAGGTTTCAAGTGTACAGCTTTTAATACATCTGTATATTGTATTGTGTTCGCCACCCAAAGTCAAGTCTCTTTCAGTCACCATTTACCCCTTTACCCTATTCTACCTCCCAACTCCCCTTTCCCGCTGGTAATCACCATGCTGTTGTCTGTGTCTACGAGTTGTTTTTGCTTAATCCCAAAATTCACCTTTGTTCAGCCCCCAACCCTCTTTCCTCTGGTCAGCTTTCTGTATCTATGAGTCTGTTTCTACTTTATTTTGTTCATTAGATTCCACATATAAGTGAAATTATATGGTATTTGTTTTCTCTGACTTACTTCACTTAGCATAATACTCTCCAGCTCCATCCATGCTGTCGCAAAAGATTTCTTTCTTTTATACAGACGAGTAGTATTCCATTGTGTACATGTACCACAGCTTTTTTATCCATTCATCTGCTGATGGGCACTTGGGCTGCTTCCAAATCTTAGTTATTGTAAATAATGCTGTAGTGAATATAGGGGTGCATATATTCTTTTGAATTAAGTGTTTCGGGTATCTTCAGATATATTCCCAGAAGTGGAATCACTGGGTCAGTTTCATTAATTTTTTGAGGAAACTCCATATGTTTTCCACTTTGGCTGCACCAACCTACATTCCCATCAACAGTGCACAAGGGTTCCCTTTTCTCCACACCTTCACCAACACTTATTGTTTGTTGATTTATTGATGATAGCCATTGATAGGTGTGAGGTGATATCTCATTGTGCTTTTAATTTGAATTTTCTAATTATTAGTGAACCTTGAGCATCTTTTCATATGTTTATTGGCCATCTGTGCGTCCTCTTTGGAGAAGTATCTATTCAGGTGCTTTGCCCATTTTTTAATTGGACTGTTTGGTGATGAGTTGTATAAGTTTTGGATATTAATGCCTTATCAGATGTATTACTTGCAAATATATTCTCCCATTCAGTGGCTGTCTCTTCATTTTTTTTAATGTTTCCTTTGCTGTGCAAAAACTTTTTAGTAGTCCCATTTATTTATTTTATCCTTTGTTTGCCTTGCCTGAGGAGATCAGAAAAAAAACTGCTACGAGAAATGTCCGAGATTTTACTGCCCATGTTTTCTTCTAGGACGTTTATGGTTTCAAGTCTTACATTTAAGTCTTTAATCCACTTTTAGTTTATTCCTGTGTATGGTGTAAGATGGTGGTCTAGTTTCATTTTTTTGCACATTATCCAATTTTCCCAACAACATTTACTGAATAGACTGTCTTTACTTGGTGATGTAACCTATAAGATTATAATTATATTTTTTTATCAATCCATTTAAAACATGCTGCCATTCTTGTCTTTCAAGAGCCTCATTTTTAGATTCCAGATGGAGAACACAAGCCCTTTTCTACTACTCTTGCTACTCAAAAAGTGTGATCCAAGACCTAGCAGCATCAACCTGGAGGTTGGCTGAAATGCAGAATCTCAGGCCCCATCTCAGACCTGTGGAATTGCTGAAGCAAACTCAAGTACCTTGTTTGTTTAAAACACACGAGTGTGCTCAATCTCTCATGAATCAGTATCATTCTGCTGTCATGGTTCCCAAATGAGGAATCGGAGGTAAATGGAGGATAACAGGCTTTCCCAGACTCTACATAGAAAATGAGTAACCCCACTGGGACCAGAACCCTTTTCCATGAGTTGTCTATTGATTAGTCATACAGTCTGACCACAACAGATCAAGTGACCTAAGACTACCAAATTGTACATTTCACTGGGGAAGGAAATAAAATCTGCAAAGAGAAAGAACTGAAGGAACATAAGGTCAGTCTGGTTGTGCTTCATCTATAATCTGAACATTCATAAAAACTAAGTGGTATGAGATGGGTTTTGGGTATGAAAAATCTGATAAACCTAATCTAAGAAAATGCTTGCAAAATTCCACAATCACATTTAAACTTGTTTAGTGATTACTAGAAACCAGTTTGTGCCACAGCCTATACAAATGATACTTTAAAATCGTCAAGGAGCAAGTGGTAAAAATTAAATAGAATCATAGGTTCTTGGTTAAGTGAACTTTCATCTATATAGGTCAGAACATCTAGACACTGAGTACTTAAAAAAAAGTCAGCAATTATACCCAAGTAGGTTTAAGTGTGTCTCAAAATTGCTGAAGTCACTACTGCCCTCTGAGAAACAGGACCATGAAATCTCCGAAAATGCAGATCTTTTCATAAGATCTCAGTCCTTCAAAGCTCATTACTGTAAGTAAAGCAAAAAAGAATTTATAAATTAAAGTTCATAAGAACTGAAGAGTTCAATAGGGAAACGACCCCATTTGACCATCTTATCCTTTAATGTCTCATTGTATTAATCAAAATCCTTAAAACTCAAGCAGTGAGTCTCAACTTTCTCCCTACAAGAACTTCTTTATCATACCTCAAGCCCAATTTGACTTTTTGGCCACTTTATACCAAATTAGCTTCATTTTTAAAGCATCACTATTTTCCCATTTTTCTTTATTAGTCAAAGGCATCTATAATTGTCCACCAGAGTTCCTGAGCAGAATAAGATAACCAGATCATTAGCTGGATGGAAGGAACCTGATAAAGCTACATACCCTCTCTCCATGCTGAGGAACAGCAGGCCTATCACATTTTGAGGCCAACTGGGTATGTCTGAGCCCCACTACAGCAAAAGGAAGAATCAAGTTTTTAAGTAAGAGTCAAAAAGCAGAGGGTCCCAAAGTTATTCCCTTGGCTTTAATTCTCTCCTGAAACAGTTGTCTTATGAAATAAGATAATATACAACCCTGGCTGGATAGCTCAGTTGGTTAGAGCACTGTCCCCATACACCAAAGTTGCAAGTCCGATCCCTGGTCAGGGCATATACAAGAATCAACCAATAAATGAATAGAAAAGTGGAACAAATCGATGTTTCTCTCTCTCTCTTTCTGTCTCTCCCTTCCTCTCTCTAAAATCAATAAATGAAAAAAAATTTTTAAATAAGACAATATACATGGTTCTTTTTAGATTATACTACCAATTATTATTTACATACTCTAAGAGAATGCAATAGACTCTGAAACACACTCTGCAAACAATAGCTGGTGGGCCATGTCCAGCCCATCATCTGTTTTTTGTACAGTCCATGAGCTAAGTAAATGGTTTATACATTTTTAAATGGTTAAAAAATAAAAGAACAGAACGGTTGGCCCTTGAATAACACAGGGGTTGGAGTGCTGACCTATGCAGTTGGAAGTCCTAGCTAATAAAAAGAGACTATGCCAATTGACCCTCACACCATCACAAAGATGGCAGCACCCACAGCCAATAAGGAGGGAATATGCTAATTGACTGTCATGCTCTCAAAGATGGCAGCGCCCACAGCCACAAGATGGCGGCACCCAGTCCGCTCAGCCCTGCAGGGGCGACAGCCATGCACCTGCCTCAGAGTCCCCCAGTCGCCTCAGAACCCCAGCCACCCAGAGCTGGCCTGAGGCACAGGCAAGCCTTGGATGGCAGCTACCCAGCCGCCCAGGGCCACCCGAGGCTCAGGTAACCAGGGCCAGCCGAGGCTTGCGCTGCCAGCAGTGGCAGCAGCAGAGGTGTGATGGGGGCGTCGCCTTCCCCTGATCGCCGGGTTGCCTCCCACCCCTGAGTGAGGGGGCAGGCCGGGCTGAGGGCCCGCCCCCCCATCCAGTGCATGAATTTTCATGCACCGGCCTCTAGTCCATGTATAAATTGGATTTGATGACATATAAAAATTGTATGAAATTCAAATTTAAGTTCAGAAATGAAGTTTTATTGGAACACAGCCACACTTCTTATGTATTAATTATGGCTGCTTTCATGCTACAAAGCTGAGTTAAATAATTGCAACAGAAATTTTATGGCCCACAGCCTAAAGTAGTTACTACCTGGCCCTTTACAGAAGAAGTTTCCCAGTCCCTGGTTGAAATTATGATATAAAGCCATCATAGTATTGCAAAGAAATATTTTTCAAAGTGCAGTCCTAAGGACCCTTGCATGAGAATCACTTGAGCTGCTGGTTAGAATGCAGACTCCTAGGGCCCACCCCAGACCTAATCAATCAGAATTTCTGTGTGTGGGGGGAGGGGGGAGGGGAGGTTAAAGGCCTGGGAATTTGTATTTCTAGCAAGTACCTCTGTAAAATAATTTTTAAAAAAAGATTAAGCTACTGTGGAAAAGATAAAATATTACCTATTGCAATTTCTAGAAGGATAAATGGAATGAGAAAAATCCATAAATGTAGACTTATTTTTCAAAATTGTTTTCAAATAATACATTAGTTACTTAGGTTTAAGATATAATCCAGTATGAAACAAGTTCTATTTCATTTACATTTTGGATCATCTTTAGCTGCAAATTTATACCAAGTAATTGGAGTTCTATAAAACATTGAATACTTCTCCAAGTTTTAACAAAAAACATCATATGAAATGATATACAAACTTTAACCCTGAAAGGGTTCTGTTCCCCAAACACAGAACATGTGTGACAGTGCTATTAGAGATTAAAGGCTATTAGAGATTTCTACGTCCTTTTTACATTTGTCAAAAATATACTAATTTAAAATAAACCTAACAATCATGAGTCATTTAATGGGTACATGGGGATACATTCTGAGAAATGGTGATTTCATCATTTTGCATACATCAGAGTGCATTTACACAAACCTAGATGGTGTAGCCTACTACACACCTAGGCTATATGGTATAGCCCAGTGGTCGGCAAACCGCGGCTCGCAAGCCACATGCGGCTCTTTGGCCCCTTGAGTGTGGCTCTTCCACAAAATACCACGGCCTGGGCGAGTCTATTTTGAAGAAGTGGCGTTAGAAGAAGTTTAAGTTTAAAAAATTTGGCTCTCAAAAGAAATTTCAATCGTTGTACTGTTGATATTTGGCTCTGTTGACTAATGAGTTTGCCGACCACTGGTATAGCCTATTGTTCCTAGGTTACAAACCTATACAGCGTGTTACTGTACTGAATACTGTAGGCCAGCGGTCGCCAGCCGGTGGTTGCGGGCCACTGGTGGTCTGTGAGGTCCAAAAGGTTGGTGACTGCTGCTGTAGGCAATCGTAATACAACTAAACATACCTAACATAGAAAAGGTACAGTAAAAATATAGTATAAAAGATAAAATGGTGCATTTGTATAGGGCACTTACCATGAAAGTCTTCACTACCATAGACTTGATAAACACTGCACACTTAGGCTACACCAAATTTAAAAATATTTTTCTTCAATGAGAAATTTTTAGCTTACTATAATTTATAAACTTACTTTGTGACACTTAGCTTAAAACACACCCTGTACAGCTACATAAAAATATTTTTTAATATATTTTATTTATTTTTTTTACAGAGAGGGAGAGGGATAGAGAGTTAGAAACATCAATGAGAGAGAAATATCGATCAGCTGCCTCCTGCACACCCCCTACTGGGGATGTGCCTGCAACCAAGGTACATGCCCTTGACCGGAATCGAACCTGGGACCTTTCAGTCCGCAGGCCGACGCTCTATCCACTGAGCCAAACCGGTTAGGGCTAAAAATATTCTTTATATCCTTATTATATAAGCTTTTTGCTATTTTAAATTTTATTTTATTTTTAAACTTTTTAGTTAAAAACTAACACAAACATACACATTAGCCTACACAGGGTCAGGATCATCAATGTCACCATCTTCCATTTATTTCCACATCTCGTTCCACTAGGTTTACAGGAACAATAACGCACATGGAGCTGTCATCTCCTATGATAACAATGCCTTCTTCTGGAATACCTCCTAAAGCAGTGCTTGCCAACCTTTCGGACCTCACGGACCACCGGTTGGCGACCGCTGTCCTAAAGGACTTTAGGCTCTTCCTGAAGAGGTGTCACTCTTTTCAGTAATATGTCCATGGTGGTTTGATCATACATTTGCTGGTGAGTAGATAATGCTATGAACATTCCTCTCTATTAATGAAAACCTTTGGGTGTTGGGGTCCAGGCTTTCAAATTTTTAAGGAGCTTATTCAAGCCTGAAAAAGCTTTAAACCCTTCACTGTGAATTTTCTTGGGGGTTCTTTTCTTCTCCTGAGGTTTCCTTCAGCTATGTGTTCCTGTTTCAGTTCCAACAACACCTCATTAGTCGATTCTCAGGAATCACCTCTAGGAGCTCCTCAATGTCATCCTCATCCACACCCAGGTTAAAACTGTTTGTCATTTCAACCACAACCTTGTTGATTTTTACAACCTCCTCATCATTGGCAAATCCTTTGAAGTTATGGACAAACAAACCTCTTGAGTGTCTTCTTTCAGGTGCCATTCATATACTCCTTTGGTGACATCACCCCAAGCCCAAGCAAGGTTCTTTTTAAAATTTTAATTGATTTAGACAGAGGGAAACATCAATCTGTTGTTTCACTTATTTATGCATTCACTGGTTGATTCTTATATGTGCTCTGACTGGGGATCAAACCCCCAACCTTGGTATATCAGAACAACTCTCTAACCTAGCAGTCACCAACCAGAGGTCCCAACCAAATGAGCAACCCAGCAAGGGCCCAAGCAAGGTTCTTGATGCAGTCATAGATGTTGTAATTTTCCAGAATTGCATCAGTTTCTCCTCAGTTGAAGCAATAGCCTGGTCTTCCTCACATAGGCCTTAAAAGCTGCTATAACTCCTTGTTCCATTGGCTGAAACACCACTTTGGTATTGGGATAAAAATCACCAATAAAAGAGTGTCAACAATAAGAGAACATTATGAACAGTTAGCAAAATCTTAAAAGGTATTGTTATTCTCAAAGAGTACCTCTCCATTTCACTGGCATAGCAATTCAGGAGAGCATCTTGGAAGAGGAGCTGAGTCATCCATGACTTCTTATTGCTCCTGTCTGCACACTGACAGTGTCTGCTTATTGACATGCTCGAAGGCCCTGAGGTTCTCACTGTGCCAGATCACAAAGGGTTTCTATTTGTAGCCTAAAACAGTCCCCAAGGCAAGACTGTTACCTTGTACTTAAAAGCCTTGAAACCTGACCATCTTATGGATGAAAGTTTTTCAAGTATCCATTTCCAGAATAAGGTTTCATCCATGTTGAGTATTTGCTATGGCAATTAATTTTCTTCCACAATCAGCTTATCTACAGTTTCCACAAATTCTTCAGCTGCCTTCATGTCAGCACACATAGACTTCACCATTCGCTTTGATA
This sequence comes from Cnephaeus nilssonii, assembly GCF_951640355.1. Taxonomy (NCBI): domain Eukaryota; kingdom Metazoa; phylum Chordata; class Mammalia; order Chiroptera; family Vespertilionidae; genus Cnephaeus; species Cnephaeus nilssonii. Next base: position 23,443,301 of record NC_137090.1, on the reverse strand, counting down.
TCATGTAATGAATAACGATTCTTGAATTGTTTAAGCCACCCAGAGCTAGCAGTAAATTCAACATCTTAGTTGAGTCCAGCCTTTTCTTTCAGGATTGAAAAAAAAATCTTTGCCGAAACTGGTTTGGCTCAGTGGATAGAGCGTCGGACTGCGGACTGAAGGGTCCCGGGTTCGATTCCGGTCAAGGGCATGTACCTTGGTTGCGGGCACATCCCCGGTGGGGGTGTGTGCAGGCGGCAGCTGGTAGATGTTTCTCTCTCATCGATGTTTCTAGCTCTCTATCCCTCTCCCTTCCTCTCTGTGGAAAATCAATAAAATATATATATTTTTTAAAAACTTTTTGTTTTGGCCCTGACCATAATGGTGCTGAAAGAGATGTGCTTCTGTGTCTGATCTGCAATCCAGGTCATTAGAAGTTTCTCTCTGTCTGATATGGGCTCTTGTTGGAATACTGGTTAGTCTCATTACCTTCAATGAAGCAGATCCTGTAACAGCTTCCGTCATGTTCTTCAAGGTTGGTAGTATGTATAGTGGAATGGGACATTCCTGACTGTGAGTATAACCATCACTGATTTTCCACCTTTGTAGTTCTTAATCACTTTTAATTTTGTTTCCAGATTAATCACTTGATATGACCTCGTACTGGAAACATTAGCATTCGATGGCACTTAGGGACCATGATGAACAAAACAACATGAGATTAAATCAAGCACAAGAGAAAATAGTGCCATCAAGAGGCATGATAAACATGAAATGTACGAGGCTATTCACAGCATAACAGGACGCACTTGTATAGCAAACTTTTTTAAAATTCAGCTTTATTGTTGAAAGTATCACAGATGTCCCCCAATTTTTCCCCATTGACCCCCTCTACCCTGTACCTGCCCCTAGCAAACTTTTTAAAATATATATATTTCTGTTGATTTTAGAGAGAGGGGAAGAGAGACCGTAAATGGAACTGGGGCCCTCTTGGTTCCTGGGTCCACGCTCAACCTCTGAGCTGGGTGCTATACTTTTATATGACTGGCAGCACAGATTTGTTTACAGCAGCATCACCATCAACACTTTAGGATGGCTATGATGTCACTAGGAGACAGGAAACTTATGGGACCACCATCATAGAGTAAGTATGAGGTCTCTATGTCACATACATATTTACTAGTCAACAGAAGCCACATGCTCTCACTTAAGAGTCTTCTCATGTGTATCTACAAACTTAAAGAGCGAAGAAATCAAAAAGACTAACAGAATCACATCAAAGAATACAAACAGGATTTCTCCCCGCATTGCTCAAATTAAGAGGTTCTAACACTTTTTATCCTCCCCTTGGGTGTTTTTTCTTGAACTTATATGTAAGTAGTTGTTTTGTTTGTTTTGTTTAAAATATAATGATTTTAAAGAATCTGGAAAAAAACTTTAATATGTGTTTTTAAAGAAATCATTATTTATGTAAGGGCTGAAAATAAAACAATTTAGCCATTTTCCAAGATGCCTTACAGAAGAAATGAAATAAAGAGAAATTTTAAAATCTCACATTCTTTGGGCTACTGTTCTTCCATCACCCCTCCAGCTAAGAAGAAGAATCTCCCTGAGGGTATTTTCTAAACCTATAGAATTGTAGAACATTCTGCTGTAGACTGTTAGCAGAGACTAGGCACAGTAGATACTCAACAAATACCTGAATTTAACAATTTAATAACAGTCCCAACGTAACCTCCCCACATCTCCCTATCCTCACTCACCCGCCCCCCCCCCAACATACACAACACCTTTAAATCTAGCTAGCAACACCAAACACAGGCAATCCAAGTTAACCTGGCAACTGTCTACTCAAAAAGCAGGAATTTTCTACATCAAAAGAGGTAGTTCTAAACTGTCTCTTCTGTCGCATACAAAGGAAGATATGGAGAAAATTACACTTTTAAAGATGGTAAAAGAGTCATTTATTCCAGTGGCAAAGAAGCTATGGTTCCTCTGGAATTGCCAAGAAAGGACAAACCACGGTCTGTGCTTGGTGCCTTTGGGGGGACGTGCACATGTGCACAAGCATGTGAATACCCGTCCTCCAAGGGTACTTTAAAGCACTGGCCTGAGTTCCTACACACGTCACCCTAAAGCCAGCAGTGCTGGCTTGCACGTTCAGGGCTGGACACAGGCAAGCATTCAACAGTGCAAGTCAAGCCATCTGGTAGCCCAAGAGGTAGGATTCACCAAAAACCTTTAAAAGACTTCTAGGTACTAGACACTTTTATTTTTACTACTTCATGTGGCATATTTAACTGTACATGTGTGGGGGTTTTTAAGATTAAAAGAAGGGTTCTATTGGATATTTGTCTATTAAATAAGAGTGGAAAAACCATCTCTAACCTTTGGATGGTATGTTAGTCCAATTCATACAATAAACATAAGTATATGTAAATATAATGGTACATGAAGGGCCAGGGACCAGTCCACATAGGTGACATGTATTCATTTGAGAAATACCCAAACATATTGTGGTTAAAGAACAAATACAGTGGATTATAAATTCAAGGCTGACACCACTGGAGGAATGTAAATTGGTACAACCACTTTGGAAAACAGGCATCAGCTAGTAAAGCTGGAGATACACACACCTATGACCAGCACTGTTCATAACTACCCCAGAGCAGAAACCATTCAGATGCCCATCAGTAGTGGATGATGGATAAATAACCTGCAGTATGTTCATACAAAAATGAATACAGGCACATATAACAACATGGATGAATCTTAAAAATATATAATAAACAAAATTATGTGTATGTATATACAGGGTGACCAAAAATATGTATACACATTTTAACAGCTAACAGGCCGATTTTGAAAATGAAATGTATTTTAATAAACACTACCTCTATAATTATTCAAAGTGTATATGTATTTTTGGGGGGACACCCTATATGTGTATATAGTCATAGGTATCAACATAGATGAATTTTAAAAATATATAATGCTACAAGAATTTAAACAAAAAAAATGTGTCTGTGTGTAGATACATATACACACACAATATTGATAAAATAATTTAAAAGAATTCCTACTTTGAGCCCATTTGCACAAGATAAAAAAAAACAAACCACAGGCAAAATGAAACTGTGCTGTTTAGAGCTTTATATTTAGGGGATAAAACTATAGAAGAGAAAGGAAGTGATTTTCACACAAATGACAGTAGTTACTGGCTTGGTTACCTCTGGGGGAGGGAGAGGTTGTCATTGGGAAAGATTGGGATTGAGGGTACTTCTTGACCTGCAAGATGGTTAGTTACTATTGTGTTTTCTTTAAAATAATTAAGTTATACATTTATGTTTTATAGTCTCTTCTGTGGGTTACAATTCACCATTTTATAAAAGGTTAAATAACTATAATGTTGATTTCCGGGAATTCAGAATCATTACAATTCTGGCTAATCTGGGGAAAGAACACTTCCTCTCTGACTGGTACTATTAGCCTGTCAGCACAATACCTTTTAGCATGGCAAAAGTCCTCAATAAATACCTAACATTTAAAACCCATAAACTCTTTATGGGAATTTTGTTTTAACTCACTCATCTCTTGAAATTACGGATTTAAACTGTGCCCACATTAACACTTCCCTTTCTTTGTCTTCACCCGAGTGAAGCTTTCATAAATAACTAAAGCTACCTACCACCTTAAGTGTTGTTTGCTCTGTAAGTTTATACCCAGGTGCTGTTGCTTTAGCAACTCTCTCTGCTTTCCAGTCCCTTTTATGCCTCCTTATAAGCAAAGAAAAGATGAATACACTAGTAGTCCTAGACTTGTCTTTTTCCTTAAGGGAAAGTAAAGCCTAGGATCTTAATGATTTAATTGCTTTGAAGTTGGTTAAAAGGGGGTCATTTGCCAGTTGTCCAAAGAAATACTGCCATTCTATCAGGTTAATAAAACTTTATACAACCAGCTGTAATTAATATACATGCTACCTGTTCTAGACAGAACTCAAATCTCTATGAACAGGGCCAGTTAATTTTATAATAATTCATTTCAATTTAAAAAATCACATTGTGCAAAGACATTCATGAAAATGCTTATTAGAAAAGTCTAAAAGGATACAAACAAACCAATAAACACAGAGTCAGCAGCTGTTTGGGGGCAAGATGCTCAAAAGAAACCTTTAACCTTATCTGTAAAGTTTTAATTTTTTTACATAAAGAATGATTAAGCCCTGCCCAGTTTGGCTCAGTGGACAGAAGGGTCCCAGGTTCGATTCCGGTCAAGGGCACATGCCTGGGTTGTGGGCTCAATCCCCAGTAGGGGGCATGCAGGAGGCAGCCAATCAATGATTCTTATCATTGAGGTTTCTGTCTCTCTCTTCCTTTCCCTTCCTCTTTGAAATCAATAAAAATATATTAAAAAATAAGTTTTTTTAAAAAAAAATGATTGATGTATTTTTTGTATTTAGAAAAAGGGTTTTTAATCCACTATGCCTTGAAATAAAATCCCAATTACAAAAGAATCCACGAAACCCAGACACCTTCCTAAAGACCACCATTTAAAAATGCTAGTTTTTATGCTAAAGTTTTAAAGGATTTCCTGGAGCTATACACCTGGCCAGTTTATATTATATAAATATACACATTTATTGCTAGTCTATTAAAAGATGCTATAGAAATCATACTTGCATTCAACCAATATAAGAGATTTCAGATGAGAACGCGGCATGGACAAATTCAACGCTGACGTTAAAAACACTTGGGATGAAGGAAACTGTCTCCCCTTTTATGGGGGAAAGCCAAAAATATCAAGCAACTACCTCTCCTCCCCCAAGCGTCAGAAGATGAGTCAGAGCTGGAGGCAGCAATAGTGCCCATGTGTCAAGCCGCCAGCGCAGGGCTCATTCCTACCTCCACCCGGCAACCCTCTCCCCTCTCCCAGGTTGGGGTCCCTGCCTCAGGCTGTCCGTGCGGGGAGTTCTCAGGTGCCCCGGAAGATAGGCGGTCATTCATTCTGGTGCGTGCCTCATTCCCTGCGTTTCTAAAGGGAACTCAGGAATGGGAGCCTTTATCAGTCCACAACAAGTAACAGTTACCAAATGCAGCTCGTTGGTGGAGCCTGCAGAGACACACAACTTTGCAAAGGATACAGCACCTTTGTTCCCCTCATTTTAAAGAGCAGGAAACACGCAGAGCAGCTGTGACTTGTCCTGTATCACTTCACCTGGAGGCAGAGCCGAGTCCCTCGAGCCTGGAGTTGCTGAAGGCTGGCCCCTGCCTCTCTGATTTTTAACTGAACTGTCCCATCTCAGGGACGATGTTCTCCGTGGCCTTATTACACCGGGAATTCCAGGAAACTCGGAGTTACATCTCTTGGTCCATATTCCTTTAAGGTTCGTAAAGAATAGGGGCTTGGCTCTTTTCCTCCCTTCTGACCTCTGTAAAACGGGATGCTAATGCTCTCTACCTCCCCGCTCATAACATTACAATGAACAGCTGCTAGTTAATACATGCTAAATGCCCTAAGGTCTTGCTGGGTAAAAAGTACAAGGAGGTTTTTTTGAGTGTGAGTGTGTGTGTGTGTCTGTGTGTGTGTGAACTAAATTCCTACACAGCAGAACTGCATTTGTAAGTCACTTCCCTTGCCTCTCGGATGCCCTGTTACCATAACACTGGCTGGTACCATTGGCAACATCCACCTAAATAAAATATAGTCATACAATCCACTTAAGACAGTTACAGCCTGCAACTGCCCTCACACACAAACAACTCAACTTCGCTCTGGAGCAAGGGCTCTGAGAAGAAATAGAACACGTTAGCACTGCGCACACCAATTCACCACCGCGAAGAAAAATACTCCAGCTGAATACTTGGCATTGCTGCAAGTCAAGTTGCTCCTACCAATGCACCAGAAGCCTTCGGCAGATGCAAAAAGCCGCCGTCGGCCCCCGCGGCTCGGAGCGAGGGGTGGAGAGGCCGTGGCGAGGCCGCAGAGCAGAGGGGTCGGGAGGGGGGCGGACGGGGATGCCAGCGAAGGAGCCCGAGGGTCCGTGCCCGGGGCCAGGGTGTCCGCCGAGGAGCGGAGCGGCCGGGGTGGCGCACGGAGAGCCAGCGAGGCGGGGGCCGCGTGCTGAGGAGGGGGCGCTGCCGAGGGCGCGGGGCCTCTCCTCTCCCGCCGCCCAGAGGATGCGAGAGCCACTGGGAGCAGGTGGGGGCGCCGGCACAAAGTTTCCAGAGGCGAGGGTCGCGGGGGACCCGGGACCCCGGCCACCCGATCTCGCCAGGGTCCCAGAGCCGCATCGGCACCAAGTCCCGCCCGTCCGCCCCCCTCCCGGGCCCGCGGGCAGCGTACCGGTTCCGACGGGTTCGCGGCGGACGCTCCGTCCTCCTGCGCGGCTCTCGGCTTCTGCGGGCTGGCCGCCGCGCGCACCCCTCCTTCTCCCCTCCGCCCGCGCCGGGCCGGGCCGCGCGCATGCCCGCTGCGCCCCACCGCCCTCTCCGGAGGCGGGGCCTCGGGGCTGAGGGCGGGGCCTCGGCGGGGAGCGGGGTGCCGGCGGGGGACGCCTGGAGCCGCGGGCGTTGCGCGTGCGCACTGTGCCCTCCATCGCCGAGCGGCTCGGCGGAGGCGAGTCCTCCGCTCCGCTGACACCCGCTTCCCGGCCCCCCCCCGGCCCCCTGCAGACTCTGCTTAGGGGTCCCCTGTTGTCTCCGCATCCGCCTCTCTCCCGTTCCCACTTCAGCGTTTGCAAGCCGAGTTTGGGGCACGGGTGCCGGGTGATGTAGTGGTACTTTCTGGATGTGAGAGAGTTAAAGGCAAGAAAACAATCCTAAGAGGGTGAAGACTGCAGTTCGTGACTAACCACCGACTCTCACCCCACCCCCACCTTCAATCCGCGCGGAGAGCCCGGGAGTTGGGGCTGAAGAGTGAAGGGAAAATCTCGTAGCAACTGTTGGGCGACTTTTGCTTGGGCGGGTGTGGGAGGTTTCCAGTAACTGCGGGGGCTACGTTGTCCGAGACACAGAAGTAGCTATAGATGCGGCGATACTTTGCCTGCCCCCAGATGGCCAACCCACCGCCACGAACACGGGTGCCATCTGAGTCTCCAAAGCCCCGATCCACACCTAGCCCGTGCCTCCGAGGTGGGGTGTAGGGTCTACGGAGCCCAGGCTGAACACACGGATTCGTTGAGGGATTATTTGCTGTCTGAGGCTTTTTTCACTGGTAGGTTGGCCCATCTGTAACATGAGTAGATGCAACACCGACTTTTTTCAGCACAACCCTGCCCTGGCAGGTGAGGGGAGTATAGACGACTTCCTCGGGGCTCCGTGAGTCAGACACCTGAGTCCTGACTCCACGCCCAGCCTTTGCTCATCAGATCCAGCTCCTCGCCGTTGCAAACCCTTGGCATCAGAACTGCTGAAGTCAATCGAAGAGTCATCGGTTTGGGGGAAGGGATTGACGAAGGAAGTAAAACCACGCGTACTGCGTTTACATCTCCCAGCATCTTCAACCAGAAAGCTCTGAGGCTTTTTCATGCTCTTCCTGATTCCCAGAGGGACTCGGAGTCTTCCCCTGGGTGCAGGAATATCTAAAAGTTCTGTCTACTTCCCAGACAAAAACAGAACATCAAATGCATTTTCGTGTTCATCTTAGGGGAACTAAAAAGTTCCAGGATGGAGAGATTTATTTTGCCTTCATAAATAGAGAATCACAGCTTTAAAATTAGGCAAAACTAATCTTTCTGTGTGAGAGAAGGAAACTCTGATTCAGGATAAAACACTAGTTCAAATCTTGCCTGGGAAAGGCATCTTCCCAGCCCTAAACTACTCCACCATCAATTCATCTAATGACTTATTTTTGACATGCCAATACCAAAATAACAAAATCTCTATAGAGAAGCCATTGTATGCCTCTTCCCTTTCTTTCTTCCCCCTCCTCCCCCAGTCTTTCCTTCAGTCAATTCAGTGACTCAGCAGCACAAATAGATGCATCCCTCTCCAGATTCAAGCCTGTTTGTTACCCAGGAGGCTGGTTTCCAGAATAGCTCTAGTTCGTGAGGAGGTGCCCGGCATGTTCATGGGTTACAGGAACTAAGCCTAAACCTACCATGAAGAATCATACCCTCATCAGTGAAGAGGGGGCGGGGGAGGGCTAACATGGACTGTGTTCAGTGTGAGGCATGTATAAAGATCTAGAGATTAAAGAAAGTAGGACAAAGTGCTAAATTCAGCATGATCACTTAGTGACTACACATAGGCCTGTGGGTAGGGAGGTGCTTCATGCCTTCACAGTGGAAGTGTAGGCTTCTGTATGCCTCTACCAAAAAGGAAGAAAGGAAAAAAGCAACTCGAAGGTATTCTTTTCTAAGCCAGCACAGTCCAATAGCACTTTCTGTGATAGAAAGGTTCTTTCTGTGATAGAAATGTTATGTATTTGCACTGTCCAGTACAGAATCCCCTAGCGGCGAGGGCCTAGCCTCATGTGCCTTTTGAGCACTTGAAATGTGGGCTGTGACTGTATTTTTTAATTTTAATTAAATTTTAAAAGCTTACTTATCGATTTTAGGAAGAGATAGATTTGTTGTTCTACTTCTCTATGCACTCATTGGTTGATTCTTGTATGTGCCCTGATCTAACCTGCAAACTTAGCATACTGGAACGATGCTTTAACCAATTGAGCCACCTGGCCACAGCAATTTAAATTCACTTTAATCCATTTAAATTTCAATAGCCACATGAGGCTAGTGGCCACCTTCCTGGATAGCACATTACCTGACTAGAAATAGGTATCTTTATAGGTGTTAACGACCTTTATAGAAACATCTTCGAGGTCATCTGCTACAAGAGTATGACTGACATACGCCTCGGGAGGTGTGGGTGCTCCTGACTATATCTAAATAAGCAGCGTTTTAGTGTGATGCAGCTTCTACCCAGAATGAGAGCTGATCTGATTAGACACAGTAAGTAGAGGGTGGAAACTACTACTCTGCTTGGCTTCTGATGTCTGCCTTTCCAAAAATACTCTCCTTAATTGCTTAGGCTCCTTAGATTCATCAGACCTTTATGGGTCCCTCAGAAAGAATAGCTGCATCTTCCATTTGTATCATTGCCTCTGGTTAACAAATTGACAGCAGCTTTGATAGATCTGTCAGAATTGGGGAACAGCTGTGATCAGGGCTCCTCGGGCTACAGAAGTTTACCATCAGGTTGGTCACAGGTGTCCCAAGCCCCTGCTTGCTAATGTCTGTAATTCCAGAATATATGCCATCCACTGGTAGCTAAAATGCAATATGGCATTTCTCCAGAGAAGTAAGTCTTTAAACTATTGTCCTTTGGCACATTTGAGAGGGACAAAGGACACCAGGTATTTGGGAGGAAACTATAAATGTGGAAAAGATAAAAGAACTAGGAGACAGAAGTCCCCAAACACAAGTCATCTACTACAGAAATTGGCTAAGGCTGTTTTATAAGATGTAATATAGCACCTTATATAGCTATCATAAAGACTAAATTTTATTAATGTAAAATATTTTAAACTTGTATTTTTAGAGTATTTGTAATTCTCATAAAATTTTCCATTAATAAGCAAGTGTCACATTACCAGAGAGAGAGGGTGTGCAAATGCCATCACCCATAACTTTACTGCTTAACAAACAACAATTAGCTTCGTTCTGGTCTTCTTACTATGCATGATTTTTTTCGTTTTCTTTACATAGTGACGATCATAGTGCGTATACAGTTTTGTGACCTGACTGCAAGCTTCTTGGGCAAGGCATTGTATAAGAGAATATTACAATATGTCTAGGATAACTAGGTCATTTAGTATGTATCTGTCTCTGCAATTTCCTGCCCTTAATTCAGCCCTGGGGCTGTGGCAATGATGCAGTGATGAGAATTCCAATGTAAATAACATCCTTGAAAAATGCACATCTGCCTGTTTTAACATTTGCTCTGTGTCTTTCAGATTTTAGTGTCCCCTCTGTGAGACTTTACCATGATGTGAGTTGTGTGGTACAGGAAAACCAAGTGCTTGCTTATACCTGGCTGGGGTTAAACGAAAATATCAAAGGTCCCATGGGAAGGGAAGGGAGGTGCCAGGTGGTTAATATACCTTATGCCATTTAATCTTCATCAAACCCGGTCACGAAGTATTATCAAGCACACTTTACACACGAAGGGTTGAGAAACTTGCTCAAGGCTGTATTATTATTATGGAGCAGAACAAGCATTAGCACTCAGGTCTTTCCAGTGTTGTGCTGGTGAACAAGAAAGTATATAAACTCTTAACGTAAAAAGGAAAAGAGAGGGGTTTTAAAAAACTTACAACTAGGATGTACTCATGTATTCTTTACAAATTGTTTTTAAAGAAAGGGGAAATAAAGAAATGAAATGTTTCCCCAAGAGTTAGTCACCTCTGGTAGTAACAATACCAGCAATGTTAAGAGACCAAACTTTTAAGGGTATCCTAGTAATTAATGCCACTTTGCATAATCTCCTACACCAGAGGGGGGAAAAACCTGGTCCTACTGAAAGGGAGTAAATGCCCATGTCAGTCCAAGAACCTGTATACTTCCCCTCTAGTTAGAAATTGCTACTCCTCAAAGTCTCTGACTATGCAAATGAAAGAGTGGAGCCCTGACCGGTTTGTCTCAGTGGATAGAGCGTTGGCCAGCAGACTGAAGGGTCCCAGGCTTGATTCTAGTCAAGGGCATGTACCTTGGATGTGGGCACATCCCCAGTAGTGGGTGTGCAGGAGGCAGCTGATCTATGTTTCTCTCTCATCAATGCTTCTCTCTATCCCTCTCTCTTCCTCTCTGTAAAAAATCAATAAAATATATTTAAAGAAAGAGTGGAATGTGAATGCGGGTAGGCAGTAGAGGTCCCCGCATGGGAAGGTAACATCTAACCAACTGCATTGCTCATCTGCTCTCTGCTTTGCCAAATAGCAGCAAATCTGTGCTACAGCAAGTTAGACACCTCAACTGACTCCCCTCCACCCCAAGAGGTATATTATTGCTGCAAACATACCACCAAGTGTCTCCAGAGCCCTGGAACAATGCCTGGCTACATTCTGGATGCTAATCAGGGGCATCTCCTTTCACCAGGGGGAGCTCCCAGGCCCCTATATTCACCCCACCTTGCCCCATCTGCTGGAAATTCATGGCTTGCCTTTTTCCTTCTAGTTTTCATGGTGACCCAACCCAACAGTTTACTTTTTACCCCCAACTTTAAGCCATGGTTATTTTTAACTCTCAAACTCTGAGCCAGGTCACAGCTTGGATCTGGTAGATGCAATGACATCTATAGCCACTCTTCTCTGCAACAGACGCCTTCTTTTCTGCAGTTCCTGGGGGTGGAAGGCACTCTGGGAGATGTTGCTCTCAAAAGGGTTTTGGTTTGCATCATGAAGTTAAAACTATGCTGACTTAGATCTGACAGCTGTCCTGAATCTGAAACCATGTACGCCCAAAACAAGGCAAAGATTTTCTTCTGTGTGTGGTGGGGATGGGGGAGTGTCAGGTTGCCAGGTAAGGTTGAAGTTGCTGTCACCTCCTACCTGTGGCTAGCGATTAGATAATGTCCTTTGGTAAAAAGTAAAAACATCAAAGTGCTCTCCTTCAGGCAAAAAATAAGGGCTCTGGCTCCTGCCCCCAGTAGGGTGGCTTCTCCTGCTGCAGCTTGGCCATGGTCAAAAAGAGGCTCCTAACAGGATACTATATGAAAAGCTCTTCCACCTCTCCAAAGCAGACAGCAAATTCCCAAGGGAACACTGCTGCCCTCTCCTCCCCTACCAAAATCCAAATCCGCCTCCCCATTCCCCACCTCTGAGGTCCCTGGTACTTGGGGAGCTAGTGTCTGCTCATGGTATTTCTTAACTTTTCACTTCCTTTAAATAACTTTTTTAAACCTGTTAAATTACCCTGAAAATTGCCCTTTTCATGTTAGACATCCTACCACTGGAAACTGAAATATAAATATCAGACACTTATCCCAAATTAAAAATCCGTTTTCTTGTTAGGGATGTTGATTGGGAACATTAAAATCAAGCTCCAGGCCCGTTGGTGTGGCTCAGTGGTTGAGCATGGACCCATGAACCAGGAGGTCACAGTTTGATTCCCAGTCAGGGTACATGCCCAGGTTGTGAGCCGATCCCCAGGAGGGGGTGTGCAGGAGGCAGCCAATTGATGATTCTCATCATTACTGTTTCTATCTCCCTCTCCCTCACCCTTCTTCTCTGAAATCAATTTTTAAAAAAATTTAAAAAAGAAATGCCTCCTAAAAAATATATCAAGCTCCATAGTACAGATTCCATTAATTTTTTTATTTCTTAAAATAATATATATTTTGTTTTAAAGGAATCCTCTAAATGAAGGGTGATAATAAGGGGATAATCCAAATCAGTTACTATTGTTTAATGGAAGAAAAGTGAAGGTTAGGCCATTGCAAATAATTCCAGAAACAGGGAGTATACTTGGCAGACAGCTCTCCAAAGAGGAGAAGAGATGCATTAGAAGTGTCGGGAGTTGGCACTTAGCTTTCAGTTCACTACTGAATAAGGGTGGTAAGATGACAGCATTTCAGCATTTGCGCTTCAATTAGGAAAAAAGTGTTGATTTCTTAAAACTATGAGGTTTTCTCCTTTTGACACTTCCTAAGATGCTACTTCTGTTCAACATAACTCTGGACCAGGGTAGGTTTATTAGAAACCCCCTCCTGGAAGTTTTCTGCCACATACGACCCAAGGACTGAGCAAGCTGGGAAAACAAAAAAGTGTTACTTGGTTAAGAAGGAAAGAATAATTCAACCAAGATGCCATTCCCTGGGCTCCAAAGTAGAAAATAAGTGCATCAGACTTAATTATCCAGTCCTGAAAGACATAAAACAAGTCTGTGCAGGCAAAGATTAATGACAGGATTTTTTCAAAACAAGCATGTATGGTGATATTCAAGTTTTTCTGAATCCTTCAGTTTGGGATTTTAAGCCATTTAAGGGTTACTTTCTGCATTCTTATATCAACTTCCTTATTCCTACTCTTAACAGGGAAGGGGCCGAGTACACAATGCATACCAAGCAAGTAACTCAGTGACAAAGGCATTTTATTCACCCTTTCCTTAAACACCTGGGTCTCTCGACTGGAAGCCTGGTTGGTCAACTCAAAGGGCAGTTCATGTTTTCATCCCAGCACATCTCATCTGATAGAAGCCAAAGCACCAGGTAAACACTCAACAGAAAAACTCCATTAGATTTACAAACAGGCTTTCCAGACTTCTCAGAAACTATTCATGTCCCCCAGGCACCCGCCCCCGCCCCTCAAAAGTAGCACACTAACACTCAGCCCTGATGCATGTTTCATGGATAGGCTTAGGTTCCAAAATATCCCCTAAATGCTCTTCACTATTGTTCTCACTCCCAAATTAAATGCCTATGTCAGCATGACCATTACCATCCTATTCAGGCTGCTCTGGCCTTGCTTGTATTCTGAGATCTACTCAATTTCACTCCGAAGGGCTCATTGTTAGGTCTGATTGAAGAGAAATCCCTTGTCTTAGCCCAGCTACCTCTTCTACACAAGGCAAGGCAGAGTCCCACTGTCCCGAGATGGTCCCCTTGGCCGATCAGGGAAGAGTTAAGCACATTGGACAGGAAAGCAAAGCTTCCCGATTCAGTACCTCTTGAATCAAACTTCAGAAATTTAAACAAATAAAAAGCCAGGTACACACAAGTTGTGGAAAAGTTTTCTGTGTTAACGATAATAAAGTGTGTATTTAGAAGGCATCTACAAAGATCCTTAAAAATGGATGAACCATGTTCCAAAATATAACTCTCTTGCCTGGAGGCCAGGGAAAAAGTGTTCTGGAGTTAATGTAAACAAGTTTTTTTTTCCAAGCTTCTCCTTGTAATTTGGGACTCTGATTGTTCATACTGGACATTTTAGTTCTTTTTCTTTTTAAATATTGATTCTAGAGAGAGGGAGAGAAATATCTATGAGTTGCCTCCTGTATGCACCCCAACTGGGGAACGAGCCCACAACCTGGGTATGTGCCCTGACCAGGAATCAAACCGGCCACCCTTTTGTGTACAGGATGACTCTCCAACCCACTGAGCCACATAGGCCAGAGCCATTTTAGTTCTTTTATTACACTTCTACATATTTCTAAAGCTAGAATGACTTACCAAGTGGAATTTTGTTGTTTTTGATGTCACTGGCTTTCTCCTTTCAGCTAACCCACAAGCTGGTGATTTCATTACTAAAAACTGGACAACTTGTTCTTATCTCTCAGCAAGGACTGGTTAATTACCTACTGAGTTCAGATTTTAAATGGGTTAAAGGATGAACACTAGAGTCCACAAAGGGATAAACCACAAATAGTTGGTCTCAAGAGAGACAGTTCGGCCTTTAAGCACAGGAAAGGGTCATTACAGGGAAAGAAATTCGTTCTCCATTCCCAGCCCCAGCAGGAAAGATATGCCTAAAATGTTAGGTTGCAATAAAAATCCCTAACAGTAAAGAGTCTTTATTCATGTTGTTGAGATTCAGAGTAAACTGTTCCTCTATGAGATGATCTGGACTGAGACCTCTATTTAATTTTTTTTAAAATATATTTCATTGATTTTTACAGAGAGGAAGGGAGAGGGAAAGAGTTAGAAACATCGATGAGAGAGAAACATCAATCAGCTGCCTCCTGCACACCCCCCACTAGGGATGTGCCCGCAACCAAGGTACATGCCCTTGACCGGGATCGAACCTGGGACCCTTCAGTCCGCAGGCCGACACTCCATCCACTGAGCCAAACTGGCTAGGGCCTGAGACCTCTATTTAATGTGGCTGGAATATCCTCTGAAATGCCCTTGCTAGCTCTTGATTTTTATTAAAAGGAAGGTCCTTCCTTTGGTGATAGAACATGGAAGAAAATAATGTACTTAATCCAGGCACATCAAATGTGTCAGCAAATGCTTTTCTATTATAAGTGCATTGAAGTAGAGACTTAGTGACTCCTTTCAAGAGCACTCATCACCCAAAATACGGCTTGATCTTTGAGAAACCCTCTAGGGTTTCTAGGTCTTAAATTTTGCAAAGTTTGGTTTACCAAAACAAAAATAGTAATAATCCTACTTTCTAAAATCCAGTTATTTGAAATTACAGCCTTATTTTTCTATCACTATTTTCAACCATGCTGTTTTTCCTCATCAAATCTGCTGATTACCCAATCAGTTTTTCAGAGTTCAACTGATTCCAAGGTTTCTACCAGACTGTCCTACCATCCTCCCACTCCTAACTACCACAGCTGCCCTTGTGTCCTAGACAACCAAATCTCTTGGCACTATTTTCCTTACTCCCACTGCTGCCTCCATGTCACCCTCCACCCACTGTCTGGAACAGTCCCCCACTTCCATCTGCGAAATTACCTCTTTCCTCCCAATCTTATCATTGCCCCAAAAGCTCACCTCTCCCAGGAAGCCTTCCTTAACCAAGACTGAGGACTCTTCAGATTATTACAGATGTCAACTGACATTGATGTCTAATGCATTCCGAATTTTTAGAACCAGAATTGCCTTTCAGGGATAAGACACAATCCCTACATAAGCAACTGAGAGCAAAGTGGTAGTAGAATACATTTTTCTGAGAGAGACGGGTATGCAATGAAAAGAGACCATTTCCATAAACCACCCTTTTTAAAGATTGAAGTTTTTAATTATTCTAATTCATTCAGATCCTCAGAGTTTCCTTGTCATTTGTAACCCCCTAGATGAAGTCTATTAGCAAGCTACATGCATATTTACGTCAGTCAAAAAGTCTGAGCAGACACTTCCAACAAAGTATATAATATTTTAATGAGATATTTTGAATGTTGAAAGAACCAGTGACTAGAGGTAATTTGTGCTGATTCTGAAGTTATTTCTATATACAACCTTCCTTCTATTAGAAATGGGATAACTATGACTCTGAGTTTGGCTTCTTATTCTGCAGAAAGTTTTGAGGGCCAAGTTTCAGATGTGGTTGAGTTACTCACCCTCATATCTACTGAGTTCCATATATGACTCTGCTTTACTTTTGTTTTAAAAGTAGCTTTTATTGCAGGCTAACCATTCCCCATTAAGAAATTAAGGTTCAGTTTTCAATCCAAGCAAAGTGGAGGATAGTTGCATCATCTCCATCTTCAGGGGCCTTGTGTCCTGGGAAACCCAGGGTACGAACAGGGTGAGTCCAGGACACACATGTTAGGAGAGACAGTGCAGTGTGATGAGGCAGGCATCCAGCACCCTAAGTGTGCTTTAGCTACCAGAACATTTGACACCACAAATTGAGCAGCAAAACATTTTAATCTATTAATTCTAAAAATAATCGAGACATTTTATATCTGATGCCTCCTCCTCAAAAGTCTACTGCAGGTTAGACAGACTGCAAAGTACAAAGCCAGACATTCAAATTAAAGACGCAGTTTGGGACAAGACCATGATAAGATTTCCCTCAACTTATGTTTTGCTCAAACATAAGTTGTCAACTTCAAGAATCCTCAGAAGGAAAGAGAAAGCATTCTCATGCTCCATAACCTTTCTCTTACTGTAAATCTGTCTGTATTGTTTGAAGGCAAAACAGATTATGAGAAAACCAACCACTGAAATACAAGAGTCTGAGCTGGACCCATGGGACTGAAGACTGGTTTAGTTCTATTTCTACCAACACCATGACGTGAGGTACTATGGTTCTTGTTTTAGTTACAAGAGGTGCTAGGAATGAATGCCCACTCACGTTTAATAATAGCACATCTAGCATATAACTCTGCAGCACAATGCCAACAGCAAGTGTTTTAAAGCAGGGTAGAGAATAAAGTAGACATTCTCACAGCTTAAGGTTTCTTTTGTCCTTTCCCCTTGTTTTACACTGAGAATTCAGCTCAAGAATATCCATACTGTCCTTTGGTCCAACACATTCCAAACCTCTGATTTCAGATCCCAAGCCCTGAGGGCCTCAGGCTTTAGTGATGTATCCTTCTCGAATAAGGAAATCATAGATTTTCCGGGTTTTGTTCACGTCTATCTTGATGAGCGCTCTTGCCTGTGCCAGTCTCAAGCCTCCTTGCTTGTTACACTCGTTCAACAGAGCAGATTTGTATTCTAAATAGGCTCCAGGGACCAACCTCACCATCTGACAGAGCTGTAAGACATGGCAAATTTAATAAACATTAACATCTATCATTCTCATAATTTAATCCAGCAGGTATAGCCAAAACAAAATTTAAGAAGTGACATCAAACTCCAACTATTTATAGGAGCTGTTGGGTGGCTGGACTACATTCCTTTTAGTCTCTTCTTTGGAGGGAATACTCACTAAAGAGAGACACTCAGGAAGAGAAAGCCAGGAAGTGATGCTGGGATAGCCTTTAGCAGGTGCTGGCGGGGTAGAGGCCCAGCACATCCCAACACAGCCAGTCAGGGAGGAGCCACAGGGCTCAGTGGGAGTGGCGGTGCAGATACTTAGGTTCCCAAGTGTGAATCACATTATTTTTAGTATCGGCATAAAGTAGTGGTCCCTGCTTTTGTGATTACATTTCCTACTTTGGGGGAGAGAGGAGATATAGAGATCTTGTTAAAAGAGGACACTTTTTAGCTGCTAACATTTTTAGAAAGCTGGCTCATTCCAGTTTACTTGCCATTATCCAGCAATGAGCCATCTAAGGTCACCGTGTTGTGGTTAAGGATAAAAAGTGCTTAAAACTCCAGGCCATTCAATACTTGGATCCAAATGGCCTGTGACCTTTTTTAGCAATAGTTGAATATAACATATTCCTAAACTAATCTTTACTATTCCTAGTGGATATAACAGAAGACTAATACTAGCCCCTTCTCCTAGACAGTTCTTTACTATCTGACCTGAATTAATGGTACAAAGTGGCAGACAGGACACTGATCTTGGAACTGTAGAAGGAGCATCTGAGGAACAAAAGAGGAATCCCTTTTTTGGAATGGACTTCAGAGCCGAAAACACTTGATGATGACTCTTTTGAGGCTGGATGTAAATTTTAGAAACAGCCAAAAGTAATAAGACAAGTCTGATGATTATAATGGACAGGAAAAGTGAATCATGCCATTTTAAAATCAAAATTAATGTGTGACTATATATGATAAAAATTTCCCTCTTTATGCTTATAAACATGCTATGGAGACAATTCCAAAAATCTTTTAAGTGATGGTTATACTGTTGGAAAAAGTGTAGAACAACTCAAAGTTATCATTCTAATAGGAAGTAACCATTTTCAGATATATGTTATTTTAAGTTTATAAAAATTATATTCCATTTACTTAAAGTACTTAGTACAGTATCTGGTACATGGTAAATGCTCAGTAAAGGACAGTTGCTATTATTTAGATTTATACATCATATGCTCTTCTCCCAGAAGGTAAATGAGGGCAAGGTGATAGGGAAAGGAGTCCTTTGAAACCTGCTGAGGTTAGCTCTGCAGCGCACAGCCTTCAGGGATGGACTAGGACTGTACATGTTGTTAGCTAAGCAGAGCAAACCGGGTTTGATCCTGTAATGGCAATTCAATGATTTCTCAGCCTCTTTCCTCTAGCGCCCCCTTTTTTGTTACCTCCTTTTCTTTTTCGTTCAGCTTCTCTGTGCCAGGGAGACCCGTGAGGTTCAAGGGTGGTGCACTTCGTCTGCCTACAGACACAAACAGAAAAGGGCATATATGTCATAGAAGCGACAAGTCCTCAGGTGGAAAATATAACAAAGTTCACTGCAGCCAGGCCAGTTAGGCAATTATGGCCAGCTGTAGGAAATCTCCACCAGTCCCCTCAGGCGCCAGATTAATTAGCAACACAGGCTCCACAATGTTTACTTGAAAATAACGCTAATTTGTGTGCCCTTTGCTATAGCCTGGCCGGGGTGCCTCAGTGGTTGAGCGTCAATCTATGAACCAGGAGGTCACGGTTCGACTCCCAGGCAGGACACATATCTGGGTTTCGGGCTCAATTCCCAGTAGGGGGCATTCAGGAGGCAACCTATTAATGATTCTCTCTCATCACTGATGCTTCCATATCTCTTTCCCTCTCCCTTCCTCTCTGAAATCAATAAAAATATATTTTCTTCTGAATCCAATAGGAGATTCTAAAATCTAAGGTCCCCCCCCCCCGCCAAAAAGGGGGCCATCTGTAATACTTTTTATAAAGATAAATTTAAAATTAAATTAAATTAAAAATTAAAATCTAAAGCCCAGAGCTCATTTAGTTAAGAAAGGTCATACACTACCTGCCTTGACAGCTGATGAATGGAAATAACAACTCTGCAGGAGACATTTCCTAATCCTTGCCACTCTGCCAGCAGTACAAGGCAAACATGGTAATTAACCAAGTACCATTTGCCTTCAGATCAAAGGCAGACTGTTAGGCCAGCAAAAGGCCCTTCTTATTTATTATGTGAGGGAATATCTGTTCCTTCCAAAGCAGCCCTGTTTACCGGAAAGATCCACAGAGAGGAACAATGAGCTATTATATGGCAAAGTAGAGGCTGAGGTGAACTCACATACCTGAGAAAGAAACCTAAGTATGAAGACACTGCCCAGGATGGGAAGCTTGATGTGCAAAATTTTTTGGTTTGGTTTTAAAACTTTATTTGAGATTAGTGTTCAGTTGGGGATGGGTAGACTGAGTTAAGCAGAAGAAAGTGTAGATAGAATAATGTAATTTTTTGGGTGTTGTCATTTAGGAGTGGAGAGAAAGGGAAGGGACTGTTAACAGACTGCCGTGCTAGAAAACATGCTTCTTTGTAAAATTAACAAAGGGGATAAGGGCTTCTCCACAACCTAGATATAGTGCAGGGGGTGAAGGGGCTAATACCAGCCTAGGAAGCAAGAAAGAACCAGTGAGTGCAGATGGTTCAGAAACACAAACACCAATGTTGCATGGTCATGTCACTTCATTCTTATTTATTTATTTATTTGAGAGAGAAGGGGGGGGGGGCGGGGAGAGAAACTTTTTAAACCTCCAACTTAAAAAGAAAGCCTTGCATTTCTGGCAAGTAGCATGCCTCTTTGCTCATATAGGACACAACACCTTTATTTTCTCCCCTTTGAGACAAACCTCAAAATCTATGGTAGATACAACCACAGTAAACTAACTGCCCATAGACATTGGTAAAACAAAGAAACCACCTCTTTGGAGTTAGTCTTCCCTGTCTCTGTACTCTAATCCTGAGGCTAGTCCCTGTCAGGCCTTGAAGATTCTGAAAACTTGCTCATGTTTACAAATTGGGACAACACATAATTACCATTACTCTGTATAAGCACCCTGATTCCACAAAAGGGGGGAGGGACTGTTGGGTCAACACAATCTCTAGAATGAAAACTTAACAATCAAGACTTGCTCTAGCTTGAAAAATAATTACCTGAATTCGACGCCATTGAAACAGAAGGACTCAGGCCGGAATCACTACGATGAAGAAGAGGAATTTAAATTTATGTCACACCAGAGAAGGCAGTTTCCAAAAGCACATGTGGGACTGGCTGCCATTTATCAGGCCGGTTACTTTGAAGAGATGTAATGAGATAGACTGCACATGTTTTACAGGTTATCCCACTGTACTAACCAGGAAAAGACATTTGTTCTGGGAGCAGAAATCACTTGGATTTGTTAAGAGCTGAGCCCAGAACATCACGGAGACCATTCATGAGAAAAGATAGGAACATGCTTCTCTAATGGAAAGTATACCAGTAGATATGGAGGGAGAGAGGAGTTACTTATTTTAAAAAATAAGATCAAAGTAGCAAAGAAGGATTGTAGGAGGCCAGTTATGTTTCTCAAAACTGTCATACTGCCTTGTTTCTGAGACAGACTCCTAAAATTTTCTAATTCTTCCAGCTACCTGATTATTATTACTCTGCCATGGGTAGGGTGCCCATGGAAATGCCTGAAAATACATGTAAAGGCCAAAAGGATGCTCCTCCACCCTGGACTCAGTGCTCACATGTCGGCCTGCCGGCGGAGCCACTGCTGGCAAGCACTGCTGTCCTGGATGTACTGGAGGACTTCGGAGAGCATGGTGCGTTTAAGGCGCTCCTCCTCTCGCGTCTTCTTGAGGTGATCATAGGTTCTGGCACCTGGAGGTGTGAAAGAACCACAGCTGCAATAATAATGCAGAACCGAGAAGGGCTTCCTAACTGACCAGCAAACAGCTTGTCTTTTTTTGGTTTCTTTGCAAAACTGCTTCCACAATTAATTTTCCAAAAGCAAAGTAGCTTTCTCCTAGTTTAAAATCCCTTTTTATATTAAGAAATTAAAATATTTTTATTCCTTTTTTTACCTTTAAGAAATTTTGAGGGGGGAGAAAAAACCCAAAACAGAAAAGTACAAAGAAAATAAGATGATTCATCTTTCCACCCCCAAAAGTAATCAACATTCAATATTGTCATATTTGCTTCCTGTTCCATTTTTCTATTTATATATTTTTCAGTCACACAAGTGCTATAAGCAAACATTCTTCCTTAAAAAGTAATTAGAATTACAAATAAAAACAAGCCTTCACCGACCAGTACTGTTCCTTTCCCCTCTGCCCCAGAGGCAGCCAGTATCAGGTAACCAGGCCCTGGTATCAGAGATTTTACATGCACATGGCTAAACAAAAGTTGTGTGATGTTTTATACATGTTAACAAAGGTATACAGATGCCAAAATGCCACACCCCTGGATTTCAAACTATGCTCCACGGAGCCCCCTCAACCCATGAACATCCATCAGGGCTTACATGAAGAGCAAGGGCACCACCACATACTGGTGGTTCTGGGTTCTACACCTGACCTGAACCCTATACTTCAAACAAAGTAGTTCCACTTTTACCTTATTTATAGATTAGGGCTCCATATACAATTTTATTGTGAAAACCATTTCCATTGTTAAAAATGAAGAACCATTATACTAAGCTAAACTTACACCCATAAGGCTACTTCCTGCGGGTACTGGGTGATTGCTTTCAACCAACAACAAGGAGGGAATGCTAAAGATCATTCCAACAATAACAATAAAACAGCAGAAACTGCCCTTTGTGGAGGATTTACTGTGAGCCTGCTACTGTACTATGTTCCAATGCATTATCTCTAATTTATCTTCAGACTAATTCTAAGAGACTTGGAAAATTAAAACTGGAACAGAATTACAGATCTGGGAAACAGGAGAGCCAGAATCCAAACCCACGCTGTCCAAGTCTAGACCTCAAGCTCTTAACTCCCATAATACACTGCCTTCCCTTATGACCTGGCCGTACTACACATAGCTCTTTAATCACTTTAAACCTTAGCTTCTTCATTAAATGGAAATAACAATATCTCACTCATGAGTTTGTTCTGAGAATTAAATGACTGGATCCCGGTGAAATGAGTAGCATAGGGACTGGTGCATGTTAGCTACTATTAATATAATTAATGTCACCACCTCAAGTCACTCGGTCGAAGCATCTAAAGCTAGTTGAAGTCTGGTTAATAAGAATGATTAGACTATGCATCACTAAATGTTAACTGGCTGAAGCTAAAAATTAGAATACAAATCCTTTTTTTTAAGAGGCTATAGAATCCTAAATCTGAAGCAGTGCCTCTCTTTTGTGTGTAACTTCTATTTTACCTCAGATAATCCATATAGTGGTATTTATAAGGATTAAATAGATGAAACTGTACTGAAAGGTTTAAAAACTCATTCTGAAAAAGGAAAGCTTATTTAAAAAACAACAACACACCACATCACCTCAAACAGAGACTTCCTCTATGTGTTTGGAAGACATCTGTCCTCTGATATAGCATGTAGTACTTACTACAAAAATTGGTGATGCCTGCTGTCCTGTATTCCTGGAGCCGCTTGATTTCCCTTCGGAGTTCAAATTCCACTGTTCATCCCAAAAAGAACGAAGGAGAAAAATGGGGGGGAATCAACATTAATGAGCACTTTTGCTGTCGAGCATTTTAAGTAATTCTGCCTTATATAAAAGTCTGGCAATTCCATTTGGGGAATCCTATTTGTTGGTAACATCTCATTAGAAATTTTACCCAAGGGCTGAGAAAAACCTCCTCCAGCTGTCTTCCAGCTGCTGTCTCAGGCTGGAGACAGCAGCAGCTGCAATTGTCTCTTAGAAAACTTACAGTGAACTGGCTGAATTCATTTAGTTAGAGAATAACAAACTTTTAAACAACTAAGTTTCCCTGCTCTATTTATTCTGTGTTAAAAGTTTTACCACATAACCAAATTCTTTTATGAAACCTGTCTCTGGTATTATTTGATGTGGCCTTTTTGCAAGGGAAGGACAAAAGCTCTGTGCTCAAGTCCCAGATAATTTCTTTCTTCACAGACACAAAAGAGCATTGTGTTTCCCATAAACCAAAGATTTCTACTTCCTCTGAGCACACAGACCAGGCTGCACTGCTTGGGTTATTTGGGTGCTTTGTAACAGAGGATGAAGGAAATGCCTGGACAATCCGTGGGTGTAGTTCCTTGAAGTGATACATAACCCAGGGATGGCACAAACTGGGACAGGAAGTAAAGCATCAGTCACCTCATATAAACCACATGAAGAGTAAAACCAGACAGGGTGTTTGGTGAGGACAATCAATCTGGTTCAGACAAATGCCTATCATGCCATGTAAGAAATATCTGCATGATGAGAACAGGGTGAGAGCCTTGCTAAAGTACCTTCCCAGAACTAAACTTATGTCAAACACATAAATCTCATGATGAAGGGTACCGACTAAACCAACCCATCTCTTTCAAGTCTAGGTTTCCCTCCCTTAACAACTTTAATTTTTTATAGCGAAAAGTCAAAGGATAACTAGGTAGAGCTGTCTCAGAGAAACAGGCGAGAGAATGATGGAAGTACTAGCTACATGAGTTATCTAACACTGTCCCCACTTTAAAAACTAGTTTTAAGCCCTGGCTGGTGTGGCTCAGTTGGTTGGAGCATCATCCTGTGCACTGAAGGGTCTCTGGTTTGATTCCCGGTCAGGGTACATACCCAGGTTTCATGTTCCATCTGTAGTTGGGGCACATGCAGAAGGCAATCATTGATGTTTCTTTCTCTCTCTCTCCCCCCCCCCCCCCGCCCCCGCAACACATACCCCTCACCCCCTTCCTCTCTTATAATAAACTTAAAAAAAATACCCTTTGGTGAGAATAAAAACAAACAAAAAAGTAGTTTAAAACTAAAATATTTATGGACAAATAATATAATGTCTGGGATTCACTTTAAAATAATCCAGTTGAGGGTGGGAAGGAAGTGGCAGAGATGACACTAGGTTGGCCATGTGTTGACAGCCGTTAAAGCTAGGTGATGGATATATGGGGGTTCATTATACTATTATCTCTGTTTTTGTATGTAGTTTTGAAAACTGTCATAACAAAAAGTAGGGGGGAAAATACTAAACTACTGTTTATATGGAGAAAAAAGAATACCACTAGGTGTTTTAACTTCTCCTCCAACTCTGAAAGCCCCAAATTAATTTCATGGTAATAAAGGCAGACAAAGACAAAAATATCCATGTATTTATTTACGGAACTTCACATAAAACACATCATTATCTCTCCTATTTTTACACACACACACACACACACACACACTCTCAAGGCTCAAAACCACCTACGTGCATGGCTTTCAATGAACTTGTCATGTTCCACTGGCCCCACAATCCTTGCAAATCGCCTCATTGTTTCATAAAGGTCTTGGACCTCCTTGGGATACCGCCGTTCCATTACTACAGAGAAAGTAAAACACAACCACATCACAAAGAATATAAGGATCCCTAAGTTTTCTGCATTTCTTTCACAAGAAGTGAAATGGAAGAACATTATTCATAACCTCACATGACTCATTTACCCATGACAGGAAGCAAACAGGAAAGCTAAGAATGCAAAACACTAATCATAATAGCATCACGACTATCACATAGGGATGTTGCTATCGCAGGAGAGCATCTGCACCACTGAGCACCCTGATGACCTTCACACCTCACTCTCTCTTATCTGTACAGGGGCAGGAATTGTTGGCAGCAATGGGGAAAGACAAAGGCAGATCACACATTCTTAGGAACAATGTTGGGCAAATTTGCTCGTAACTTCTGCAGGAAAACCAGAGATGTGTGGACACAATAATCCATCTGGAAGAGTTTAGCCTGGAAAAAAGTGTACGATCTTTTATATGCCTCACCAAAAATCTTCCTCCTACATACACTTACTCAAGTGAGGCATATAGTATTTCTTCACTAAATTAAATACCACAACTTAAGTTCTATTTTGATAACTATCATGCAAGTAAATGGTCACACATACAGGATACCTAGGGTCAGCAACTTTGAGGATCACTCCTGACCAAATGTCTAATAAAAAGAGATATTGGCAAAGAAGATGGGAAGTAACACCCATCAACAATATAGTAAGTAGTAAGGTGGAGCAGCCAGAAACCCTCAAATTGCTACTTGGTCATTTCAACCAGATAATAGTAGCTAGGCTAATTCTGCCCACTTCTGACAGTTATTTAAATTAAGTCCTCTTGTCAGATGAATATTTTTCCTTGCAGGAGACATTCTTACCCCCAAATTCTAGGAGCCAATTACATGGGCAGCCACAGATCGATTGTTTTCACTATTAACACCACCTTCCTTCCCCGCCTCTCACTACAGGGATAATATAGAAGAATTTGTAGTATAATTTTAAAATTTGATGGAAAAAAAACCCTCTGCCTACCATATGCTGAAGGTCACATGTACATTCAGTATAATGACCACTGAAAACCTCTGAAACCACATTGCACATGTCACAGTTAAAAAAGTAAGAAAGCTAAACTGACCTCTGTCCACCAGCTGAGATTAGATATACACAAGAGTCACAGTCTACTATAAATAAAGGTTAAAAACCCACTGACCCTATTATGAAAAGCCTGTGGCTATCAGAATTGACCAATTATTGTCTACAGAAAAGGCAAAGGAAATCTGCTCCTGAGTTATTTGTGCAAACCCACAGCTCTCAATGAGGATGAGGTTAAACAGGCAATCTCGTACACTGCCAGAAGGAATACAAATTGACATAACAGCTTTTGTAGAGCAACCTGGCAGCAAGTGTCAAAAGTTTTTCTTGATCATATTCTTTGATCTATTAATTTCACTTCTGGGACTCTACCTAAAAAAGATGAATAAGTCTAAACGTAGAAAAAGTTTTATTCATAAACAAGTTCATCACAGCATTATTTTAATGATTAAACAAATGAAAATATGCTAAAAGGCAGGTGAAGCATAGTATTATATATGTTTATATACAACACATTACGTTAACTGTTAAAAATGACATCTTCCAAACACCACAATCACTTGAAAAGTGTGTAATGGAAAGTGAAAAAATAAAGGACATAAAATGTAACATTATATTTATGTTCATGACTATATTAAAAGACAATCCCTATGTCTGGCTGACCTGAACCCTATAGGAGCACAGAGTATCAAAACCTGTAAGAGTCTATCAACTAGGATAATTATTAGGTACTTAAAAATATACAGCTTATTGTGACATACAACTATTATAAACATTTTCATTTAAATATTGCAATTACTCTGAGATCATCATTCTAATTTGCTGAACAAACTCTACAGTGTAGAAGAAAAGATACAGGAACTCTTTCTGCCCAGCCTAGGTATCTCCAATATTTAAAAGAGTAAGGTCAAAGTTGGCATTAAAACAAAACAAAACACTCAGGCTTATTATCACCATCACACAATGCTAAAAGCCATGGTTATTTGTTTGTCTACTATGATACAAAATAGAAAAATGACTTTCTGTTGATTTAAAAAACAAAACATTTTCACAACCTGGTGTTCAAGGTTATGTTTAACATATAGTTCCAAACATGACCCTATCTAGTTCCAGAAAATGATTCATGCATACTCATGTTGCTATACTCATGTTGCTATACAGTAATTACTATACTGATTTTTAAAAAAGATTATCATGCAAATATGACTATATATTAATGGTTCTTAACTCTTACTATTCAGCAGAATCGTTTCGAAGACTTTTATCTTTATTTACTAGAGGTCCGATGCATGAAATTCATGCAAGGGGCTCGGCCCTCTCAGCCACAGCTTCATCTGGAAGGTCGTTCGGCTGTCGGGTCTAATTAGCATATTACATTTTTATTATTACAGATTGCCTTGAAGACTTTTTAAAAACACAGATGCTCGCCGAAACCAGTTTGGCTCAGTGGATAGAGCGTGTACCTTGGTTGCGGGCACATCCCTAGTAGGGGGTGTGCAAGAGGCAGCTGATCAATGTTTCTCTCTCATCGATGTTTCTAACTCTCTATCCCTCTCTCTTCCTCTCTGTAAAAAATCAATAAAATATATTTAAAAAAAAAATAAAATAAAATAAAAATAAAAACACAGATGCTCTATCTCTATCCCCAGAGATTCTGACTTAATTAGTCTGTGGTGCTATCCTGGCATCAGAATTCTTTAAAGCTTCCTAAATGATGATAATATACAACTTGGATTAAGAACTACTACCATAAATGATTTAAAACTATTCAGTTAATGTTGGAAGAAATTTTAAAATAAAGAAAACAGCTAATACTTACACTGAAACTTCCTAAGGTTGATTAATCCATGATCTCTTATAATTCTAGAATGAAAACCACAATGTTTATTATAGTCAGTTTTACATTTAATAATGTTTTTCACATACGGCTTTTACCAGACATCCTAAATATTCTGAGGTAAACTATCGGGGTCCAAAGAAGTCACTCCCCACATAGTTCTGCAAATCAGTTAGTCACTAACATAACTGTAGGCTCTCAAGCATCATACATTTTTCCTCTCCTTGGGCTTAGCAGACTCTTAATAACTATTTGCTGGATGAATGAATGAACCAATGAGCACTCACAAATACTGAAAAATACATGTCTCTAACTTAAGATGAAACAGAAGGGAAGCTGTATTCATGTCATAAAAATTAACTTACTCAGCTTAGGGAATTTAAGGGAAATTTAGGAGAAACCTGTTAACCATAAAAGGACAGCATGATCACACATTCAACATTTACAACTGTACACTGACATAATGCTTTGAAACTATTTGAAATAAATATTATGCATGTTTAATGGAAGGGCATCATAAAACATAATATCCAATAGCAACCTCAACAACTGAGTTCTATAATACTGTCTAGCTCAAACTGGGTGTTTAAAGCAAAACAGAATTTAAGTAAACCATGCAGAATGATGTGTCTGGAACCTTTGATTTATACCAGAGGTATTCATGACTAGCTAGGAAGCTTCTCACAAGAGCAGCAGGTAAGCTTCTTAGCACTTCTCAGAAGCTAACTCAGACACCCAGAGGTGAGCTTTACTTTACATCACATCTTGGTCCCTGAACTGTGTCTCCCAAGTTAATCAGTACAGCAGTTCCCAAGTTCCAGTCCTTTTTATTGTTGTGATGCCACTGTCTCTAGTTAGCAACACCACGTGTTAGTAACATGCCTACACATAGACACACAAACACACTCTCTCTCTCTCTCTCTCACAACCTCTATATATCTTTCTCTGAACTGTAAAAAGACTCTGTAAACCAACAGGGGTCTGGGATCCATAATTTCTCATTCTGAATATATGTTTTTTGTTCTATTGCAAAGAGAAGGAATAACCAAGAGTGCCTGAAACTTGTTCAGAATTTCCTTTGAAATTCTTTTCGATGAAAGATTCTCATAAAAAAAAATAATAACCCATTAGAATGAGAACATTACAAAAAGCATAACAACATAATAAAATCTTGAATTTATCTTGTTCCTTTTTTCCTTAAAACAGTGCACCCACATTCTTCACTGGTCATCAATACTTCAAGAAAGGTTAAGGAGGAGGTAAAAAACACACACACACAAAAACAA
The DNA here is from genome assembly GCF_951640355.1 of Cnephaeus nilssonii. Classification (NCBI taxonomy): domain Eukaryota; kingdom Metazoa; phylum Chordata; class Mammalia; order Chiroptera; family Vespertilionidae; genus Cnephaeus; species Cnephaeus nilssonii. The sequence continues at coordinate 23,414,434 of NC_137090.1, read as the reverse complement.
ACAAAAAAAAAAACCCCGACAGGTATTATCCTCATTTGATAGATGAAAAAATTGAGACCCAAGGTCTTCCTCAAGGTAACAAGATAAGCCACAACTGGAACATTCTTATAGACTATATGTGTATGTGGTCAATAGTCCAAAGCTGAAAGAAGGGTCTTAGTTTTCTATACTTACTTTTTCCGCCTTTGTCTCTCCTTTAACCTGGAATGGTAGATATCTACTACAGCCATCTTCAGAGCTTTAAATAAACAAAGAAACAAATACATATAAATAAAGCCAAGACAAAAATAAAAATCTTTAAACCTCATATTGCTAACTATTCCATAGTCACTCAGTGGTCTAGGAGACCAATCATTAACTACAGAAAAAAAAATAAGAGAAATGAATTGTTAGCACTATGCTACATTAAACCATTCTTCTAATCTACAATGTATGAATTCTGAAGAAATGCTAAGACTTAATAACTTCAGTAGATACTAGAACTATTCTAATAACCTGTTATCTCCTTAAGTGTTGTGTAAGTTGAGAGTTTGGTGGTTTTGTTTTAATTACTGAAGGTATTTATGAAGAAAGGGGCCCTAGAGCACAAAATATGACCTGATGTGTCCAATGAAAAAACTAAAACACATTATTCAAATGTTAGGTAACATAATTTCTAATAACACACCAGCCTTCAGCCTTCACAATAAGGAATTTGGTTGTGTATGACAATTACTTCTTCCAGGATAGAAAGCTTCATTCCAAAATACAGCCTCTGTAACACTAAACAAAAACAGCAATCCAATCTCATCCAAAGAATGTGAGATACAAGTTCCGGTTTAGCTCAGGGGGGCAATGAGTCAGCACAGACTTATATGTTCTGCTAGAGTAACTCTTAAACCTTGTTTTGCAATGGATGTTAGATGTGCTCTAGCTGAACCTCTTCTCCCTATTCCATATCCAGCTACCTTTCCTAGTACTAGTCCCTGAGGGCACCTCCATGGAATTGTTTGAAACCCACGCTTCTGCTAGAAATAGTTTTAGGGTAGGGGGAAAATGGAACCAATTAATGAAGAGAGCAGAACTCAATGGCTTGTTAGGCCGAAACCGGTTTGGCTCAGTGGATAGAGCGTCGGCCTGTGGACTCAAGGGTCCCAGGTTCAATTCCGGTCAAGGGCATGTACCTTGGTTGCGGGCACATCCCCAGTAGAGGGTGTGCAGGAGGCAGCTGATCGATGTTTCTCTCTCATGGATGTTTCTAACTCTCTATCCCTCTCTCTTCCTCTCTGTAAAAAATCAATAAAATATATTTTTTTTAAAAATGGCTTGTTAGAATCGTCATTTCTTTCACTACATGAAAGCAAACAAAATTGAGCAATGTACAATCCTGGTGCACTATCAACATGGTAGGTAGCCCTAGCGAGATAATAGAAATAAATTCTGGATACTCCATCCTGACTCATTACTGTCTATTTGTCCTAAGGATAGTCTCAGATTAGAAAGAAGAAATACCAAAATCTAACATGCTGGGCTATGAACAGATGCATTATATATGTCTGTAACTTCAATCACTGGGAAATGACCAGAAATACTTTATCTAGGCCATTCTCCTTTGGATCTGAGATAAAAATAACAAGTTCTAGCTGGATGATCTGAAGAGGTGAGAGAATGCAATATTTTTTAAAGTTTAAGTATTAAAAAAAAGTGTTAACTACCATGAAAATTTTTTTTTCTAACAAGTTAAAAAATTTAAACATAATTGTTTTATTTTTTCTCATAACTGCCAACAAACTAAAAATTCAATGATAACAAGTCCATGATTTAAGGCAATGGTTTTCAAACCTTTTTTAGGTAGCAGAACTCTTTCTACAATGAACTCTTTCCTGATTTATAGGGTGGTCCCATATACAAGCCCAGGTACCACAGAATGCCCCATGCCCCGCCACCATTTCTAGCAGTTGCTGTGAAATGATAGGCTCTAGAATGCTGTGCTGGTGGAGATGCACTTTACATGCCTGTGTGGGGAAAAGGAGGATAAGAAAAGGGAGGGGAGGATGTGTCTGACATGCAGTGTAACCTTATACAAGTTTTAGAGTGGATTCTATTTCTTATGACAAATAGACTTAGGAAGTCAAATGTTCAACCAGAAAGAGGAGCAAATATAACAGCTAAGGAAATAGTTAAAATACACTATCATATTCTAGGCTCTTTATGTGCCTCATCTCATTTATCCACCCAATAATAAGATGAGTTCAACAGGAAAGAAATTACTTCATGATGTAGTGGAAATCACTGCTAATTTTGACAAAATATTTTTTGTTATTTTTCTAAGATACTAACTTACCATGCTATTTCCTGAGATTTGTGAGGGGATGACTTAATTAAAACAGAAAAACTGAAGAGACTGTTACCAAAAAACAAAACAAAAAAACTGTAAATAAATACTGCTAATAATTAGTTCTATGGCTTGATCATTTCAATAGTTTAAACATGTACAACTAGCTTTGGGTAACAAAGGGAAGGAAAGAGACAGAGAAGATTCGTCTTTGAAGCTCTCTCTTTCCTTGATAAAGCACACTCAGGTTGCAGCAACTGATTATAAGTTCTTCACTGCGCGAATAACCTCGAGAGGGCCACAGCATAGCAGGCAGAATAAAATAACAAGGCAAATACTGCAAGAATGAGAATCATCAGTTCACATTCTACTTATAGTGACTGGAGGTTCCAGTAAAGTGGGAATAAAGAACCAGAGATCATTAAAAACAAACAAACCAGCCCCAGCTGGTTTGGCTCAGTGAATAGAACATTGGCCTGGGGACTGAAGGGTCCCGGGTTCAATTCCAGTCAAGGGCTCGATCCCCTGTAGAGGGCGTGCAGGAGGCAGCCAATCAATGATTCTCTCTTATCAGTGAAATTTATATCCTTCTCCCTTCCTCTCTGAAATCAATAAAAATATATTAAAAACAAAAACAAATCAAAACCACCCGTAACCTATGCACTGATGTAAGGCCTCTGAAATCTCAGCCTTGTGGGAAGAATAGTCTCCCTGTGACTATACTGGGTACTGATAATAAAGTCTCCAAATGGCTGGCCTTAAAATATTTCAAGTAGTGGGCAGAAGTCAGAGGCAGCTCCTTCCCACTGCAATGTATTTCTAACATTGTTCAAAATAGCTAGCAACATGTTTCTGTTTTCCTGACAGAAGGCACTACTGTTTATTTGGCAAGAAAATCAAGTCAGAGGCCTTAACTGCAGGAAAGCCGATCAAAATCCCTATTACAACCACACAAGTTCAAACCTATGACTCCGGTATTGCCAAGAAGCAGAGCTTTTTAAAAGTCATTCCAACCTCTCTCCCCCCTCCCAAGCTTTTGGGCCGAGAGGTACACAATTAGTTATGTGAAGGGAAGTAAGACTACATGACCTAAAGGTTAACGTCAGCAATTAGGAGGCCTGAGGCAAGTAAGTTAACTCCTTTGTACATTACCCTGAATGTAAAATGGGAACATATTTATTCTTATTTATTAGGAATGTGGTTACGCCATAGGAGACAACAAATGTGGATATCACCCCCACCTCTCAATATAAACCCAGCAACAAACATTTAAGGTTGTAAAGATAATTAGTACAGTATTAAGATCATAGACTTTGGAGATGGCTCTGTCACTTGCAGGTTACCTTACTTCAGGCTAGTTACTTAGTATTTCCATTCCTCAATTTCTTCAGCTATAAAGTGTATATAATAATAATGCCCAACTCATAGAGTTTTGTGAGGATTAAATGAGTTCACATGTGTGAAGGACTTAAATGCTAATATGTATTAACTGTTATTAATAGCATATGTCTAAAATGTCCTAAGCATAAGATAGTCAAATCACTATGAAGGGGGAGGGTACTTGCAAAAGGTGAGTGTGTGTAGAGACCAGGGTGAATCTCTGATCTGCTAACTGTAAAAGGATCTAAAGACTGACAGTATTGGCCAAAGGAGGGCTGGGTGTGGGTGGAGAAGTGAGGGAAAATCCATGCCTGGCCAAAAAATTTTGCTGAAATTATCTTTCCAAATAAAAGGAGAATAAACTCTTAATGTGCAACCCTGAGATGTGTTGAACACACTGACACAACACATAGGAAGGAGCTTATAATGATAATGCCTCTTGCTTGCTTGAGTTATGAGACAGCAATGGTTAGATGTTGTAACCAGGGTTTCAGACCCTGGGAAACTCTGGGAAAGAGGAGTCCACAAATTTAAAAGAGATTTTCCCAAATGAAAGCAGGGAAAAGGAACTACACTGTGCGTCTGCACTGAAATTCCCACAATACACCATGACACACAAGAGTGCCAAGTTATGAGTCTTCTGCAAAGTCTTTTTCTGTACCCATAATTTCTGCTTATTTCAATAAAATATAAGGAGGTGTTATTTAGGGCTCCCAGGACTTCCTTATTTTCTTCCTCAGACACTGCTTCACTTGTATATTCTTTGGGCCCATTCTAAAAGCCTCTGGTATGATTGGAATGCAATTTATTATCCCTCCATTATGTCTCAGGCCTCTATAATGGACCATTCAACTCCATTTTATTAGACAAATTCCATGAATCATAGCAAAAGTCTTTGGGTAAGAAAAGGGGCTTGGTAGCATCTGTTGATCTTCTAGATGCCCTGGGATGGAATATAAAAAACACACCCAGCCAAACAGTTTGCTTCCTTCTAGTAGTTACAAGTGAGGAAACATAAAAGGAATGTTGTTAATGCTCAGTAATATTAAGAGTATAATGGTATAATGGAATGGTAATAATGTCACCTGAATTATGTACCATCTTTCATTGGAGACATTCACACTCTATGACTAATCAGTGTCCCCCTTTTTTCCCGGCAGGGGACACAAAAAACAGTAAGCAAGATTCTAAGGACTTGCCCAAGATCACACAGTGACTCAGAAGCAAGCCCAAGGCTGAATCAGTGTTCTGATTTGCACAAAATATGTTCCTCTGTCTGTTCTAGGTGTGCTAATTCTCATTCCTTCCTGAGTCTCCTTGGGCTCCTAGTCCCCTTTCAATGAGTGCTCAGGGAGAAACGTCTCAGCTCAGGGGCAATATGTCCCATTGGACAGAGGGTCATGCTGCCAGAGGAGCTAGAACTCAGAGCCATAAACAAAGCATCCCTTTATGGCACCAACAAGTCTTCCCTCTAGTACTTTGAAACCTCTTTAAAATATTATCACCTTTTTGGAGATTAGGAAGTAGAGGCAGGTGGAAGAAGGTATAGGGGGGGATAAATGGTGATGGGGGAAAAATGAAGAAAAAAAATGTTATCACCTTTTAAAAAGCACCCATTTCAACATCCACTACTAGACAGGAAGGAAAGGGGCTGCAGGGGCTATTACTTAGGTTATGTTAAAGCCACTTACCAGTATGCTAACAATCAATAACCGATGCTTTGGTTCTAGTTCAAATGAACTAGAATCAAGTGACTAACAAGTTTTCCTGAAATATTAATGTTTAATGCATGTAATATTATATTTAAGATAGTTTTTCTTGAATGATTGGTGTTTATTGCATATAACATTATTATATGTAAAATCATTTTTGAGATATTGTTTATTGCATGTATTATTATATTTAAGATAGTTTTCCTTAAAACATTAATGTTTATTGCATGTAACATTATATTTACAATCATTTTTCATGAAAGAAAAAAAAAGTGACTTAACAAGTTTGTATAAATTGTAGGAAGAGCACAAATAATTAAAGTATGTTTTAGGTTTGATATGCTAACTGAAATAAAAATTGTTAATCAATCAATCAATCGTTTCTTTCTGATTTTTTTCCTTTTGCTCCCACTTAACAGAAAGCAGCACAAGTACACCAGGACAAATTACAGATCTTGCTTGTACGAAGAATGAAGAGTGAAATTAAATCCCAACCATTACTACACTTTTCTTAATAATGTTGAGGCTTAAGAATGAAGACCTTGGATTAGGGCCTAGAGAAGTAACTCAGCAAGTCTCTTACATAGTTTAGCCATTATTGACATTAGAGATTCTAACTTTCAAAAGTTCAGTACTTTTGAACAGTATATAAAAGATTATATTTATTAAGTTGCCTTTTTTTTGCATTCTGGAAAAGAAAGATACAAGCTAGAAAACAATACCATTTTAATTAAAGCTGGTGTATATGAGGAGAAATACTGAATCCACACACTACCTTCAAGGGAACAACAACACAGGTGAGAAAAGACAATGACATGAGTTACCCGGAGTTGAAAAGAAGAGATTGACATGATGACTGAACAAATACAATGATGAATCTAGTGAGTGCCAAAGTAGTTTGCTTTCAAGCTTTCCTCTTTTAGTTCAATCTGCGTCACTCTGACTTTCCATAAAGCTGTGTGGGAGAAGTGAAATGAAATTTTGAAAAGAAAATGGCTCAAGAAATATGTAAAGATAAAATTTTTATGAGGACTCTTTCTTTGTCCTAGATCTGGTGTAACAAACACCTAGGCAGCTCTTCTATGGAATCAAATTCCCCTTCTAATGACAGAGTAGCAGTTAATGCCACATGAAAACTTGATTTATGTAGAATTCAACAAGGATTCTACTTGCCTTCCCTGCCTGGAATATAGATTTAAGAGAAACAATGAAGATGCTGCTTGGGGAATATAGAATCCAAGGGAGCACTGTTCATACTGTATCACATTCAATTTCAATTCTGAACTGAAATGAAAGAGAAGACTAGGGATTATTTCAAATATGTAGTTCACTGAAAACAGAAGGGAGGAGGGAAGATTCAACAAAAGTCTAACCATCCACTTTTTAAAAATATGTTTTTATTGATTTTTAGAAAGAGAGAAAAGGAGAAGGAGAAACATTAATCTGCTGCCTACTGTGCATTTCCTACTGGGGATCAAGCGCACAAACCCAGTATGTGTCAGGGCTGGGAACTGAACCGGTGACCTTTCGGTGCATGGGATGATGCTCAACCAACTGAGTCATACCAGCCGGGGCTAACCATCCACTTTTAAGAGCTCTGTTGGTATTAACCATTTATATTAGAACACAAAAGTTGGCATAAATCCCCTAAGGGCTAATCTTAGATGAGAATTCAGAAATGTTAAAAATTCAACAGTTCTGAGAAATGAGAAATTCCTAATCTTGGTCTAAAAAATCCTCAAAGAACTTCCATTCTTTTCCTCTGCAGTGGGAAATTTGGGTTAACAAATCATACTGAACGTCTAGTATCAGCTGCTACTCAAGTCGCAAGGTCTTCACATTGCCCCCCTCCCTTCTGAGGAGGCAATGAGGGCCAGTTAACTAATTATCTCAGTGTAGCCCTACCTCAGTCAAAAAGAAGATCATACACTCCAAGGAATGGGATATTCCCAACTACCATTATATAATCAACATTCTCATCATCAGCACAGATGATCTTTTTCATTGTGGTCAAAACCCAACCAAAAAGTAAGTCCAGCAACTTAATCACTAGATTTTGAGTCCTGTTTAGGACAGGGGACATGTTTTATTCATCCTTAGATTCATAGACCCCAACACAGTACCATCACATAGTTTGCAATCAATAAAAACATTTGTCGAAACAAAATGTTACCATGTAAAATGTCCGAGTCATCTTCAACAAAATCGATGTCTCTCAAGTCCCACTCTGCATAATTGTCAAACTCCTGTTTGGGGAAAAAAAATTCCCACCCCAAACTTATCAGTTTTGAGTAATATCTTTACAGTAGCCATGCATTAAAAGCAAGTAGAAAACACACAGGCAAACACTATTTAAAAGTAGTGAGTGGGGTACAAAGCCAGAATACTGCTATAATAAGAAGAAATCATGGGGGAAATCTAAGAGGCTTTCAGGCAGTACTGACAGCAAAAATGAGAACAGTTATGGGCTCACAAATAAAGCCAAGCTATTGTTCTAAAAATTAAAAGTAGTCTGTTTATAAAAGATAACCCCAGAAAATCTAACTCTGACTAGATCTTCCGGTTTGAAAATTATCTGCATTAATTCATCTACCTTTTTACTACCTTCTGAGGGCTCTGTTTATGCAGTAGTACGAAGCTCAGTGGGTAGATCTGTTCATATTCCATTCAATGAGTACAACTGGTAGGGATAGTGTCTATGGTGTAGCTCTATAACACCACTTGCCGTGAAAAAAAAATGCAGATCTGGGCATGGCTAGCAAAATTGTAGCTCACTAAAACTTTCCACTTACCTCCAAGAGCACTGTAATTGTGAATTAGATATAAATCAAGCGACTTGCGACTACATTCACAGGGCTTTTAACTCTATAGCTGAACAAGGAACATGTAGTTTTTATGTACATTTGTCATTCTTTATCTTATAAACACAGTACAGGGATCAGCAAACTACAGCCTAAGGCCCAAATCTAGCCCACTGCCTGTTTCTGTAAACAAAGTTTACTGGAGCACAGGCAGGCTCATTTGTTTACATATTATCCATGCTGCTTTTGCAACAATAGTGACAAAGTTCAGTTGCAAAATAGACTTTTTGGTCTACAAAACCTAAAATATTTACCATCTGGCCCTTAAACAGAAAAAAAATTTGCCAACCCCTGATATAGTACAACCTTGAAACCCCTTAGGTATGGAATAAGAAGCAGTCTATAGAAACCCCACACCTACTAAGAAAGTGGGAGCCCACACCAATGAAATTTAAGAAACAGGTTCTTGGTCTGAAGAACTTTCACTGTTCTTCATGTGAAAATGTTTACAAATGAGAAAGTGCACTCGAATAGAAGAAAATGTCACTGCATAAGGGACTACAAATTACAGTGCTTTGAAAATCATTTTTAGTGCTATGAAACCTATGGCTAAGAGATATAAGCCTCATCAGAAACAAAAATGAGTTTCTCCTACCTCAATGAAATCTGCTCGAGCTGGCATGTATCCTGCCATGTCCCGAGAAAGCAAAGAGTCAAAGGTAGGTCGGGGAGGGTCTTCTGCCGCTGGAAAATTTAGAGTTTTTCTTATTTACTTTAAATGACATATAAAGAGTCATTTACACTCTAAAATATTTCTGTTTGGAGAAAGACAGCGTCTGAGAGAATAAATAAAATTCAAAAGATTTTTATAAAGGGAAAAGTGAAAGAAATAAACTATTATGGAAACAGACTGATTTTAAAAAAAAGGAAATTAAGACTTAAGGAATCCTTGAAAGTAAAGATAGGAAAATTCGCTCTGCTTTTTGCTTTTAACATGTGAAAAAACAAAGGATCTTTTCTTTAATATTACAGAACATAGGTTTTTACCGTTTCCTTCAGCATCCTTATGCTTTAGGACTAATCTCAATTTAAAAATCTCATCCAACTGAGAGGCCAAAAAGACCCCATTGGGTTTGGAAGTTAGCTGGAATTGAGTCCCAGTTCTAACATCCACTAATCCCCTAACATCCACATGACCTTGCACAAATTTGACCTTTGTGTAAAAGAAAAGCACCTGCTCTGCCTAGGTCACTGGGTTTCTATGAGGAACAAATGGTCTAATGGATTTAGGAACTGAGCACAACATTCCAAGTACTATTCAAATACGAGGTATCATCAGGCTTTGAGGCAGTCAGCTTTTAAACTGTTTCTATGAATATGAGGAAAGGGAGGGAGGAAGGGAAAACATTCATATTTCATTACTTGTGCTCTGGGAGTCATTGAGGAAAGATGTCTATTTATAATTCATCATGGTTTTGGTTATGTTTTGTTAAAAGACCCATGGGTCCCTCAGCCACATGTGATTAAAAAAAAAAGAAAAGTGTGCTATTATTGCCACAACTAAGTGAACAAAAATAACAAATTGCTTCTTGCGCTTAACACTGGGATGATTAATAATTAATGAAAATAAGTCAAATAGTGGACTTTCTTATTAACTAGTATCTACAATCATAAACTCTCCAAAGGGATTATAAAAAGCCTTGTGTTCACAATAGCATGGAACTACAAGTCTCAGGTGTAACTACACGTTGGATCCAGGCACCCTGACGTCCAGTTTAGAACTCTAACCTCTGGGAGATGTTCCCTCCTGGCCCCATTATGGCCCTGACTCCCAATAATGGCCATGCCAACTCCTCCTTTATTTCGTAAACTCATTAGCTGTCCAAGTCAACAAACCATTAGGAATTTGCTATGCAACAGGGCCCAACGATGACCTAAGTATCTCTTTAAAAAAGGGAGGCACTTACAGTGAAATGGAATGGCGGTGTCAGCAGTTTTTGCCTCCTCTGCTTGCTTCAGGTTCAGCAGGGTAGATGCAAACAGAGGGTTGTTGATGAAATGCTTCATATAGTGCTTTTCACACTCCTCCTTGGTCTTGGTACACATCTGATTGGCTACATCCTGCCTAGAGGAATGTGAGGAAAGAGAAGGAAGTAGTGCTTTCAACTATACATAGTGATAAAAGCAAGGTTTGTTCTTTACAAATTTTAAGTCCTATCCATATAATGACTGGGATTTGATACTTCCAAACTGGTGTCATGGAGCTATCATCAGAACAGTAAGACAAATACAAGGCTAATATTGGTGTAATCTGCTATTCCAAATTCTGCTATTCCAAGATATAGAAACAATATCTGAAAAGCCCTTTCCTTTCCACCAAAAGAAGGGAAAAATCACTACAAAGCTTGTAATTACCCTGTGAGCTAGGCCCCATGGAAAGGATTGCCATAAATAAAAACGAGCCACTTTGGAACACTAAGAACATATGTATATAAGCATCTATACTAATAAAAACCTAGGTGACCCTCTGGTGACGCCCTCACATCATCACAAGATGGCCGCCCCAACGTTGTCACAAGATGGCCAGCATGGAAGGGCTGTTGTAGGCGATCAGGTTGACAGGGGAGGGCAGTTGTGGGCAAACAGGCCAGCAGGGGAGGGCAGTTGGGGGTGACCGGGCCGGCAGGGGAGGGCAGTTAAGGCGAGCAGGCCGGCTGGGGAGCAGTTAGGTGTCAATCAGGCCAGCTGGGGAGCATTTAGGGGCAATCAGTTAGGCAGGCAGGCGAGTGGCTAGGAGCCAGCAGTCCCGGATTGTGAGAGGGATCCCAGATTGGAGAGGATGCAGGCTGGGCTGAGGGACACCCCTCCAGTGCACGAATTTCGTGCAATGGGCCTCTAGTCTATATATATAAAAGCCTAAGCAACTAGCTATGACACGTGCTGACCCCCAGAGGGCAGACGCTCAATGCAGGTGCTGCCAAGCGACAGCAACTTTGCAGAGTGCCCTCTCGCACTCTGGGACTCTTCAGGGGATGTCCGACTGCTGGTTTTGGCCCAATCCCCACAGGCCAGGCTAAGGGACCCCACTGGTGCACGAATCTGTGCACCAGGCCTCTAGTAGTTTTATATTTGCACTAGAGGCCCGGTGCACAAAATTTGTGCATGGGAGGGGTGGGTGTCCCTCAGCCCAGCCTGCACCCTCTCCAGTCTGGGACATCCCTCTCACAATCCAGGACTGCTGGCTCCCAACTGCTCGCCTGCCTGTCTTCCTGATTGCCCCTAACTGCTTCTGCCTGCCAGCCTGATCACCCCCTAACCACTCCCCTGCCAGCCTGATTGATGCCTAACTGCTCCCCTGCCAGCCTGTTTGCCCCTAACTGCCCTCCCCTGCAGGCCTGGGTCCCCACTAACTGCCCTTCCCTGCAGTCCCGGTCACCCCCAACTTCCCTCCTCTGCTGGCCTGGTCACCCCTAATTGCCTTCCCCTGCAGGCTTGATCGCCCCCAACTGCCCTCCCTTGCAGGCCTGGTCCCTCCCAACTGCCCTCCCTTGCAGGCCTGGTCCCTCCCAACTGCCCTCCCCTGCTGGCCTGATTGCCCACAACTGCCCTCCCTTGCAGGCCTGGTCCCTCCCAACTGCCCTCCCTTGCTGGCCATCTTGTGACAGCCATCTTGTGTCCACATGGGGGCAGGATCCTTGACCACATGGGGCAGCCATCTTGTGTGTTGAAGTGACAGTCAATTTGCATATTACTCTTTTATTAGATAGGATAATGTTTTATAGTTTACAAAACATTTTGCATAAACAAAATTTCTTTACTAGAGCTCTTACAAAAGGACAAGCATAAGCTAGAAACATTCACAACATAATTTAAGTCAATCCTACCATTAACTGTGTGGTGTGAGTACTTACTATCTCAATTTCACAGATGAAAAAAATGAGGTCGAAAGACATTAAGAGAAACTTGCTCAAGAACACAAAGCACATAGGTGACAAAGCCAGAATTTGTTCTCAAGACTCCTGAATCCTAGCCCAGAATGAAGAGGTGGAGGTGAACTCTCTCCAGGTCCCCTCTCAATCTCTCTCTTCCATAGTGCTTCACTTGTTCTTCTAAGGCATTACTATGCTCTGCTTTGTGTATTTCAACAATATATATGTCTGTCTGTCTGTCTGTCTGTCTATCTATCTATCTATCTATCTATCTATCTATCTATCTATCTATCTATCTATCTTCCCATTCTAGATTATAAGCTTCTTGAGGGCGGGGTGTTATAATTCTTAACTCTAGCACCACCAAGCTTAGTACCTTACAGTGGATAGAGAAACTATAGTATTTTTGTGATCTTTGCTAAGAGGGAAGGGGGACAGGGAGGATTAGCCCATTTTAGAGGATTAGAATGGCAAGCGAAAAACGAAAAAACCAAAAGGCCAAAGATGACTACCAAGTGTCTCATAAGTGATAACATTTTCTATCTTCTTTGGTATTCCCTATAAGACACCATATATATATATATATTTACACAACTAGAGGCCGGTGCACAAAAATCTGTGCACTCAGGGGTGCGGGGGGGTCTCTCAGCCCAGCCTGCATGCTCTCACAATCCGACACCCCTCGGGTGGGGTCCAGTCCCATCGCAGCATGGCTCTGGTTCCCCAGAGCCTGTGGGTGGAGGAGGGACCAAAAGGCCAGTCCGATTGCAGCATGGCTCCAGTTCCTGGAACCTGCGGGCCGGGGGTAGGGACCCAGAGGCCAGTCCGATGGCAGCATAGCTGCGTTCCCACAGCTTCCTCCCACCACCACGCCGCGCCGTGGGTTGCCGGGATCCAGGACTGACTCCCGCCACAGGCCGCCAGGACCCAGGACTGACTTCCACCACTCTGGCCAGGACCCTAGCCTGGTGTTTGGTTGTCCATCCAGATGTTTAGGTCATGATGGACCCTGGCTCTCTATATATCAGGATATTTTATGATAATAAATGCTGAGTGAATAAAACAAGCAAAATGTGAACTGAACTCATCAAGTCTCCCTTCTTCAGAGACCTCAACATAAGGGAGGCAGCATAGTATGTCCTAATAATATCAGGAAAGATTATATATACTATGAAGTTAGGACAGGGTGGATCTAGTTAAGAGTCCTTCACTAATAAGCTATGTGATCATGAGAAATCATTTCAGGTCCCTAAGCTTAAGATTCTTCATTAACAAAATATATAAGTCTCTGTTGTCTAGTTCATGAAATGGTAACATCAGTGTCAAAGTACTCCCAAAGAATAAAAATAAAAGCAGTAGGATTAAGTGTTACTACCTAAGGCAACACCAATACCTGCTGTTCAATTCTGCCAAACTTGGACTAAGGCAGGTATTGAAAGCTAAAAATAGGGAATGCAAAAAGGAAATCTGTCAACCTTGAATCTTAGGTAAGCTGTGGCCATCTACCAAAAGTCTAACACAGCTAAATGACGAGGGCACCCATAGCCAAGAATTCACAAAATCAGAAAGGAGCAATGACTAAGGAGTCTAAATTTCCCCACTACTGAGAAAGAATAACCAGCCTCCCCTGTGTTGATCCATTCAAAATGGTCTTTTAGAGCTGCCCAGTCACAGATCATGAAACATCCCACATCTCCCTGTGAGGCATTTCAGAGGACATGTCTTTAAGGCATGGATCAACAGAAAAGCAACATATGATCCCCAAACTTCTTTTTCTAAGGCTCCTCCCTTTACTCTTCACATGCACCTTTTCCTCTGAGCTCACTAGGGCAGGACAAGCCCTAACACCAAGCTCTTACCAATTTCCAAAGCCACAGTCCATCACAGCTTCTAAAAGGGCCATTTCTTCTTGAGCAGTCCAGCTGGGGTCAAGAACAGGAAAATCTGAGGTCTAAAAAAGAAAAGGTTTTGCCTAAGAATAGATATAGAAATGGAACCTAGTATCCTCAACTGTAATACTTATTTATGTCCTTTTTAATACCTATTCTATTTTACTAACTATTCTCATGGTCGTCTACCACCTTACTCCTATTTCCACCATCTAGGTTCTCCAAAAATATTATCACCCATAAAATCCATGTAACTCATACAGAAATATAAGCATTTTTAAACTTAGCACAAAGGTAGAGATAAATATTATAGTATGCTTCCATTTAGGTAAGAAAGGAGGAAATACATGAGTGTGTGTAATTTATAATGGAAGAATAAACCATACATAGTAGAGAAATCTCCTGTAAGTAAACTACATCAAGCCTTAACTAAATTTTTTCACTTGTAATGCTGATGGTAAGACGCCCATGGAATTACACTGGTGTCAGAATAAGCCAAAGGAAAATGGTCTAGTTTAAATGGAAAGATCTTGAGTTTGCCTTATGGAAGGGCTCCAACCCCTTGTTAATCTTTGGTCAAGCATATGCTTGTGTATTTCCAGAAAACTCCTCCAAGCCCGTGTGGATTCCTGCAAGGAACATTCAACATGCATCTGAGAGAGGAACTGAACAGACTACTCCAGTAGCCCCAAGCAACACACTGAAGATAAGAAGTGGGAGGAGAAAGAGACAGAGGAGAAACAGTCCAGAGATGACCTGGGGGATGGTGAAGAAGCCTTGCCATGCTAGCAGTCACCAGTTGTGCGATGGTGCAGGTTGCCCTGCACAAAGACCTGCATTGTCATTGCCCACCGTTTGTCCACCATCCAGAACTCGAATATCATTGCTGTCATGTCACAGGGGACAGTGACTGAGAAGGGAACCCATAAAGATCTGATGGCCCAGAAAGGAGCCTACTACAAACTAGTTCCTTAGATGCCTGACAACAATTTTAAAAGGACATGAAAGAACTCAATCCTTTTCATTGGATCTCCCTACATTTGACTCTTAGCATAACCACTATTGTCTGTCTCATTCTTGTTCTTATATGTTTAATTCTAGTCTGCAGATGCGAAATGAAAAGTCTTAAAAGGACTCAAGCCCTGCAGATGGCATACACCTTTCTAAATTTATTAAGAAAACAAAAAGGGGGAAATGCCCGAGGCTAAAACCAACAGTAATTAGCATATTATGCAAAAAGACCTATTGGAAGGCCAATGGACTTTGATATTCAGCATAATATTGCCTTGCTGTGGGCTCAATGGCTGAAGGAAATTCCCTAACCTAATAATCCTTTCACCGTTTACTAAATTTTACCTTTGATATGCCTGTATGCATGCATTCCTAAAGGGCAAATGTGTATTCAAGTGAATAAAAGCAGATGGGACCCAGAAAATGGGGAGCTCCTCCACCAGAGGGAAGTTTCCGCCTGGCCCCCCATGCCTTCTAAATTCCTATTTCTTATCTAGTGTTTTCATTTGTGCGTGGCCTCTTCTTCAGATCGATAGCCGTAAATGGATGCGGCAATACATTTAAAAGAAAAGTTTACCTATGGGGAAAGGAGGGAGGAGCAAACAGTGAAGAGGACAGGAATAGAAGCTAGACTCTCTGAATATTCCTTGTTTTGCAGATTTGACTTTGAAACATAAATATTGTGTGTAATTATTAAATTTTAAAATCATAAGAATTAAAAAACAAAATGTAACAAACATATAAATTTATTTTAAGGCATAATCACACAGAAGGAAATTATCTCAATTGACTTTAAAATACAATGGTTTGTACATCTGTAGAATATACCTTAAATGTTAAAAGAAACTGCCTGGCTGGTGTTGCTCAGTGTTTGAGCATTGACCCATGAACCAGGAGGTCACAGTTTGATCCCAGTCAGGGCTGGTGCCCGGGTTGTGGGCTCAACCCCCAGTAGGGGGTGTGCAGAAGGCAAGCAATCAGTGTGTCTCTCTCATCGATGTTTCTCTCTATCCCTCTCCCTTCCACTCTCTCTAAAAATCAATTTTTTTTAAAAAGTAAAAGAAATTGCCAAAATAACTCATATACTGTTTTCAATAGTGTTGGTATATTCCAAGATTATTGTATGTGGATGTGTTATGGGGTAAAGCAGATAAATAATTGTGCTGGCATCATTGGGCAGTGGGATTTTTGGCTTGGGGAAAAAGATATAGACATAAGATCTATGAGGTTATGTAAAACCTTGTAGTCTTATAATGGAATTGAAAGTTTTAGTATAAACTCATAATGCATTTTTGTCTTAGAATAATTTCCTAACACTGTTCACTGAAAAGGTCTAGAAACAATGAACAACCCATTAGCAATGAATGCTTCTATTTCCTAGTATGCAGTCTCTAAATACTATTTACCACTAAATACCATTCTTTAAGTGGTACTTGAAGAAAAAGCTGATTCCAGCTTTGGGTCAGGAACTGTTCAAGATGAAACTGGAACATTTTGTCATACTAGAAAGCAAAAAAGCTCTCAAAGACTCAAAGACTCTTAAGTGTCATGGCAAAAGGATTCAGAGATAATTTTGTAGAGGCTCCTACTAACAAAAAATGGAACATTTTGAGCACTAATAAGGATAAAACTGTAAAGGATTGGACACATAATGTAAATATCTAAAGGTGCCAGGAAACCAACTCATACTTTAAACTCAGTTAAAAAACGGGGAGGAAGGGCAGAAATCAAATACTTATCCTGCCTTTCCTGTACAAACTTTACCTACATGATAAACTTTTTATAGAATTTAACTCAATTTAAAAGGAGTAACAGAACTAAAAGATAACTACTTTGCAATACCCAATACATTAACAGATCTAGACAATGATCATAAATGAATCTGATATAGCCATTAGATTTAACTACCAATTTATAGGAAACAGAAGACAGAGGAACACATTAGTCAGCAAAATCCAGCCTGTATTAACATCTATTAATACCAACAACCCAGTTTTTAAAAAATAAAAATAAAATAAAAACTGTAAGAAATGAAAGAGGGAGGGAAGGTTGGGAAGGAGAAAAACCCACAGAATAGAAAATATATGAGGCAACCAATTGGAATAGATGGGCCTTATTTGTATCCCAATTAGAACAAATTGTAAACATTGAAAAAAATTTTTATGATGCCACTACATATTCATGATACCCAAAGAATAGCTAAAGTACAGAAACGGACTATCGAAAGCTAATAAGCATAAGGAGCAATCAGAATTCTCAGACACTGCTAGTAGATTCTCAGACACAACCACGTAGGAAACTTTTTGATAGTTTAAAAGTTAATCATTTATGCCCTAGCCGGTTTGGCTCAGTGGATAGAGGGTCAGCCTGTGGACCAAAAGGTCCTGGGTTCAATTCAGGTCAAGGGCACATACCTAGGTTGCAGGCTCCTCTCTGGCCCGGCCCCTGGTCGGGGCTCGTGCAGGAGGCAACCAATCGATGTGAGAATCACATCGATATTTCTGTCTTTCCTTCTCTCTAAAAATCAATGGAAAATATCCTTGGGTGAGGATTAAAATAATAATAATGAATAAATTAATCATTATTTTATAACCCAGCAATTCCATTCCTAAGTATTTACCTAAGAAAAATGAAAATATCCACAGAAAGCCTTAAACAAGAATAAGAAGGTTCATAGCAGTTTTTATTCTTAATAGCCAACAACTAGGCAAAGCCCAGGTGTCCATCAACAGAGGATAAACAAACTGTGTTATATTCTGACCATGGAATATTACTCAGAGGAATGAACTATT
This sequence comes from Cnephaeus nilssonii, assembly GCF_951640355.1. NCBI lineage: Eukaryota > Metazoa > Chordata > Mammalia > Chiroptera > Vespertilionidae > Cnephaeus > Cnephaeus nilssonii. The sequence continues at coordinate 23,396,606 of NC_137090.1, read as the reverse complement.
ATATACAACATGAATAGATCTCAAAAACATTCTGAGTGAAAGAAACCAGAAACAGAAATATCTACAGTGTAAATCTATTTATATGCAGTTGTAGAATATGCAAAACTGATCTATGATAATAAAAATCAGAAGAGTGATTACTTCAGAGGTGGAGAACAGAACAGAGATTTTTTTAAAAGCTTTTATGAAATGATTGGGGAAATGTGAAAGTGACTTGAATTACTTTTTAAATTTTAGAGAGAGCTAATAAAGCATTTATAGCTAAAATGATATAATGTCTGGGAGGTTTGCTTCTAAGTAATCTGAAGGATTGGGGTTTTAGATGAAATAAAATAGGCCAAGAGTTGATAATTTTTTAAAAATATATATTTCTTTATTGATTTCAGAGAGGAAGGGGGAGAGAGAGGGAGGGAGAGAGAGAAACATCAATGATGAGAATCATTGATCGGCTGCCTCCAGCATGTCCCCTACTGGGAATCAAGCCCGCAACGCGGGCATGTGCCCTTGGCCGGAATTGAACCTGGGACCCTTCAGTCTGTAGGCCTACGCTCTATCCACTGAGCCAAACCAGCTAGGGCCGAGTTGATAATTTTAACAGGTAGTTGGTAACAATGGTAGCTCTCAATGAACTTCTCCTGGAATTCACATCCTTGTGTGGTCCCTTCTTATTTAATACAAGTTGGACCTGTGACTTGCTTAAGAAGGCCTAGCAGCTTCCACTTTTGCGCTCTTTGGATTCCTGAGGCACCACGTAAGAAATTTAGCCTCCTTGCTGGAAAGACCATGTGGAAAGGTCACATGGAGAGGGAGAGGCCCTAAGACTACTAAAGAACCCAGGCCTCAGGCAGTGAAGATATTCTAGCTAACTCCCAACCAATGCAAGCCATCCTCCTGAGGTGCCAGAGTGTGTGAAAAAAAGCTCCTTAGACTTCCGGCCCCAGCACATCATGTGGAACTGAGAGTTACCCTTGCCATGCCCAATCTGAATTCCTGACCCACAAAACTGTGGGAGATAATATGGTTGTTATTTTAAGCCACAAAGTTTTGCTGTATCTGTTAGGTAGCAATAGATAGCCAAAATACCATTCTCTCTATTTTAGTATACGTTTAAAATTTTCTATAGTTAAGTTTTTTAAAAAGTGACACAAGAAGTCTTCGGATTACACAGGCATTTAGAAATGGTTATATCTTTTGTTAATGACAAAAATACTGTAGTGATTTGTGAAATTACACTACTAATCAGCAATACACATTTATCTGAGCATGTACTATAAATATGCTTAGCACAAGAGGTACTAAGAGACCAAAAAGTAAAATTTCAGGGTCTATGTCTATATTAAATTCATATAATCATTCAATCTGGCAAGTGTTATACATACATGTAAATATGACAACTCATATTTAAAGAGCCAATATTATCTCTAAAAAATGTATTTTAGAATATTAGCCTTCACCAACTTTATGTTTAGATAAACAAGATTTTTCTACACCCAAAATAAATAAATGAACATAGTACAGTTTTTCTTAAGGTTTTTTAATCAATGTTATTTAATTCCTAGACCCAATCTCAACCCTACTGAACCTGTATCTAACAGCGGGGTTTAGAAATTTACATTTTTAAGAAGCTACCCAGGTGATCTTTCTCCATTAAAGTTTTAAGAATCACTGGTATAGGTATAAAGGGTCTGATAGAAAGTGGTGCCTTGACTTGTTCAAGGTTCTAAGAAGTATAAGACAAAAATAGGCATAGAATTCAGAAACCTTAACACATCACCCACCAAAGAATGAGTAACTTCTAAAATTACAGCATTGTGAGGTGACAAAAGTACTGAAAACCATTTAAAGTTTTCTGAGGCTTCATATGCCAAAAAAAATTTTTTATCACATTTTTAGTGGCTTCAGTGTAGAAAGCCAAAATTTGGTCATTATTCCTACTGAAGGAAAGATGTGGAATAGATAGGACTGGTAGAAAAAGAGGGACTATAAGTAACCTCCAAAAGTTCCCCCAAGTGTTTGTATAGGTGTTGAATATGTGAGAAAAGGATGTAATCAGAAGAAATAAATGGACTTGGAGTGAAACTTAGTACTTCCAGGATTATGCAAAAGGCACTGTGCCCAGAACAGCTAGAGAGCTCATGATCATCTTACAGGGATAACCACCAACCTACTCAACATATACTTAATTATTAAGGAATTATTTTCACAATTCAAATGAATAAACGTGTATTCTGGCTCAAGATATTCTTGTGAAAATTTGGGAAAAATAAACCAGCTTTCTGAAGATCTGGTAACCTTGATGAAATGTACTCAAAGCCAATGCTACTCCAACCACACTTCATTCATTTTGCAATTAACAAACAGGAAAAAATGTATTGATATGAGAATATATTCCACATCATGTTATCAGAGAAATACCAATTAAAACAATTACCACTATACACCTATTAGAATGGCCATTAATCCAGAACAGACAACACTAAATGCTGGTGAGAATGTGGAGTAACAGGAACTCCCATTCACTGCTGCTGGGAATGCAAAATGATACAGCCACCATAAAAAGATCAGTGATTGCCAGGGGTAAAGGGGAGGGATGGATGTATGGGCAGAGCACAGAGGATTTTTAGGGGCATGAAACTATTTTGTATGATACTATAATGGTGGATACATGACATTCATTACAAACCCTCAGACTGTACAACACCAACAGCGAATGCTAATGTAAACATGGACTTTGGGTGATAATGAAGTATCAATGTAGCTCATCAATTATAACAAATGTTCCACTCTCGTGGGGCTATTGACAATAGGGCAGTCTTAAGTGTTTGTGGGGGCAGATAATATACACTGAGTGGCCAGATTATTATGATCTCTGAACACATAATAATCTGGCCACTCAGTGTTTTGTGTGTGTGTGTGTGTGTGTGTGTGTGTGTGTGTGTGTGTGTATTAGAGGTATTAGAGGCCCAGTGCATGAATTCATGCATGGGTGGGGTCCGGCCAGCCCGGCCAGGGGGAGGGGACATGGGCGGTTGGCTGGCCTGCGTGCTGGTCGAACTCCTGGTCGAGGGGACAATTTGCATATTAGCCTTTTATTATATAGGATATACACCGAGTGGCCAGATTATTATGCGTTCAGAGATCATAATAATCTTGCCACTCAGTGTATAGAAAATCTGTACTTCCTACTTAGTTTTGCTGTGAACCTATAACTGCTCTAAAAAATAGTTTAATATAAAAAATGCATTCCAAGTTTTACAATTAGTGAAGAAAGTAGTTAGAAGACAAAGTATTTAGAGAGAGGTTAAGGTATAGCTAGCCAGTTGGCTGCCAAGAACTCTTATTAAGGAACATTTTTTTATTAATTTATTATGGACGGGGATCTGACTCTCAGCATTGCAGGCTCAGAAATTCATCTTAACAGGACCACACAAATGAGACTCAGAGACCCAGAGATGCCAAATAAACTTTTAAGAGACTGAGGCAGATATACTACAGTGCTGTGGTAGGCATAATTCTAAAAATGACTCCCTTCTACCCCCAGGATTCCTGATTATTCAAACACTAACTACATATTCATGTGAATGAACTCCGCTGATGGGACTAAGGTACTAATCTACTGACCTTAGAATAGGAAGTGTCCTGCACTATCCAAATGGGCCCATTGTAATCACATGGGCCCTTAAAAGTAGAAGAGGGAGGTATTATTACTATCAAATAAATGCCCCAGTCAGCACTCTTTCCTGTAAGAAAAACTACATGGTGAACTATAAGTTATGCTCTGATAACTGACAAAACTATCTTGACAAAGGTATACATACCTGCCAAGCAGACAAGATATTACTTTGTCTTACTAAAGTGCCCATTCCTTTGGCTAGAGCATGGAAATACACTACCAACATCTGCCTCTCATTCTTTCTTTAAGAGGTGGTAATACAATTAATCAAGTTACAGCCAATTCTTACTCTGGCCTATAAACCAGTCTGTCTCTTCAAAATGACTTTATGTATTACATCATTCACTCTATGTTCATTTAAAACTTAACTTCAAAAAGGTAAGTAACTTTCCCCATGGAAGGGGGATAGAGTACCAGACATAAACATTACGACTATCCCCATGAACCACATAAAAACACCATTAGCTAAAACATCGACAATACATCTATTATGTTTTATCAATGAACCTAAAAAGCAGTGTAAGCCCAGCCAGTGTGGCTCAGTGGTTGAGTGTCAACCCATGAACCAGGAGGTCATGGTTCGATTCCCAATCAGGGCACATGCCTAGATTTCCCAGTAGGGGGTTGAGGTGGGTGCAGGAGGCAACTGATCGACATTTTTCTCTCATCGTTGTTTCTCTCTCTCTATCCCTCTTCCTTTCTCTCTCCAAAATCACTAAAAATATATTTAAAAAACAGTGTAACTCTTATGTCAGTAAATCTCAAAAAGTGCTTCCTTTAAATTCTTTCTAAATTTGAAACAAAAATCTGAGTATTTAAAATGATTTTTGGACTTAATAATGCCTCAGTAGATCCATAAAACTGAAAAATTTACTGGGTAATGATTACCTAATTTAGGAGAGGAGGAAAGAAAAGAAAAAAGAGAGCCTTGGAGGTGAAGAAAAAAAGACTAATTCGCATGTAAGACTTGAAAAATAAACAGAAAAAAATTAAAATAAACAGAAATTCCCTGCAACTTCATCATTACCATTATTTCATAAGTATGATCACTTTGATGCTTCTTGTACTCAAATCCTCGAGTGAAACACTGCAAAAAAGAGAAAAATTAAGTTACCAAAAAGCTACTTTTTGAGACGCTTTCTTAAAGGTTAAAAGACAGTACCCTGGCCAGTGTGGCTCATGGGATGCTTCTTATAATCAACAGTGTCTTGAATCCAAAAAAAATATGGTATTTGTTGTGTGATCTTGAGCAAATTACTTAACCTTCTCCTTGCTTGAGTTTCTTCTATAAAATGGAGAAACTATAATCATATTTACTTTATTGGGTTGTAGTGATGATTTAAGAGGTAAGTCATGTATACTAGTAGTACCTAAAATAGTGCCTAGCACAGAGTAAGCACTTATAATTAGTATTACTATTTCCACCATCATCCACAAAATGGTTTGTTACCTTGTTTGTCACCTGCCCAAAGATCACTCTTCAATAAGACAATAAACATTGTGTCATAGGTACTATCAAAAGGAATAACTCTCCTATTCTGTTCCTGTAATCTCAATACTTAATACTACTGGCTAAAATAGTGTTAAGCATTAAGTTGATACCTCTGTGAAATATGGGCACACCTCGTTTTACTGTGCTTCATATTATTGCACTTCATAATTTTGTGTTTTTTGTTTTGTGTTTTTTTGAAGTCAAGACCCTCTACTAGCAAAAAGATTACGACTTGCTTTATTGTGAAAGTCACTTTATTACAGGGTCTAGAACCAAACCTGCAATAGCTCTGAGATATGCCTGTATTCAACAGTCTATCGGGGTGGGGGGGGAGTTAATGGTAAGATATGTACACATATAATACCTCAATAAAAAAAAATGGAAAAAAACCCCACAAAAAACAAAAAAAAAAAAACAGTCTATCTCATCCATCTGCTCTGTTCCCCAACTTTTCACTGGTAAATGTATACTGGAAGATTGACTGGAACAGATTTAATAAGATATGGGGCTTCTGAGCAATCGATAGTCATCTCTGAATTTATTACATCCATAAATAATGAGATACCTGTAAGCAGAGGAAAAAGGGAGGTGGCCCACATTCTGCACACTTGATATAAGGCTCCATGAGGTAGGAGGAGCAGCCTCGGCAAGGTGGCTTATCAGAGGGATCACCTAGAACAAAAAATATATATATATACTAGCTTCAAAACATCTTCTGATTATCTTAAGAGCCAAGAGGGTGAAAATCTGCAAATGACTATGCTGGTAGTGAGCTATGCTGAAAGTTCATGGAAACAAGAAGAGCTCATTCTAAATAAGAAAAAAAAACAAAAATTATGTTCCTTTTTATTTCAGGGTAGCTTTGTTCCTCCCTACAGAGTACCTACTACTTTAAACAGCATCTAAATAGATATGGCCTCTACAAAGAAATTTACAAACACAGGTTTTAGCTGGAAGTTTCATAATACCCGTAACATTTTTTTCAGGGGAAAAATGCTCATCCAACACTGGCCAGGGCTTCCCCATTCTTTTTAACGGATGAATAATACTCCATCATATCAATTATCTAACCTAATGGTTCTCAATTATCCTCTAGGAAAGCATTTTGGAAATCTGAGATGCTTTTTTGTTGTCACAACGACTAGGGAACACGACTGGCACTTAGCCGGCAGGCAGCAGAGATGCCTAAGACATTCCTCCACAACAAAGAACTGGCCTGTATCTGCACAACTTTCAAATGTCCCACCAGATATTCAAGTAGGTAAAAAAAACCTACTCAAAATTACATGACCAAGAACCCAGTTCCATATTACATAAAACAAAATGTTTTTGAAAGTTTTTATATTGAATTTTCCAGAAAAGCAACTGCATGTACTACCAGAGATTTCATCTTGTTTTGTTCAGAACTTTACCAAGTTATTCAAGCTTGTGGTATTTGAGTCACCAACACATCACACATGAATCACTCATTGTGCATGTGTAGTTGTAAGATGCCGTGATTCAATATATGCGTGCAAGTATCTGACTACTTAAGTCATTTTGTCTTCTACTATAATCATGTCTAAACATATTGAGATGCATATTATTTTATTATAAATTCCATTATTTCATTATAAATTACTTCTCTTTTATTTAGCCTTTGTGTTATAGTTAGGACATCATTGTTTTTATTTCTTTGAAATCATGGTTGTAGATACGTTATGTTATCTATGTATTTAATTTCCAAACAGTAAAAGGGGTTTTAAAAACATTATTAAAAAAAAAATCACTGGGTCGCATAAGGTTGAGAACAACTAATTTACACAGTTCCCTATTGGTGGACATTTATAATAATAGTTTCCAATTATTTACTATTATAAAGAATGCTGAGATGAATGTTCTTGTATATACAACTTTTCACATTTTGTTCCTTAGGATATGTATTTTCCTAGAACTAAAACTGGTATACAGAGCATTTTTGATATATATATAGTCATAGTGTCCTTCACAAAGGTACACTTTTTTATAAACTAGGAGTAGAAAACTTTTCTGTAACTTAGGAGTAGGGAAAGGCTTTTTTTTATCATCATTCAAAATCCAAGGGAATAAAAGGTTAATAAATTTGAGTGCATAAACAAAGTCAACAAACAAAAAACTTTTTCTTGGCAAAAAACACCAGAAGCAAAGTAAAAAAGCTAATAAGTTGAAAATATCTGCAAATATATCATAAAGGGCTAAAATCCCTAATATTACAAAGAACTTTTAAAAATTGAGAAGGGCCCAGGCCAGTGTGGCTCTGTTGGCTGGGCATTGTCCCGTGCACTGAAAACTTGCAGGTTTGGTTCCCAGTCAAGGCACATGCCGGGTTGCGGGGAAAAGGGTATTTCCTTTTTTCTACCAGACATTATTTCTTATAAAGGCATTACAAATGTGTTACGGGGAACCCATCTGCTTTTTAAAGAAATCCATCCAGCCCAGCTGGTGTGGCTCAGTGGTTGAGCATCAACCTATAAACCATGAGATCATGGTTGGATTCCTGGTCAGGGCACATGCCCAGGTTATAAGTTCAGTCCCCAGTAGGAGGCATGCAGGAAGCAGCCAATCAATGATTTTCTTTCATTATTGATGTTTCTATCTCTCTTTCCCTCTTCCTTCCTCTTTGAAACCAGTAAAAAAAAAGATAAGATAAATCCATCTGCAGGTTAATCATACTACGTTTGGTCCATTTGATCTTAGTTTTCTTATAAGAACTAGGGTGATATGTTTGTGTCATATGTTCAGTGGGCAATCAACAAATATTAATTGATTTTACTTTGAGTTGATACTCTTATTCCTTTAGGATCAGATTCACAGGGCTTTGTTTAACTTCAAAGTGCTTATTTTTCCTCTTTGATCAACTTCTACTTCAGTTTGCTATTAATATTCACCTGAGACTTGTGCACACAGTACTTACTGCTAAAGGAACCCAAACGGTCCATTCCTTAATTGGCAAAGACTGCTGCTTTGATCTTCCTCAATGCAGTGCCCCTTCAAGAAGATTTCAGAGCTGGCCAACACTCACCAAAGCTTGATGACCCCCTATGAACAAATTGCACATGGATCAGGAAATAATTCAAAGGGACAAGATAAAGAGAAAATAATGCAATGTACTCTACTACATCCAAGTTCTGTAACATTAAGCAAATATTTTATCTCTATAAGCCTGTTTCCCCCTCAATAAAATGGGTATGATTATAATAGTTTCTACCTCCTAGAGGTATTGTAAGGCTTAACTATCAAAATCTATATAAATTATGTACCATGGTGCCCAGCCCATAGTAAGCCCTCTACAAAAGCTACATAGTCCTAATAGACAACTATTGGTTTTCTCTGCCCACATCACTCCTCTCCTTAGCCTCCTTCCTTTGGGAAACTGACTCTCAGACATTTCATATGGTTCAGCGGGGTTGCCAATTGAAATATGTCATTCTCTACCCTCACAATAGCTAAAGCAACCAGATCTCCCCTTAGAGAAATCTGAATCTAAGACATACAAGGACAGAAGGCAGCCGAAGCTCAAACATTTATTAGTCAAATATTTGGTCCATGAGCTCTGGCTGCTGAGATCCCCATCTCCAAAGGTGGCCCGACTATTTTAGTTTTTTTGGTTGTTTTTTTTTTCTCATTTCTCTATCTTTCCAATACTTTAATTTGAATGAGTTCTGTTGCTAGAAACCAAGGAACCTTATCTATTAGCCCAGTGGTCGGCAAACTCATTAGTCAACAGAGCCAAATATCAACAGTACAACGATTAAAATTTCTTTTGAGAGCCAAATTTTTTAAACTTAAACTATATAGGTAGGTACATTGTTATTAACTTAATTAGGGTACTCCTAAGCTAGCCTTTGCTAAAAACTCAAGGGGCCAAAGAGCCGCATATGGCTCGCGAGCCGCAGTTTGCCAACCACTGTATTAGAACATACATTTGTTCAGTAATTTACTCTTTGAATAAATATTCAATAGGTATGTCCAATGTACAGTTTCTTCCTAAAGGCAAAATGAAATCATATTTCACACTAAGCCAAGAAAATAGCCCAGACAGTGTAGCTCACTGGTTGAGCGTCGACCCATGCACCAAGAGGTCACCGGTTGATTCCCAGACAGGGCACATGCCCAGGTTTCAGGCTCGATCCCCAGAATGGGGGGTGCAGGAGGCAGCCTAATGATGTTTCTTGCTCATCTCACTCAACAATGTTTCTCTCTCTCTCTCTCCCTCCCTCCCTTTCTCTCTCTCTAAAGTCGGTAAAATAATATTTTTTTAAAAAGTCACTGTGGAGTAAAAGTAACAAAAACAAAACGAAAACACCCACATCCCTCCTTCTTCTATACTCTCATAGTTTTTACCTATCTCTTTTCTGGTGTTTTTCACATTCTACTTTGTGAGGATTATTTCTGCATGCATATTTCCCCAAATTTTTAGACAAAATAAAAGCAGGGACTACATCCCATACAAATTTGTATGCTTTAAAAGTACCAAGCACACAGAAAGAACCCAGTAAACACAAATGTAATAGATAAATAAATGTCTTTTTTTTTGTGGTGGGCCAGGGTAGAGTAATTCTCCCTCCCTCTGCTTTAGTCTCAGGAAAAAGTTAGTCTTTCAAGAAAAATGAATTTGGCAAGGGGTATTGTATTATGCACTTGATAATACAATAATGACCAACATTTATTGAACTTCTCTCATATGCCAGCTATTGTGGCACCACTGTATGTGGATTATTTCTTTGAACCTTCTGAGGCACGATGCTGTTTCAAAGGAAAGGAAGCCCTGAAAGATTGTCACTTGTACACTGTCTCACAGGTAGCAAACAGTGGCGCCATTTCAACAGAGGCTGAGAGAGAGAGGTTCAAGTTAAGGATGTATAAACAGTCTGATAAACACTCGATGTCATAAGCAACCATCTATAGTAATAAAAGCATAATATGCTAATTAGACAGGACGTCCTTCCAGACAAAGCTGGGGCTGCGAGGGAAGCCAGTGCCAGCAAGGTTGGGGGGGGGGGGGGGGCGCAGGCCGGCCTACTCTTGCATGAATTTCGTGCATCGGGCCTCTAGTCTATAATAATAAAAGCATAATATGCTAATTAGACCGGATGTCCTTCAGGACGACCTTCCGGAAGAAGCCGGAGCTGCAAGGGAAGCCCAGGTCCTGGGTGCCTGCTGGTGGTCAGAGGGAAGCCGGTGCCAGCAGCCGGGGGAAGGAAGGCCTACTCTTGCACGAATTTCGTGCATCAGGCCTCTAGTATTTCAATAAACAGAAACTTCTTTCTTCTTCTCAGGAGACATTTCTGACAGTAACACCCATGAAAGGATGAGTGCTGGCTCCAAATCAACATTTACCAAATTCAAACACGTTACGGGGAGGACGGAAGGCAAGCGAACAGCAGCATTCAGTGTGGTGCAGAGGACAGGTGCGGGCTGTGGAGCTTTGCAGACAAAGTTCAAATCCTCCCTTAGCTCCTTATTAGCTGTAGGACCTTGGGCAAGTCATTTTACCGGAGCCTCAGTCAGCCTGAGCTGTAAATGAGGAGGCTTAAGTGCCTCCTGTAGGTGTAAGGCCTACGTGAAAACCCAATGGGAAACGTGGGTAGGGGCGTGACACACACAGGCTGTCGTTAGCCTGGCTGCGCGCTGCGCTGCAGAGACGGGAATGCAGAGTCTGAGGCAGCGCGCAGACACCCCAGGCTCGCCGAGGGGCGGGGCCTGATGGGCGGGGCCTGGTGGGCCATGCCCCGCCCCGCCCTCCCCGACAGCGCGACGTGGCCGGGCGCCTCCCGCCCGCCCCGCGTGCCGCGTCTTCCCGGTCACCGGGGCCCGCACCCTGACCCCGAGCCCCCCATCGCACCTCGCGGTCCTCACCTCCTTTTCGTCCCGCTAGAGGGGCTCGAGCCCGCCGCCGCCGTCCCGCAGCGCCCCGCGCCTCACCTCGCCGAGTCCCCCTCCTCCCCGCCGAGGAGCAGCCAGCCACGTGCGCGCCCTGGGCTGCGCGCTCGCTCCCGAGCGGCGCAAGCGCGAGCTCGCCCCGCCCCCTCGCGGCCCGCCGTCTCCGCCCCTTTCCCTCCGGGGCCTTCGCGTGCTGCGCGCCGTTGCCGCCCTCTCGGCCGGCGCCCGGGCCTCCCCGCGAGCCCGCTGCTGCCCTCTGGCAGAGGCCTGGGAGGACGCGGGTGAGCCGCTTGCCTGACTTGGAGTCCGACCAGTAACCACTTTTCCCGGGAGGTGCGTTGCGCGTCACCCGAGGCTCGCCGGGGCGAACTGACGATTGATCCCCTCCGGAGTGCCCTCCTCCGTGAGGCGGGCCGGGCCGGCACTGCCCTGCTTTTGCGTTTTTAACATTCTCACCCCTGTTGCAGCAAAGGAGACTGAGGCTACGGGACTCCGCGGCCGCCTCTGGAATCCGGGTGTTGGAGTGCTGCTCATGGATTTTCCAGACTGAATGGTGTAAGGGGTGTGCAGGGTACGTTTTATTCCGATGCTTCTGCACAGTCGACGTTATCTCCTTTGGAGAGAACCAGCCCCTCTTTGGGCTTCAGAGGCCCAGATTGAGGCGCAATGGTGAGAGGATGTGGTGGTCCACTCTGATGTCAATCTTGAGGGCTAGGTATGTCCTAACTCTTATTACTGCTAATTCTTATAATAGCTACCCTATGTCGAGTATGTATTGCATGCCAGGCGTTGTACAAAGGAGGTTACCTGCATGGGCTCATTTAATCTTCCAAAACAACGTTGTGAGGGAGGCACTATTCTTTTCCCCATTTTCCAGGTGAAGACATTGAGACTCTGGTTTATAAATAATTTGGGATCGCACTGCTACAAAGGGTTGGCCAAGGAGATTCAAACTGTGGTCTATCTTAACCATTAGGCTGGTACATCTATTGAGAAGTTTGTCTTTCATAAATTTGCCTACCCTCTTTTAGAAGTCATTTACATGGCCTATGAGGCTTTTTTAATTCGTTTTTTAGTATGTAAGAGACAAGTTCATTGTAAAAAAAAAAAAAATCAGAAAATTCACATGAGCAAAAAGAATGTGAAAAGCAGCTCTTGAGCCCTAACCGGTTTGGCTCAGTGGGTAGAGCGTCGGCCTGAGGACTGAAAGGTCCCAGGTTCGATTCTGGTCAAGGGCATGTACCTTGGTTGCGGGCACATCCCCAGTAGGGGGTGTGCAGGAGGTGGCTGATGTTTCTCTCTCATCGATGTTTCTAACTCTCTATCCCTCTCCCTTCCTCTCTGTAAAAAATCAATAAAATATATTTGAAAAAAGAAAAAAAGAAAAGCAGCTCTTGAATGTTAAACAGTTAACATTTTGCTATATACTTTGCAGACTTTTTCCTGTGCATCAATAAATATAGAGTCGTTTTACATTTGTTGTATCCTGAAATATTTAATGAGCAGACATTGTTCTGGGTGCTAGAAATTCAGCAGTGAACAAAATAAAGTCTGCCTCTTATAATAGTGGGGGAGGATGACAATAAGCAATCTATATAATAAAAGCCTAATATGCTAAGTGTCCGGTCAGCCGTTCAACCAATCAAAGTGTAATATGCTAATGATATGCTAAGGCTGCTCAACCACTTACTATGACGTGCACTGACCACCAGGGGGCAGACGCTCTGACCGATAGGTTAGCTTGCTGCTGGGATCTGGCCGATCTGGACTGAGCTAGATGAGCCGGACACACTCTGGAGTCCTCCCGTGGTCCCTCCTCAGCTGGCCAGCTTTCCACGTCCCTCCTCAGCCCTGATCGTGCACTGGTGGGGTCCCTCGGCCTGGCCTGCGCCCTCTCACAATCTGGGACCCCTTGGGGGATGTCGGAGAACTGGTTTCGACCCAATCCCTCAGACCAGGCCAAGGGACCCCACTGGTGCAAGAATTCATGCACCGGGCTTCTAGTAACAGAATATATTGCTAAATAAAGATAATGCCCAGTGATGTGTCAAGTTTTATGGGGGGGAAAATCAGGATAAAGGGCTATGAAGGATGTGGGGAATGCTCTTTTAGATAGGATAAACAAAGAAGGCCTCTTAGGGAAGAGCACATAGGTAGAAATCTAATCATTAAATGAGGGAGGCAGCTGTGTGGATTTCTAGAGGGAATCCATTCTAGGAGAAGAAAAGTGGCAATTGGCAGTGGCCCTAAGATAGGGGCTTGGTTGGCATGTTGAAGAAGAAGCAAGGAGACCATATGGCTGGAGCACATCAAATTAGAGAAATAAAGTGGGGAACATAGGCAGGAGCCCGATCATGTATCATCTGACTTTGGATTTGGTTGGACTTTATTGGGACATGATAGAATGCAATGGAAGGGTTGAGAGCCCAGAAGTAATCAGATTTGCTTTAACAGGATTTCTCTGGAAGCGGTGTGGAGAATAGGTGGTGGAAACCTTAAAAATGCCCTTTAAAGCATGAATTGCCCTTTTACACAGCAATTGTTCAACAGATAGTTTATTAACATTGGTATTTCACCTACACCTTTACAACCACTCTCACATTCTCCACAAAGAGGAGATAGGGTCATACACTTAGGACTTACCTTCATGTCTTTTTCACCTCAACTGGCTAGGGCCGTGGTCGGCAAACCGCGGCTCGCGAGCCACGTGCGGCTCTTTGGCCCCTTGAGTGTGGCTCTTCCACAAAATTCCACAGCCTGGGCGAGTCTATTTTGAAGAAGTGGCGTTAGAAGAAGATTAAGTTTAAAAAATTTGGCTCGCAAAAGAAATTTCAATCGTTGTACTGTTGATATTTGGCTCTGTTGACTAATGAGTTTGCCGACCACTGGGCTAGGGCACATATCCAGATCTGGACATCATGGTTGTCAACAACCTGAATATGAATTATTAATGTACAGTTGTGGAAAAATAGTCCCACATAATACTGGGATCTATTCATTAAAAACATTGCATTTAAACACCTGAAAATTACCCTTCCTCTTTGATTGATGTTAGGCCCTCATTAGAATTCTAAGCCCCCATTTAGACATTGTGCTTAAGAAAGATATGGAGAAATGGAAATGCACAGTGAGAACGATAGCACTGATAAGGAACAGAGATTTGGAGGAAAATAAAAGTTCTTTTTCAAATCTGTGTTTTGTAATAATCTGAGTGAAAATGACAAATATGAGTTTAGAGCTCAGAGGAGAGGCCAGGACTAAAATTGTATAATTGTGTTAGAATTGTTTCTTTGGATATGTGTCTTCTTTAGACAGAGCTTGAGCACAGACACTGTGTCTTTTCTTCTTTGTAACCTCAGTGCCCAGAAGTGCATCCTGGACGAATATTTGTGAAATGAGCGAGTAAAGGCAAAGGTATGGATGAAGTCACTCAGGCAAAATGTATAAGGTAAACAGAGAAGATATCCAATCTTTGCTTTCACTGGAGGTTCAAGCACCTGAACATGGCTTACAAGTAGGGTGACTGTAAGTTCCAATTTGCTCAGGACAGTCCTGGTTTACTCCTACTATTGTCCCCATATAATTAGTGATATTGTCTCATTTCACTCTCAGAAGTGTCTCAGTTTGTACAATAAATTACATGGTCACTGTTTGTAGGGTCAGGGTTAGGGGTTAGGGGCTAGGGTTAAGGTTAGGGTTAGGTGTCTCAGTTTGTACAATAAATTACATGGTCTTCCTATTTCTGTGTCATCACTGCCCCATCTCACATTTCATTCTCCAGCCGGACGGAAGCACCTCAGCTTTCTCTTATGCACTCTGTTCCTTCCAGGCTTCCTTCACCAAGGTACCTCCACTTCAACTTAAACATCACTTCCTCAGGAACGCCTCTCCTGGCCCCAAGTCTGAATTAAGTAGACCCTTTACGTGCTTCTAGTGCAGCTTGTATTTAACCTGGCATAGCAGAGAGAACTGTCTTGTTCCCCTCACTAAACGTGTATAAAGGAATCTGAAAAAACAAACAAACACCTTTTATCCTTTTTAAGTTGAAATTTAATAATATTCAAGATTAGTTCATGTTGGGCTAATATTGTGGAAAACTGAACTTTAGGACTTAGCACATTCTCCAAGCCCTTTTACTCGTAACTAATTTAGGAAATTGACTTTGAAACCCAACAAGGAAAATGGTATCATACTGTCAGGCTCTGTGATGTGACTGCCATTGACTAAGTCCAGAATATCCCAACAACTCTTCAACGACTAAGCTTCAGTGATTGGAATCAAAAGTGTAGTTTCTGAGCTTCCCTCCCTCCCTATGCAAATGATTCTCTACCATTTTTAGTACTAACTATGGCCAGAGTGCTGAAAGACTTTATAAACTTTATTTCGTCTAATGTTCTTCCTATAAACTGAGGTGGCTTTTTGTGTTTTATTTGTTGTTGTTGATAATCCTCACTGATTTTTAGAGAGAGTGGAAGGGAGGGAGGAGGGGGGAGAGAAAGAAAGAGAGAGACACATCCATCTTTTGTCTCCCGCACGCATCCCTATCAGGGTGCCCTTGATCGGGAATCAACCCCTCCACCCTTTGGTGCATGAGCTGATGCTCTAACCAAAGAGAAACACCTGCCAGAGCTGAGGTGGCTCTTTATAGTTTTGTATACAAATAGATAAAAACAGAAAGTCTGAAAGTCTAGCTATGCCTTCTAGGTTTCAACTTCCTCCCCTTTAAACTCTGAGATATACCCAGTCAATGTAAATTAGCCAGAGATTCCGGTCCTGGGCCGAGCCCTTTGCCAATTACAAAGGCTCTTCAAGTCACGGAGTCTTGCTGTGATGCACTCAGTAGAGAGGGCTTCACCCCACAAAAGGCCTGAGCCTCAAGGATGTAAGTTCTCAAGGCCTAATTCAGGATTGGTTCCTCCTTAGCCTCTGTTACTGCCTCTTGCATCAGGAGCATTGCCATCCTTCCTGCCCACATCCCCCATCACTCTATGCCTCTCTATCTTTGTCTCTTTGTGGCCACCCTAGTCAAAAGAATTAGAGAATCCTTTTCCTTCCAGGAGGTTCCTAAAGTGCTTATTTAATTTGATCCACCCAAACTATGACCAGTCTGCAGGGGAAGGATTGAGACACCTCTGCTAATTTACCTAAAGAAATGTAAGGTTTACCTATAGCCATTTCTCCACACAGTGAGACCTGTCTGGGGATGCTTCTGCATAAGTAGGAGGGTCCTAAAGATCTCGAAGGTGAACAAGAGGGGGAAATTTTTTTCTGCATAAGAGCCCTGCTGCAACCTACTTTACAGATAAGGAAAAATGGGTCTCAAAGAGGTAAAATTACTTACACGATAAATATATCCTTCAGTGGCCCTAACTGGTTTGGCTCAGTGGATAGAGCATTGGCCTGCAGACTCAAGGGTCCCAGGTTCGATTCCGGTCAAGGGCATGTACCTTGGTTGCGGGCACATACCCAGTAGGGAGTGTGCAAGAGGCAGCTGATCGATGTTTCTAACTCTCTACCCTTCTCCCTTTCTCTCTGTAAAAAATTAATAAAATATCCTACCTAATAATAGACAAATATGCAAATTGACCGTACCTTTGCTATGCCCACGATTGGCCAGGAGGCGCGGAGGGGCGGGACTCGGGGTGGCCAGGGTTGCCGATTGGGCTGGCGGGACGCTGAGCTCGTGTCGCCAGCGGCGGCGCGAGCTCAGCATCTGCACCATGGCTGTGCTGCAGCACAGAAGGGGCCTCTGGGGGCAGCGAGCCCATGTCCCTCCACGGACCATCAAAAGCGGGGGAGCTGGGTGCCTGTCCGCTCCGGCACCAGGCCTTTCAGAAGCCTCCGCCGTGCTGGAGGCTTCTGAAAGGCCTGGTGCACCAGAGGACTGGCATCCAGCTCCCCCACGATCGAAAGCGGGGAGCTGTGTGTCCGCTCCGGCACCAGCGGAGCCCCCTGCCATCAAAAGCAGGGAGCAGGCTGCTAGCAGTGTCCGCGGAGCGTGCTAGGCTTTGCGGGGCAGTGGATATGGCCTGGATGGCAGGTTAGGCCTAGGGGACCCTACACGTGCATGATTTAATCATGCACTGGGCCTCTAGTATTTTAAAAAACACCATATCCTTCGGTGAAGATTAAAAAAAAAAAAGTTGTTCTGGGTTAGATTGGCTAGTGCTCAGCATGAGAATTTTGTCATTATTTAAATCAGTAATTGTCACCTAGACATAGGTAGGTTTCCAGAACAGAACACCAAGCAATGTTATTAGGTAGCACAACTAGAATTAAAACCATAGCTGTCCAGAGATGCCTGTGGAAATCGCCCTGACACACTGAGGCTGAGTTCCCTGGGCCTGCTCGAAGAATAGGTATTGCTTAGGGCTAGGCTTGGCTCTTCAGGGCTCGGCCCCGCCCTTCTGGACTGGCTACAGCTGTTTGGGTCTGGGCACAGCTTTTCTGGGAGATGTTCCGCCCTTTGGAAGTGGTTTTGCTGTCCTGGTGTAGGATCAGGTCTTCGGGGCTAGGCTCAACTCTTAGGAACTAGTGTCAGCCCTTTGGGACTAGATTTGCCTCTTAGACCTTGTCTGGGGTATTCCAGGTTAGGTCCATTAAAATCAAATTGAGCCGAAACCGGTTTGGCTCAGTGGATAGAGCGTCGGCCTGCGGACTGGAAAGGTCCCAGGTTCGATTCCGGTCAAGGGCATGTACCTTGGTTGCGGGCACATCCCCAGTGGGGTGGTGTGCAGGAGGCAGCTGATCGATGTTTCTGACTCTCTATCTCTCTCCCTTCCTCTCTGTAAAAAAATCAATAAAATATATATTTTTTAAAAAATCAAATTGACCCAGGTCATGGGGAAGCCCCTGTCTCCACAAGATTGCCTTACAGGAAAAGACCCTTGAGTGAGCATACTTGTCCTAGGAGACATAGGTTGAAAGGGCAGCTGACTCTCAAGGGAGAAGTGCCTGTGGAACTCACTGTGACACACTGAGGCTGGGTTCCTTGGGCCTGCTGGGAGAATAGTATTGCTTAGGGGCTAGGCTTAGCTCTTTGGGGCTAGGCCCCATCCTTCGGGATTGGGTTCGGCTCTTTGGGGCTAGAAAAGAAAAAGCAGATCTGTCCAAGTGTAACTAATAAACTTCCTCTGGCTAGTTAAAAAGGAAGTTAGCAGGAATCAAGATTTACATAATGCTATGGCCATTACACAGAGTTTTCATGAATTTAAACCTTTGCTACCCCATTTCTTCTGCCTCTTCCTATCTCACTGACTGCTTTTTTTTTTAATATATCACTTTTTTTAAATTTTTTTAAAAAATATTTTTATTGATTTCATTGAGGAAGGGAGAGGGAGAGAGTGAGATAGAAACATCAATGATGTGAGAGAATGACTAATCGGCTGCCTCCTGCACGCCCCGCACTGGGGACCGAGCCCGCAACCCAGGCGTGTGCCCCTGACCGGAACCAAACCAGGGAACCTTCAGTCAGCAGGCCAGCACTCTATCCACTGAGCCAAACCGAGTAGGGCTCACTAACTGCTTTTGATCTACAAAAAGTGCAGGATATCAGTGTCATGATTCACCAGGCTTTGAGTAGAATCCAAAAAGTTAGGAAAACTAGGAATGTATTGTTGCTGTGTAACTTCTGTTTATCGGAAAACTTTAAAATGCCTATACAGCAGCCTAGCTACATACTTTTCAGCCTACTATACAGGCCTCCACCTTTTGACTGTCAAACAGGCTCCGAAAATATTTTGCATCATTTGATGACAGGCAATTTAATTCTTTGCAACCAACAAGTGCCTAATGTTTGAATTATGATTTGTAATGAACCTGACACAGTTTAATATAATTTAAAAAGCATGACTTTAAAACTTTCCTTAATTTGAATCCTGTCACCAGCTTTTACTACCTTTAAGAATTTAAGCAAGTTATTATCTGTGCCTCTTTTCTCATATGTAAAATGAAAAATAGAATACTTAATAAGAGTTTTATGATGATGTTTATATAGTACCTAATTCATGGTGGTAGACAGATCCTATATAATAAAAGGGTAATATGCAAATTGACCCTAAAGGCCGAACGACTGGGAACAACAGGTCACTCTGATGTGCACTGACCACCAGGGGGCAGACGCTCAATGCAGGAGCTGCCCCCTGGTGGTCCGTTTGCTCCCACAGGGGGAGCTCAGCTCAGCCACAAGCCGGGCTGACGGCTGCCAGCACAGCAGCGGTGGCGGGAGCCTCTCCCGCCTCCTCAGCAGTGCTAAGGATGTATGACTGCAGCTTAGGCCCAATCCAAGGCCTAAGCCGGAAGGTGGACATCCCCCAAGGGAGCGGGTCCAAGGGAGCGGGCCTAAGCCAGCAGGTGGACATCCCCCGAGGGGTCCCGGACTGCAAGAGGGCACAGGCCGGGCTGAGGGACACCTCCCCCCGCCCCGAGTGCACGAATTTTCATGCACCGAGTCTCTAGTAAATTATAATGGCAATTTTAATTCTATAAATGCTCCATGAAATAACCCTGGGGCTTGTTTAGGAGTTGTTCTAGATTGTGGGTTGTGGATTTGTTCACCAGTTGGGGCATGTACAGGAGGCACCATCAATGTTTCTCTCTCCCCTTTCCTCTCTCTAAAATCAATAAACATATCCAGAACAGAACACCAAGCAATGAAACAGAATTTCTTTTGCTCCCTGCTTCTTTAGTACCTTTTTCACTACAAAACTATTAGAGTGGGCCCTGGCCAGTATGGCTCACTTGGTTGGGCACCCTCCTGTGCACTGAAGGGTTGCTGGTTCAATTCCTGGTTGGGGCATATGCCCAGGTTGTCGGCTGGGGGTATGTCAGAGGCAGCCGATTGATGTTACACTCTCACATTGATGTTTCTCTCTTCCCCTCTCCCTTCCTGTCTATCTATGATAATAAAAGCATAATGTGCTAACCACAGATAATATGCTAATTAGACCAGATGTCCCTCCAGACATCCTTCCAGATGACCTTCCGGTCAAAGCTGCAGTGGTCGGGGGCTGAGGCAGCTTGAACGAATTTTGTGCATCGGGCCTCTAGTAAACGGTAAAAATGCATCGGGCCTCTAGTAAACAGTAAAAATCAATACAACAAAACAAAAAAGTAAGGGAGTGTACATTATCTGACAGGTCATGGGGCAAATGCATAGTTGTAATCAAGGACAATTAATCCTGACTTACCTTGAATGCAGAACAAACTCAGGAGCTCTGTCCCATTTAATTAATGTAAATAGTGAACAGACTTATGTATTATGATCAATTAACTATAAGACTGTTCCTCACAGTACAGAGCAAGTTCTTTACAATTGTAATAAAAACTAACAAGGTTAATCTGATGCATATTTAATGATATGTGTAATTGTTGTGCTGCATGATAATTAGACCTTAAATGCTAAGCTACTTACATAAATTACTGTAATTGGTTATTTTTACACAGCCAAACACATTTTTTGGTGTTTGCTCACTTTATTGCTTTTCTAGAATCTATAATCATGGCAAGGACAACAGTTTTCTCTGAAACCTTTTTCTATTTAATCACCTGTTCACATACACAGATAAAACTATTGTTAAGCAAAGTTCACTACTACCTATTCTGTGCTAACAGTTCCCAATCTGGGGTGTGGTGAAGGGAGAAACTTTGAGTGAAGGGTTTCCAGTGAATCAGCTCAAGTGAAGCAGCTCAAGCTAAGCTGCTCAAATGAAGTAGCAAAGTAGCCTATATTACAGGTCTAGTGTTGCCAAGTGTTACAGCTCTAATGTTGCAGTTCAAGCTTTACAGTGGCAAGCTGGGGAAATGCAGCAGAAAGTGCACTCCATCCTAACAGAGGGGAGGCTGGCTTATATAGAAGGAAGTTCTTGTCTCTGTCCCTGATTGGTCCATTTCTATGCAAATGAGGACTCCAATGTCACACAGTTTTGTTCCAAATTGCACTGTTCTGTTTGGCCCGCTCACACATTCTGTTTGGCCAGCTCACACAGTCTGGTTGGTTGTTGTGGAGCTGCTCTGATTGGTTAGTAACTTATGCAAATGAGGATGTGGCTGCACAGCTCCATTGGACGGGAAGGTCTTAGTCCCATTGGTCCAAATACAATACCAGGAGTTTCTTTATGAAGTGAGGGCAGGAGCACAGTGCAGGAAGCTTGGCAGCTCAGTCTATGGCAGTGATGGCGAACCTATGACATGCGTGTCAGCACTGACACGCGTAGCCATTTCTGATGACACGCGGCCGCTGAGGCGGCCGCATGCCGAGGATGAAACATTTGCTGCTCCTGAGAATGAAACATTTGTGAAATAATGTTTTTTCCTCAAAGTGACACACTACCCGAGTTATGCTCAGTGTTTTGGCGAAGTTTGACACACCAAGCTCAAAAGGTTGCCCATCACTGGTCTATGGCTTTCCCCTGACATGCAGTATGTGTGAGAGCCTTCTGTAATCAGCAGCTGTTAGATTCTGGTTATGAATTTGGGCCCAATTAATCACAAGGAGCCTTTGTTGGCAGATATTCTTTCTCCGGGTTCGCACTCTTCAAAATGGCACTGCAGGGTTCTCCTCCCTACTTGGTACTGAAAATAGCCACTGCTCAAAGCTCTGTGTATATATTTTCTTATTTTAGACCTTAAAAACCTTTTAAGGAAGGTATTATTACTCCCATTTTTCTGATGTAGAAACTGATGGCCATAGAGGGTAAGCAGGTAGCATAGTGGAGATTCAACCTTCTACTCCTAACCTCTAACCACACTTTATACAATCTTAGAAGGTAACGGATCCCAGCAGAGATATGTAACATTTTTTAAGGAAAATCAAATGGCTCCTGAGAAATACAGAATATTACATCAGTGCCTCCTTATCTGTGGTTTTGCTTTCCATGGTTTCAGTTACCAGTGATCAATCATGGCCTGAACATATTACATGGAAAATTCCAGAAATAAACAGTTCATGTTTTCAATTGCATGCCATAATGAAAGCTTGCCCCATGTCCTCTGTCCCTCCTGGGACATGAATCATCCGTTTGTCCAGCTTATCCCAGGTTGGGATGGGGAGGAGAGAGACGTCACATTGACATAACTTTTATTACAGTGTATTGTTGTTTGCTTTTTTGTTTGTTTTTTTTTCTTTTTTCTTTTTATTTTTTAAATTTAAATAAATCTTTATTGTTCAGATTATTACAATTGTTTCTCCTTTTTTCCCCCCAGATCTCCCCATTACCCGGTTCCCCCCCCCCCCGTTGTCCTTATCCATAGGTGTATGATTTTTGTCCAGTCTCTCCCCATACCCCCCACACAGACACCCCTTTCCCCCTGAGAATTATCAATCCACTCCCATTCTATGCCTCTGATTCTATTATGTTCACCAGTTTATTCTGTTCCTCAGATTTTGAATTCACTTGATTTTTAGAATCACTTGTTGATAGATATTTGTTGTTCATAATTTTTATCTTTACTTTTTTCTTCTTTTTCCTCTTTTTAAAGAATACCTTTCAGCATTTCATATAATACTGGTTTGGTGGTGATGAACTCCTTTAGCTTTTTCTTATCTGTGAAGCTCTTTATCTGCCCTTCAATTCTGAATGATAACTTTGCTGGGTAGAGTAGTCTTGGTTGTAGGTTCTTGCTATTTATCACTCTGTGAGTCCCATTGCCTCCAAGAATCTATTTTCATATTGCCTTCTATGGCTGCATTTAAAAAGCTATTGACAGGTACGTCTAAAAATCCCACAAAACAGAACTAACAACATGATACATGTCAGCAACAACGTAACATTGAAAAAAAAATTTCTATCCACAGTTGGTTGAATCTGTGGATGTAGAACCCACAGATTCAGAGGGCCTAATGTATAGTCAGGAATACAAGACTGTACAACTCAATTAAAAAAAAACAACTAATCACCCAGTAGAAAAAAAAGGGAGAGGTTATAAGCAAGCAAGAGAAAACTTGAAGCAAATAAATACATGGAAAGACGCTCAACTTCACTAGTAAGCACGAAAATGCACATAACAACAACAACAATATACTAGATGCTTTATAGCCATCAGATTGGCAAAAATTTTAGTCTGAGATTTCCAAGTTAGGGTGTGGCATAATAGAGATTCTCTTTACCGCTGGGGCATTGGAAAACAATATGCGTTTAGCAAAGTTGAACAATGAATTCTACTCTTTGGCATATGTCCTAGACATAAGCATGTCTAAGAAAATTTATTGTAGAATAAATAAGTTAAATTGCTATATGATATTATTGTGTATAGCTTATGTCTTCAAAGTCATTGTCTCTTCTGTTGAATGTTTGATTCTTCTAGAGGGCAGTTAGAACTTTACCCTGTAGTCTGCACTATTTATTCATTTTTGGTGCAGTAAGGAGCAGTAGTGACCTGAATAAATGCTAAAGGAGTCTTCTGGGTATCATCTTATTTCGGGGAGACCCTGACACTATATCTCTGAACATGTCTTTCTCCATCCTATTTTAAGTTTTAGAAAATAACTTAAAATAGGACAAAATTCGGCTGTTGTGAATTGGGGCACTTATAGCCATCATTTAGGGCACATATAACTTTTGGTGTACGAAATGATTCTTCAGCCAACTGCTTTTTTCAGAGGATGAAGTTGGCAACTTCAGCCACTGGGTGGCGCAAATTCACAAGAGTTTGGTGAAAGTTGGTAAATAACAGCTCAAAGTGCACTAGTTGTTTCACTGTAGCATGTGAAGCAGGCTTAGGTAGAAGAAAAAAGGCTTTGGGGGCTGGAACTTAAGTATAGACATGGATCTAAATCCTCTGGGAGTGAAAATTAAGGGAAATTTTTAGTATTGGGTGACTGGCAAGTCAGGTCACTGAATAAGGGAAAGAAAAAGAAGGAAAGGAAAAGTGTTTAGAATACAGAGCAAAAAGAGAAAGATGAGATAAAGAAATATGAGAGAAGCCCAGGCTGGGTGGCTCAGTTGGCTGAAGCATCATTTCGTACACCAAAAGTTGGCAAGTTCGATCCCCAGTCAGTGTATGCAGGAGGCAACTGATTGATGTGTCTTTCTCTCCCTTCCTCTCTAAAGTCAATAAAACGTATCTTCGGGTAAGGATTAAAAATAAAAATTAAAAATAAAACATTTAAAATATCAGAGGGAAAAGCATGTAAATCTAGAAAGATGAATTCAAGTGTTACCAACAATTACAGGATGGCCTTTCATTGATTTGCATCCACCTGGTTAACCAATAGCAGCTTTGATGTAAAATAAAAGTTACTTCATTTTCTCCTAGAAAGTCAGGTATGATATCCTCAGCTATCCATTTAGTAGTATGATGTTACCAACGTTTTCTGAATATCTACTATGAACATAGTGCTTTGTTGGCTACAGAGTAATATAGAGATATACAAATGTAGATGTAGAGAATACACTACAACCTTCAAGGATACAAACTAGGAAGTATACATAAAAAGAAAAATGGCAACTAAAGGCAACATGGGGCCATTGTATGGTCTCTACAATGAAATCCTTTCTGAGAGTGGGAGAGGAGGTGTGGAGGATCAGAGTGTGAGGGGAGGAGGAGCCATAAGACTGTCAACCTGTGCAGGGCAAAAAAAAAAAAAAAAAAAAAAAGGGTTCCTAGCCCCTAGCCATAAGTACATAGAGCAAGTCTTCCTTGGAAAATGGCTAGTTCTGGACATACACATAGGAAAAGTGCTCTAGGTCAGAATCTGCTGGAAGGTGTTTAAAGAGGCTCAAAACCAAGATGGGAGTAGGGGAAGAACAATTAGGGCTAGAGCCACCTTTTAAGTCCCTCTGTGATGAGTAACCTCTTGCACTAGCCTGGGTGTACAGAAAAGAAGGGACCCTAATGGCCTAGTCCTCAGTCATGTTGATTTTTCGAGAACACAGGTGTATCTACAAAATGAAGAAATGGCAAAACATACAAAATTGTATATTTTAAGTTTATATTGAATAAGTCGTGCTTTAACACACATACACATACAATTATTAATGTCATTCAGCAATACCTTCAAAAGTTTAAATTGGGAATTTCTGTTCATGTGCCTTCTCTGCCCTAAGCAACTTCCTACCATAATCTTTGCATCTATCAAAAAGTATTGGGGTGCCCTGGCTGGTGTGGCTCAGTTGGTTAGGGTTGTGGGTTCAATTCCCGGTCAGGGCACATACCCAGGTTTTGGGTTCAGTCCCCAGTCAGTGCATGTCCAGGAGGCAACTCATCAATGTATGTATCTTTTTCATATTGCTCTTTCTCTCCTCCTCTCGCTCTCCCGCCCTCCCTCTTTCTTTTGCTCTCCTTCTCCCTCTCTGTTCCACTTTCTCCAGAATCAATAAAAAACATATCCTCTGGTGAGGATTAAAAAAGTATTTGGGTGATTTAGACCCTTAGAAAAGGTGGAATGACTTCCAGTCCTTTCTAAGACTTGACTGGAATATAGTAGTAATATGC
Organism: Cnephaeus nilssonii; assembly: GCF_951640355.1. Taxonomy (NCBI): domain Eukaryota; kingdom Metazoa; phylum Chordata; class Mammalia; order Chiroptera; family Vespertilionidae; genus Cnephaeus; species Cnephaeus nilssonii. Next base: position 23,371,107 of record NC_137090.1, on the reverse strand, counting down.
TAGCCAAAACAGAGATGGCAACTTTAAAATGGTATGAAGAGTATGATGTTATTTGTGTAACATGTGTCTTTTTATGTATAAGGATATATATATTTATAATGTCTATAAAGAGGTACATCAAAGTACTAACAATGCTTATCTTTAGGAAGAAGGATTAGTTATAATATTTTTACTTTTAGATTTTCCAGTATTTTCTAAACATTGTTGTAATGAGAATGTACCTAATAATTGAAAAACAAAAGGTGGTAACTTAATAAGAAAGAATTTGAAATAAAAATCTTGCCAACTAGTCACTTCCCAGAGGAATAATTGGCACTCTACCCAAAGAGTGTTTTATCAAGTTGAGACTATAGCCTACTCTATAGTGGTGACAGGGAGAATTGTGTCCTGCTGTGAAGTGATCTGCAGACTGAGGGGCCCATCCCAAGCTCCCCTCCCTTCTGCTATTTTTCTCATCCATTTCTTAGTTTTCAAAGATCTCCACTGTTAAGAGAATATGGGATTCTAAATGATTACCGATTAGGGAGTCAGAAAATCCTCAGAGGGACCTTGCTTTGTCAGGGGAAACAGGTTGTCCCTAAAGCAAAATAAATTATTTTGATCCCATCAGTGAATTTCTTTAAAGAAAGTCACTATAAATGTTATTCAAATTATACTCTTGCAGAAGCATTAATGGATGTAGACTTTGCCCCATGTTTCATCTCCTGATAAATCTCATGTTTCTGGATTAAAGGACATCTGTGGTGGATGAGGCTGGGAGGGTGGGGATCAATGTAGGTATCAATTCTAGACCAAGACCTTCTAAGTATAGAATGCTTCTCATCATCCTCCCTCATAGTCTTGGGAAGGAACAAGTTTTGTTTGTTTTGCTTTTCCTATTTCATGGTCAGACTGAACCATAGGTGGCAGGATAAACTGGAGGTGATGTGAATCAGTGGAAGGGTGCAAATCATATACTCATTTAACCAAGTGCAAGCCCCACTGCTCTGTTGTCTTTACCTGCTATGTTTTCAAGGCTCAATGGAACCTTAGGATGCCTAGAGGGTTTCTAGAGCTTCCTTGAAAACTACCATCATCCATGCTTTATTTCTGTTCCATCTCTTCCAGACTTGGCTTGAATATTAACTCAGGGTTTATAGCAAGATATATTCCTCTGTTGGTACAGTTTTGAGAATCATTATTTTTTGGACAATACTTGAAGTAAAAGAAAATTATAATTAGTATATGGTTTTTATCAGAGAACTAAGAAAATAATTATTTAGAAACAGGCATATTTCACCACAACAAAATGGAATGGTTTCAGCCTTTTATGAAAAAAAGCAGGATAACAGTTTTATCTGCCCCCACCATTCCCTTTTTACCTAAATACTGCTTTAGCATAATCTCTTTCCACTTTCTTACCAAACTCTTACTTAAGCAGGTCAGACTTGACTTATAGCTGTACCTCTTTGAGAGAGATCATGATAATCATTTTGCTCTCATGTCCTTGTTCAGAATACACACAGCTCACTCTTCTGGTAGGGTACAATATCAGGGCCACTTCAGGAACTCTGGATTATCAGGAGACCTCGTCTGGGTCTCTAAGCACCTTGGAATGCTTAAATTCACATTCCCTTCACCAGTGTGTTCATAGCTACTTGTGGTGGCAGAGGCTAAATCATAAAGCCTTGGGAAAACAGGACCACCACCCTAAGCCAGTTGAGAGCCAGTGAGCATGAAGTCAGCCGTGAAGATAACACTTGTGGCTGCTCTTCACCATTCCTTGGAGGCTGTGTTTAAACCTTTTGTCAAAGAGCAATAGGTCCATTCACAATCCTTAGAGGGAAGACTTCCTGTTTTCATTTGATGGGATGAGAAGATACCCACTTTTTGTGGAAGTACAAAGTGAATCTCAGAGGCTTGTGAATCAGTCAGTACCGGTGGCATGAGGGTAATTGATTGATAAGCCCAGGCTCCCCCTTCATTGGCCTGGCATTACTGTTTGATTGCAGTGTTCCTGCTGAAGATACGAGTGCAGAAATGGCAAGAATCTGCCCATCCTATCTAATAAAGACAGAATATGCAAATTGATCATAAATCCGCAACAAAATATGGTGGCGCCCACAGCCAATAATGGGGGAATATGCAAATTGATATGACAAGGTGAGAGGCGGAAGGCGGCTCTGGCCGGAGTGAAGGCGGTGCCGGCAGCCAGGGGAAGGAAGGCCTATTCTTGCATGAATCTTCATGCATCGGGCCTCTAGTGTTGATTAATAATAGGGAGAAGACAGTATAGTATCCATCATGCAGTGTGTGAGACAGAACAGAACTTCTCAGAAGTATGTCTGGTGGATAACAGTGATCCCAGCAGCTTTCTCTGAGTTTGAGTTGGGAGCATTTTGTCCAACCTAGAGATTGAAAGAAAATAGGAAAGATAAAGAAGAATGCAAATGGGTATTTCTTTATATACTGCCAAAAAATAGCTAAGTACAAAACCTTGTATAATTCCAAGTACACATCTTTTTGCCTCTTTGCTTCCCAATAATTCTAGGGAAAGTTATTGTGCTTACACAGAGAAAGTATCTGCAAGGTGCACTTAGTATGAAAACCTACAATTTATTGGACCCTATAACCTACCAACAAAGAGCCCATCTACCCCTTGCTTGACCTATTTGCCTTGGATGGAAAAGGCCTTCAGTCTGCAGCCACTTTGGATCCAAGATGCACAATGATTCTACTTCATTCCTTGAATCAGGCCCATACAATCTCACTCTGTTGGAAAAGCAGCAGAGACCTAGGTCTAAGTGGACCAAATATTTTTTACTAATCCTTTTCCATTCTCACTACACCTGACTCCATGCCCCATCTGATTTTGTATGTACTTTATAAATGCTAACCTGATATGAACATAGACTGTAAGCCTCTGGAAGGTGGGAAGAAAGAAGAAAAATTGGCACTTTCAGTAAAATTTTATGGAATAGATGAATAAGCCAGTAACTCCAGTATAGGAATTAAAAGACCTGGACTTTAGTTCTGTTTCTACCACCTGTGTGACCTTGGCAAAGTCACATAACCTCTCTGGGCCTCAGTTTAAGTATCAATCAAAATGTGTATTTCTGCTCTAGCTACCTCCCATGATTTTTATGTGGCTCAAATAAGGCAATTTGTATAAAATTACTTACTACTATTTTTATTAATTTATTATTTATCAGCTTATTTTGTTCATGGGAAAAATTCAGAGTGGCTGCTTCCTGGTTTCCTGTAATTCTAAACTAAACTTTATAGTCCCCTTCAGACCTGTTTTTTCTAATATTCAGTAGAAATGATAATGTAGATTGGAGTAAAGGACTAAAAATACACCAGATGATAAAATCATACTAATTTACATGAGCTCATCATCCAAAACAAAATTATGAAAAATATTAACCTAAACCAGAGATGACAAACAAGTTGGCATTGAGTATCTGATGCAATGAGATAAGAAAGATTCTGATACCATTCCTGGGTGGAAAGAGTGCTTTGCTTGATTTTTTAAATATTGAAATATAGCCGAAACCGGTTTGGCTCAGTGGATAGAGCGTTGGCCTGCGGACTCAAGGGTCCCAGGTTCGATTCCAGTCAAGGGCATGTACCTTAGTTGTGGGCACATCCCCTGTGGGGGGTGTGTAGGAGGCGGCTGATCGATGTTTCTCTCTCATCGATGTTTCTGGCTCTCTATCCCTCTCCCTTCCTCTCTGTAAAAAGTCAATAAAATATATTTTTAAAAATAATAAAAAAATATTGAGATATAATTTACATATAACATTGTGTAAGTTTAAGGTGTACAATGTGTTGATCTGACATATTTATATATTGTAATGATTACTAATGTAGCGTTAGCTAACACCTCTATCACGAAACATAATTATCTTTTCTTTCTTGTGGTGAGAACATTTAAGATCTAGTCTCTTAGCAATTTTGAAGTACATAATACAGTATTATTGAATGTACTCACTATTCTATGCATTAGATTTCCAGAACTTAAATTTTCTAGTTGCAGTATGGTTGATTATTGATATGTGCAGCCAACACAGAATTAAAGGGTAGCAGCATGTGTACCATCCTGGACACTATAATTTTTGAGACCCATTCTTAACGCTGTAATTCTACAAAAGTGGGTACCATTTTTAATTTAAAAAGTATTGGAGACCTAGTCTCTTTGTTTTGTAGATGTTGTAGAGAAGGTACCCATCAATTTCTTATATTCAAAGGCTGAAGCCACTCTTCATGGGGAAACTGGATTTAAAGCAGCTGTGCTGAACCAGTGGGGTAGTGTCCGTTTTAGACACCAAAGGGCAATGTGCTTTTATAATCCTGACAGGAAACCCAAGGGTAGGGAGGAAAAAAACTGTTTTGCCAAAAATCAAACTGTTCAAGTGTAGTGGTTCCTAAACGTTGGTGTATGTAAGAGTTACCTAAGGGCAGGGATGGACATATAGTTGTGGTCTCTGAAGCTCTTATAGGTTTGGGGGAGCTTTTCTTAAGAAAAAGAAAACAGCCCAGCAGGAGTGGTTCAGTGATTGAGCTTTTAACCCATGAGCCAGGAGGTCACAGTTGGTTTCCCAGTCAGGGCACATGCATGGGTTGTGAGATCCATCCCAGTAAGGGGCATACTGATAGATGATTCTCTCTAATCATTGATATTTCTATTTCTCTCTTCCTCTCTCTGAAATCAATAAAGCCCTAGACAGTTTGGCTCAGTGGATAGAATGCCAGCCCTCAGACTGAAGGGTCTGGGGTTCGACTCTGGTCAAGGGCACGTACCTCAGTTGTAGGCTCCATCCCCTGCCCTGGTCAGGGTGCATGTGGGAGGCAACCAATTGATGTGTCTCTCTCACATCATCAATGTTTCTCTCTTTCTGTCTCTCCCCCTTCCTTCCACTCTCTAAAAATCAATGGAAAAATTTCCTCAGGTGAGGATTAACAACAAAAAATGAAATTAATAAAACATTTTTAAAAAATGATATAATTTTCAAAATACAAAATTGGATACAAGGTCCCATGGTTCCTGAAGCTTAAGCATCATTAATTTTACAGTAAATTCACCTCTACGTAGGGAGCATGTTAAAAATTCCTGATTCATTCTGCTGATTCATTATATCTGGGGCCCAGAAATCTGTATTTTCAGTATGTACCCTACTATGTTATGGCTGGGCTAATGTTAAGAAAATAGCATTACAAATACCTACCTATTTCCTGACACATAAAACAATTAACCACATTTGCTTCATAACAGAAGTAGCTTCCTGTCTCCCAGCACTTATATGTTAGCCCCATTTTCTCCAAGCAAATGCACAAACCATACAGAGAACACTTTCCTTCTCTGGCTGAGAGTGAGGCTGGGATTCAGCTGCCTCAGGTGGTTGGCCTTCCTTCCTTCGCCTTCCCCACAGTCGCCGGCATTGGCATAGTTCTCTGGTTCTTAGGCATTGACACTGAGGGGAGAAAAATGACTGGTATTAACTTTAGGCGGCTGGTATGCATTTGATTATCTTCCAAACCTCATGTCGGGCCATTTAAAGAAAATTATCTCAAAAAAAAAAAAAGAAAGAAAGAAAGAAAATTATCTCTTCTAAAGAAACTATTCCGTTCTATTGGCTCTATCCTCCCTAGAGATTGTACAAGTACAGCAAAGGAAAGGAACTCACATTTAGCAAGGACCTCCTTTCACACATGATCTCAATTAACCTTCATAACCCCCATAAGAGGCAAATGTCATTAGTCCCATTTTAAAGATGAGACAACTGAGGTTGGACAAGTCAAGCAACTTTCTCAAAGCCACTCAGCTAGTGAGTATGAGATGAGTGGTAGGTCTGTCCAAACTCCAAAGTCTATGTTTTTCTTATTATCTGGAGATTTTTATAGATCAAGCCCAAGGACCCAACACATCAGCAAACTTACAGGACATGGAACTTCAAAAACGACAAACACTGTAATAGCGATTCCACTGAACAACAGAGTGACAGCAATCAGAAATTTGACCACAATGCTCCATTTCTGCCTCTTCTCTAGATTTTCATCTGTGTCTAAAAAGAGAGAGAGGAGTAGAAGAGGGAGAAAGAGAATTTGAGAGAGGGAAAAGATCAACCCTCTGATTTGAAGGTCTCTTGGCTCACATGACTAAGAGGGGTCCAGCTTTCCAGTTCAGACTTACAGTCAGGAGTGGGGTGTGCATCATGGGCTCTGCTCTAATCTCAGAGAGTCACCTTCCCGGGGCTTTGGGATTTTTCCATGATCAAATAGGACCCATTTTTGCACTGCTCTCAAGAGAGGAAAAGGGGTGGGAGTGCCCAAGGAGTTCTAACTCTTCTTTCACCAGCAGCCCTCTCAGGGTCTCTACCTAGAAAATCACCCTCCTTTGCTCCTCGTGGCTTTAGTGGGACATAGGAGAAACAAAGGTGAGTTGGCATTGCTCCTGGGTCATAAGCCAAATTTGGGGACAAATGGCTTATATGCATCTTGTTATTACTGGTCTCATATTTATTTTTCTCCTGGTAGGAACTAAAATGTAACCCAAGCCAGAATCTTACAGAATTTGAGTTCTGGCCAATTTAGGGAAGGTCATTTCCAAAAACTGTGCAGATGAAACATGCACTTGGTTGTTGCCATCACTATAATAATTGCTGAATGTGTAAATGTCGCCTGTCTATACATGCAGTGGCTGGTATTACCTACCACATGAATACATTTCATTCTGTCCCCAAATCTGGCTGCAAGATTAGCTCATTGGTGTGGAGGTAAAGCACTATTAATAGAGTCATATGCCCCTTAACAACCAGGATACATTCTGAGAAATGCATCATTAGGCAATTCCATCACTGAGCAAAAATGAGAGAGTGCACTTACACTAACCTAGATGGTGCAGCCTACTACACACCTAGGCTATATGGTATAGTGTATTGCTCCTGTACAGCATGTTACTGTATTGGATACTGTAGGCAATTGTAGCACATTGGTATTTGTGTATAGAAAAGGTACAGTAAAAATACAGTGTAAAAGATAAAAAATGGTATACCTATACAGGGCACTTACCATGAATGGAGCTTGCACATCTGGAAGTTGCTCTGGGTGAGTCAGTGAGTGAGTGGGTGAGTGAATGTGAAGATCTAGGACATTACTGTACACTACTGTAGGCTTGATACAACAAGTACTGTACATTTAAGCTACACAAAATTTATAAAACAACCTGAGATTAAATCAAGCATAAGAGAAAAGGGTATAATCAAGAGACAGTAAACACAGGTGTATAAGGCTGCTGCTGGCTTAACACAACATATTGTTTTACAACACACTTTCCTTATAAATAGAAAGAGTACACTCTAAAGCAATGATAAAAAGTGTAGAATAGTAAATACATAAAGCAGTAACAGTCATTTATTATTATCAAGTATTATGTACTATACTGTATATATAGTAGTTCCATCATAGACCAAAATGTTGTTATGCAGCACATGTCTATAGTGTCAAACTACAAACATTTCTGGGACCTTCTTTATAGAGAAACTGATTTTTTCCCATAAGAAATGGAGTGGTTTTTCTAATAGAAACTCTGTGTAACTTCTCAACCTCCAGGAAAATCCTAGGAGACCCAGGCTAATGTTGGGGTTAAAAATGTTTTTCTTTCTGTTCTTGTCTCACCCTTACTTATTCTGTACCTTGTTGTTTCAAAGGGGTAGAAAAATCATCAATACTTGTAGTTTTCTCTCCTCCTTTATTCCCTGGAGTTATGGAGGTGGTAGTGGTGGGAAAAGCCTCTAATGAAGTCCTCATTGCTGGATAGACCTTACATTGGAAGATCCCTGGTAAAAAAGCTGGAAAAAAAGAAAGAATGAATGAAAGGACAACTGAGAAAACTTTATCCTGCCTTTGATTTTAACTGACAAAAGACCCTAGCTCTACCCAAGATGATACTAAACTTCTCACTGTGGGCCCCATTGACCTTTCCATAGGTTTAGGGTGTAAGCTCCAAATAATGCCAAGAGTAAATGAGAATAGAGATACTAATAAGAGATATGGATTAAAATCCCCAGGAGGCCTTTGACTAATGTAGGATCAGAGTGGAGGAGTAGACCATATCTTATTTGCCTATCATGCTTAAGGCCATAATAATAATAAGGATGGAGGGTGTAACACTGTTCAAAGTTTCCATCTTTTAAAAAGATGGCTCCAAAGTCCAAGGAGGAACATGAAATATTATCATTTGCCTTAATGATTGCTGCAAGTTTGTCTGGTGGAGTGTAAGTCAACTACTCTGAGAGGGGATTGGGGAAAGCAAAAGGAGTTGGAAGAAGGAAAGACCACCCAGCTACATGCACTCCTCAATTTCATTCATTCTGCAAATAATTAAAAATGAATACTGTATCTATTATGTGCCAGAGACTACTTCATTACTTTGGATATATCAGTTGGATACATTCTAGCTAGGGAAGGAGTAAAGGAGAGAAAGGGTTGAGGGGAGGAGGGGGAAGTAGACCACAATAAATACAGTAAATTTTATGGTATGTGCTACAAAAAAAATAAATAAATAAAGTAGAGGAAGGTGCCCAGTTGGCATGGTTCAGTGGCTGAGCACTGACCTATGAACCAGGAGGTCACTGTTGGGTTCACGGTCAGGGCATATGCCCAGGTTTCGGGCTCCATCCCCAGTGTGGGGCATGCAGGAGAGAGCCGATCAATGATGCTCTCTCATCATTGATGTTTCTATCTCACTCTCCCTCTTCCTCTCCCTTCCTATCTTAATTCAATAAAAAAAAAATATTTTTAAAAGTAGAGGAAGGTAAGGGAGCAGTCTAGGGATGTGGTGCAGGTGGGCAGTGGTTTGGCAACATGCAGTGTAGGCTGGTTTCATTGAGAAGGTGAGAATTGAGCCAAGACTTGAAGGAGGTGAGTGGAATAGCCATGCAGATACCTGGAAAGTATAGTAAGTCCTCACTAATGTTGTCGCTAGATTTGGAAACTGTGACTTTAAGGCAAAATGACATATAACAAAACCAGTTGTCCCATAGGCTAACTGATATAAACAAGAAAATAAGAATTGGGTTCCTCTGGCATATTTCTGGTCACAAAAACATCACCAAATTTCTAAAGACCCCAAACACTTCTAATATTAAACTTTGAAATAAATGTGAACTACACATACATTTAATAAATATTAATATAAACAAGCAAGATAATTCTTTTCTAAGCTGCTTATTCCAGTTCAGGGCTGAGGGTGGCCAGAGCCTATCCCAGCAACTCAGGGCGGGGGGGGGGGGGGGGGAGGGGGGCGGACAACCCTGGACAGGGAGCCCTTCCGCTGCAGGGCACCCTCACAGACACCCACACGAAGACCAGAGCAATGTAGGTACCCCAAATCACGTAATATGCACGTCTTTGGGTTGTGAGAGGAAACCAGTGGGTGGAGGGAAACCCTTGCAAACTGGGGAGAACATGCAAACTCCACACAGACAGTGGCCCTAGTGGAAATCAATATTTTCTCATCAATGTTATAAAGAAATGATGTTACTCGAGGACCTGTTGTAGTGACCTAGGCAGAGGCGAGAGCTAGAGTATAGGCCCCAAGGCAGAGATGTCTGGCATGTTACAGTTTTAGAGGACAAGCAAAGAGGCCAGTGAGGTTGGAGTAGAGTGAGCAAGGGGGCAGGAGTAGGAGATAGGATCTAAAGGAAATGGGCCCATATCACTGGGGGCCTTGTAGGCTAGTTTAAGGACTTTGGTTTTTATTCTGATTGAAACGGGGATCCAGTCCTGCCCAGGGTGGCTCAGGTGGTTGAGCGTTGTCCCATCATCCTGTGCACTGAAAGGTCACCGGGTTTGATTCCAGTCAGGGCACATACCTGGGTAGTGGGTTTGATCCCTGGTTGAGTGCTTCGGGGAGGCAACCGATTGATGTTTCTCTCTGCCTTTCCCTCTCCCTGCCTCTTTCTCCCTCTCCCTGCCTCTCTCTCTCAGGTCAATAGAAACATATTTTTTTTAAAAAAAGAAATGGGGATCCATTACAAGGTTTTGAGCAGAGGAATGGCATGATGGTTTTATTTTTAAAGGATCACTGAAATGGACTGTAGTGGGACAAGGGTAGAAGCAGAGTCACCTGATAGGAGGCTACTGCAGAAATCCAATGAGAGATGATGGTGACTCAGACCAGCTGTGGAAGTGATGAGATGACGTAGACAAATTCTGGCTGTAGTCTGGAATGAACTTCACTTGCCTCCAGAATTGACTTAATCCAATTCAGACAGTGGTTCCTATTCCATTTTGAATGGTCTCTTATCATTGCTTATTAAATTGAGGTCTGTAAATCCTACTTGATGTTTCTAAATTACTCTCCCATGTCTTGATTAAGTCCATGTGAAAATGATAGTTCCTTACTTCAGAGGCCAGTGGCCACAGTACCAGACATTGTACATGAAATTACAGGGTAAGGACTCATCCTTGATTTCATTTTAATCAGGAAGACAGTGTTGGCAAAGATAGAGACCAAGAGCCACAGTTTCAAAAGAAAAAAGAAAAAACACCAAGGAAATTATGTGAAGTGTTTTCAGCATAGTGCCAGTCAGGTCTCTGAAGTGATAACATGTTTTATGAGACAGATGAGCTGAAGATAAGAAAATCTCACTTTGGACAAGTCACCTAAGTTCTCTGAGTTTTGGTCTCCTTGTCTGTAAGATGGTTATAATAAAAGTAGAGGCCCAATGGACGCAATTCGTGCACGGGGCCCGGCCCTTGCAGCCCTGGACAGTCATTCTGCTGTTCAGTCTAATTAGCATATTAGCTCTTTATTATATAGGATAATTCTTTTTATTTTAAATAGGATAATTCTTGATCTACCTATTTCACAGGGGTTATGTGAAGATGAGAAAGCAGGGATGAAAACACTCTGCACGCTGAGTGATTATGATTGGAGGAGGAGGAAAAACCTTGAGATCCTCTAAGTAGAACTGTGCCCTCTAACCACAGGGATAATGGTATTTCACTATAGCATGTCTTCTCACCTCCTGGGGCCACTGTTGCAAAGTCTACTTAATAGGCTTCATCTATCAATGTATTTTCATTTTTGCCTAGTTTCTGAATTAATGTCCGTCCTTGTTGGCAGTTCATCTCTAGTAGATCTCATCTGCTAGGTAACAGCATTAAGTTGGAGCATATTTGTAAATACAGCTCTCCATTCCCAGTGATGATGGAATTGCAATGAGCTTTTCTTTGGCTAAGGATATTTGGGCATGAATACCCCACTTTAATGAGAAAAACAAAAATCCAAATTTATGAAATGTTTGATTTAGGAGATGATGCTTTGCTTTATTACAAAATAACTTATTTTAAAAAGGGAGCATTAGATGCATTGTATTTAAATGGAAGTCTCTTTTAGAGCCTATTCTGTAATAATATTAGCAGGTTGAAAGGGCTATTTGAGAAGCCTTATATATTGCTATTGGGTTTGTGCTTCGGATCTAAACCTCAGCTGTACATATATAGAAATCAGACCATGTAGTCAAACCCCTCTTTTGTACCTATAGAAACTGAGCACTGGAGAAATTAAGTAACTTGTCAAAGGTGATCATTAATATCAGAATAAACATTTGTGTAATATTTCTCCTATCCTCACAGTTTCACATGGGGTAAACAGACCATAGTAATTAGTTCACACCAGTCAAATTCCAAAGAACCTAATCTATATACTAAAATGACATTAAAAAATATTTACATAGGAGAATGTGTCTGTCAAATGGATCAGATATGATGTTTTTCTCGTCTAGATACCCTTTTCTAAACCTACAGGTTCTTGTGAAACCTAATGCATAATTGGAAAGTTTCTTGATTAATATAGATCTGAGGAATAGGAACTAGATGGTGTAAACCTTATCAGAAGTGATAAAGACCTACGAGTCCTCTTTCATCAGAAAGAATTATCAGAATATTTATAATAGAGGATCTTGTCCTTGGCCAAATTCCATAAACAGTAACAAATAGTCTCCATCTTACATTTTTCTAGATTGCATGTCAACCCACATCTTCTGATGACCAACTGTGTTGCAGTCCATTCTCATCCTTACAATTTCAGATTCCTACTTTGCTCTGGGAACATTTCCATGAACTGGCTTGTTTCTGGGACATCCTCCTGTGTAGACCGATGTCATCTATAGTGGCATCTCTTTTATTACCTTATAAATTTGACTATGTACCTAATTATTTCTACTCTACTTGGAGCGTGTCACTTCCTGGCACTCAGTGTAAGTTTAAATTCAGAATAGGCAGTTTCAAACTTATAAATGGGGCAATATTTCAAAAGTCCACTCATAAATTGGTTGTCTGCAATTCATCATAGTTCAAGAAATGTATCTTGACTAATGATAAGATCCCCAAACTAACCTGCAAATATCCATTTACTTTCTTTGCACAGCTCAAATAGTACAGGGTATTAGCTTAAACTAGCTATTTTCAACCTTTTCCATCTCATGGCACAAGAAACTACTAAAATTCCAGGGAACACCCCCCAAAAAATTGTTTTTTGCTGATCTGACAAAAATAAATAGGTATAATTTTTTATTCAGCCACACTGGATAGCTATTTTTTAATTTAACAATCTAAGAGAAACAGGTCAGTGCCCCTGACTAAAAAACAGGTATTGCATGTCTTAAAAATTCTTGCAGCACACCCATTGAAAATCGCTGGCTTAAACTTTTCCTCCTCCCCTGGACTCTAGGCTAGCCCAAAGCAAATTGCTGAATTGGGGCAGGTTGATCATTGGCATCTCTCCCCCTTAATCTCCCAGTTTTCCCTGTCCCAAATCTCTAAGAGCTAGCGTCTTAATTGCTCTCAGTCCAACACTGCATAGCGTTATATCCAAGAAAGATTCACCCTGTACAAAGTGCTCTAGACTCCAAAATGACTTAAGCTCACTATTCCCATCACACTTATCATTGACTCATAGGGTGGGGGTGTCACATGTTAGGAAGAGAACAATCTGGTTGAATTAATTTGCATTAACACTGAATGACTGAAAGCCCCCAAATACTGTCAGAGGCTTTTAAGTTTTTAAGAGTTTTTTTGTGGGTTTGTTTTTTTCACACAAAAGTGATCACCATGTGAACTTTAGAAAGTATAGTAAAGGAATGAAAACATTCATGTCATGTGAGGATTTATAATTTACTATACCTGGGCCACATCCCAAGAACCTATCCACTTATTTCCCAATTTCTAGTCCTCTAAACAGATCGTAGTTTTAAAAGTCCCCACCACCATTATTCTGCTGGTGAACCCCCAGTTTCTCTACAAGTGTCAAGTTTTATTTAATTTTTTCCAGCAGTGCAACAGTAGCATCTAGGGAATTTCCTGTATGTAGGGGGAACTGCCAATACTAATATACAGATCATAAACTAGTTGACAGAAAGAATGGGTGGGAGAAGGAAGGACAGAAGCAGAGAAACTTAAGGCAGAGGTCAAGAGCCATTGCTCAGCAACTGTGGGGAAACAGGCAGCCTCAGTGTGTGTGGAAGTGAAAAACTGAACACCCACTGTGGAGGGTAACTTAGCAATATCTATCAAACTTTGATACAGCAACCCTGCTTGGAATTTATCCTATTGATAAATTGTAGGCACACGAAGAAGAATGTATAAGATCATTGCTTGCAGCATTGTTTGTATTTGCAAAAGGTTGGAAACAACCAAAATATCCATCCATAGGGAACTGGTGATAGTATAGCTATAAAATGTAATACTGTACAAGAGTTACAAGGAATGAGACATATCCTATATAATAAAAGACTAATATGCAAATTGTCCCCTCGGACGGGAGTTTGACCAACCTGGAGTTTGACTGCTCGCTATGATGTGCGCTGACCAACGGGGCAGTGCAGAACATGGCGGGCGTAGCGGTACTGGCAGCGGGCTACAGTGGAGGTGCTGCCAGCCCCCATGGGTCCCGATGAGAGTGGACCCCGGCGGGATGGTGGAGCAGGTAAGAGGGCGGCGCCAGGCCAAGGCGGGGTGCCAGACAGGGCTGCAAGGCTGGGGGAGGGAGCTAGGGCCCAATCTGCACAGGCCACCTCGAGGGACCCCACCCAATGTATAAATTTCGTGCACTGGGCCTTTAGTTTATACATATTGATATGGAACAACCTATACGATACATTGTTAAGTGGGGAAAAAAGCAAGGTATTAAATAGTGTATATGGTATGCTACTATTTATGTGTTTAAAATATATACATCCATACATGCTTAGAATATCTCTGGAAGGAAACTCAATAAGTTGTTAATAGGATTTCCCTTGGGGATAGAGTACTTTGGTTTAATAAAAACAAGGACTGAGGGAGTAGAACAAGGGAGATTTACTTTTCACTGGAAACCTGTGTTGTTTGAATATTTTACTACGTGCATTCAGAGTAAATCAAAATCAAATAACCATTGTGAAAGACGACCCATCAGAAATGAGAGCATGTGAAAATTGCAGCATGTCAGAACTAGAAGGGTCCTTAGAGATTAGAAAACTGAGTCTCAGAGGACATAGATTTGCCAAAGGAGAGGATAATCCATTTCCTTGAGGCATTAGCTGCTACTAAGCTCTACCTGCATTCAGGGTTGTAAGTAAAAGTCATGCCTACCTTCACCTCATGTTCCAATCTCACCTTTGCCTGTTAGAAGAGATCCATTCTGAAAGTTGGATGTAGGGGTTAGGTGACAGCTTGGGAAAGCAGTGCTGTTTCTGTGGGGAGCAGCAATGACTCTCAGGTTCTTTAGAGTATACTTGACCTTTGGCCTTTCCTCTGAATATGCAAGGCTGACTTTTACTTTGCTCCCAGAGGCAAGGCACTGCAGGGTAGCCACAGTCAGAATTTGGTCGAAGGTGGACCTGTTGTCTTCAGCTTGAGCTTCTGCAAAGAGATAAGCCGAAGAGAATAAAGGAAGCTGGCATATATTTATTGGTTTCAGAGCGGAAGGGAGAGGGAGAGATAGAAACATTAATGATGAAAGAGAATCATCCATCAGCTGCCTCCTGCATGCTCCTCACTGGGAATTGAGCCCCCAGTCCGGGTATGTGCCCTGATGGGGAATCAAACTGTGACCTCCCAGTTCATGGGTCGACACTCAACCACTGAACCACACTGCCTGGATAGGAAGCTGGTTCTTAATCTGCTTTATTGACGCGTTAAACTCCACTGCTGTATTTTTGTGTCTTTTTAGTTGATTTCTTCCTCAGCATGTGCTTATGGTACTTAATATACAAACCTGCCTTTCTTCCTTCCTGCCATGGGTCCCATGAAGCTAGGTGACTGCAGTAAGTTCAGCCCAGAGAAATGCTCATTGATTGTCTCTTTAATGCAGAGAGGGTTGAGTACTGCCTCCTGCTCTTTCTTCACCCCCTTTTTTGATTTTTATAGCCATGCCTTAGCTAATAAGAGTTCATTCAAAAATTGGTTTCCAGAAAGCCTTTTGGGGGAATACATATCTTTAAAATAGGGTACTTGAGATCTGAGCTAGGAATGGGAGAGACAGGCATCCTTTAAAAGTAAAAATTTTCTGGCAAAGTGATTTTTTTTTCCCAGGAAGAGAGAGCTCATTTCATACCTGGCATTAACACATCCCTGGTGCTTCTCATACCCATTGAGAAGAGCCCAGGAAGCTGTTCCACTTGACAATGGCTATCTCTGAGTTCTGGAAGTAAAAAAAAAAAAGGTCAGACTTTACTGTTTAGAATTTCAGGTGCTGGAGAGGAAGATACAAAATAATGTAGTTCCTTCTCACAAAGCTTGCAATTGGTAATATAAAAATTCCTCCCAAAGACTTTAAAGTATATACAAGAGGAAGTTAGATGAGTATAAAGAAAATTGAGTACCATTCTATTATCCTTGGGGGTGGGGAGGTAAAATAGAGTTAAATGAAGTTAATGAAAGACTAACCAACCTTTTCCTTTAAACACTGATTATTATCTCTTTGCCTTCCTGTTATTGTTTTAAAACTTTTGAAAGTTTATTAAGCATAACCTTGAACAAGGTATCTTTCTAGTTCCATGGAACCATAGGTCATAGTTATTTATGCTTTTTGCCATATAATTCACAGGGTGTTGTGAGTTTTCTTTTTTTCTTCTTTTTTTGTGAGTTTTCTTCATTTGCTAAATTTGCTACTTCTGCACATTGTACTCTTTGGCCTTAACTCTGGTAAGCTAATTATAGAGATGAAATGTTTAGGACACTTTGAAAATCATGTTTTAAATTAACAGTTATCAAAGAACAGAAAATGGTGCCATTTCACCTCCACACCACCCTTTTCTTAGCTCTCCCCTCCCAAGAGCATCCCCACATATTTGGATGTAACACCTTAAAAAGGAAGACATCTTATGAGGGGCTATGAATTTGTGACAGCACCCTCCAGAAGAGAAAGCCATGTGAAAGGACTCTGATGTTAGTTACATGAACAAGACATTCTTTGAAGACTTCTCACCATGAAACAGACAGCTATCTTTCTGGGTTGAATAAGTTGCAGTCCTGCAAGAGGCTGCATAGGATGAGTGGAAAGCATTGCCGACTGAGTATTGGCTATATCTCTATTTGCCAGAAGAGACCCCAAACACTTTCTAGGCCTCTCTTTGGATTTTCCAGGATATTAGGCTAGAGTAGCACTTACCTTTCTTGTAGGCATCATAGGATGTAATGATTAGGCTGAAGACCAAGATGGTATCCATGTCAGCTTGAGCACATGCTCCTTGCAGAGACAGTATGCTGCTAATTTGTCACTGTCTCTTATAGCTTTGTCTCTAGACAAAATTTTCACTGCCCTGGAACCAAGTTTGACCATGGGAGAGTCTGGTTCCACCTTAATTATCTTGCTCCATTTTCTGAAGACCCAGGAATAGAGCTGATTGGAGAGAAGACCAAATCTGCTTGTTAATGATTGACTCAAAAGGTCTTCCCTGATCACGGCTGCCAACATAAGAAACGGTAATTACCCAGAGGTTTCCCTAGGAGAAAGGGCATAAACGCCCAGTGATATGCTTTATAAATACTTGCAGGTAGACACGTAGACATTCACAAGCATGCTCACTAAGACAGGCATATAGATTTACACACTGGCATACAGAGATAAAGAGATAAAAGATTTCAATTAAGGAAAGTGATTTGTAGAGTAGAGCAGGGAACTGGGACTGAATAAGTTGGTGAGTTACACTAGAGAAAGCACTGCACTAGGAATTAAGAGAACTGGGTTCTAATACAGGCTGTTATTAACTACGTCCTCTTGAAAAAATTGCTTGATTTCTCCGCATCTCAATTTTTTTCCTCTGTAAATATTCTGACCAAATGATCTCTAGTATTCATTCACAGTTACACACATAGACTTACAGCAGCACAGATATACCTATCTAGTTTTGTACATCTTCACACCCCTGAATAGTGAAGTGAGTATAGGTAAACCACCTTCCCATGACTATTGGGCTGAGAGGTTGTGAAGAAGAGCTAAATATCCTAGATGAGAGATACTGCCTGCAGTTTGGGAAGGTTTTCCTAGACAGATAACTGTTGTTGAAGATTTTTCAAAACTTGCATATTTTAATAATACTATATAGACTTTGTGATAGTATAGGTAGATGGATCATAAAGCAGCAATGAGGATGTATTTAGGTCCTTTGCCTAAGCCCAGAGCCTCTGTATTCTCTCTACCCACTGTAAATGTACTCCATTGGAGTCAACATAGGTTTGGCTATGTGAAAGAAGGTTCTAGAGGCCAACACTCTGATTGATAATGATGAATAGGGACATTCCATGAGGGAATTCATTAGATATGAGTCAAATCATGATTTAACTGTTACCCTGTTGCCTGACATTTTAATTCAGGTTGAAATCTGGCTAAATAGAGCATCAAGGGAAGTATTGGAAAACAAAAAGGAAAGAGATATCTGTCACCAAAGGGCAACATGTTGCCTGAAATTGGAAGGAGAAGTGCTGAACATTCAGCCACAGTGCCTGTCATTTAGCAAGTATTCATTGTGGGCGACTATGTGCCAGACACTATTCTAGCAGTGAGCAAGATCAAGTCTGTGTTCACATGAAAAGATAGAAAGCACACAACAAACCTGGTGAAAAATAAAATAGTGCAAAGGGCTAATAATGAATGATACACAAATACATATATAAGATAATTAGAGAGCCCTAACCGGTTTGGCTCAGTAGATAGAGCGTCGGCCTGCGGACTCAAGGGTCCCAGGTTCAATTCCGGTCAAGGGCATGTACCTTGGTTGCAGACACATCCCCAGTAGTGGGTATGCAGGAGGCAGCTGATTGATGTTCCTCTCTCATCGATGTTTCTAACTCTCTATCCCTCTCCCTTCCTCTCAGTAAAAAATCAATAAAATATATTTAAAAAAAAGATAATTAGAGATAGTTGTGAAGCAAAGAACAGAATGATGAGATGAAGGGTTACTGGCAGAGGCCACTTTAAATAGGGTGGTCAGGGAAGACTTCTCTGAGGTGGTGACATTGGAGCTAAGAGAGTGAATGCCATAGAAGCCAAGAAAGGCGAGTATTTCAAGGAAGAAATGATCAGTTGGTCAAATGCTGAGAGGTGTGTATGATGAGAACGGACTGTCCACTATATTTGACAATCCTGTAAGAACAGTTTCAGCAGAGTGGTGGAAGTAAGAGAGGCTGAATGGGAGTTGGAGCTGTATATGTGTACCTAATCTTTTCAATAAATTTTACCATGGAAGAGGGCAGAGAAGTGAGGCCAGCTAAGTAGAGGGAACATAAGAACCTCAAGTCTTATTGGTCCAGAGCAGCATTATCTCATTCCTTTTTTCCCTGCCACAGTTGCCTGATTCTTCTAGGGGTAAGGCACATTGGTTTGGGTTATTATTTCCTCAACATGGTTACATGATTCTCTGCTCCCTTATAGTTTAAGAAACTTCCCCCTGTCAACTTTATTTCATTTTTTTCTGTGAATTCCTAGATGCCATGTGACAATGCTGCCACCTGGAGGGGGGGATAGGAAATGATCTGAGGGTTCACTATTCTCATTCTCCGTCACAAGGTGGCAGAAGAGCTCACTCTTCTCTAAAGAGACCTTGTGCTTAGACAAAGAGAAGGGACAAGCATATTCTTCTATCAACTTTCAGACCCTTCCCTTTTTCTTTGTGTCAGAGAGGCTCAAATGTCAGCCTTTGTGTTGCAGCAGCCATACAGAAGCCATACAGAGGGAGAGCTGCATTAACAAGTCAAAATAACTATCAGAGAAATAGACCCAGACTGTTCTCTACTATTAGATATTTTGACTGGTTTTGTGTTTGGAATATCTGTGGTGGAAAGGATATCTCACTTGATCTCCTTTCCTACAACAAAAATGTCAAATTTAGAAGGAAAAAAAAGCTGTAACATAGGTGAGTCTTACGAGAGATATGACACTGGAAGATATTAGGAAACTGGGACTAACTAAATGAATCAGGGTGGGTCGGTGGGAGGAGCACTTGACAAGTAGCCAAAAGGCATACTTAGGTTCTAGATCAGACTGAATCACTTTGAGTAAGTCGTTTAATTTCTCTGGCCTCTGTTTTGGTTTCTTTATTTTTTAAAATATGTTTTTGTTGATTTCAGAGAGAGGAAGAGAGATAGAGAATCACTGATCAGCTACTCTTGCACGCCCCACGCTGGGGATCAAGGCTGAAATGTAGGCATGTGCCCTGAGTGGGAATTGAACCATGACCTCCTGGTTCATAGGTGGATGCTCAATCACTGAGCCACGCCGGCTGGGCCATTATTCAGATTTTTACTACTACAAATGAGTTTTGTCTGTTTTTTAACTTTATATAACAGGAAACACATTCTTTTGGGTCTGGCTTTTTTTGCTTAATATTATGTCTGTAAAATTCATCTTGATGTTTCATGTAGCAATAGTTTGTTCTCATTGCTTTATATATTTCATTGTATGAATGCACCATAACTTATCCATTCTACTGCTGAGAGATTGGGTTATTTTCAGGTTTTGGTTGTAATGAACAATGTTCCTGGGAACATCTGAAAGTTTCTCCAGAATATAAATCCAGAAATGGAAGCAGGGTTATAGGGTATGCAGGGTATGTCAGCTTTACTAATTAATGCCAAACTGTTTTCTAGGAGGCTGTCCTTATTTACACCCCTCTCTGCAGAATATAAAAGTCCCTGTTGTCTCACATTCTTCCCAAAGGGACCAAAGAGCCTTTTCAATGTGGCACAACTATACATACCCTCAGAGTGCCAACCCTTTGATTGGTTCTCAGAAGCTCAGGCCACAGTCACTTCTCCTGTTTACTTGCCCCCTCCAAGTAAAGGGTACAGGACTCAGATTATCTCTAGGTTCCTGATCACATGCTTTATTACCCTGGGAATATTGGCTCCAGAAGGGGTAGGTGGTGAATTTTTTTAAAAATATATTTTTATTGATTTCAGAGAGAAAGGGAGAGGGAAAGATAGAAACACCAATGATGAGAGAGAAGCATTGATCAGCTGCCTCCCGCACGCCCCGCACTGGGGATTGAGCCCGCAATCTGGGCATGTGCCCTTGACTGGAATCGAACCTGGGACCCTTCTGTCCATAGGCTGATGCTCTGTCCACTGAGCAAAACCAGCCAGGGCTAGGTGGTGAATTTAATAACACAATCATTCCTGAATCAAGTGAGCATCCATAGGCCATTTTATTCTTGTATTGAATAGTAATAGGAAATGAAGGGAGACACAGAGAGAAAGGGGGAAGTAATATTTTCAGTGCGCCTACTAATGTTCCAAGCTTTGTGTTAGAAACTTTCCATTTTCGTTGTAACATTTCATCCAAAAACCACAAACTTACAAGGTAGATATTATATCTCAGTCTTATAGACAAGGAAACTGAAGCTCAGAAGGGGGTCAGTTGCTCAGGGTCACAGAGCTAATTAGTGACAGAGTCAGGATTTAAAGTCTGGTCTATCTGATTAAAGAGTTCAAGCTATTACAATACAGAACACAGAGAAGGCAAAGTTCCTGTTGCTCTTAAGATATCTTTGGCTCCTATTACCAATCCCAATAATCAGTTCTTCTCAGTTTTGCTTGCCTGAATTCACCCCCCAAGCTATATGCTATCCAAATGATTATGGCTCTCTCATTCATTGATTGAAACTACATTTTATTTTCATTTATTTTTTATTTCCTTTATCTTTCTTTCTTTTTTGTTCTTGTTAAGAAAATTGGGCATATTAGCACAGCAGGTCCACTGATAAACAAGACTTATATTGGGGAGATAGCTTTCTACCTGCTGGTCTAGTATGTTTACCAGAGATGAGGTTGTTTTTTTTTTAAAAAAAGTTTTTATTGATTATTTATTCTTAAAATGTTTTTATTGATTTTTGTTGTTTCTTTTTAAAAAATATATCTTTATTGATTTCAGAGAGGAAGGGAGTGAGATAGAAACATCAATGATGAGAATCACTGATCGGCCGCCTCCTGCATGCCCCCTATGAGGGATTGAGCCCACAACCCAGGCATGTGCCCTTGACCGGAATCGAACCCATGACTCTTCAGTCCACAGGCTATCCATTGAACTCTATCCATTGAACCAAACCAGAGAGGGCTGTTGTTTCTTTTTTTAAAATTATTTTTAGAGAGAGAGGGAGAGGGATAGAAACATCGATAAGAGAGAAACATCATAGATCGGCTTCCTCCTGCATGTCCCCTACTGGGGATCAAGCCCACAACCCAGGCATGTGCCCTGATTGGGAATCGAACCAGCAAACTCTAGGTTCATAGGTCAATGTTTAACCACCGAGCAACACTGGCCAGGCCAGAGGTGAGATTTAAGAAAGATAGGACATTGTGACATCTTCCTATGATTTAGGAACACTTTAAGACGGAAGGAATGAAAAGGATAAAAGGAAGTTGAGTGATGGCTGTTTTTGTTGTAAAAAGCAAAGGCTCTATAAAAATGGTTAATGTTGTATTTTGTTATGTATTGTACTTTGTATGTAATAACAATGAAGAATGAGGGTACAGTTGTGGCCTGTATGGCTCAGTGGTTGGAGTGTCAGCCCGAGGACCAAATGGTCACGGGTACAATTCCAAGGCACATACTTGGGTTGCAAGTTTGATTCCCATCCCGATTGGGGTGCATGCAGGAGGCAACCAATTGATGTGTCTCTCTCACATTTGCTCTCTCTCACTTCCCTCCACTCTCTAAAAATTAATGGAAAAAATATCCTTGAGTGAGAAATAACAACAACAACAACAAAAACACACACGAGTGAGAGTAAATAGGTGGAGGTCTAAACATGTAACAGGAAAAAGCTGAGTCTGAAATAGGGCTTATGAAGACACTGTGGAAGTCTGAAAGGAAGGAGAGGACAGGAACAGGAATCAGCTCACCAGGGGCATTTTCATGGGTTGTCAGGAGAGTGAGGTCAAAAATGAGAAGCCTGTAAAGTTGATCAATATAAAATGTCAAAAATCCCAGGACAAAGCAGGACCTAAACAAGTTACCTTGTCCATTTTCCTGCCTTTAGCTAAAGGGGCCTTTTAAACTTTTTCTAGGTATTTAGTTATGAGATGTGTAGGACTTAGAGATTAAAAAATAAAAAGATATTGGAAGTACTGTGGAAGAAGTAGCTTAGATTTGAGGATTGTCAAATATAGCTAGTATAGATGGGCACTGGAAGTGATTAGTATTGGATAGTTGGGAGGGAGGGAGAACTGAAATACCTAGTGAAAACCCTAATGTCCATGTGAAAACATCCTGGTGGGTCTCCACTGTGAACCCTGTCCTTCATTGTGCAATCCTACCTTTTATCATCAGGTCCAGACTTACAAAGTGGCATCTTTGAGGACATTTTCTGACTTTATGGTGTGAAGTTCCCAGGCTCTTAACTCTGGACGAACTTGAATGGTTGACCAGAGCAAAGGAACATAGTAGTGTTCAGATAAAGTTTTGTATGTTTTGTTTTTCTCTATCTCATGACTGGAGCCACAATTCTGGTTAAGGACCTGTCTTTTCTTGATGAAGTCTGTCCATCTGTAAATCAGCTAAGGATCCTACTGGAGACTTTGCCTCCCAAAGGCAACATGAAGACAGATAAGCAGACAGACATAAGGAGCAGTGTGACCTCTCAGGTACAGAACTAGTTAATCTTTACTTCAGTCAATGAATCACTTACTTAGCCCTACTCTAGTAGTTATAGAGGGGAATCCCAAGCTATAAGAAACACTCTCTGTCCCTAAGATTATTAAAATTTAGCTGGAGAGCTAAAACCAAATAGACACAAAAATTAAAGCCTAATAAATGCTGAATCATGTGGTGGTGATTAGAATCCTACAGAAACTCAGAGGAGAGATACCGTATTTTCCGGCATATAAGACGACTTTTTAACCCAGGAAAATCTTCTCAAAAGTCGGGGGTCTTATACGCTGGAAAATATGGTACTCACTCTCAGCTCCAGCACTGGGACAATGGCTTGCGGAGGGAGGGGGGGGGGCGGGGGGGAAGGAAATACAGGTACCGTATTTTCCAGCGTATAAGATCCCAGACTTTTGAGAAGATTTTCCTGGGTTAAAAAGTCGTATTATACGCCAGAAAATACGGTATATCAGTAGAAGGTGGAGAAGTAAAGAAATCTTAGAGAAAAGGGAGAGGAAGGACAAGTTTGACAGTAGAAGCAAAGGTAAGAATAAGTGTGGCAAGAGCTATAAACCAGAGTGGAGTATATATGTTGAGGACCAGGGGGAAATAACATCCCAGTATGTCCTCTGTCCTCTGTCCCAACTGTTGATCACTGACTTTGCTACCTAAGGAAGTTGGAATCATGGCAGCTACCAGGACAGGGGACTCTTCATAGTTCCATTTTCTATTAAGGCACTTTTCTTCCCTTGGTTTAACTCTGGCCTGACCTGATAAAGACTTTCCTATCTTGGACATGCAGGTGTAGAAGGCATTGCTATTTGACCAGAGACATTGGCAGCAAACAGGGGGACAGTAAGGATAAATCCTATTGTTCTCAAACTTCAGTTGAATAATTATCAGGGTGAATAATTACTGCTTAAAAAAGTCTGCAGTGGGGCTGGGAATCTGCATTTTTTAACAAGTACCTATGATTCTGTTGCAGGTACTCAGTGGAAACAGACTTTCTTTAAGAAAGATTGCCATAAACTAAAGTATAATGGACAATAAAGTGCCAACATATACACAGTGACACACATATAAACATACTGTTTATGTATTCCTGGGCTTATTCATTTTTTAGAATTTATCCTCTCTCATCTATGGCTCATATAAAATTCACATGGCTGTCATCTAAGGAGCAAGTTGTAGACATTTGGTTTTGGCATTTAGTTTTGTCTTCCCAACTAGATTGTAGTCACTTTAATGACAGGGACTCCTCAGACTTTTCTTACTTTCCCACAGTAGGGTGAGAGACCATCTTTTCCCCCCAATTTAAAAAAAAATGGTTTTATTGCCCTAGGGGGTTTGGCTCAGTGGATAGAGCGTTGGCCTTTGGACCAAAGAGTTGCGGGTTCGATTTGTGGTCAAGGGCATGTACCTTGGTTGTAGGTTCAATCTCCGGCTGTGAACAGAGGGAAACCAATAGATGTGTCACTCTTATATCAATGTTTCTTTCCTCACTCTCTCTTTCCTTCATCCCTTCCTTCCACTTGTGCTAAAAAAAAAAAAAAAAAAAAAAAAAAAAAAGTCAATGGAAAAATATTCTCATTCCTACAGTGAGGATTTTAAAAAAATAAAAATTAAAAAATATGTTTTTATTGAGTTTCTTAGAGAGAAACATCATCAGTTGGCTGCCTCCTGCATGTCCCCTACTGGGGATTGAGCCTGCAACCTGGGCATATGCCCTGACCAGGAATTGAACTGTGACCTCTTGGTTCCTTGGTTGATGCTCAACCACTGAGCCATACTGGCTGGGCTTCCCCCCCAAATTTTTAAAAATTGATTTTTCAATTATAGTTGATGCACAATATTAGAGATCATCTTTAAAGATGGATGATATCTGGAATGTTCAGGATAAATCTGACAACCTTCTTAAAAAACTTGGAAGCCATTTGATATTTGGGACCTTGTATTCGTTTTCTAGGGTTCCCATAATAAAGTACCACAGATTGCATGGCTTAAACAATAGAAATTTATTTCTTCACAGTTCTGGAGATTGTAAGTCTGAAAATCAAGGTGTTCCCAGGGTTGGTTTCTTCAGAAGCTTCTCTCTTTGGATTGTTGATGGCCATCTTCTCCAGCATACGAGCAACAATTCTGGCAAATGCTTCATCAATTTGTGATTCACGGATGGTCTCTCCTCTGTGTCTGTGTCCTAGTTTCCTCTCTTTATAAGGACACCAATCATTTGGAATTAGGGTCTACCCTAATGACCTCATTTTAATTTAACTTCCTCTTTAAAGATCCTATCTCCAAATATATTCACCTTCTGAGGTGATGGGGATTAGGACTTCAACATATGCATTCTGGGACATAATTCATTCCATTATTGCTGTCTAGTTTCAGCTTCTAGAAATGTTCTACTCCCTTCTCTTCCACTTGTTAGTCTTGTATAGTAAGTTCTCTCCACCCTTTGGCTCTCCTCCTCCGCTTCTTACTGACATAATGGCTTGTGTGGCAAGAACTCATGAAACAGCTCTAAAGAGCCTAGAGTAAAGATTGGCAGGTTTTGGCATGCACCACTTCGGAGTTGTTGAAATTTCAGGCGTATTTTCTTAAAGACACAGCTCTACCCTCTTGTCTTAACATTTGATGGTGGTAATTAGATTATTAGATTGTACATGGTCTTGGTATATCCTAACTCATCCTTCGTTTTCTTTCACTGCAGCTCTTTTATTAGGCCTTCCCTTGGCTAGTTCTTTAGAGCTCAATTACTTCAAATATTCAGTGAGGTCAAAAGCAGGACATGTAATGGCTTGCTGAAATTTCACGTAAGGATAGTTTTTGAGGGTAACCTGATTTTGCAGTGCTCCTAATGTGGATAAACAGCAGCACCATTAAGAAGCAATCTTGGGGCCAGAGTTCCTATTACTTCATGGGAAAGGCAGATGAAAAAGAAAAGAGGCAACCTCAAGATTTTTAATTCTTTCCAAAGTCACTTCCTTCATGCCAGCTTCAGAGACCACTATTAGGAAGAGGTAAAACTTCCCTCTTTCCAGGCTTTTTTTTTTTTCCAGTAAGCCAAGTCAAACATCCTGTTAAACCTGCAATTATCTTTAAGTTCTTATTTCCTTTGTTTGTTCAACTGACATGCATCCAATGACAAACACAGCTATTGTGAAATGTGGGTCAGTGCTCTGTCAAGTCTACATCTTTCTAAATTTCTGTTTCTAGTCCCTAATATTTTAAAGTAGGTTGGTAAATTCTTGGGGAAGCCACCACCTCATGGTATTGAGGGCTCCTAAATGAATATTGCTCCTTGTTGGTTAATCCTCCAATCTTCCTGTCTCTACTTGGCCCAAGAACTTCTGACCTCAGGTGTGTGTTTCTACCCTATGCGTTTTTTGCCCTATGGCACAAAACTTCTTGCCAAATCATCCTCTGTACATCTCTTGGCCTTTAGCACAAGCTTGTGTAAGGATCAGAAACGTACTCTGGGCGCTCATTACATCCTTGCAAGGGGTTAAACTCACTCCATTCTTCTGAAGTGCAATTTTCTCTTTTCTCCTGTACAATAGTTGTATTATATGTTGGGCCTTCTTTTAGTTCCTATTAATTTTCAACACAGCCACCATGAAAGTCTGCTATAAATAACGAAAAACTAGAGAAATTGGTTGGCTTCATCTGAAAGGTTTGGTGTAACCACAGTGGAAGTTGGGAGACACACTCAAATCCGAGAAGTCAGGA
This sequence comes from Cnephaeus nilssonii, assembly GCF_951640355.1. NCBI lineage: Eukaryota > Metazoa > Chordata > Mammalia > Chiroptera > Vespertilionidae > Cnephaeus > Cnephaeus nilssonii. Next base: position 23,344,268 of record NC_137090.1, on the reverse strand, counting down.
ATTTACTGCCACGTATTTTCCCTGCTCAGGGCAGGCAGAAAAAACTGCGGTCCTTCACTACACTGCCCTTCTTACTGAGCTTTCTTTACCGAGGCTTGCCCTCACCGCTCCAGGATCCAGCAGCAAAGACTCTTTTGAGGTGGGCTGCTTTGGGTCTGAGGAGCAAGCCCAGGGAGTCCGGTTATGTGGTTCCAGAATAGGGATTACTTAGCCTGCACTAACTTGCAAACCAGCCCGAGTGATCCTGGGCAATTCACGATGCAATACCCACCTCTTCAGGGTGTTAGACTTGAACACGAAAAGATCCTCACGAGGCCCGCACACCAACCGCTCTACTCAGTCTTGCTCCGTTCTGGGCTCCCCTCCCGCGCTACACCCTGGCGGGCCCCGGGCGTTTCTCTCCCAGGTCGGAGGTGCACGCAGGGCCATTTCCCCCCTCCCTTGTCCGGCAGAAGGGGGAGTGGCCGGCCGGCCGGCCCTGGACCCCGCACCCGCCCCCGGCAGAAAGGGCGGCGAAGGCCCGAACTGGGGCTCCGCGAGGGCCCTAGACCCGCCCGCCTCCTAGCCGCTGGGTCCCGAATGGCAGAGCGCGCTCGGACCATCAGCATCGCCTCACGTCGCCCCGCCCCGCGCCTCCCTCCCATTGGCTGTCGCCGGGCCCTCGGAACCCGCAGATCGCCTCTCAGCCGGCCGGACCGCGCCGCCGCCCGGAGTGGGGTCGGAGGTGAACAGCCTGGAGTAACCCCGGACGTAGTCACCCCACGAGGCTTGCGGGCTGAGGTGGGAGGCGGGGGCGGGGCGGGGGCGGGCCGGCTCGCGTGAGGCCCCGCCCCTTCCCCGTGTGCCCGGCCGGTCTGGAGCTGCGCGCCTGTCAGCCATCGCGGCGCTCCCCGCGTCTCCTCCCGCCCAGCACTGCCTCGGCGCAGGGGCTCTGGGACGCCGGACCGCGGACTCGCCGCCGGGAGGTGAGGTGAGGGTGCCCCAGAGCTGGTGATTCCTGGCCTGGGGAGGCTGGGGCCCGGGGAGGAGAGGGGAGGTGGCCACAGGGGGCCGCCTCCCATCTTCCGCTCGCCCGCACGCGGCCGGCTCCATCCCGCCGGACCCCCAGTGCTCGGCAGCCCAACCCTCCCCGCAGCTCCGGGGCCTCGTGTTCCCCTCCCTGGAGTCATGGAGGGGCCTGAGGCCTCGGGGTGGGAGCCGAGACCCGGAACCGGGAGGCGTACCGCCCAGGGCCTCTAGGAAGGGGCTGGGATGTGGGCCTGGGGCTCCCGGCACCTCACTCCCGTGCTAGGTCCGGAGAGGTCAGGCTCCTTCCTCTGACGGCTCTCCGAGGCGACCCTGCGCCTGGGAGAGGGTGAAGACCCACGTGGGAGGGGGAAGTTGAGGGCTGGGTCCAGTTGCACTGAAAGTCTTCGAACTCTTGAGAGTGAGGTGTAGGGTGCAGAGACCTGGCCTCTGTGGTCTCTCTGTGTCTTTGTACGGCGGTGCGAGCCAGGGCAGGCGAGTTGTTCCTTGCCAGATCTTGCTCCCAGGGTTTATGTTTTGTGTGAGGGACTAGTAAATGCACTTTCCTGTTGTTACTCTCTCCTTCCCATCTGCTATATTATTGGAGATAGGACGTCGGAAGGTGATGTGAGGCTAATTTCAGAGGAAAATGTGCGTCAAGGTCCTGCTCGGGTCAGTGCCAACATTATTTTTGGATTTGGACACAGAAAGTGGACACTCCTGGACACTTAGAATCAGCTCTAAATACCAAGGGACTCCATGCAGGTCTTGTAGGTTTTATAGAAGCATATGAGCATATAGCTGCTCCAATAGAGGGAATACTTTAATTTCAGATATTTTTGTTTTGGGGTTTAAGTCCAAAATCAAAAGATCCTAGGACTTCCTGATTGATTCCATTTCTACTTAAGCAGTTTTTCCAGTAATTTCCCAATGTGTGGAATAAACTTCATAACCTAGTCCTCAGTCTCAGAAGTTGATCCCTTTCATCTCGATTGCTTTTCATTCATTTTTTCCCCCAACCCCATGATACAGATTGAGAAACATGATTACTTTGGTTACATGATTTCTTCTTTCTGGGTGGTAGGAATTATCTGACTTGTCTCTTACTTCTTGGTGGGAATGCTTTGGATGTTTGTGATTGAGAAGTATTTTTTTTTTTTTTTTTTGCTGCCTATTTGGCAAGCACTTTTAAGGAAAGTGCTGTGGTCTAATACAGTAATATAGGGCAGGACAGCAGCTGCATTGTCCAGGTAAGTGCCTGCTTGTTACAAAGTAGCCAGTCTCTTCCCACTTTTCTTGACTTAATTTTCTCATTTCTAATGATAGGAGGACTGTTGTGAACCCAAGAATAGTTAACCAATATTGTAAAGTGAGCATATGAAAGATGTCAAAGACAAAGCACTTATTTACAAAGCCGCTTGCGTTTACTTGTGTTGCAGAAGATTTGTTTTGAATTTACCAGTGCAGAATTGAAATATATCAAGCATAAGTAGAATTGTTTTTAAAACTGGAGGAAGGATTGGGAAATGATGGTATTTAGTTTAGTGAACTTATAGTTCAGATGATGACTAGGTTATGTCAAAGAACTGGCATAGTGAAAGACCCAGCCTCAGAACTCTATTTACCTCTCTAAAGTGCTGTGTACAGGTTCAGGTGTAGAACATTATGTAAAATTCTACTACCTTTTCAGTTAGTGATTAGGAAAACATTTTGGCCATCACACGGACTGGTTTAACAGGTCTGGGGCTAGTGTTTTTCTTTCTTTAAAATAATTTTTAAAAATATATAATATACTAATAGTCGTGGTTGAAGAAAGAAGTAAATTAAAATGAAATTTGTTGGAATAATACATTGAAATTTAGAATTTCTAATTGGAGGAGTCTTTTTACAATTCAGAAAAAGGTTATCTAATATGCTCTTAAAGATTAATAACTGTAGAAGCTATGCATCAAGCATTTTTCCAAACCTTTCAAACAACAAGATTATGAAGAAGTGAATGAACACTAAAGACTATTGGTTGAAAAAGTTTCTTTAACTATGAGGTGACTAACATTTTTTTTATTTTTTATTATTTTTTATTTTTATTGATTTCAGAGAGGAAGGGAGAGGGGGAGAGAGTGTTAGAAACATCAATGATGAGAGAATCATTGATCGGCTGCCCCCTGCACACCCCCTACTGGGGATCGAGCCAGAAACCTGGGCATGTGCCCTTGACTGGAATCGAACCCGGGACCCTTCAGTCTACTGATGCTCTATCCACTGAGCCAAACCAGCTGGGGCAGTGACTAACATTTTTAAAGGAAGTATTCACTGATCTTCTACTCTAACAGATTATTGCTTAACTAGTTTTTTGTTTGTTTCAATAAGTGTACAATTTAGTGACTATTCACTACTTTACTTGAATCTAATGGCTTATGTGAAGATGCTATTGGTTAGGAAACTGACAAATCGTACATAATAAAAAGGTAATATGCAAATTGCATCACTCCGCTACGCCCACGATTGGGCCGGCTGGAGGCGCGGGGGGCGGGACTCAGGGTGGCCGATTGGCTGACGGGAGGAGCGGGGGGCGGGGACTCGCGAGTCCCCGCTCCTCGCTCCTCTCACCAGCCTAAACGGCCAGCACTGCAGGAGGACCCATGGGGCCGGCAGAAGGCGCGGGTGGCGGAACTGGGGGTGGCCGATTGCGTGGCTGCCGGCATCTGTTTTCTGCCAGCACCAGTTTTCCTCTAGCCACCTGCGGATCGGAGCGCCTCCAGCCAGCGCCATCGGCCACCCAGAGTCCCGCCTCCAGCCTTCGGGAGGCGCTCCCATCGGCGGAGTGGCCAGAGGCCAGAGATTGCGCTGGCCAGAGGCGCTCTGATCGGCAGGTGGCTAGAGGAAAACTGGTAGTGGCGGAAAACTGATGCTGGCAGCCAGGTGAAGGAAAGTCTATTGCACGAAACTTTGTGCAACGGGCTTCTAGTAGTGTTATAAGGATGTTGCACTTAACACAAGGAATATGAATCTGATTGATACAGTATAGGTTCTTATGAGTTCAACCAGTCAATCTTAGTATGTGTGCTCTAATGATACAGTTGTCTTACCAATTTTTTATTTATTCAAGTTATCATAAAGCCATCTAGTCTTGGAATATTTAAGCAAGTGAAAAGTGGCTTCAACCACAGCAGTGTTAAGTGCCTTACCCAAAGGTTGTTGGCCCCAACTGGTTTGGCCTTCCAATGATGTTATTTGGGACTTAGGTTAATTTCATTGTTTCCCAATGCCATATTCACCCTCCTTTATATAAGGAACCACAGTAATGTTTACCATCACATGAGAGTAGGAATTAAAATTGTTTGGCAGTACTAGTGATCATCCCAGAGAGAATAAGCTTGTATAAATGATTTTCATTTTCAAAATAACACAAATGAGTTTATGGAGTTAAGTTTGAAAAGCAGACTCAGTTTTGGAGAATCTTTTTCTGGAAATGTAAGGTTTCATTTATGTGTATTTGGCTATCTCCAATGATAGAAATAGAGAGTATGCTCATTAATGAAGTTCCTAAAAATTACTCTCTGTTTTTGTAGAAAGCTTTCAAATCTGTCCTTAGTCATAGAAGTTGGCACACATGTGTATGTATGTATTTACACACATGCCAAATTGGGGGGATAGTAGGTTGATAGGAGCTTGATTAATTTTCAAGTTTAATAAGAGTAATATCAGTAGATTAGCACCAGGAGGATAGATAGCTGGTTTGTGTTTTGTGTGTCAACATTTAGTGGTATTCCTGGCCCTGATAAGGCAAGCTACTTAATTTCCCTTTGATTCCAACTTACAAAATCCAAGAATTTAGTAGAACTTGTAGTATTGGAGTGTACCTTAGGAATTTTATAGTCCAATTTTCCAGTTAATATGAGAATATTTTATCTGATAGTCCTATTGAAAATTCCAGGTATAGGCAGTCCATCATCTGGGGCAACTAATTTTTGAGAGTTTGTCATTATTTTCAACTCAAAACTATCTCTTTAAAATGACACAAGATGTTATAACTCCAAGAGGTCTAGGGATTGCTGCTTTAACCTGTAAATGTCTCCTCTACATCTCTGCCAGGTAACATAAAGTACAATCCAGAGAACTGGGGGGCAACAACAAAAAAAACAATGTGTTTTCAAAGAAGAAATTTTTATCTTGAGACTGTTTAGAAGGTAGCTGACACATCTGAATCATGGCTCCAGCTTTTTCTAACTACTGTTGTTCTATGAAGTAAGATTATAAGGGGAAATTGATTCATAATCCCAAAGCTTTTTGAATTCACAAAATGGCTTTTTACCTGGAAGCATCTAAGTGTTTCTAGGTAACAATATTTGAAATAAACCCGTTTTTCATGTCTCCTAGTTTTGTAACTCAAATGTTAACTGGAATTCCTATGAAACGGCCTGCAGAAGCCTAGTTTTTATACAACATTGTAAGGTGCTATTGGTGGTAGATCTAAAATGATTGGAAGAGATAACTTTTTCCAGCTTCATTGAGGAGATAACAGAGTCCATTACATATATTAAATAAGAGAATGACATGCTCATTGTCTACTTAAATGCTCAGGCAGATAGGAGATAAAGGATCAGAGTGGCATGGAATTGAGTAAAACTTTTTTTTCATATAAACATTTTTATTGATTTCAGAGAGGAAAGAAGAGGGAGAGATAGAAACATCAATGATGAGGGAGAATCATCAATCAGCTGCCTCCTGCACAACCCCTGCTGGGGATAGAGTCCAAAACTTGGGCATGTGTCCTGACCTGGAATCGAACCATGATCTACTGGTTCATGGGTCGAGGCTCAACCACTGAGCTTTACTGGTTGGGCTGGGTAAAACTTCCTATTAACATATTTAAAATCTTCAGTTGCTATACATAAGTGATACATGCACATAGTTCAAAATTTTAAACATATAAGAGAGAGAAAACAAATGTAATAAAAGCATGTATAGTGACATTCTCCATGCTAATTTGGTCTTGCAGCCATCCAGTACCCTTCACCAGAGACAAGCAGTGTTATTAATATCATAATTTCTTAATAGTAATGATCAGATATATTTATTTAAATGTATTTATTTTTAAATAGAGGTTTTATTCATATTCAAACAAATGCTCCCCACTCTGCTAATTTTTTAAATACAATTTATGCATACTTTACATACTGTTCTTCACCTTTGGTTTCTTCACTTAATGTAACTATTTTCAACTGGTGTGCTGCAAGCATTTTTAAAACATGTAATACCTAACTGTTTAGTCAGGGGCACTGACCTCCTTTCCCTTAGATTATCAAATTAAAAAATGACAACAGCCAACACAATGGCCGTCCAGTGTGAATGAATCAAAATTATACCTAGCTCAAACTACATAATTGGGTAAATCTTAATTCCCCAATTAACATACCTACACTGTCCCCAATCTTGTTGCTTGTCATTCAGGGTCTTCTCTTAGAAGCTCTGGATTTCCCTATCTGTGTAATAGGTTCTTTCCTTATGTTTTCTTCACCCCAAAACAGTGGAACTATGTCAGTCAACTGTGAAACTTAATATTCAGATCTCTGGGTCTCTAGCAGCAATTCTGATTCTCAGTTGATCTGGGGTGGAGTTTAGACATACTGTATGTTTTTTAAAAGCTCGACAGGTGATTGTTATAAATAGTCAAATTTGAGAATTTCTACCTTGGGTACAGTTAAATTGTTGGGCCTAGAAGGAAATCCTGGATTTGGGAAGTAACTAGAGATTCTTTGGTCTCAGAGTTTAGGGACCTAATGTAATAGGAGATCTGTCCTCTCCCTTTCTTTGTGGGTGGGTATAGCCATTTTATTGATTTTAGGGAGAGGGGGAGAGCAACATCAATTGGTTGCCTCCCATACACACCCTAACCATGGATTGAACTAGTAATCTAAGTATACTAGTGTGTCCTGACTGGAAATTGAACCGGCATGGGACAACACTCCTACCAAGCGAGCCACACTGACCAAGGCGGGTATAGCCATTTGGAAACATAATCATTGCCTGACTGGGTTGTACCGAATCTAGTGGTTTTCTTCTTTTTTGATGAAATACTGGAAATCATAGGGTTGAAATGTGTTCATCTACGTATACATGGAAGAGGCACATTGTGAAATTATAATATTGGATTATTGTTTAATACTTTCATGAATAAAAAGTCTTTGAGCATATAATGTTTTTGATTCACAGATTTGAACAAATAGTAAACAACTAAACTTTATGCTTCAAGTTCAATAATAGATTTGACCAGAAAATCATACTTTGAGTATTATTACTTTATATTATGCTGAGCAAAACAGTTATTGATAAATTTTGAATTTCTCTAAAAAAAAATACTTCAAATATCTCTCCCTTTCTTTTTTTTAGTTCTTTTTGGAAGTGGATATCTGCTCAGACAGTAAGAATTATAAGAGGTCAGTTACAAATAATGCTCCTTGTTTTCAGTATTATAAAAATGTAATGTTCATGTGCTAAAATATTAACCTGTAGGCTTTTATGTTAAAAGTTGCCTTCCACAAAAGAATAGATGCAGTTTTAGGGGGGATAACTTGAGTGAACAAGTCTGACAGTGATAGTATGCCACCACCTTTTATCTTTCATTCAGGGCTAGAATCAATGGAAGTGGGACGAGCTGTAGAGTATCTTCTAGAGTGTCTGGACAGCTACTCAGTGATTTTCCATACATGACCTCTCTTCTCATGGTTTGTAGGCTTGTGCCTGGGCATACCATTCAGTAGAGTTGCTGGTTGGTGGAAAGGTCTTTAGCTGTTGACACTGGGATGCTTCCAATCTTTGCAACCCTTTAGGGAAGGCTGTCTTGATGTTCTTAGCTAGGAAAGAAAAATTTGAAGTTGACTTTTTAGAGCCTCTCATTTATTAGTCAATCCTTTTTCTTCCATGGAATCAGAGAAATGCTTCTTATTAATTTTATTTTTTAGTCTAGTCACCTAATTGGACAGGCTATAACGTAGAATTTGTCCCTGAATACCTTACTTATTTCTCTTGTGAAGATGGCAGCCGTTATTTCCTGTTAGCTGAAATGGAGGTTTTTAAAAAAATCTAATGTTCTTAAACTTGATTACGAACTGCTCTAAAATGTGAAAGAAGTAGCCTTTTTGCTGCTGTACTTTCTGATGTTTGGAGTGGTCATCTGTTAGAACTTCTTCCTCCCTTTCTCCTTCTCTCTCCCTAAGCCCCTTTTTAAATGATTTGGTCTTCGTTTAATATTCTGGAAGTGAACCCTTTATAAAACTTGGAGACATTAAATAAAAAATATTTAAGGAAACAATATTCCAAGGGAGAAATGTATAGAAAATTTAGATATCAAGTTTGCATGATATTTTTATATTTGATTCTAGTTTTAAACACAAAAGTTAGCTTAAGTAATCTCCAACTCTTAAGAAATGTCTGTAGGTATTTTTTAGCATTCCTGGCAATTTATTATTACTGCTTTATTCTTCTAGCACAGTGGTTCTCAAATTTTAGGACTTGGTAAAATACTGATTAGTGGGCCCCAATCTATAGGTACTGACACAGTTTGTCTGCAGTAGGGCCCAAGAATTTGTACTCTTTTAAATATATATATATTATTGATTTTTTATAGAGAGGAAGGGAAAAGGATAGAGAGTTAGAAACATCAGTGAGAGAGAAACATTGATCAGCTGCCTCCTGCACACCCCCTACTGGGCATGTGGCGGCAACCAAGGTACATGCCCTTGACCAGAATCGAACCTGGGACCCTTCACTCTGCAGGCTGACAGTCTATCCACCAAGCCAAACCGGTTAGTGCAAGAATTTGTACTCTTAATGGATTCCCAGGTAATACTGCTCCTGATCTAGAAACCACACTTTGAGAACCACTATTCTAGCATTACAAATATGTTTTGCTTTTTTAAAAAATATATTTTATTGATTTTTTACAGAGAGGAAGGGAGAGGGATAGAGAGCTAGAAACATCGATGAGAGAGAAACATCGACCAGCTGCCTCCTGGACACCCCCTACCGGGGATGTGCCCGCAACCAACGTATATGCCCTTGACCGGAATCGAACCTGGAACCCCTCAGTCCGCAGACCGACGCTCTATCCACTGAGCCAAACCGGTTTCGGCTACAAATATGTTTTATCTTTATAAATGAACAAGCTCTGATTCACAAATTGCACAAAAATAATGGTGCATGTGTAATTTTAACATGTCTAGTGGTGATTCCTGAGCATTTTAAAATCTTGATGTTTTGTCTAATGTCAAAGAACACTGTTCTTTTATGCCTCAAAGTGATTTATAGCATATGAAATTTATTAATAAATTTCTTATTACCTGTTGACATATCAACTCTTAGAGCACCTCAAAATCAGGATTGGGAATCATTATTCTCTGAATTAAAATTGTAGGTTAGGCCACAAGCTGTTTAATACTAAGTTGATGTATAGTTTTAAAGTGTATTTAATAGGGATTTTGGAATGACAATAAATACCATATTATTTAGTTTGATCTTTATTGTAGTGGACTTAGAACTATGTTTTGGTCTTTGTTAATTAGTTTTCTAGGTTTGGCAATATCTAATCCTAACTAGTAAGGCCCTGTATTTGGAAAACATATACTTAATTGAGATGACACCTCCATTATTTTTTGTTTGTTTGTTTTTTGTTATTGTTTTTTTTTAAGACACCTCCATTATTTTAATTGTAGATTTAAATTTGATATTAGATTCACTTTCTCCCTATCACAGTCAGCACATTAGAGCCAAAAGCAGACATTTTTGCGGTGAATTTTTTTTTTTTAATATATTTTATTGATTTTTTACAGAGAGGAAGGGAGAGAGATAGTAAGTTAGAAACATCGATGAGAGAGAAACATCAATCAGCTGCCTCCTGCACATCCCCCACTGGGGATGTGCCCGCAACCAAGGTACATGCCCCTGACCGGAATCGAACCTGGGACCTTTCAGTCCGCAGGCTGACGTTCTATCCACTGAGCCAAACCGGTTTCGGCTTGCGGTGAATTTTTGACAGATGTAATTTAAGAAAACTCTCATGGGGACAAGTAAAGGTGTTTTTTTTTTTAAATAAAAAAAATGCCCATCTGGAGTTTGCTTTAAAGTAAACTATATATTTATGTGTGTCCATGTATGTACACATATATATACATGTAGAATATCTATTCACTATGTAGTATGTGTATATTTATATATAAACAGTTTATGTGTAGTTATGTAGTTTACTGTAAACACCAAGGGTTTTTTGTTGTTGTTTAAAATATTTTTTATTTTTTATTTTATAGAGAGAGGAAGGGAGGGCGGGGAGAGAGAGAGAAACTTCGATAGGCTGCCCCTGGCATGTGCCTTACTGGAGATCGAGCCAGCAACCCTGGCATGTGCCCTGATTGGGAATCAAACTGTCGACCTCTCGGTGCATGAGGCAATGACTCAATTGGTTGAGTCACACTGGCCAGGGCTAAATACCAAGTTTTCAATGAACACTACTCTTCCAAAATCCTTACCACATTCTCCCCAGTACTAATAACTGAAATTACAATATACAAACAAGGAGCTTTCACCTATTGGAAAGGTTTCTGATTATATCTTGGACATCATCAAATTGATAAAGAGATTGGGATTGACATATATTTTTTGAAAATAATTTCTTGAGGAAACGGAAATTGGTTTTAATTTTTTAGGCAGAGTTACCATGATGTAGATTTTCTTCCCTTGTAGAAAACAAAAGCCCTGAAATAGAGTAGCTAAGGAAACAAATTCTCAAACTCTGCCTTGCTTCCAAGTGCAAGCTGTGGTGAACTAGGTTTAACCTGTAGCTATCTTTAGATATAGGTTATTATCTATAACCTGCTTTCTTCACTCTTCATTTTCTCCATAGCTCTGAGAGCTCATTTTGAAGAAATAATGGATGAGCCAGCCCCCTTGGCCAAACCTCTGGAGCTGAACCAGCACTCCCGATTCATAATTGGTTCTGTGTCTGAAGATAACTCAGAGGATGAGATCAGCAGTCTGGTGAAGCTGGATCTACTGGAGGAGAAGGAGGGCTCTCTGTCACCTGCTTCTGTCAGCTCGGATACGCTCTCTGATATGGGGATCTCTAGTCTACAGGATGGCTTGGCCTTACATGTAAGGTAAGAGAGAAGTTTAATGTTTTACCTATTTAATCTGTCCTGCTTTCACTGAGTTTGTTCTAAAAAGAGTAAGAATAATTTTATACAAGATTGCTTCTTCTTTTCCTATGTCACTGGTCTTAAAGCTTTGATGAGTAAGTGGAAAATGATGTACTTTGTCTGGAGTATAGTTTTTGAAAGTATCTTTTCCTAAACATTCCTCTCAACTTTTTCTGGTTCTTTCTACATACTAGGTCTTTCACTGAGACCTAGAGAATGAGAGTTATGTTGAGGAATTTCAGTCTCTGTATTACTTTGACTATAATTGTTGTAACTATCTTGGTGATTGACAGGACTTTTGCAAGGGTGGGCAAATTTGTATTAATACCTCTTTGAACTACTTCATTATATCAAGAAGTTATATTCTATTTCTGACCGGGCCAGCCAGTACTCAATAAAGAACTGTAGTAGGAACAAGGGATTGTTATAGAGCTCTTGTTTTGTTCTAGAAATGCAATTTCCTATATGTAATTGAGAATATCAGTAAATAGTAACTCTGGATTATTCTTATTTGTTGATGCTTGATTATACAACTAGTGTGTGATATACTAACCTTTGGTCATTTGCTTTGCATTTCTTGGATTAAAGTTATGGATTAGTTAGTGGTTCTTGGTTTTCACTGTATATCAGAATCATTTGGGGAGCCTTAAGAAATGAATCCCATCACTGCCGATTCTGATTCATTTGATAATGGCTTGGCTTGGAGCTGGGGCAATTTCTTTTAAAGCTCTTCAGATAATTCTAATATACAGCCAGGGTTTATATTATAGGTCTAGCCTAGATAAACATAAGTTAGGTTGGGTATTGCTGTTGTTATTATCTTTATGCTTCTATCATTAATGGATTATAAAGTAATTCAACTCCTTTTTTGTATACTCAAGATATACACTCTGTACTTCACAGATTCCTAGAACTGTAATGAACCAGAGATAACTTAGTCTAATTCCTTTACTTAAATAGATGAGACAACTGAGGTCTAAAGAGGGGAAATACCTTGCTTAAGGGGTCAAATCTGTTTTTATGTAAACATCTTTAATATGTTTTTATTGCTTTTTAGAGAGAGAGGAAGGGAGAGGGATAGAGAGATAGAAACATCAATGATGAGAGATTGGCTGCCTCTTGCATGCCCCCAACAGGGGATCAAGCCTGCAACCCGGACATGTGCCCTGATGTTTGATTATAAAGAAGAGATCTAGTTACCTTCCGGTTCATGGGTCAACGCTCAACCACTGAACCACATCACCAGTTGGGCTAATACTGGTGATTGTGTCTTCCCCCTCAAGATCACCTGTAAATGTGTTGGGGTTGTGCCTTGTGGGACTACTTGCTTTTAGAGGACAGAGGACCAATGATTTGAAACCTTCTACAATGGATAATCACACACCACCAAAAATTGTTCTCAAAATGTCACAGTGTCCTGTTGAGAAAGATTGGGTTAAATTTAAATCCTAGCCCTGGCTGGCGTTTCTCAGTGGTTAGAGCATTGTTCCATCCACCAAAGGGTCTCGGGTTTGATTCCTAGTCAAGAGCATGTACCTGGGTTGCAGGTTCAACCCCTGGCCCCAGTTGGGGCTGTGTGAGAGGCAACAAATTGATGTGTCTCTCTCACATCGATGTATTTTTCTCTCTCTCACCCCTCTGTCCCTGCCTTCTACTCTCTAAAAATCAGTGGAGCCCCAGCTGGTTTGGCTCAGTGGATAGAGCATTGGTCTGTGGACTGAAGGGTCCCTGGTTCAATTCCGGTCAGGGGCACATACCTGGGTTGCAGGCTCGATCCCCATTGGGGGACGTGCAGGAGGCAGCCGATCAGTGGTTCTCTCTCATCATTGATGTTTCTATCTCTCTCTTCCTCTCCCTTCTTCTCTAAAATCAATAAAAATATATTTTAAAAAATCAGTGGAAAAAATTTCCTTGGGTGAGGAGTAACAAACCAAAAATTAAATTCTTAAGCTATACAGCACCTTAAGAATTTTGTCTAATATGAGACCATGTGAAACAGAATATCCTTTGTTGGATTTGGAAATTGTGAGTTTGGCAATGGTAAAATAGATACCATTATAGGAAATTCAGCTGATGATATTACAAGGCAGTTTATAGTTGCCAAGTCATTCCCAAAGTTGGTGGCTCTTATTGCAAAGACTGTGTGATCAGTGGTATGTGTGCCTGAGAATTTGTTTGCATGCCCTACTATTGCAAAACTCATTCCCATAGCTTGTGGAGGAGCTATGGATTGAAGTGTGATCAGCATCCTGTGTAGGAGATAGTGCCACTTCCCACTCACTTCTCAGCTAGCTAATCTTCCAGTATAAAACAAAGTTATTTCTTAAATCATTTGTGAATATGGTGTCCTTGGGGTAATTTAAATTGAGTCAAATTTATTTGCTGTTAGCAGGAACTCTGTTCTGACATCTGCCACCAATTAGCTATGCCACCATACCAATTCATAGTATCTCTTTGGACTCATTTTCCTCATTTATGAAAATGAGGATATTGGTTCAGGTACTCCTTTTCATTCTTTGAACCCAAAGTTAACTAGAGACTGGTTCAGCTTTCTGAGTGAATGAATAGCCTAATCCTTCACAGATGATATTGATGAAAGGGACAGGTACATTCCTAAGAGATGGTAACTGGAGGTAACCTAAAACCTAGTGAAGTGATTGCCATTGTACAGGATAAGAGTGGGCCTCTCAAGTTTAGGGTTTGGTTTTAGGTGAGAAATGAGAAGTCTGTGAGAATGATGGATAGGCTGGAATATCTTTCTCATCTTTTCCAGAGATGGTGATGACTTGTGTCACATATTTTCTAAAGTACCCATGAAAGACTGGATGAATCACTTTCTAAGCTTTATGACCCAAACATTAGAAAACTAGAGGCCCGGTGCATGGATTCGTACACATTGAAAGGAAATTAATTAGAAGAAATATTTTAATATCACTATTTTCCCTTTCTCTATAATAGAAGTGTCAATCAAATTCATGATTGACAATAACAGATCGAAACACATGGGTGCAATTGGTGCCAGTGAGAGCTTTATATGTATCGCGCATGCACGAGTCAACTTAGCCTTTTATATATATATAGAATAAACTTGCTTAATTAGACCTGATTTCTGATTTAGCTAAACTTTTTCCAGCCCATTGAAGCACCCCAACTTCTCTTTCAGGTAATGTCAGCAACACAGCAGTAAATATCAACATGAAGCAGGTTATTATTGTAGATTACGCACAGAGAACAAAGGGTAAAATATTTAACTGCAGCAGTGTTTGACTATATTCTGCGCAGTGAGAAAACGTGAAGTCATTTTCAAGTTCCACCATTTCTTACTTATTTTTAGTCAGGTCAAGTTTCTAAACTTTCTAAATCTCCGTTTTCCGGCTAATGAAAAGAAAATAGGGTTCTGACTTCTGTGAGGATCAAATGAGATGAGGCACATGAAAATGCTTCACAAACATTTGGTTAAAGTATAAAATGTTTGCACCTGGCTATAAAACAAGTCGTGTTCCTGGGCTGAAGAAACTGCAAAGAGGCTAGTCGCTAGGAAGAGGAAGCTAGGCATTGCTCCGTGACGTCATTACCTGGTACCCACAGCAACCATTTCCGGGCTGGGCTGGGCTGTGGGCCGCATTTTGCGCCAAGGGGTCTTGGGCAGCATTGGCTACAATTTGGTGGGGTGTCACTCCGGGGTGGTAGCAGGGCCTGTGTCCCACTTGGAGGAAGCCAAGTGTTGGTTTGTTGGTGCCAGGTCCGTGGTGCTGGCCAGTGCCCGTCATGGCAGCTCCTGCATTGAGCGTCTGCCCCCTGGTGGTCAGTGCATGTCATAGCTACCAGCTGGAGGGACACTTCTCCTTTTATATATATAGATAATACCCAAGAAAGTTATAGGTTGGTGGGAATATACATTGTATATTCCTCATTGTAGACAACTATGCTTTTTTATTTGTAGATAAGATCAGCTAGGTTGATATATTTCTGAACCTCATTATTGATATTTAATTGAACATTTGAGAAGAAAGACCATTTAAGACTGTAGGCATCTTAATTTTGATAACTAATGTATGATTTGGTGGCATATAATAGAGCCATCTAGTTGTATGGATATTGACATTTGCTCCTTGTGGGATACCACTCGAGGTCAGATTGTTCTGCATGCTTACAATGCAGTCTAAATCTACATCAACCTACGCTATCTACCAAACAAAGATTGTAATCAGTTTTGTCAACAAGTATGCTGAATTTCTGGTTGAGGTCCAGTTGGAATCACATTAGCCCCACAGTTGGATCTTTTACCTCTAGGGTATGTGCTTTCTTTAAAACTTTTTTTTATCTTATAATTCATGTTATGGTATTTGAAACTCCATCTTAGTTTGCTCTTAAACTTCTTAAAATATATACTCAAAATATCAAGTGGCCAACATTTTATGCTTAGCAAGCATCTTTGCTTAATGACTTAATTGGAAAACAATCTGTAATTGCTATTATTTCTATATATATAATTCCAGAATACAATTTCTGTCTCTGGGTTTAAGACAAGTGGTTGCTACTCTGGAAGGAGAGAGTGATTAAGTTCATTCAGAAAAGGCTCCTTGAAGGTGAGGTATAGTCCTATCTCCTTTCTGGTCTAGAAAGAAAAGTACTTTGCTTTTTTATATTTCCTAAAATTCATGGTCAATAAAAAAAATCATATAGAATTGTATTATAGACCTTCATCCATAGGAAATAATGATGAGGTTAGATTCTGAAAGAATCTAGGAGTAGCTTTCAGCGCTTGCTGCCATTGGGTCAAGAGGGAAGTTAAGGGGACAAGAGTAATGACATGATTTGATCAAAAGCTATAAAGGACAGAGCTTTTTAGTTTTAACTGTATATGTTTGTGTTTGACCTACAAAGAAATAAGGATTTTCTTCTCTTTTTAGTCTGTCACTTTAAACTCCTGAGTTTGAAGTGATTTCCTTTAAATCTAGTGATGGAGGTAAAATTAAATAAGAGCGGCAAAAGCTTTTGGAAAAGTAAAATGTGCCATACTAGTGTAATATGATATTCATTATGGAGGAGTCCTTTTTGTGAGGTTAAAATTGTTAACTGTAAAAACCTCTTTAAGTCTTTTGCAAATTAGAGATTAAAACTTGGAAATTTAGATTTGAAAAACTTTTGATTACAGCAAACATATTGTTAGTGTTATAATTCAGATGTCAATGTAAGAAATGTCCAAACATTTTTATGAGAGAATTTTTATGAGTTTATTTGAGCTAAAACTGACAACAGTTGCAGGAAGCAAGATTTGAAATGATCTAATGAATGACAGTTGCGCAATTAAAAAAAAATGCATTTGAAATTAAGGAGGGAAGTAAGGAAGACTATATGAGAATGATGGGAGGAAGCAGTGTGTGTGTGTGTGTGTGTGTGTGTGTATGTATTGAATTAAAGGATCCTTTACAAGAATATGTATATTCTTGAGGGTGATTATGTTTATTTCAAAGGTGTATGAACCTAGATGCACAGAAACAATGGACAGGGCTTGTTTAAGGCAAAAATAAACCTTTTATTAAAAAAAGTTATATGCCTGGGGCATGACAAACCATCACCTTGCCCAGTTAGGAATTTATGGTCAGATCACCCAGAGAGGTCACTTTCCGTAGAACCCCTTTTTCATCCACAAGAATAACCATTATTGAGAGGGCAGGAAATTTTATTTTCCCATCCTATCTTTTGCCTCATCACTTCCAAGCTTTAACATGGGAAATCTATATATATAATCTCTCTATATAAAAGGTTAATATGCAGTGTCTCCTCAGGAGTTCGACTGGGAGACCGGGAGTTCAATCGCTTGCTTTGACATGCACTGACTACCAGGGGGTGCCGTGGAATGAAAGAAGGCCCTGGCTGGCAGCCAGAAGGCCCTGATCGGCCCTGATCACCGGCCAGGCCTAGGGACCCTACCCATTTACGAATTTCATGCACCGGACCTCTAGTTAATAAAACTGACTCTAGGTTTGAGATTATATTTTGGCTTTGCTTGTTGGTTGGCCTGTGAGAGTGTTCTTATGTTTTGACTTTCTTAGCATTTCTCATTTAGCCTCCCTGATCTTTTGCTTCCCAAATATTTTACTCTCAATGCTCCTTCCTTGATATTCTGAGGTTCCCAGTTGTCATAGTGCCTCAGAAATGAGTAGACAGAGAAGGTCATTATGAGATCTGCGACTTAGTACTCTTGCTGAGAGCAATAGTTTCTTCTACCTCCTACCCACTTCTTTCCATTCATAAAACAAGAGCTGTCTGTGTATGTGCAGTCTGCAGAGTTGATTCTGTGATCCTACCTAATTTTCTAAATGAAATTATGAATGTTGTAAATAGGGCTCAGGACAGCTGCTTGACAGTGTTTATTTTATGTAATGCTGTTTCCTGCTCTTTTTTTTCTTCCTATTAACATAAATTTACAAGTGGTTTGCTGCTTAAATTTTAAAAATTATTATATATATATATATATATAAGTTGGAGATCCAAAAAGTATAAAGAAAGAAATAAAACAATCCAGAATACAATCATTCTATGATAACTGCTGTTAATATTTGATGTTTCCTTTCAGTGTTTTTTACCCATTAAGGATAAATTTCATTAAAGAATACATACATAGATATGATAATGAACACACATCTCTGTTTCCTGCTCTTTTTTTTTACATAATAGTATTTTCCCATGCCATTGAAGTCTTTTATAAACTTAATTTTTTAATTTAACTTTTTATTTTGAAATAATTTTACATTTAGAAGAATTGGCAAAGACAGCACAGAGTTCCGTGTATCCTTCACTCAGCTTTTCCTAATTTAGCATTTTGCCTAATCACAGTTCATTTATCTAGAGTTGTCAGATTTAGCAAATAAAAATATAGGATTTCCAGTTAATTTTGAATTTCAGATAAACTGAATGATTTTTTAGTATAAAAAATTAAATACTGCATGAGACATATTTATGAAAAAGAGGATTGGTTGTTTATATGAAAATCAAGTTTAAATGGGCATCCTAGCTTGGCTGTGGCTTAGTGGTTGAGCGTCAACTTATGAACCAGGAGGTCAAGGTTCAATTCCTGGTCAGGGCGGGTTCCTGTGTTGTGAGCTCTATCCCCAGTAGAAGGTGTGTGGGAGGCAGCCGATCAATGATTCTCTCTCATCATTGCTGTTTCTATCTCTCTCTCCCTCTCCCTTCCTCTCTCTAAAATCAATAAAAATATATTTTAAAATAAAGTCTTATAGATTATTTAAAATTTACTTTAAAAATGGAATCCTATAATTTCTCTGGTAATCCTGTATTTATTAAAGCTAAGTAATTAACATTGGCATAGTACTTTCATTTATTTTTTAAATTGATTTTAGAGAAAGGAAGGGGCAGAGAGAGAGAGAAAGAAAGAAATTGATTGGTTGCTTCCCATATGCGCCCTGACTGGGGATTGAACCTGTCACCTTTTGAGCCATACCAGCCAGGGCTGGTTCAGTAAACTACAGACTTTATTTTGTTTTCAACTCTATCTCCAACCTTTCTAGTAGAGATATACTATGTACTTGTAATTTCTGAGTTTTTCCAGAGTGCTAAAGTAGAGTTATGCTTGTTTCTAAGTGGCTTTCCCTACGATTGGCTCTTTGGTTTCTGAGGCATTTAATTCTTGACCAGCCACTCTCTTTTTTCCAATAATTTTTTGCAGAGAGTAAGGGAGAAGGATAGAGAGTTAGAAACATTGATCAGCTGCCTCCTGCATACTCCCTACTGGGGATGTACCCACAACCAAGGTACATGCCCTTGACCGGAATCGAACCCAGGACCCTTGAGTCCACAGGCCAACTCTCTATCCACTGAGCCAAACTGGTTAGGGCTCCAATAATTTCCTGACATCTCTAATCTGTTGGGTCTCTATTTCCATTCTCTCTGTTCTTATGCTTTTATGCCTCTTTTATTATTTTACTAGAGGCCTGATGCACAGATTCATGCACATTGAAAGGAAATTAATTAGAAGAATTAATTCTCCATTATTGAAGTGTCAGAGGTGCATTGTGACAATAGTTGATCTTCAGACACTTTCTTTCAGCTTTAGAACGTCAACAAAAACAACCAAATTCACTATTGACAATGACAGATCGAAACGCACATGTGTGATTGGTGCCAGCGAGAGCTTTATATGTATTGCGTATGCCCGAGTCAACATTTATTTTTGAATTGCCAGTGTGTGTCATATGTACTGGCCGGTTGGTTGGTCGGATGGTCGGATGGATGTACGGTTGGTCACTTAGCCTCTCATATATATACTAGAGGCCCGGTGCACAAATTTGTGCATGGGTAGGGTCCCTTGGCCTGGCTGGTGATCCAAGCCGCAGGAGGTATGCCGGCCATGCGGGGGTTGGCTGTGGGAGCACACTGACCACCAGGGGGGCAGTTCCTGTGTTGAGCTTCTGCTCCCTGGTGGTCAGTGCAGCATCATAGCGACCACTCAACCAGTCATTTGGTCAACCGGTTGTAACGGTCACTTAGGCTTTTAGACAGAAGAATTAGCAAAAATAGCACAAAGAGTTCCTGTGTATCCTTCACTCAGTTTCTCCTAAATTTAACATTACTGAAAGGAATTAAAGAGCTAAATACAGGGTGGGGCAAAAGTAGGTTTATAGTTGTGAGTATGCAAAACAGTTTATTCTTGAATTATTATTGATTAATTATTGTATAATTTTCTATATGAACAACTGCAAACCTACTTTTGTCCCAGCCTGTAAAAGGAGAGATAGTCTATGTTCAGGGATTGTAAAACTCAGTATTGTCAAGGTGTCAATTTTCCCTAAATTGAGCTATAAATTCATAGTTCATTTCAAAATCAGCGGGCTTTTTTCTTCTTTCTAGAATTTGATAAGCTGATCCTAAAATTTACATGAAAATCCAGGGAACCTAGAGTACACAAAATAATTTTAGAAAAGGAGAGCAAAGTTGGAAGAGTTATACTCCTTGATTTCAAAATCTATTATAAAGCCATAGCTAAGAAGACTGTGTGGCATTGATGCAGGATAGGCATATAAATCAGTGGATCAGAATTTAGTGTCCACAACTAAACTTTTATCTATGTGGTCAGTAGATTTTCAAAAGAGGTATATCCTTGAATCAAGATTTCTCTGCTTGGAAAAGCCCCAGTGTAAAACAGTCTCTCACAGTGTGTGCTGCAGTATAACTGAGACTGCATTGCAATCAAGCCAGCCATTGCATCACTGTCTGCCGGGTAAACTGCTACGTCATCCTTGGTGCTTGGCATGTTACAATGCTGGGATCAGTGTGGGCTCTTAGTTGGATTTTGTGCCAGGTATGTGTCTACCTTGGACACTTTGTTTATGGTAGATTAAAATGGGGATGGTTTGAATTTGGAGAAATGGATGAATGTGGCTTTTTATTTCCTGTGTTCTAATAATTACAGAAGAATTGTGAGCAGCATCCATAAAAGATTAAAAGCTGCAGCTTTGTTTTTGGATCTGGGTGTGCTGTGTTAGTGTTTAGTTGTTTTAGAAAGATCCCTTTAGTAAAAGAAAGCAGGAACAAAGAGTGTGCCTCTTTGGTATATTTTTCTGATACAATCGAGTGAAAAAATAGCCTGCTTTATTCTGTACTCAATGCTTATTTTGGTTTTTGAATGTTCAGGATATATAATAAAGGCAGAGAGTGATTCTCTTTTGGGAACTGCCTACATCTGGAGACACTCAGATGCATGTGTAAAATTGAGCTCCTTCTACATCTGTTGTCACTATAATTGTTTTAAATAAAGGTCTCAGTGCTCTATTTGGAGATATATTATTCTGAAGAGACATAGAAATAGGAAGAAGTAAACAACTAACTTTATCAGAGATTGGCATAGTATAGGAGGAATGCTACAGTGTGGTACAGACCTGAACACAACCCAAGACATCCATTTTCTATTAGGGCGGATGGTCATGTTGAGTGGCCTGAGTGAGTCTTTTCAACATGGGGTCATCTGAATGTCTGAAGATTGAGGTTTGTCTTAATCATTTTATCTTCAGTTTCATCATTCATCTTCTATCTGTACGCCAGGTCATTTGTGTACTTCTGTTTTGAGTGTATTGTTGTTTTTTCTGGAACGTTAATAGGTTCTCAGCATTGTTGGCATCAGATTATTAACTATTTCTACCCAGCATTTTGGTGGGAATGTTTCTGTGCTACATATTAGTAAATCAGGTTAGATATGACTCTGGTGAATTATACCATTCTGGAGGACTTGTCTCAGGAAGTTGTGCTTCTATAGATTCTAGCTGTTAGAGTGTTATCTCCATTACAAGGCAGCAATGTCATGAGCATCTACCTAATTAAAAGCTAAAATAGGACTATGTTACTGTAACATTCAGCCACTATTTATTTATTTAAGTGATTTGTCCATCTGTGGCAAATTTGCTTTCATAGCAATAGATGTGTCCAGTAGCCTTTCTAGGCAGGGTTTTTCTTAACCCAGCTTAAACTCTGTGTCTAAAATATTTGTTCGGGCTCCTTTTTCCTTTCAAGGATTTTATCCACATCTCTATATCTTATTTGTACCAGCTTCATTCTTATTTTCAAGTTTTAGTGAATAACATCTTGTTGTTTTTAAAAGTGTGTGTGTGTGTGTGTGTGTGTGTGTGTGTGTGTCACTATTTTGGCCTGAAAATTAAAATTGTGGCTCCCACTTTATACAGAATTCCCTACTAGTGGCAGGTTTTGTCCTTTGTACTTGGTTTTTATTTGTTTGTTTTGTTTTTACTGCTTGACCTGCTTTTCCCCTTTTTGCAGTCTGATAATCAGTATTATTTGTTTTGATTGGATCTCAGAAATTACTTACCTAGGCTGTGCTGTCTTCCTCCCTCTGGATTTCGTGACCCCATTATTTTCTTGGCTTAGTTGTCCTTGTAAACTTTTTCTTCTCTTTTGCCCTGGCCTTCTCTGTCATGTGCTCCTGGCAGCCAGGAGAGGCTGTGGAGCTTTTCTCTGGTGACAGGCAGAAGAAAGTGACCGTTGTTGAAACATGTTTGCTGCAGCTAATGCAGAGTTGCTAAGATCTATTTTCCAGTTACACAAATGTTTATGTTTCTCCCCTCTTCTCTCAATCCTTTTGGGAAGCCAACTAATTCTAGATGTGAGCCAAATGTAGGGGGGGAAATTAAAAAAGGAGGAAAGGTAGGGAAATATGGAAATTGGGGACAAAGTGGACAAAAGGACTGTAGTTTTAGGCCATCAGGAATACTCTAGTCTGACTGAAGCAGGGCCAAGAAGTAGGCAGAAGGCACAGTATCTCTTGTCCTCCTGGGTTTTAAGCACCTGCAACAGAAGGACGAGCTGTGGCTTGTGTTTACAAGGCCGACATCTGAAGAGACAGCTTTCATTCCTTTGCTGTCGTGATATGGAGGTTCTGCAGAGGAAAATAAAGAGATGAGATATTACATGCTTCAAAGGTAAGTTATAGGGTGCCGTATTTAGGCCCTGTATACCTTTAAAAAACAGTCAGGCATTGCAGTTAAGCCCTGAAATTTATGGGAAATTTGCTTTGATGATTTTTTTTTAATATCTCGAAGAAACTGTGTTTTTTAAAAGGAAATGAATAAAAACTCATATTTTATTCTAGATTTCTCAACCTGTATTTTACATTCAGAATTTGAAACAAAGTACCTGAACCCATGTGTGATAGTTGTAGTTATGTTGAAAACAAGCATCCCTGTGCAGATCTTGCTGTGCTCTTCTTTCGTTACGGGATCTCACTCAGTCTGTGCCAAATTTGATTACTGGATTTGGCTGGTTTTTCAAGAGTAGAAGACTCTTCAACTATTGTGAAGATAGATAACGATTCTGTGTAGTGTGTCCCATCCCTGTTGAAGGTAGTGTTAAAGAAAACTTTTAGAATGTGTCTGTGGCACTAGGAAAGGTACCTGCTGCAATTGTCCTGGCACATGACAGTGGGCAACCAGACTGGATTGTTCAGGCTCCTTACCTGGGATCTTTTTCTTCCTGCTGTTAGAACTCAGGCTGAGGAGGAAATGAGTCAGGCCTTCTTAGCCTTCTTCAGGCCTCTTCAGGTCTGTTCCTCTTCAGCAGAGTTAACATAAAAGACCTGAATGATTTGCTTGATAACAGTATTTAAAGGCCCCTCTATTATCATCTTTGATTGTTTTTGCAATCTTGAGAGGATTTTTTGGAAAAAATAGTACATGAAAGTTAAACTGGACTTTGGCAGAAGCAGAAAACATATAAAAAACACTGAGTTGGTAAAATTAGTCTTTAGAACAGTCATCATTTTCTTTTCTTTTTCATTTGACATCTTCCACCCTTTGGGGAGAAAACCAAGCAAAACTTCCACTGGGAGTAAAATAAAAAAACAACTCATTTTATTTTTTAATTTTTATTGATTTCAGAGAGGAAGGGAGAGGGAGAGAGAGAGATAGAAACATCAATAATGAGAGAGAATCATTGATTGGCTGCCTCCTGCATGCCCGCTACTGGGGATCAAGCCCGAAACCGGGGCATGTGCTCTTGACTGGAATTGAACCCGGGACCCTTCGCTCCACAGGCCCATGCACTATCCACTGAGTCAACCCGGCCAGGGCAACAACTCATTTTATATATAACAAACATTTATATGTACAACATTTTTTTGTTTTATATATGTAAAATAAGCAAATATGTATATATATAAAGAAACCAAACCCATGTATATTTTATATATATTATATATATGAGCAAGTTTTATTTTGTTTTTCTGTAGTTAAATACAAAATGATCTGTCCATTTCTTCCAAGATGCATACCTCCTAGAGCAGTCTGTCTTCCAATTTAAACAATCATCTAGGGCAGTGGTCGGCAAACTCATTAGTCAACAGAGCCAAGTATCAACAGTACAACGATTGAAATTTCTTTTGAGAGCCAAATTTTTTAAACTTAAACTTCTTCTAACGCCATTTCTTCAAAATAGACTCACCAGGCTGTGGTATTTTGTGGAAGAAGAGCCACACTCAAGGGGCCAAAGAGCCGCGTGTGGCTCGCGAGCCGCAGTTTGCCGACCACGGATCTAGGGAATGCCCTTCTCTTCTGTGTTGGATTCTATGTTCCTTGTCTTCCTTTTTCTTGGCTTACTCCATTTATTTACAAGACAGCATTCTCTAATAGTGTCCCAAAAAAAGGTAGATGAGAGGTGAAGATTATGAGATCCATTTTATTTCTAAACTATTGATTAAATCTTATAACCAATTCCTTTTCCACCTTTTTTTTTTAATCAATATAGACTTTCTTCCCTTTTTGTGTTATACTCAAGCAGCTCCCTATTAGTTCTAGGTTTATATTTTCTCTATTTCTCCACTTCTTCCTTAAATAAGTGAAAGTTGACCTTTGAGGAGTGTGTGTGTGTGTGTGTGTGTGTGTGTGTGTGTGTGTGTGTTTAACTTTAGGTGTATAGAATTATATAATTATTGGTTCATGACGTACTCATTGTTCCTTGTGTGGCCCTCTATTATTTATTTATTTGTTGTGTTTTTTAATAATGTAGGAAGGATTTGAAACCCATCACATTCTTTTGTTTAATTTTTAAAACAAAGGTGGGTCCTTGGCCATCACCTACATTTAATTATATAATCTTTCCTCAACCCTTCTCCCTGCCCCCCTTACCCAGATAATCAACTTTCTTAATCACATGTTCATTGTCTTTTGTTTTCCTGTTTATATTGTTTTATTGTATCTATACATATCTCTTAAGAGTATGTGTATTTTAGTTGTTTTTAGCTTTATGATCTATTTTTAATTTTATAATCTGTATGTAGTCAACTGTATATAATATATTTGAACTTCTTGTGAATTTATCGTATATCAAGACACTTGACTAAGGTCTATACTGGTAATAGCTGGAAAACCTGCTGCTCCTGGTACTGCTAAGAGAATGCATCAAGGCTTTTCCCAGGAATGTCAGTTATTCGATTGCAAAATCTTCTGTTTTCTATGTAAATTACCATATTCTCAAATAATGATAGTTCCTTCTTTGCAATTTTAATGCCTCTAATTTTTTTTTTCATTTTATTGTACTTGTTAGGAAATCTAACACAGTTTTTTACATTTATGGGTTTTCTAAAATTAAACCATCTTTGCATACCTGGGACAAACTCAAGTTGGTCATGGAGGAACATATTTTTTACTAATATTTGCCTACCCTTGCACTGATACCCTGCTATCCTACCTTATAAAAGGGTAATATGCAAATTGACCGCACCTTCGCTATGCCCAAGCCCGGCCCACCAGCCCAAGCCACGCCCACCAGCCAATCAGGGCGAGTATGCAAATAAACCCAACCAAGATGGCTACAGCCATAGAGAGCAAGGTTTTCCAGGCAACAGAGGAAGCCAAGCTTTCCGCATGCCCTTGCCAGGCCTAAGCCTCCACTCAAGCTACAAAGTTTCAATTATAGAAGGTAAACAAATTCAAACAGAATGGCGGCAGCCACGGAGCTGGAGAGACCAGGCCAGGGTTGCCCGTGGCAATGGAGAAAGCAAAGCTTTCCGCACACCCTGGCTGGGCCCAGGCCTCCGCTTAAGGCTACAAAGTTTCAATTATAGAAGATGAATTAACCCAAACAGAAATGGCTGCCGGCCGTGGAGCATGCAGGAGGGTTGGCTCCGCTCCAGGCTACAAAGCTTCAATTGTAGAAGGTAAATAAATTCCAGTTACCAGGGCCTCCACTTGGGTCGCCAGGGGGCGTGACCGGCCTGCAAACCACCACAGGCCCCTTGCTCAGGCCGCCCCATGCCCCAAGGGAACCCCCACCCTGATCTCGGACACCCTTCAGGGCAAACCAGCTGGCCCCCACTCCTGCACCAGGCCTCTATCCTACCTAATAAAAGAGTAATATGCAGATTGACCATCACTCCAACACACAATATGGCTTCCCCCATGTGGTCAAAGATCCTGCCCCCATGTGGACACAAGATGGCCACCACAAGATGGCCTGCAAGGGAGGGCAGTTGGAGGCGATCAACCCTGCAGGGAAGGGCAGTTAGGGGTGACCGGGCCAGCAGAGGAAGGAAGTTGGGGACAAACAGGCTGGCAGGGGAGCAGTTAGGCATCTATCAGGCTGGCTGCGGAGTGGTTAGGGGGTGATCAGGCTGGCAGGCTGAAGCGGTTAGGGGCAATCAGGAAGGCAGGCAGGCGAGCAGTTGGGAGCCAGCAGTCCTGGATTGTGAGAGGGATGTCCAACTGCCCGTTTAGGCCCGATCCCACTGGGCAGTTGGACATCCCTCGAGGGGTCCCAGATTGGACAGGGTACAGGCTGGGCTGAGGGACACCCCCCCCCTCCATGCACGAATTTCGTGCACTGGGCCTCTAGTTTAGTATATTTTGTTTAGGAATTTTTGCATTTGTAGTTAGGAATAAAATGGATCTAGACTTTTATCTTCATGTAACATCTTTGTCTGGGTTTGATATCAGTATTACTGTAGCTGGGGAGTTTTACATCTTTTTCTATTGTCTGGAAGTTTGGTAGACTACTGCCTTGAAAATTAGATGGAACTTGTCTTTGAAAATCATCTGGACCTGGTATTTTCTTTGTGGGACGATTTTAATCATACTCTTTTATTTTGAAAAGTTAAATTACTATGTCAAGGTTGGAGTATAGGAGAAAGGAAGGAAAAATAGCAATGGAAGAAGATATCTGTCTATTAAACAGTGTATAAATATAAAGGACCTTATTTATATCTATTATCTCATTTAATCCTCAAAACACCAATTCAGAGGGTCTATCATTGTCCAGTCAAGGAAAGAGAAACTGCATTAGGCATTATAATAAAGACGACATTCATTAGTGAGAATTGGTTACTTGGGTGTTAGAAGAAAAAAAGAACAAAAAAGGGATACTGAAGTAACCCAGAGTTAATACCTATGGAAAACAGTTACCACCCCTAGACCTGGGGGTCATAAAGGAAGAAGTAGGAGCTTGGAGGAGGGCCCTTGGGGGCTGGTGCTTAGACCACTGGGGGTAAGCTTTGAGTAGCTGGTGCTCAGATCCCTGAGGAGAAGACCTGGCCTGACAGGTGACTGATAGGCCCAGGCAGCATACCCCAGAGGATGAGTAAGCATGGCAAGGCAGTATTGACTGTCAGGGAACCACAACCTCCTGCTCCTGGTACCTCTAAGAGAATGCATCAAAGCTTTCCCAGGAATGTCAAAAGATGCTAGAAGCTAGAGTTTACTTTCTGTTACATACATGGGGCAATGCTGGTAATAACTGGAAAACACAAAATAAGTCTCTTTTTTACCTCTCTGTCTTCCCCTTTGCAGAATTGAACAATTTTGCAGAGGCTTAGCCCTATTTTCACAGTGCAGAGAATAAAAGAGTGGGCTTGGAGCTGAGGGACAATAAGTAAATAACTGGAACTGTGAATACTATGCATATTTTACAAAGAGAAAACTGAAGCTGAGCAAGGTTAAATTATTTGCTAAAACTCATTGGAGCTATTAAGCAGACAGATCTGGAATTTAAAACCATGTCTGTGCAGTTTCAACAACTATATTTTATCTAATCTAAAACACCATTAATTGTTAGAGGCACCATTGAGGGGGAAAATATTGCCTACTAAATAAATCATACAATTGGTTATAAGATACATATCAATTTCAGAGATTTTTTTTTAAAGAGGAACATCTTAAAATTTATGAAATATGGTATGTTATGCTGCCTTGTAAAGAATTTGATTTTGAAATATCTATGGGATACACCAGTAAAACACTTAGTAGGCAATTAAAAATGTGGAGTTAAAGCTCATAAGAAAGATGTAGGATAGAGATACAGAGGAGAAAGGTCATCTGTATGCCAGAATCATGATCCAGAAACAGGCTTGCTAATTGTATTTTTAGTTTTAACAGTTGAGTCTGCTATTTCTACCATTTCATTTCATTCCAACCATTGCCTATCTCTTTGTGATGGCACTGTTGCTAAACCTTAATATTATTTTTTTTATTATCCAGGAACAGTTTTTTGCTTAGATTTCCACAAGCAAAGACCATTTTCCCCTCCTCTCTTCTATTTAAAAAGTATGTGGTCTCCCAGCATGCTGTCTTCACAAGGGTATAGTTGGAGGTACTGTTACAAGAAGTGAAAAGCAGGTCTCTAGGGGAGATGGATAGTGTGAAGAAATCCTATTGACAGACATTCATGGTTTCTCTATTTTTATAGGTCCAGCATGTCTGGCTTGCATCTAGTAAAGCAAGGTCGAGACCGAAAAAAAATAGACTCACAGCGAGATTTCACTGTAGCTTCGCCAGCAGAATTTGTTACTCGCTTTGGGGGGAATAAAGTAATTGAGAAGGTAAGTTTTGTAACCTGCTAAAGTAGTTTTCCAAAGTATATGAGATTTAATGCCTAAAATTGTTGTCTAGATTTGCTCAAAACTGATATTAGACTTTTAGAGACCTTGCCTCTGCATGTGAAGTTATCCTTTCTACCTCCCTAGCATCTTATTAAATAATTTTACTATTTTCTGTAATATGTATTAACCACTGATAATTTAGTCTCAGCTAATAAGATGATGAAGCAGTGCTCATCAAGTTCTTTTTAAAAGATCTTGTG
Organism: Cnephaeus nilssonii; assembly: GCF_951640355.1. NCBI lineage: Eukaryota > Metazoa > Chordata > Mammalia > Chiroptera > Vespertilionidae > Cnephaeus > Cnephaeus nilssonii. The sequence goes on along the minus strand of NC_137090.1, from coordinate 23,315,481 downwards.
ATTTTACAGGGTTGGGCTACACTGATCTGAAAGGCTATGAGAAATTAACTTGTGGGGTGGTGGTGAGGAGATAATGTCATAGCATTGGGTTTGGAGCTAAGGAAGTACAGACTTTCAGAAGAGAAAGTTTAAACAGTTTGATACACTGACTGATTGGCTTCCACCACGTATTTGAGATGTTTAGAGGGAATACACCACATGAAATACTTAGAGATTACACGTTTTTTAAAATATTAACTCTGTGTCACTTTTATCTAAACCATGTCAGAGCTAAGCGAATGACTTGGTTGAAATAGTTTATAGTGATTAAAAGATGAAAGGATGGGGACCTACATTCCCACTCCTAAAAGGATTGCTTCAGCGGTGTCCTTCTGTTAGTCTTCCAATAAAGATAGATTATATGTCTCCTAGCCCATGTTACCCTTGGAGGCATGATTGCAAGACGGGTAATGAAAGGTTTGTTACAGAGAAGTCTCAGGATCCTTGATTCTTCTTTTTTTCTTGTGACCATTCAGAGGCAGGCTCTATAATTCTAAGGCATTTGAGGTTTGGCATTTTGGAGAGAAGTGGTGGTTGGTTCCAGGTTCTTATACATGTTCAGGGTACTCTGCCTTATTTTACTACAAGGGAGAATAGTGCATGAAACTCACTGTTTGGTCTTCCTCCATCCTTATTTATAATACACCATCTCTCTTAATTTTCTGTTCCCTAGTAATTGGTTTAGTAAAATAATTCACAAACTCACAAGATTAGAGTAATTGTGATTTTTTTCCTTCAAGAAATGAAGTTATGGGCCTGACAGGTGTGGGTCAGTGGTTAGAGCGTTGGCCTGTGCACTGAAGGGCTCCGGGTTTGATCCTGGTCAAGGGCACGTACCTGGGTTGCAGGTTCGATCCCCGACCCTGGTTGGGACGCCTGTGGGAGGCAACCAATTGATGTGTCTCTCTCACATTGATGTTTTTCTCTCTCTCTCTGTCCCCCTTACATCCCCCTTTCCTTCTAATCTCCCTTCGACTCTCTCTAAAAATCAATGGAAAAAATACCCTTGGGTGAGGGTTTAATTAAAAAAGAGAGAGAGAGAGAAATGAAGTTATGCCTTGGCCTGGTGGCTCAGTCGGTTGAGTTTCGTTCTGTGCACTGAAGGGTCGCCAGTTCAATTCCTGGTCAAGGCACATGCCCAGGTTGTGGGGTTGTCAATCCCCAGTCAGGGTGCATACAGGCAGCAACTGATTGATGTTTCTCTGTCACATTGATGTTTCTCTCTCTAACCATCCTCTCTCTCTCAAAATCAATTAAAAACAAAGTATATCCTTGGGTGAGGATTTTTAAAAGAAGGAAGTTAGAAAGGAATAAGGTTGAGTCAGGCACATATTGAAGTATTTCCTTAGCTAACATTTTAAAATATCCCTTGGTCATGTGGGAGCTAGTTCTTAACTACCTAGACCAGCAATACAAATTCCTATTGAAAATCTGCCTTTTCAGAATAAGATAGATCTACAAAATTGTCTTACTTCTTTTTCTCCATCATTGCTTGCTTTTTCTATTTTTCTCTCCAATTCCCATCCCCTAACTCTCCCAGGTTCTTATTGCCAACAACGGCATTGCAGCAGTGAAATGCATGCGATCTATCCGTCGGTGGTCTTACGAGATGTTTCGAAATGAACGTGCAATCCGATTTGTTGTCATGGTCACACCTGAAGACCTTAAAGCCAATGCAGGTGAGTTATTTGCATTAAGAAAGCATCACTCTAGTCTCTAGAGTCTAGAGTCTAGAGCATAAAACATTGACTACCACGGCCTGTAGGTAGGAGAATGGTAACTTAGGGGGAGTCTCAAACCAAAAGATCTCTCTTTTAAAAAGTGTTAATAATACGAATATACTAGTGATTGTGCAATATTTAACCTCAACACAGACCCTTGTGTTCTAGGTAAAAATAGGTAGACATTGAACGAAAGTGTTGATTTGGGTTTTTAGGTGTGTGCCTTTTCAGTGTCAAGTATTTACTAAGCCACATACTTTAACATGTGTAAGTGGAAAGGTTTGGAAGGAAATACTATTTCCCTTATGAGCCACAGTGAATTTTTTCCCTTTCTTCTGAGGGAGAGCCCTCTTGGGACCCAAGTGGGTTTTACTCTGCAAGCTCTTCTGCACATTCTCTCTACTTAGTATGTCCTCCAGCTGAGAGATGTTGGGATAGCTGAGCGGTTGTGGCTTTCCTCTCCATGCTTTTTACCACTAAAGCATAATCTCTAAGTTAGAGTACTCACAGATAACAGCTTTATAAATAGCTATCTTTTTAAAACCATTTTGTTTTATATATGTTCTCTCTATATTGAGACAATGATGTTAAGACTATGCCTAAGGAATAAGGAGCATTATGCTATCTTATTTAGAAACAGAGAAGGCACCAATTTATTGGAAAGCTGATGTTATGTGAAAACATTTAGATTGACCCTTTAACATCTCTGAGCCACAATTTTTACAACTATAAAAGAATGATCATAATGTCTAGTTCACTATAAAGATGAAATTGTCTATCATAAATGTCAATTACCTTGCATTATTTCTTTTCCTTCATGTAGTTCTACCTCAGTGGTCGGCAAACTCATTAGTCAACAGAGCCAAATATCAACAGTACAACGATTGAAATTTCTTTTGAGGGCCAAATTTTTTAAACTTAAACTTCTTCTAACGCCACTTCTTCAAAATAGACTTGCCCAGGCCGTGGTATTTTGTGGAAGAGCCACACTCAAGGAGCCAAAGAGCCGCATGTGGCTCGCGAGCTGCAGTTTGCCGACCACGGTTCTACCTAATGCTCCCATTAATTCATTTATTTGTATTCAGTAAACATGGGTTTCTACAGTTGGATAGAATGTGATCTTGCTCTAGGAAACCAATAATTTCATTACTTTGAGGTCAGTGCTATAATATAAATATGCATAGTGTATTATGAGAACATAGAAATGAGATATCTTTACTCTGCCCCATGCTCTTGGGGGCAGGGTTAAGATAAAGCTTTCTGAAGAGGTTATGCCTATCCAAAATTGAGTAAGAATTAATGAAGCAATTAGGGAGAAGACAAAAGTGTTTCAGGCCGAAGGAACAGTATATGCAAATGTTTGAAGGTGTGACACAGTCATTTTCTGGAAATTATAGGTGGCTTGGTAAATTATAAAACGTGATCTAGAATTCGTCAAGAAGGGCCTTGTTTTTCATCGTCAAGGGCATAGACTATCTTTTTAGGGATGAATGTGTGTGTGTGTGTGTGTGTGTGTGTGTGTGTGTGTATGTGTATGTTGAACATTAAAGGATTTGTATTTAAATTGATTAGTTGTTTTTGATGATTCAAAAGTAGAAGAGTATAATGAGCCCCTTTCCATCTGTCTGTCATCCAGCATCAATAATTATCAACACCCAGTCTTGTTTCATCTATACTTTCACTTTCTCTCTCTTCCACACAATCTTTGAAGCAAATCCTAGACATGATTTTATGTGTAAATATTTTACTATGTATCTCTAAAAGATAGATGCATTTTTAAAAACATGAATAATTAGATGATTCAGGAAGCATCTGGGAATATCCGTTTGTGGAAGGCAATATAAAGGATATGACAAGGCTGAGACTAGAGAAGAACAGGGTGGTTTAGAGAGCCTTAGGAGGTAAAATTGACAAGATTTGGTGGTTGAATGAAGAGTTAATGATTATAGTTGGATTTATAATTTGGTTGACTAGGCAGGTACTAGTACCATCAAGTAGGGCAAAATAATAGATGATGTAGCAAGAAGAGTAAGTTTTTTGGGGAGATAGATTAGGTATGGAGTACTTGTGATACAAGTAGACTCTATAAATCCTACAAAAAAATGGAATATATCCTTCCAAAACTTAGAAATAATAACAGCCAGAGATTAAGAGTTTACATTATCAGTTAACACTACTCCCTGAAAGAACAGATAGAAAATAAAGAGAAGAGGGCTAAGGATGAAACTTTATGGAAGGATAGGATATAGGATAGATTCAGGAGGTAGGCCCAGAAACAATACTGAGAAGAAGTGATCAGAGAGATGGGAGAAGCAGAAGAGAAAAGCAAAAAGAAAGAATTTCAATAAGAAGGGTCAAATGTGTCAGCAGTTCAATAAAGTAGGAAGAGAAATCTGTTAAGCAATTATGAAACCATTGATATTTGCAAGAATAGTTTTAGTAGAACAATATGAGTATGCAAACTAATATAGAATTTTAAGTAATGAATGGGAAGTGACATGGAGATAGCCAATGTGGACAAATTTTTTAAGAATTTGAATGAGCCCTAACCGGTTTGGCTCAGTGGATAGAGCGTCGGCCTGCGGACTCAAGGGTCCCAGGTTCGATTCCGGTCAAGGGCATGTACCTTGGTTGCAGGCACATACCCTGTAGGGAGTGTGCAGGAGGCAGCTGATGGATGTTTCTCTCTCATCGATGTTTCTAACTCTCTATCCCTCTCCCTTCCTCTCTGTAAAAAAATCAATAAAATATATATTTTTTTAAAAGAATTTGAATAAGAAGGGAAGAAAGGGCAGTAACTAAAGAGAACTTCAGGGTCAAGGGAGGATTTTAATTTTTCTGAATGAAAGAGACTTGAGAATATTTATAGTCTAAGAAGAAGGAGCCAAAGAGGGAGAGGGGTACAAGTATACAAGAGACCTAGAGGAGGTGGGAGAGGATTGGATCAAGAACACAAGAACAAAAGTATGCATAACTTTTGACCAAGAAATTGTATTTTCTTGTATTTATTCTGAGGAACAAAAAATTAGTAATATGGGCAAATGTATTTGTATAAGGATAGTCATTATTAAAATAATCAGAAACTGGGAGTAACTTAAGTGTCCACCATCAGTGGATTAGTTAAGTAAAGTGTGCTACACTAATTCTATGAAACTAGAGGCCCAGTGCATGATTTAATCATGCACCAGGCCTTCCGAAAGCCTCCGGCGCGGCGGAGGCTTTTGAAAGGCCTTGTGCCGGAGCAGACAGCCGGCCAGCTCCCCTGCTTTGGCTTTTGATCGCGGGGGAGCTGGCCGGCTGTCCGCCGGTGCACCAGGCTTTCCGAAAGCCTCCAGTGCAGCCATGACAGAGACGCTGAGCTCGCGGCGCCACTGGCGCAGCGAGCTCAGCGTCCTGCTGGCCCAATCAGCTACCTCGGCCACCCTGAGTCCTGCCCCCTGCGCCTCCTGCTGGCCCAATCGTGGGCGTAGCGGAGTGATGGTAATTTACATATTACCATTTTATTATGTAGGATACCATGCAGCCATTAAAAAATAGCATTAATTGGTCTGAGAATGCGTTCTGTTAAATTGCTGTATTATTTATCTATTATTGTATAACAATATTACCACAAACTTAGCAGCTTAAAACAACTGACATTTATTATCTCACAGTTTCTGTAGGTCAGGGTACAGCTGAGCTGGGTCTTCTGCTTCAGGTTATCACAAAGCTGCAGTCAGTTGTCAGTTGGGGCTGCAGTCTCATCTGAGCTCAACTTTGGATGGATCTGCTTTCAAGCTCACATGGTTGTTGGCAGCATTCAGTTTTCTGTGGGTTCCCTGACTTGGGGCCTGAATGGTTAGCTGGTTATTGACTAGAGCAGTGATGGGCAACCTTTTGAGCTTGGTGTGTCAAACTTCGCCAAAAAACTGAGCATAACTCGGGTAGTGTGTCACTTTGAGGAAAAAACATTATTTCGCAAATGTTTCATCCTCGGCATGCGGCCGCCTCAGCGGCCGTGTGTCATCAGAAATGGCTAACGCGTGTCAGTGCTGACACGCGTGTCATAGGTTCGCCATCACTGGACTAGAGGCTACTCTCGGCTCCTTGTCACATGGGCCATCCCAAAATGACTGCCTTCTACCTCAAAGCCAGCAAGGGAGAGTATTAAATTTGGTTACATTCATATGTAATGTTATCATGGAAATGACATCTCATATTTACCATATTTTCTTGGCCAGAAGCAAGTCACACCCAAGGAGAGTGGATTACTTAAAGCATGAATACCTGGAGATTGGGATCATAGGGGCAGACACTTAAGTGTCTGTTCATCACAATTTCCAAGAAGAACATTGTCCATAAGGAGATTGATAGCGTGATATAATAATAGGAAAAAAGTACATTGTGTATAGTAAAAAAAAAAAAAGATATAATACCAAAACAACAATACTAGTTATCTGTGGGAGTGAAATTTTGGGGTGTTTTTATTTCTATTTATGTTCCTGCTTTTTCCAACCTTTTTTACTTAGAGTTTATATAATTTTGTACTTTCTTTAAAAGTTATTTAAGAAATAGCACTCTAGAAAGGATTATAATATCAATGGTATTAAATTAAGGAATTAGTATTTTTAAAAAATATATTTTTATTGATTTCAGAGAGAGGAAGGGAGAGGGAGAGAGATAGAAACAGCGATTATGAGAGAAGATCATTGACTGGCTGCCTCCTGCATGCTCCCTACTGGGGATTGAGCCGGCAACCTGGGCATGTGCCCTAACTTGGAATCAAACTGTGACCTCCTAGTTCATGGGTTGACACTCAACCATCGACACACTGGCTGGATAAGAATTTTTTTTAAAGGACTTAAAGCCTTTAAAAGTTAAGAACAATATATAAGAAAAGTTAATATATATGTTGGAAATGGACCTTGAGCAAGTTATTTAAATACTCCAGATCATAATTTTCTATAAACTGGGTGTTATATTACGTATCATTTGTTGACTTAAATGAAATATATATGTAAAGTGCTTATTAGTGCAATCCTACACATTGTAGCTTCTCTGCTACAGTTGTTGCCAGAATAGGAAGAGTGAGACATCAGGTGACAAGTTTAAATGGGAATACTGAGCAAAAAAAGTAATGTGAGGTAAAGAAGGTATCTTTTTAAAGTGTACTTTAAATATCTATTATTGCTAACATTCCAGATAAACCCTTTTTAAACACCTAGAAGACTCCTGTATATATCCTTTCCTATTTAGCCAGTCTACAAACCCTCCAGACTCTTCCTTCTGTCCCCATTCTGTCCTAGCTCTACATCAAGAAAAGGGCTTTCTCAGAATATAGTACAAAGTAAAGATAAAGGGTGTTAGGACTAGAACTTTTTCCCATAATGGAATAATTATACATGGGCCTCTAAGTCACAGACACATTATTTTTGATATAGGGGTCATGAAGTCCCTTTAGAAAGGTCACATAGTGAAATGTTTGATAACTGCTGTTTTAGTGTAAGAGCTTCCTAAATATGAGATTAGTGCATATTAGTGACTTAATAAAGTCAGAGCCTTCAAATAAATGGTCCTGGAAATTACCCCATTAATGCAGTTTGTCCTATGGTTACTTATGATGGTCCTTTACATAGTCTTGCTCTGTGTATTATTTCAGAAACTAAAGCATGTGTTCTCTATTAATTTGCTTACATTTTCAGAGTACATTAAGATGGCAGATCACTATGTACCAGTGCCAGGGGGACCAAACAACAACAACTATGCAAATGTTGAATTAATTCTTGATATTGCTAAAAGGATCCCAGTTCAAGTAAGAGATGCCAATGTATCCTTTAAAGCCAAATTTATACGTTGCAGCATTATTTACAATAGTCAAGATATGGAAGCAACCTAATTGTCCATCGATAGATAAATGGGTAAATAAGTGGTGCATGTATACAATGGAATATTACTCAGCCATAAAAAAAGAATGAAATCTTGCAATTTATGACAACATGGATAGAATAAGAGGGCATTATGCTAAGTAAATAAGTAAGACAGAGAAAGATAAATACCAAATAAAACTGAAACAAACTCACAAATACAGAGAACATTTTGATGATTGCCAGATGGGATGGGGGTTGGCACATCGGTGAAAAAGGAGAAGGGATTAAGACAGACAAATTGCCAATTATAAAAACAGCCATGGGGATGTAAAGTACAGCATAGGGAATATAATCAACAGTCAATAATATTGTAATAACTATGTATGGTGTCAAGTAGGTACGAGATTTACAAGGTGCTCACTTCAGAAGTTATATAAATATGTAATCATCTGAAACTAATACAATATTGTATGTCAGTTGTATTTGAAATTTTTTTAAGTTAAAAAAAGGGAAAAATGTTTATACTTTAAAGATGTTATTCAGATTCAGCACTATAGTTCATATATGAACTAATATTTACACTTGCCAGAGAAAACTATTGCATATTATGGCTTATGATGCTTCACTGTTTTAATAAACACAAAATCTGTAAGTGGTTACAGAAAACAACAACAGATTTAGTGATTTTACATTTAGGCACAAGGGGATGTCCAAAAAAGAACTTTTAATTTTATAGAAAGCATCTTTGTTGAAAATTTATAAATGCCTTCATGTGAAATATAACCAACAAGGAAAGGAAAGGTGGAAAGATGCATTTAGTCAAAATAAAGTAAACATACTACAAATAGGAGGTTTGTAAGGGTTCTCCCCCCCCCCCCCCAGTGATTAATTATTCTATCCATTTCACCTTCAAACCATTTCCAATGGAATATTCTTAGCCCAGAATATGATGGTGTATTCCCACTGGAGTATTCTTAGCCCAGAATATGGTGGTGTAGAAGTAGCTCATTCCTTCCCTATCACTTGTATGAGGAAATTTAGGGTAAGTGTTTTAAAGCCCAAAAAGAAAAAAAGCTCATGATATGTAGAGCATTATAACCACTAGATATAAAGGTTGAGTTGTATGGCCAAAGTAATTGAATCTGTGAAGGAAAACCAATATTTCTATAGAGTCTAGAAAAGGCTCTATAGAGTCTAGTTGAAAGGCTATGATTTGAATTTCCTAAAGAGCAACAAGACTAGCTGGATCTTAATATCAATTTCAACTTAGATTTGACTTCTTTAGAGGTTTTGCCACAATGGATGCTTATTGTTCTGTAAGAAGTTTGCCAAGAATTAAGCATAGAAGCGGAATTAAGTATTAGGCTGCTGTGGAGCTATTGTACCTCATGGAGTAGGGCCCAGTCTTAGTAGAGAATAATACAGTTACATGTTTGTTTTTTTCTTTTAAATATGAATTTTAAGAATGAACCATATTGTGTTCCCTTGTAGGCAGTGTGGGCTGGCTGGGGTCATGCTTCTGAGAATCCCAAGCTCCCAGAACTTCTTTTGAAAAATGGCATCGCATTCATGGGTAAGTCTTTCTGACATACTGTTTCTGTCTTTCTGTTCCTCTCTGTCAATTTTGTCCATATTCTACTCTATATTCTGCTTTTCTTCTGTTTAACATTCTCTTATTTTTCATCAGTCAGCAACTCTGAGTAACCTCTTTATTATTTTGTTTTCCCTTCCTCGCTTCTTATACCCTGCTTATGTCTCTGCATCTTGTTTTGTTTTCTGTCCCTAGGTTCTTTTCCATGAGATGTGGAGGAGGCTCTGATTTCCAAAACCCTGGTTTTAAAAATGTTGCCATTAACCTAGGAAAAGATATGGAAAACATATTTTTATATAGCAAAGATAATTGAATACTTAGGATACCCTAGCAGTGTACCCTTAAATATGAATCAGCCCCTTCACATTTAAGTATATACTAGTAGATTATACTAGGGGCCCAGTGCACCTTGAAAGGAACTGTGGGCCGCAAGGCTACGGTGGGCACAGGGGCGGGTCTTGGCCCATCCTCCTTGCCCCCGCCTAGCACCTCCTGCTGCGGTCCCTCAGCAGCGGGTGCGAGAGGTGGCTGCTAGCCCTGATTGCCCCTCAGGAGCAGGGGGAGGTGGAGAAGCCCCAAGGGGCGATTGGGGCCAGTACCGGGCGCTGGCAGCAGGTGTGAGCGGTGGGCTCTGGCACTGGCAGTGGGTGCGAGCACCAGGTGGGACCACGGCGTGCAGGAGCAAAGAATTTTCAGTAACCAACAGAGGCTCGCCCCGATGACAGTAACCGGTGCCCCATCTTGGTCTGGTGACCCCGCTCACCTGCTCCGCCATCCTGCCGCGGCCAATGCCCGCTATGTTCTGCATGTGCCCCCTGATGGTCAGCACACCTCATAGCGACCGGTTCAGTTATTCTGCCATTCCATCTATTTGCATATTAGGGTTTTATATGTATAGATTCCTGAGAGTTCTGTCTTCTGTCTTTTCTGCTCTCATATGGCAGAAAGAGAAATAGAGGTTATATGGCTCAAAGTATTTCTCTGTCTCAGAGACATTCCACAATGATGACTGTGCTTTGTAAACCCTATTAAAGTTAAATCTTCCTTTTTGGTTCTCCTAAGACCAAGGAAGGGATAATATATATATTTCAGACTTGAACACCAAAACTTAATGTAGGATATTGGTTAAAAAAATATTTTATTAATCTGGTAAAGGTGAATCATAAAGGATAATAAAATGAGAGTTAGATTGGTCAGGAATTTATTTTAGCATATATATTGAGCTCTCATTGTGTATTAAAAGCTTACTACATTAAGATCTATAAAGGGTACAAAGATGAGTTAAGACATAGTAATCCCCTTTAATCAAGTTTATGATCTCCATAATATGTAGGGGAGACAAGAAAAATACAAAAGTAATTATATAGAAGACAAATATATATGATAGAAATTAGGTCAAAATGTTATAGTCAAGCTTCTTGTTTTATTTTTTAGGTCCTCCAAGCCAGGCCATGTGGGCTTTGGGGGATAAGATTGCATCTTCCATAGTGGCACAAACTGCAGGTATCCCAACTCTTCCCTGGAGTGGCAGTGGTAAGAAACTTTCTTGTTTGTGTCTTGAAGTGCGGAAAAGTTCAGTAGATATTTGGGAATGTGGCTTGGGGCTTAAGTTTATTTGAAATGTTGGGATACTTGATAAATAGAATCCAGGTTGATAATGGTATCTTGTATCTCCAGGCTTAATTAATATACCTGTGATTTTATCATGTTTTAGGAATTTAAATTTTGTACCAGGTATACTAGATGATAAACTAGTATTTGAGTGATCTTGGGATTTAATTTGGAGAAACTCTGGGAAAACTCATGGTTCTGTGGATTCAGATCATCTCTGGGTAGGCTAGAACATTTCTCAGAGATGGACTTTGTAGGCAGAATTAGGCCTTTAGGCATTTGAACTGGCCTGGGAAGTGACCTGGATCACTAAGAACACTCAAACCCACCTCTCAAATATTTGCCTGCCAATAGTTTTTTTTTAATGTCATCCCACAATGTATTGATGATTTGCTTTTCCTGTTTAATACCATTTAACTCCTCAGTTGCCTTTGATATAGAAAATGAAATCAATAGTCATTTCTTCCAGGCATGTAGAAGGATAAAATTTTTCTCAAAATGATTTATTCTTTTTTAAAAATAATATATTTGTATTGATTTCAGAGAGGAAGGGAGAGGGAGAGATAGAAACATTAGTGATGGGAGAGAATCATTGATTGGCTGCCTCCTGCACACCCCCTACTGGGGATTGAGCCCGCAACCCTGGCATGTTCCCAAGACCGCAATTGAACATGGGACCCTTCAGTCCATAGGCTGATGCTCTATCCACTGAGCCAAACCGGCTAGGGCTAAAAATGATTTATTCTTGACACATTCCTCAAAGAGTGCCATGTGAATTATAATAGCTGATAATAATATGAACTTCCCTTTTTTTAGTACTCAAGCACAGGGGGCAGACATACACTAAAATCTTTTCCAAATGGGAGTGACCATTGTCTTGAGGCTGAACAGATTTGAACTCTTGTTACTCTAGCTTTCCAGGGGGATTGCAATATCCTCTCCAGACCTGCTGGGTCAAACAGTTTAAAATAAAAGGTTGTTGAATTTGTTCTTGTTTGAATGGAGAAGCTATAGCATTCCCCTTGTGGCTGAGTACAGGGACATTCAGGGAGCATGGAATCATGACTCTGCTGAGGCCAATAAAACTGCCATTTCCATTTCCAAGGGCTCATAAAGATTGAATTATTTCCCAGACCTCTGGCCCTGGAGCAGGCCTGAACACACAAATCGAAGGTATTTTGCCTGCTGCATTGCTGTGAGAAGCCTGACATGCTTTTTTTTCTTTCTTTTTCCTTGTATGTCCTTGTATTTTTATATGTTGCTTCCTGTTAGCTCTCCTGGATTTTTCCAGTGTAAGGTCCTGCTTACACTGGAAACCCAAGTTGTCAGGTCCTGCTGTAGGTAAATACTGTTAACCCAAGGACTGATCAGGGTTTTATGGCATCCTTCTATCTGCCATCTATCCCCAATGTGAGATCGTTTTAAAGAAGGTATAACAGAAAATTGACAAGAACAGAAGCTCTTATAGCTGCATTTAAGTCACTGTTATCTATTGTAGGTCTTCATGTGGACTGGCAAGAAAATGATTTTTCAAAACGTATCTTAAATGTTCCCCAAGAACTCTATGAAAAAGGCTATGTGAAGGATGTGGATGATGGGCTAAAGGTAGGTTATTAACTCTAGGAAGTGATGTATTTCAACTGACCAATTATATCAGGAATGTAGTGATCTGGAGCCTGGTTCATGATACAGACTCATGATGGCATTAGGGTTGTAAGATCAGGGGGTATAGTTTATACAGTGAAGAAGTGACCTACATGTAACAAAAACAATTTAAATTAGTTTTGAAGCAATCCTCTCACTTAGAACATTTCTTAGGTTGTCAAATCATTTAGTGTATATGTGGGCGAGGAGGGGCAACAAATACACTTTGTCCCTGCTTGAGTTCAGAACCAAGAAGCCAGGCAGATAGAGATCAACATGTCAGCTTTAATAGGAATAGAGAGATGTTGGTGAAAGTGGCTTAAGTATGTAGCAACAATCAGATTTGTAACTTGAATGTCAGTTAAACAGGCTCACTCACTAGTTACTTGTGATACCACAGACTTCCCTCTACAACAACATAGCTTTTACCATTCAGCTTGTTGTATGACTCAGAGCTGACAAAGAGCATATGTCCTGAGCAGTGGGCTAATCCCAAAGGGGAAAGAGGCTGAGCTATTCGTGCTCAGTTCCTCTTTCCAAACCTACCAATCACATAATTTACTCTTTTTCCCTTGGGGAGGAGTGAGGGAGTGAACCAAGAGAGGCTGAAAGTGTTACCCTATGATTATTGTCCATCCATGTAGAAACATGAATTCAAGCAAAAGGACATTCTTTCTTCAACATAATCTTTCTTTCCTCTATAGTTTTCTCCAGTTTGTTCCTCTTTCACTTTTTAACTAGTTGGGAATGTCAGGTATGCCTCTAGGTAGATGAAGAAAGAAGCTGTTTTAGAATAACACACTACTATGTCTGACTTACATGTTATAAACTCAAGAGGAACACTGAATGCTCAGCTAATTTTACTGTATTGTTTACATTTACAATTAAACATCCTGTAATGTCCTTAATAAGAATAAATATTTATAATTGAATTGCAAATGCTGTATTCTATTTGCTGTAATTTGTAAGAGTGGAAGCTTAGCTATTTTGCTTATCAATTAAAAAATTTTTGTTGTTGTTGATAATTATAAATACAAAATTATCTGGTAGAAAATTTGAAAAGCCAGATAAAAGATGATAAAACCACCCCTATTTTCTTCCAGCCATTTTTTATTTATAGATTCATAATGATAATCTTTATTAATAAATTTTCATAATATTGATAATTATAAAATTAAGTCTTGCTGTATATACTTTAATATGCTTGTTTTTTCCTTACTTAATATTGTATATAAGCGTTTTCCTTATGGCATTAAGATTCTTCTAGCATATTTTAAATGGATGACCTGTGCCTAGAGCATATATTTTTTAAAGGTCTACCTTCTTACATACTGACATTATGTGGGCTATCCTACCTTTTATCTCTTTTCTGTATTTGTGGTTGTCTCTTTAATCACTTATAACTTTATAACTCAGTGATTGAGTTCATCATGCTAACTGTTTATAAGAATAGAAGTGAATAAAGTTAAGTGAATTTTAGAAAAGATGAGACTATGATAGTAAGATTTTCATGCTTAATCTAGTGACACAGATTAAAATTTGAAATGGTGTGTTTTTTCTGGTGACACATTGTTTAGATATTGCTATACTAAACTTAAAAGATTGGAATGTCTTGATAAAGGAATGACTTGTTTATTTTGAACTTTTGGTTAACTTTTCCCCCAGTTTACTTTTTTCCTTAGCTTATTGAAATTCCTCTCTCACATTGATGTTTCTCTCTCTCCCTTCCTCTTTCTCTAAAATTTAATAAAATCCTCAGGTGAGGATTAAAAAATATGTGGGCATATGAATGCATATGCAGTCATACTTAAACATAAAGGCAATTTCTCTTGGTTCAACCAAGAGAATTATAAATATTGTCCTATTACTTCTTTTACTTAATAGTATATCTTCAAGATCTTTCTATTTTACTACATATAGGCCTATCAAATAATAGTATTCTTAAAGGGAGAATATGCCAATTTCTTTTTCCCTACTAATACCATTCTTAAACCATTTTTCTCTTGCTTCTGAAAGGCAGCAGAGGAAGTTGGGTATCCTGTAATGATCAAGGCCTCAGAAGGAGGAGGAGGAAAGGGAATCAGAAAGGTCAATAATGCAGATGACTTCCCTAACCTCTTCAGACAGGTAGAGTACAAGTTGTTTTTGTTTGAATTAACATGTATATCAGTGATATGTGATTTAACTCATGCTAGAATTTGTAAGTCCAAAAAATAGAATTATTTTCTATTATATAAAAGTCATCAGTTTTTTCAGATAGCTCTTCCCTGTATGGTGGCTCATAGAACTTTCTGTGAAAAGGAAGAGTGCATGCCTTTCTATATTTTTGTGTTCCTCTTCTTCTGGTGTTACAACGTATATGGTGTGGTTAACTCCTGATTGGGATGCTCTTGGCTTGGTCAGGCCCAGACTCTCTCATTGACTTTACTTTAATTCAAAGTGACTGTGGGTTCCTGAGTTTCTACCCTGCTGGCCCAGCAGAATACATCCTAGCCTGTGCTGCATGGCCACCGTACCAGGGCACAGGAATCTTATGGCAGGCTCATGTTCTGTGAGAACTGAGAATGGCTCAGAAAAGCTAACCTAGGGTCTCTTTCTGACTACCCATCCGATTAGCTAATTTGATGTGGCAAAACTACAGGTTGGTTGTGAAAGCCAGATATGTTCTCTTTTCAGAATCCTAGAGAATTGGGAGATAGGAGTCTCTTTTTCCCTGTCCTCAGAGTTACCCTCACATAATTGACTCACTTTTTTTCTCCTTCGATACCCAGAAAAAGGTGTCAGGAAAAGGCAAATTGGGACACATTCTGGCCTTTCCACTCTGCTAGCTCCCCACTTTTTCTTATTTATCCCTGGCCACCTTTTATTTGCCCTCCTTTATTTTTTTTAAAAAAAGTCATTCAGTAGCAAATTTATTGCTTTCTTATCATGGGCTAAAGAGAAAAAGTCTATGAACTGGGGATCCCATGATTTGATATACTCAATAAAGAAGGTGATAAAGATATTATTTTGCTACATTACCTTTTTTTGAATGTCAGAATTTGAATATTACTTGTCTTTTTCTTTACATGCCTTCTATAATAATTCCAATTTCATAGGTATTTCAGTGCCTTATGGAGTCTAAAGAAAAGGCCTTTTGCTCTTAGCAAAAGAAAAAGCATGTTAATTAAAAATATATTTTATTTTATTTCTTATTGTTGATAGTATTACAAGATAGTAAGCACAGATTCAGAAAACACTATGATACCTGTAGGACAAATACAGAGAAAACTACATTTAAGCTTATCTGAGCAAATCTGCCACTTCATTCCAATAAAAAGAGAGAATGAAAAAGAAAATCTTAAAGCAACTGGGAAAAAAGATTAGTTTCAAAGGAGTAACAATAAGATTAATACCTGACATCTCAGTAGAAACAATAGAAGCCAGAAAATATTGGGATGTCTTTAAAATATTGAAAGAAAATAATTGCCAGTACAGAATTCTGTATCCAGTGACAATATGCTTCAAAATTGCAAATGAAAGGTCTTTGACTATAACAATACTGTATATTCTATAATGTAAACCAGGAGAGCATCTAGTCTGGAGCAAGTTGTACATTTAGCTGTTTGGAATTGATGATAGTACTTTGCCCTTTTGTGGAATTTGTGTGTGTGTGTGTGTGTGTGTTTTCAAAATATTTTGTTCTTTACCTTTGTAATACACTGGGCTTTCATATTTATCAATTAATATCCTATATAATAAAAGGCTATTATGCAAATTGTCCCCTCAGGCAGGATTTCAACCCACAGGGAGTTTGACCAGGGAGCTGGGCTGGCCTGCGGCCCCTCCTCCTGGCCAGCCCTGCCCCCAATTGGGCCCTCCCAGCCCAATAGGGAGCGGGGCCAGCCGGCCAACCTCCCGCATTCCCTCCCCATCCTCCCTCCCCCTGGGCCGCCAGATCCCACCTGTGCACGAATTTGTGCACCGGACTTCTAGTTGATCATATAATTAAGAATGCAGTCTCTTGAAAAGATGAGGACATGAACTTTAGTTTATTCATTTTTGTATTCCTACTGATTAATGTGGTCCCTGACACTTCCAGGCATCTGCCTGTTGAAACTAAAGCAATTTATCAGGATAGAAAAAAATGCTCACCACTAAAAAATTGTTTTCTTTTCTTTTCTAATACAGGTTCAAGCTGAAGTCCCCGGATCTCCTATATTTGTGATGAGACTAGCCAAACAATCTCGTCATCTGGAGGTGCAGATCTTAGCAGATCAGTATGGCAATGCTATCTCTTTGTTTGGTCGTGATTGCTCTGTACAGCGTAGGCATCAGAAGATTATTGAAGAGGCACCTGCTGCTATTGCTACTCCAGCAGTATTCGAACATATGGAACAGGTATTAATGTGAAAAAGTCTAATGTGTGTTTTCTCACACAGAACTATACTCATTCAATTCAGTATCAATCTGAGAATAGTAGAATTTCTTGCATGGATTCTGGATAATTGATAAGTTAATATTTTTTTCCAGTAGAAATAATTCTTCTGTCTCCCTCTAGGAAAGCTGCCAATGAAATTTCAAGCTCTAAATTAGTTAACCCTTTTGAAAAAAAAAATCAGTGTACTATTTTGAGTAGGAATAAAGAAGAGAAATGTTTTGGGATTTTTAATCTTATAATTTGATTTTTTTAACAAGCTCATGATAAGCAGATAGCTCATTTTTTAAGACTGATTATTGTTGAGTCCTAAGACAAATTTATTCAAATTCATTTTTTCTTTAAAGGTCCTCTAAGTATCTTTAAAGTTTATATATTCTATGTTTTTGTATAGAAAAGAATCTCTCAGCATCTTACAGGTCCCTTGGAAATAGTTATAGTTTAGGGGTCTAATTTCTGGAACTGTAATTCAGTCTTCATCTTTTTTTATTTTAAATAAGTCTTTATTGTTCAGATTATTACAGTTGTACCTCTTTTTTCTCCCCATAGCTCCCCTCCACCCGGTTCCCACCCTCCCATGCCCTTATCTCCCCACACTGTCCTTGTCCATAGGTGTTCAATTTTTGTCCAGTCTCTTCCCGAACCCCCCACATCCTCTTCCCCCCAAGAATTGTCAGTTCACTCCCTTTCTATGCCCCTGATTCTATTATATTCACCAGTTTATTCTGTTCATTAGATTTTTTTATTCACTAGATTTTTAGATTCACTTGTTGATAGATATGTATTTGTCACTTTGTTGTTCATAATTTTTATCTTTACCTTTTTCTTCTTCTTCCTCTTCTTAAAGAATACCCTTCAGCATTTCATATAATACTGGTTTGGCAGTGATGAACTCCATTAGCTTTTTCTTATCTGTGAAGCTCTTTATCTGACCTTCAATTCTGAATGATAGCTTTGCTGGGTAGAGTAATCTTGGTTTTAGGTTCTTGCTATTCATCACTTTGAATATTTCTTGCCACTCCCATCTGGCCTGCATAGTTTCTGTTGAGAAATCAGCTGACAGTTATATGGATACTCCCTTGTAGGTAACTAACTGTTTTTCTCTTGCTGCTGTTAATATTCTCTCTCTGTCTTTTGCCCTTGGCATTTTAATTATGATGTGTCTTGGTGTGGTCCTCTTTGGATTCCTCTTGTTTGGGGTTCTGTGCGCTTCCTGGACTTGTAAGTCTATTTCTTTCACCAGGTAGGGGAAGTTTTCTGTCATTGTTTCTTCAAATAGGTTTTCAATATCTTGCTCTCTCTCTTCTTCTGACACCCCCATAATTCGGATGTTGGTACACTTGAAGTTGTCCCAGAGGCTCCTTATACTATCTTCATATTTTTGGATTCTTTTTTTCTTTTTTCTTTTCTGGTTGGGTGTTTCTTGCTTCTTTGTATTTCAAATCTTTGACTTGATTCTTGGGATTCTCTAGTCTGCTATTGGATCCCTGTATATTATTCTTTATTTCAATCAGTGTATGCTTAATTTCTAATTGTTCCTTTTTTATATCCTTGAGGGTTTCACTAAATTTCTCAGAGGTATCTAGAAGATTCTTGAGTAACCTTATAACCGTGGTTTTGAACTCTATATGCAGTAGTTTGCTTTCCTCCATTTCTTTCATATGTGACCTGTTTCTTTGTCTCCACATTTTGGCTGCTTCCCTGTGTTGATAGAGTGGCTTTGTGTGCTAGGTGTCTTATAGGGCCCAGTGGCTCAGCCTCCCCAGTCACCGGAGGTGGATGCTCTTGGTGCACCCCTGTGTTGGCTGTGTGCACAGTCTTGTAGTTAAGACTTGAATGCTGTTGGTATCACTGGGCGGAATTGACCTCCAGACCAATTGGCTGTGAGGACCAGTTGTGTCTACAATGGGAGAACTGCTGTGCTAGAAACACCCTTATGGGGCAGGACTTGCTTCAGTGGGGCTTTGGTGCTCACTGAGTCTGCCCCCTGAGTGTGTCTCATGGATCTGAAGAGTTGTAATCTGGTGTGGTCTCACTTTGACCACTGGGTGCACTGGTTCTTGGATCTCGAAGGAGGTGCAAAGTCAGCCACTGCCTGAGGCCACCCAGCAGGAGCTACAGAGAGATCTGCAGATTCCTCCTCTTAGTTTGGGATTTGGAGTTGCCCAGATGAGGTGCAGCTGTGAAGCAATGCAGGCTGCTGATGAGCCTTAGGCCTTCTTTTGGAAGCTCTGGGGTTCTTTGACCCAGCTGCAGTTTGTTAGGTTAGGTTGCAAAAGGCCAGGCCATTCATATGCAAATGCCTCTGCGCACAGCTTGGGTGGGGTTGTAAATTGAGTGAGGTGTGGTCTCAGGGAGTCACGGGGCGTTGCAAGCTGCAATGGTTGCCCGTTGGCCCTGCCCCGGATAGGTCCCTGGGTCTCTGTGTCCCATGGCCCCGTGTAGGACACACTGCGACCACCTCTGAGAGAAAGCTGCCCTTGTGTTCCGGTCTGATGCCAGACAGTCCAGTTTCTCCCCATATGAGTCTGGTTCCCCAGAGTCTCGCCCAGTACTGGAATTCAGAGCAGTCGGGAGTTTGTATTTCCCTCCCGATTGAAAAAGACCACAGCGTACCCAGTTGCCAGCCCATTTCTGCACGCATGCCTCCGTACCTTTGCTCTTCCGCACCTCTGCACCTCCTACCAGTCTAGATGCGCTTTTCTCTTTCCTTCTTGTAGAACTTCCAC
Source organism: Cnephaeus nilssonii (assembly GCF_951640355.1). Taxonomy (NCBI): domain Eukaryota; kingdom Metazoa; phylum Chordata; class Mammalia; order Chiroptera; family Vespertilionidae; genus Cnephaeus; species Cnephaeus nilssonii. Next base: position 23,295,883 of record NC_137090.1, on the reverse strand, counting down.
TCAGCCAGCCTTTCCGTGGTTCTGGATGCTATCCGTTTTTTCTTTTAGTTGTAGTTTTGATGTTGTTGTGCGAGACAGCAAGTTCAGGTATTTGCCTATGCTGCCATCTTGGTTCCTCTATCTCAGTCTTCATCTTATCAGAGATATATTTTTATCTTTTTTCTCCTGAATTCCAAACAAGCTAAATATGTGAAAGTTTATCCTGATGTGTGTGTGTGTGTGTGTGTGTGTGTGTGTGTGTGTGTATGTGTGCATGCACATGTTAAGACACATTATTTAACTGGTGTAAGAGGATCTCAAAATACTGTGGCTTAAACAAGGTATACGTTCTATTTCTCTGTCATCTTAGTTCTAGATGAGCTGGTGCCAGAGACCTAGGTTTATTGCTCTGCCATTCACTAGGAGAAGGATCAGCAAACTACAGTTTGCAAGACAAATCCAACCTGCCACCTGCTTTTGCAAGGAAAATTTTATTGGAATACACCCATACTCATTTATTTATGTATTATCTATGGTTGCTTTATCACTGCAGTGACAGAGTTGAGTAGTTGTGACAGAGACTATATGGCCCACTAAGCTGAAAATAATTGTTATCTGACCTTTTCCCAAAAAAGTTTGCCCACCTTTGCCCTAGGGTGTCATCATCTTCATGATTAAGCTACCTCACAAGAGTATGTCCAATATTGTAGTCTGGGGAGTAGGGAAGAAGACAACGGAGGGCAAACATATAAAAATGTGATCTAGAAGTCCCTCCAATTACTTTTGCTCACATTGCATTGGACAAATTCAGTTATACAATCACACATAGCTGTAAGGGAAGTTAGGAATTGTAGTCATCAACTGGGTGGCCATATTCCTAGTTGCAATTTAGGAGATTTTATTACTTAAATGGATGAGGGAGAAAATTACTGGAGAGCAGTTAATAATCTGTGCCTCAGTCTGATCCTCTGGCTACCCATTATCCTTTCATACCCTTTTTCTCATTTTTAGAACATACTTAGCCTTTTCCCCAAAGAAGACAGCTCAAAGTCCAAAATCTCTGAAACTCTCCATAAATGTACAAGTGGCTTTTCGCCATGTACCCAGTATACAGTAGTGGAATAGAAACAGGATAAACTCCCATTTGGAAAAAAGAGGAATGAAAAATATATCGTAATCATTGGTCCATAGCAGTTATCAGATCCTTCTAGGCAGGAATTTTGATGAATTCCTGCTATGTAGTGGAGTAATAATACCTCATTAACTCTCTGGATGCCCCTGGTTCTGGTCTCAAAGCAAATCCCTTGCCTGTCCTCCCTCAAGGCACCTGGCTTTGTTCTCTGGAAAGTTATTCCTTGTGTTGTTTTCTCTGTGACTGGGCTTTGGAGACTGTACTCTCTTTGGTAGAGCTTTCACAGCTCACTTCCTGCTGGGGCAGGATTGGGGCCACAAAGATTATTCCAATGATCAGTCACAGGTTCTTGAAGGCCAGGTTTGTGGTTTGTTTAAAATTACAATTCTTTTAAAACTTAGTATGTTTCTGGACTATTCCCTTCCAGTCAGCTTCAGGTAGGACTAACCACACCCCAAGATTTTTAGATATAGTAACTTTTTCTCTTTTATTTGATCTTTGACACTGGCGCTTTAGGGTGAAAATCTAATTTTCTGGTTTGGGGATACAAAAGTAGTTGAATTTTTCACATTCTGACTTTCTATTTTTCTTAGGGCTTAGTTGGGGTGTTGTCCACCTTGGAAGTTATTGTAGGACACCACTTACCAAATGTTTTGTTATGCCTAACAAGGAGGCCACCAGCTTTCAGTCTGAAATATCTGTGCTCTAGCTACCCATTACCCTATGTGTTGCTGCTAAGCCAACAACACATTTTAATATTTTTAAATAGCAGGATTCTACCTGAATGTAATAATTTCTATAGTAATTAGGGTGCAGGTTAAGCTGTTGTAATAAAGAGATCCAAAAAATGCGACCCAGATAAGATAGAAGTTTATTTTTTTCTTCCCATCATAAGTTGAGATGAGCTCTGCAAGGATGGCGGGAAGTTCGGTTCCACGAGGCCATCTTGGAATTCCGGTTCCTTCTGTTTTGTTCTGCTATTCTTAGTATAGTCTCATCCGTGTGGTTGAAACTAGCTTGTACTGTCATGAAGTGGAACAGCCAGAATAGAGAACAAGCACTTCCTTTTTAAAACATGATTCAGGAATTAGGTATATCACTCACCAATGCTGACATTACTTTGGTCAAAACTTAGTCACTAAGTGTAAGAGAGGTTGAGAAACCTAGTCTCTAGATGGGCAGCCATATTTTAGGAAGAACGTTAGGAATACTAGAAACCAGGGCATAGTGGGAAAATCTGCCACACTCTTTTTTTTCCCTGCGTGTACCTATAGGGCTGAGGTTGCCTGTGATCCCAAATGATGAAAAACACTGTTTTCCTTGAACTTTGAATTGAGTTTGTCATTCGTGTCCAGGATTTTCTGTAATAACCAGAGGGTGAAATTCACTCTAATGCAGCCGTTGCCAACCAGTGGTCCGCAGACCACTTGTGGTCCTTGAGGTCCGAAAGGTTGGTGACCACTGGTTTAAGGAAACCTTTGGAGCAGCAGTCACCAACCGGTGGTCCATGGACCACTGGTGGTCTGTGAGGTCCGAAAGGTTGGCGACCGCTGCTCTAATGTGTATAAAAGCCTTTGATGGCTCTTATAAACACTAGATATTTGAGTCAGGGAGAGGCTATATAGATAAGCAGTGGTCCACCAGCTGGACAAGGTGAAATACTCATGTTTTTCCATCTTTCTTCTTTGAGTGTGCGGTGAAACTTGCCAAAATGGTTGGCTATGTGAGTGCGGGGACTGTGGAATACCTCTACAGCCAGGATGGCAGCTTCTACTTTCTGGAACTAAACCCTCGGCTACAGGTGGAGCACCCTTGTACAGAGATGGTGGCTGATGTCAATCTCCCTGCAGCACAACTCCAGGTGAATCACCCTGATCGAGGCTCCAAGAGTTGCCTAGAAAATGTCAGATGCCTGAAAAACTGGTTTAGCCTGTGTCTGATAAGAGAAGAATGCCTCCTATCTGATTCTCATCTAATGTTCATACTATATGGGTTGTGATGTGTGGATTGGTTTTCCTCATGTGGTACAAATCTAGGAATATTATCATACTTTATTTTTTTTTAGATACGTGCTGGTGAGGGGAGGAGGGGGGAAGGCAATGGCAGGAGTGTGCTCCCTGGAGGTAGAGCACCTTATATTTTCTAGCCAGACACATCTGGTAAAAACTGTCATTTTAGAAAGAAACTTAAAAAAAGAATGCTTTACTTAATTGTTTTAATTATAGAAAACTTTACAACTTTGTAATTGGCCTCTACTCCTTTTACTAGTGTTCTCTATTGAAGCAGCTCCACAGCAGAGTGGTGGTCGGGGGTTTCTGGGCAACAGTGTGGCAGCACCCATTTGTTTTTATAATGTTTAAAGTGCTAGCTGTCAGTATTATTTTATCTATTCATCCCAGAAAACAAATGTTATGGGAAGCAGTAATAGCTAATGATGAAGTTTGATAGTATTTGTATCTAACATATTCTTTGCCCATATTGTTAACCCCTTCTGAGTTCCTATTAAGGACTAAATATTTATTTATTTACTAGAGGCCTGGTGCACGAAATTCGTGCACGGGGTGGGTGTGTCCCTCAGCCCAGCCTGCACCCTCTCCAATCTGGGACCCCTTGAGGGATGTCCGACTGCCCGTTTAGGCACGATCGGGCCTAAACGGGCAGTCGGACATCCCTCTCACAATCCAGGACTGCTGGGTCCCAACTGCTCACCTGCCTGCCTTCCTGATTGCCCCTAACCGCTTCTGCCTGCCAGCCTGATCACCCTCTAACCACTCCCCTGCCAGCCTGATTGATGCTTAACTGCTCCCCTGCCAGCCTGATTGCCCCTAACTGCCCTCCCCTGAAGACCTGGTCCCCCCCAACTGCCCTTCCCTGCAGGTCCGGTCGCTCCCAACTTCCCTCCCCTGCAGGCCTGGTCACTGCTAACTGCCCTCCCCTGCAGGCTTGATTGCCCCCAGCTGCGCTCCCTTGCAGGCCTGGTCCCTCCCAACTGCCCTTCCCTGCTGGCCATCTTGTGGTGGCCATCTTGTGTGTTGGAGTGATGGTCAATTTGCATATTACTCTTTATTAGATAGGATTTCTTACAGTGGTTTCTGGGGATAATTATGAGATGAACTTTTTAGCTGTCTAAATTTCTTGGATTGCCACTGATATTGACACTTCCTTTGGATATTTTTATTCTGATCCATTGATGCAGAAATGATAATAGAGAGAAACTCATGTCTATTACATTAGGAACTTGGGGACTTTTTTAGTAGCAGGGGACTTTTTTAGTAGCAGTGGAAAGTATTTAGCATTGTGTAGTGACATATTTTAAGTAACTTAGAGTTTCTTCTTTGTTGATTTTAGAATACAGGTTATAAAAATAGAATGTTTTAGGTGGTGGCTACTAAAATGAAAAATCTTACAAGTAAGCGATAGCCTCCACATTTTAAGGAAAGTAACTGTGAAAAATGAGTGCTATGTGTTTTATTACCTTTCAGATTGCCATGGGGATCCCTCTGTACAGAATCAAGGATATTCGTATGATGTATGGGGTATCTCCCTGGGGTGATGCTCCCATTGATTTTGAAAATTCTGCTCATGTTCCTTGCCCAAGAGGCCACGTTATTGCTGCTCGGATCACTAGTGAAAATCCAGATGAGGTAACCCATCACTTAAAAGGTTTACACTTTTCCCCTGTGAACTTTATTATGAAGATGGTACCTGAGGGCTATGCTTCTGAAATATTTGGGACTTCTGCTGGAGGGGGGAATTTATAGAGGTTTAATCAGAGCCGACAAAGAAGTGATCACTGCTCCACTGGTCATTTCATCCTACTATAGTCAATATAGAGTCCTCAGTAGCATTGGACGTTGGCTCTCAAGCCTTTATGATTTTTGTGCATCATTTCTGCTTTTATGTGCAATTACCACAGAGCCTAAACAGTAAATATATAAATGTCCTCTTCCTGGGAAATATAACATGGTCTCTCATATTCTTCATTCTCTAACAGGGTTTTAAGCCCAGCTCAGGAACAGTTCAGGAACTGAATTTCCGCAGCAATAAGAATGTATGGGGTTATTTCAGTGTTGCTGCTGCAGGGGGACTTCATGAATTTGCTGATTCTCAGTTTGGTCACTGCTTTTCCTGGGGAGAAAACAGAGAGGAAGCAATTTCGTGAGTACAGTAGCATTTGATTACATTTAAAAAAATAAATCTGTGCTAATCTTCAGTGAAGGTGTGGGTATAGGCAGGGAACCATTTATCTGCTATAAAAGTATTAATATGGACAACCTTTTTAAGAAGAATACTTTCAGTTATACTGGTATTCATGTGTGTTAAAATATGCAGTGTTTGGCAGATGTTTTTCAGTTTGTTGTTCAAGCCTTTTTAAGTATTTTTGCTTTCAAATACATATATTTTTATTTTAGTTTAGTTATTTTAGTTTAGTTATGTTTTTATTGAATTTAGAGAAAGAGGAAGGGAGAGGGAGAGATAGACAGAAACATCCATGAGAGAGAAACATCATCAATCAGCTGCCTCCTACACGCCCGCAACCCCGGCATGTACCCGGACCAGGAATCAAACCCGTGACCTCTTGGTCAACCACTGAGCCACACTGACTGGGCTCACATATTTTTGACAAATTTATAAAGTTGATTGCTTTAAACATATCATTTTCCCATGTTGCTGTAGGGAGGTAGATTCTTGACCAAGAATTTGGCATTCTATAAATCATAGAAAGACCTGTTATTAGTCATCAAACTAAAGCTGTAGCTGTAAATGTCCCATAGTCATTTAAAATAATAAAATTAAACTGCTTGTTACATGCAAAGGACATAAAGGAACTGTCCCCATTGCTTATAGAAGAGACCTCATTCTGCTATGAAATATACTAGTACACACAGCTTATCCAAATGTAACTGGTATATTGTAAGGGTTATTGGTTAATATTATATTAGACATAAACATTAAATATTAAATTAGCAATTTTGCTTGCCTAAAAATAGGGCTCTAGGAGATAATTTTGACAGTTTAGATATTTTAGAATATTTATCTAAAATTGAACTATTTTTTGTCTATTTCCTTATATCAAGCATCTAATACCATTCCTTTGATCTTTGGACTGTATACATAGACTAGTAGTCAATAAGTATTAATAATGTTGTTTTTTAACAGTGTTTTTGTAAGTAGGGAAGTCTCAATTTTTCTCAGTTTTGACCTCTATGATTCTCCCCATTTATTCAAAACTATAAGTAGAGAGGGAGTGAGGGCTTGGGTGGAAGGGTCAAAGGGGGAGAAAATGAGCGACATCTGTAATAGTGTCAACAATAAAGACTTGCAGCCCTGGTTGGTGTGGCCCAGTGGATAGTGTGTCATTGACTCACGCACCTAAGGGTCACCTGTTCGATTCCCGGTCAAGGGCACATACCTGGGTTGAAGCTTTGATCTCTGGCCCCAGTCGGGCACATGTGAGAGGCATCCAATTGATGTGTCTCTCTCACATCAATGGTTCTCTCTCTCTCTCTCTCTCTCCCTCCCTTTTTCCCTTCCACTCTCTAAAATTCAATATCCTCTGGTGAGGATTAATAGTAAAAATAAAATAAATAAATAAATAAAATGGCTTCCTGAACGGTTGGGGGAAAGTAAAACTTTAAGTAGAGTTTTTCCAAATTAAATCAATGCTACCAGAAAAAATAGTTGGTATAAAGTTGCCCCCCCCCTTTTTATTACAGTCATCTCTTGTTTTACCAAAGTGAAGAAGGTTTATGCTAGAGTTTGCAAATTGTAATTCAATCAAACACATGGTGGCCTTCCAAATAGTCACAGCCACACATGTGTTTGATTGGCTTATAGGATGCTAATGTATTAAAAAATGCCAATATTTAAAAATTGGTAGATTAAATATGTGGATTTCTGCCTTCTTTTTAAAAATGGGACGGTAATGACAACATTGGTTTTATGTTCCACTTGGCAAAAGTTAGCTAAACCTCTGTGTGGCTGCTTCTTTTAGAGGAAACATGAATTCTCTAGTGCACACAGTCTGCCTACTCATTTACATTCTCAGAATAAACGAGACATCCCTCTGTTGGTATTTAGGTTTATAGTCCTGTTTAGGCAGACTGCTAAGTATTTTCTACAGGACATGTCCTATCTCTTGGTCTAGAAGCCTTGCTCTTTACTTCCTGACTTGCTCTGTATACTATATAATAAAAGCCTAATATGCAAATCGACCTAATGGCTAAACTACTGGTGGGAATGACTGGTTGCCATGATGCACACTGACCACCAGGGGGCAGTTGCTCAACGCAGGAGTTGCCCCCAGCCCACAGGCCCCAGGTTGGCCAAGGTTGGTGCCAGCGGGGGCAGGGGGGCTCTGATCGCTCTGCCAGTCTCCCCACAGATCGGCCCTGGTTGCCGGCCAGGCCTAGGGACCCTACTGATGCACCAATTTCATGCATCAGGCCTCTAGTATTTCTCTAACTAGGTGTAAGTTAACTATGTTAACTTTTAGCATATTAAAAATATGGTCTTGACAATAAGCTTGCTTCTTGACTTCATGCCAAAAGTTCATCCCTCAGCTCAGAGTTTGTTTCTTTCTTACTTATATCTTTTCTTACTCATAACATTCATAATATTCTTGTTCTCTAGAATAGCCCCAACCTATATTTCCAGCATTATTTCCCATACATCGTAATCTAAATACCATGAGAACAGGACCATGTCTGTTTGTTGCTGCTGTATCCTCTGAACATAGTAAGTGTTCAGTAAATGTTTATTAAATGGATGGATTTGCCACTAGTTCCTGTCCTCATACCCTTTGCTTCAATCATAATGTTCTCTGAACACAACCCATATTTTCTTCCTTCTTTCCCTTTGTTCTTGATATTCTGTCTATTTATTCATTCACTCCATTCAAAAAAATACTTGCTGAATATATGGCAATACAACAAGGACCAAAATAGGGTCTCTGCTTTCATGGAGCTTGAGAATCCAGAGGGTGAGAGGCAAATAAACAGTTAAACACAATGTAATAAGTTGCTATCTTATGATAATGGGATTACATAATGGTGGTACAGGAACATATAGCTAAGTCAGCTAACTCAGTCTAGAGAGGGTCAGGGAAGGTTTCTCAGAAGGAAATGGCATCTGGACTAATATATAAGAAGTATATAGGAATAAGCTAGGCCAAAAGAGGACAGAGAGAGGAAAGCAGAGATGGGAAACTAAATAATGTTCTAGGCTGAGGAATTGCCTGGACCACATGGAATAATATTCCTATCACAGTCATATTCCCAGGTATACTTTCATTCCATGTCAGATTCCACATTCTTCATGAAATCATAGGAAGGTGGATATTGTCCTTTCTTAGAACTTCTCCAGCACTTGGCTTATATCTCTCTACTTATGATATTCTGCCATATATTTTGAAAGCAATTACTGTATCTATATTCTCTCTCCCTTATGAGCCTAGTATGTGCCTTGGGTCTGTGAGGTGCATAATACGTTGAAGTAAAGACATGTTCTGTGCAGGGCAGACACTGGGCAAAAATAAACAGGAAAAATCCCCAGGGTAATTGAAATTCTATTAAGATTAGATCACTTGACACTTGATTGGGAAGTAATAAAAGTAATGAGTGGTCATTTCACAAACATCTAAAAGGCAGCTTTAAAAAACACACCACTGTCACATGAAGTGTTAGGCTGATACCTGACTATATCTGGCTAGTTGCTCATTGTATGGAAATTTTTAAGGTATGAGAAGGTGTCAAAATTCATTAAACAGTATACTTAAAAATAAGTATATTTTATTCTATGTAAATTATAGCTTAATAAAATAAGGTTTTAAGGAGAGGAAAATTATGCTCTAATTCTAGTTAGCAATCAATAAATGAATGGAATGATGGAACCTAGGAAGTGAAAGCTGAGGGTGGTTTGCATATAATTTGTTTTGTCCTCCATATAATGAAATGCATGTGATTTGCTGATGCACTTAAGATAATGCCAGTCAGAATTCATAAGTTTACTGACTTCTTGAAAATCATCCCATCTGGAATGCATGTGAATGAGCACACTTATATTTACACCCTCATTTGTTCTTAGAGCTGTCTGTCCCTCTCCCCTCCCTTCTAAGACTCCAAAGGAATGAAACAGTTCTTTAAAATGATGGAAATTTCAACACTGAAACGTTTGTTGCTGAAACAGATCTGCTTCTGTTCTCCCAGAAACATGGTGGTGGCTTTGAAGGAGCTATCTATTCGGGGTGACTTTCGAACTACAGTTGAATACCTGATCAAATTGTTGGAGACGGAAAGCTTTCAGTTGAATAGAATTGACACTGGCTGGCTGGACAGACTGATAGCAGAAAAAGTACAGGTGTGTATTTCTCCATTTGCACAAACAGCTTCTAGGATTGGGTTTTTATAGGTCTGTGGTGTGATCAGTCTATGTCACTAGATAAAATTTATCTGATTCTAATGTAAATGGTTCTTGATCTACGTGGAAAAAACCTAGGAGCCAGTGTAATTAACACTGTAAGAGTTCTTGTGCCTGTGTTACACCGTCATTTTACATGTTCTAATATTACTTTCTGGGGTATATTTGAAGAGAGGCATATAGGGATTGAGATCCTTTCTCTTTCCTCATTTGATGTTAAGTCTGGCTTAGAGTTACCAATTCTTACATCTGTTTAACAGATGCTGATGAGAGGGGCCTCATCTGACGCAACAGTTACTTCTTGTTCCTGAATTTCAGGGCTCTTCTAAATTACCCAGATTTTTGTTAAAATCATTAGATTCAATTAAATTATCTAAATGTCCAAATTTTGGTTATATATCATTTTTCTTTGAGATTATCAGTAGTCAAATCTCTGTTCCTTTTTGAGTTTATTTCTGACAAATGCTTGTTTTTGAGCAGCTCTTTGATTGGTTCAATAGAAATCTTAGAGTGAAGGGAGAGTTGTTTCTCATCTCTATTCAAATGAGGCCTCTATTCAGATTCTAAAATAAATGTGTTTGTAGCTCAAAAAATCATTTGGGCAATAAGGACTCCATCCATTCTCAATGCTAGCTATATCTTCACAGAAAATTTGAGCCCTATTTAAATTGAGGGGCCATGGTGCCAAGTGACTGTGCTTTATATTATCTGCCCTATTTTTCTTCCTTTCAGGCAGAGCGACCTGACACCATGTTGGGAGTTGTGTGTGGGGCTCTCCATGTGGCTGATGTGAGCCTGCGGAATAGCGTCTCTAACTTCCTTCACTCCTTAGAAAGGTAGGCTTTGTTTCTCCTTGGCTGTGCAAGTTAATCAGTGGACCTGAGTACAGGACTGAAGTTCAAAGACCCATTTATTCTTTTCCCTGTTTCTGGCAGCTTATGAGTGTTACCTGTTATTCACTGACCATGGGGACAGGAAAAGGGATGTACGGATTATGACAAATTATTGTGGGACTTTACTGTGGATTCTAGAAATTAGCTTAACCTGCAGTTAGAATGGATTGCTTTTAAAAAACTAGAATCCTGTTAAAATAAACATTCTGTCCAGTACAAGAATCAAATCTCTCTATACCCTAATGATGAAAATCTGCGTGTTCTCTCTAGCATTGAGCCCTGAGATTTCACAGTTATCCAAGTCTTATGATAAATATCTTTCACTTTGTTACTCTGATGCACTAAAACCTTCAGCAGCTCACATTACCCTTATGTTCAAATCTAAATCCATCAGTGTGACTTTTAACTTCCTATATACTTTGGCCTCTTTTTATCAGTCCAGTCTTACTAATTTCTGTTTCTCAACATGCAATCTCTACCTAGTTAAGTGGTTTCCCTACTAGTGTATAAATATGTTGTACATAATCTCTTATACAAGCTCCCCTGCTCTTTAATGTTATTTTCATTTATTCTTAAAACTTGTATTTTGAAATAATTTTGGACTTATAGAAGAGTTGCATGAATAGTCCAAACAACTACTATATTCTTTGCCCAGATTCACCAATTATTAACAACTTGCCTTACTTGCTCTACCACTTCTTCTCTTTATTATTATCAGAAGTCTTTCTTGATAATGTTTCCTGCTTGACGATGAACTTTCTTTCCCCCTCCACCCAGCCATACACTACTGCTTTTTCTTTAAGACCCCAAATAAAACTCCAGTTGATAGGAGTAGATTAGGGTTGTTCATTCTGGAGCCTTTTTCTTTTTTTCTAAGTTTTATTTATTAAGAACAGGTGATATATTCACATGATTCCAAATTCAAAAGGCACTAAAGGCATATTGTGAAAATTCTTCTTATCTCTGTTCCCTGTCCACCCAGTTTCCTTCTCAGTAGTCAACCCAAGTTACCAGTTTCTTCTCTAACCTTCCAGATATTGTAAATTTATATAAACACCAGAGGCCCGGTGCACGAATTTGTGCACCTGCGGGGTCGGGCTAAAACTGGCTCTCCAACATCCCCCAAGGGGTCCCGGATTGCGAGAGGGTGCAGGCCAGGCCAAGGGACCCCACTGGTACATGATCGGGGCCGGGGAGGGACATGGGAGGTTGGCCAGCCAGGGAGGGCTCCAGGGCATGTCCAGCCATCTCGCTCAGTCCCAATTGTCTGGACCCCAGCAGCAAGCTAACCTACCAGTCGGAGCGTCTACCCCCTGGTGGTCAGTGCACGTCATAGTGAGCAGTTGAGCGGCCTTAGCATATCATTAGCATGTTGCGCTTTGATTGATTGAATGGCCAACCGGTCGACCAGACACTTAGCATATTAGGCTTTTATTATCTACTAGAGGCCCGGTGCACGGAATTCATGCACGGGTGTGTGTGTGTGTGTCCCTCAGCCCAGCCTGCACCCTCTCTAGTCTAGGACCCCTCAACTGGGATTGGGCCTAAACGGGCAGTCGGACATCCTCTCACAATCCTGACTCCCAACCACTCGCCTGCCTGCCTGCCTGATTGCCTCTAATCACTTCTGCCTGCCAGCCTGATCACCCCCTAACCACTCCCCTGCCAGACTGATCAATGCCTAACTGCTCCCCTGCCGGCCCGATTGCCCCTAACTACCCTCCTGTGTCAGCCTGGTCACCCCTAACTGCCCTCCCCTGCCAGCCTGGTGGCCCCTACCTGTCCTCTCCTGCCAGCCTGGTCGCCCCTAACTGTCCTCCCCTGCAGGCCTGGTCGCCCCCAACCCCCAACTGCCCTCCCCTGCTGACCCGGTCACCCCTAACTGCCCTACCTTGCCAGCCTGGTCGCCTCTAATTGCCCTCCCCTGCAGGCCTGGTCGCCCCCAACTGCCCTCACTGCAGGCCTTGTCCCTCCCACTCCCCTCCCCTGCAGGCCTGGTCCCCCCCAACTGCCCTCCCCTGCAGGTCTGGTTGCTCCCAACTGCCCTCCCCTGCAGGCCTGGTTGCCCCTAACTGCCCTCCCCTGCCGGCCCAGTCACCCCTAACTGCCCTCCCCTGCCGGCCTGGTCCCCCCCAACTGCCCTCCCCTGCAGGCCTGATGACCCCCAACTGTCCTCCCTTGCAGGCCTGGTCCCTCCCAATTGCCCTCCTCTGCTGGCCTGATCGCCCACAACTGCCCTCCCCTGCCGGCCATCTTGTGTACACATGGGGGCGGCCATCTTTGACCACATGAGGGTGGCCATTTGTGTGTTGGAGTGATGGTCACTTTGCATATTACCTCTTTATTATATAGGATAGTAATAAAAGCCTAATATGCTAATTAGACCAGATATCCGAACAACTTTCCGGATGTCCTTCCCGACGACCTTCCATACGAAGCCGGGGCTGCGAGGGCTGAGCCCCTTGCACGAATTTTGTGCATCGGGCCTCTAGTATAAGATAGGCATGTAATAGTTGTTTCTTCCCATCCCCTATTTTTTAAAAAATTTTTTTATTGATTTCAGAGAGGAAGGAAGAGGGAGAGAGAGATAGAAACATCAATGATGAAAGAGAACCATCTATCGGCTGCCTCCTACATGCCCCCTAATGGGGATGGAGCCTGAAAACTGAGCATGTGCCCCTGATCGGAATCGAACCTGGGACCCTTTAGTTCACAGGCTGACACTCCATCCATGGAGCCAAACCAGCTAGGGCCTAACCCCCTATTTTAAAAAAATACAAATTATAGCTTGCTTTTCATTTTTTCACTTGCTTTTTTTATTATTGTTAAAAATATTTCATATTAGTACATAAAAGGCTTCATCTTTATTTTTTAATGGCTGCATAATATCCCATTAATATATGGCTTTTTCATAATTTATATATTAGTCCCTTACTAATGGTCATTTAGGTTTTTTCCAGTCTTGATAATCCAGAAAATGCTATAATCAATAACCTTTGTGATGCCCTTATACACTTTTAGAACCTTCTAGAAGTAAATGTATCTCACATTGTTGTTCTTTCAGGGGTCAAGTCCTTCCTGCTCATACACTTCTGAACACTGTAGACGTTGAACTTATCTATGAGGGAATCAAGTATGTACTTAAGGTATGTTGAACCCCACTGAAGCCTACATTTATTTTTTATCTCTCTTTGTTAGCTTATTTCCTGTAGGTCAAGAGATAGGGGGGAAATTTTAGTTTACTGCAAAGCTGAGTGTTATGAAATTAGTCATTATTTGTGTCAAAGGCCAGAAGCAATATTTGATGGCTTTCTGAAAATGTTTTAGTTGTTCCTCAACTTCACATATGGAGCAAAGAGATAAAGGAGACAGAGAATAGCCAGACCAGGGAAGCATCTAAGTCAGTGATGGGCAACCTTTTGAGCTTGGTGTGTCAAACTTCGCCAAAAAACTGAGCATAACTCGGGTAGTGTGTCACTTTGAGGAAAAAACATTATTTCGCAAATGTTTCATCCTCAGCATGCAGCCGCCTCAGCAGCCGCGTGTCATCAGAAATGGCTACGCGTGTCAGTGCTGACACGCGTGTCATAGGTTCGCCATCACTGATCTAAAGTCACCCTGTTTGCTTGGAGCAGGGCTGAGCCATGCCCTCAGACACTGATGCTAAGACCACGAGTGCTAGGAATTTCCTTCCTCTTTGATAGGTTTTTTAAATCTATATTTTTAAGATACTGAGTTTTATTTGGGACTCCACCTGGAAGGGATATTGACGTGTCCTTTCTGGATCTCATTCCCTAGGTGACTCGACAGTCCCCTAACTCCTATGTGGTGATCATGAACGGCTCATGTGTAGAAGTCGACGTGCATCGGCTGAGTGACGGGGGACTGCTCTTGTCCTATGATGGCAGCAGTTATACCACGTACATGAAGGAAGAAGTGGATAGGTGAGTGGCTGTTTGAGATCCATATGTTGGTCATTGTATCAACCTTTCCTCTCAGATAGTCACTAGCTCTTGGAATTTTTCAAGATCTTGGTATTCTATTTTAATTTAAAAAAAAATAGCACATGCACTTAACAAAAATTTTAAGAGTACAAAAATGTGTTTACAATGAAAAATATTGTCTCTTACCACTTCAATGTGAGTAGATATGAAAAATAAGTTCTCCTCTTTATAAGGAGCTACTGTTAATAGTTTCTTATGTATTGAATTTTATGTGCATCTACAAGTTACATATACACTGAGTGGCCAGATTATTATGATCTCTGAACACCAATCAATGTTGTGACAGTTAAATGAATTAACATATATAAAGTGCTAAAGAACTTGTCTGGGCATAATAAGGGTTTAAGAAATGTTAGCTGTTACATCTTTATCATCTTTGTGGGTTGTTTTTTTTAAAAATAGAGATGCCTATTCTTTTTAATGGTTGTATAGTATTTCATTATATGGATGTATCATAATTGATTTAATCTAACCTTTATTGAAGGAAATTTTGCTTATTTAGCATTGTAAAGAAAGATGAAATGAGTATCCTGTGTGCATGTCTTTATATAGAATAAAGTTATTAGTTTGTAGTTTTTTTAAAGAATGACATTATTCTACCATTCTCTATGGTAGAATTCCTTAGGTGATTTATTGGCTTACATACTGTACTTATCTCCTAGATATCGCATCACGATTGGCAATAAAACCTGTGTGTTTGAGAAAGAGAATGACCCTTCAGTGATGCGCTCACCTTCTGCTGGGAAGTTAATCCAGTACATTGTGGAGGATGGAGGCCATGTGTTTTCTGGCCAGTGCTATGCTGAGATTGAGGTTGGAGGGGTGACAGGGCTTTTGTTTCATGGGAGGGAAGGTAGGAATGGGGTTGTCTGGGATAGACTAGGATTGAAGAGTAACTGAAAGCAAATAGAAAATAGACAGGAAAGAGCATTAGTTAGTTTAATTGGGGCTAGGAATCTTAAGATTTTAACAATAAATGCAAAGCTCAGAGGTTGTTTTTTTTTTTTTTTTTTTTTTTTGACAGATGAGGAAATGCTAGCTCTAAAAATAGATACTAGGCTGCAATAGCACTTATGGAGTGTTAGGTATTGTGCTATGTGCTGATTATACAGGAAAAATATGATAGGTAGAGGGGGGCCACTAAACAGACAAGTAATAAAATATGATTCTGATAGAGCCAAGCACTAGAGTGCAGAGGGCCACCTAACTCAAGTTAATGTGGGGCTGGGTGGATGAAGGTGGCTAGTAAGGGAAGACTTCTGAGAGAAGGGACTTTGATTTTAGTTTTGAGAGATAGATAATAATGGACAGGTGAAGAAGGGCAAGGAAGAATGTTTAAAGGAGAAGGAACAGCCATGTACAAAGGCACTGAAGCAAGAGGTATAGTATATTTAGGGAACCGCAAGTACATATTGGTATTGCTTGAGAATGGACTAAGTTTTAATGGGAATGGCAAGCAAAGATGCTAAATAAGTAAACAATTTGAGATCATGGAGGACCTTATAAAACATACTAAGAAGCTTAGACTATCATGGAAGGATTTTACATAGAAAAGTGTTAGGGCAAGATTTTGGTTCTAGAATGATTGCTCTTAGTGTTCTTGTTGGAGGTGCATAGCAGGTAGGGAAATCTGTTGGGAGGTTTTTGAAGTACTCTAGGCCAGAAATGATGAGGGCCTAAACCAAACAGCTAGCATGAGAAAAAGATTTCTGAGAGGTTCGGATGATGTTTTTGGCTGGGCTTCATAATTGTAGATAAGGGAGAAAAAAGAGTAAAGAATGACTCTTAGATTTTAGCTTGGGTATCTCATGTAGACAGAGTGAGCATTTAGATCTGAGAGTATGAGGAGACTAAATTGTTCATCACTTCTAAGTACAAAAAATGTAAAAATAGAAATTATGGAAAAATGGATTTAAACCGTTAAAAATAGGAAATTCCAGTAGCTGTTATTAATCCTTAAAGCTAGATCCTGAGAGATTTTCTAATTGCCTTCCTTGGTAATCTTTTGGAGATTTTGGTAGATTTCCATTTTTCTGGATTGAGTAAGATACTCAATGATGATGAGGGGAAAAGTGACCTCTTTAAATCATTCATCTGTGTAAAGAGAGATGAAATTATAATTTTATTTATTTTTCATTATAGGTGATGAAGATGGTAATGACCTTAACAGCTATAGAGTCTGGCTGTATTCATTATGTCAAGCGGCCTGGAGCAGCTCTTGACCCTGGCTGTGTAATAGCCAAAATGCAGTTGGATAACCCCAGCAAGGTCCAGCAGGCAAGTAGGAAGGGACTTTTAATATTGCTTTCTAGCCCGGCTGGTGTGGCTCAGAGGTTGAGCAGCGACCTATGAACCAGGAGGTCAAGGTTCGATTCCTGGTCAGGGCATATGCCTGGGTTGTAGGCTCGATCACCAGCCGGGGGAGTGCAGGAGGCAGCTGATCAGTATTGATGCATCGAGGTTTCTATCTCTCCCTCTGCCTTCCTCTCTCTCTAAAATCAATAAAAACATATATTAAAAAATATTGCTTTCTAAGAGCTAATTACATAACGGGTAATTTGGAGGGGCAAATGATTTCTATGCTTGGTTTGCCAGTTTTTCTTAAGCTTTTCCCCCTGATCTTATACCTTATTTTTGTATTTATAGTATTATGAAATTAGAGTTTGCAGGAGTTACTATGATAATAAGATTCTATGATTTTTTTTTTCATGATGCTTCCTCCATTGCCTTCTTTCCTTATAGCTGCAAATGGTGAAGGGATGTCTTGATTTTTGAATGATGATTCTAAGTTGGAGTGGTATGTTTGCACCCTGCATAGAAGGTAGTGGATGATTTGATTTCTCATTGGGGTTGACAGGCTGAGCTTCACACCGGCAGTCTGCCACAGATCCAGAGCACAGCACTTAGAGGCGAGAAGCTCCATCGAGTGTTCCACTATGTCCTGGACAACCTGGTCAACGTGATGAATGGATACTGCCTTCCAGATCCTTTCTTTAGCAGCAGGGTATGAATCACTTCTCTTTGGGAAGGGATGTACAAATAAGGTAAGGTACCTGTTCTCCAAGATAGTTTAAAAGTTGCAAAAGAATTTTTTTTTTTTAGATGAACCTCTTTCCCCTTTAGTTTAGGGAGCTGAAGTCTTTAAATCCTTGCTTCTTATGCATTTTATTGACTTCACATATAATTGGGCAGTGTTAGATGCTTTTATTGCAATTTCAAAGTAAGTACTATATGATAGTGAATTCAGATACCGTATTTTCTGGCGTATAAGACGACTTTTTAACCCAGGAAAATCTATACGCCCAGTCATCTTATACGCCGGAATATACGGTATATCATTTTATTTATTGTGTTAATTTGTCTGGATCCTATTTTATTATTTCCTTCTTCTTAGGTAAAAGACTGGGTAGAGCGGTTGATGAAGACCCTCAGAGATCCCTCCTTACCTCTCCTAGAATTGCAAGATATCATGACCAGTGTATCTGGCCGCATCCCCCCCAACGTGGAGAAGTCTATCAAGAAGGAAATGGCTCAGTATGCTAGCAACATCACATCAGTCCTCTGTCAGTTTCCCAGCCAGCAGGTATTTATAGAGCAATAGTATTTTCTAATGGCCACCAGTTCTTTACTATCTGGATGTTGTACTGTTAAAGTTTTAAGCATTGTGCCCTTCAAAAAACTGTCACACAATACAAGCCCAGTAATTAAAGTACTGTATGTGACATGTAAAGTATCTGTGGTTATGAGGAACATATACCCAAATCAGAGATACCTTTATGAATTTAAAGTGAGGGATATTCACAGTTTTATTATCAAAGACTTCTTTACCACCTCAGCAGCATGTGTATCCTTAAAGCAAATTTGCATGTAGGGAGTAAAGCTAGGCAAGGGGGGAGTAAAGTTTGGACCTTGACGTTTGATATATCTTGATTGTCATGGCCTCTGGTAGGTTTTGTGATGCACTCATTAATTCATTTGGGAAAGGGTGAAAAGAAGTAAAAGTTGTTTGCTTATTTAACACAAGCCCCTAATCTATGCCCAGTAACTTTCAGCTGCTCCCTACATATAAAAGATAGAAATTATCATGTTATAATTAAGATTCTTAGTGGTGATATTATACAGGTTAATGCTTTGGGTCTCTTCGTTGGGTTGGGTTTCATTTTTTTCTCTTTCTTACACGTTAGATTGCCAACATCCTAGATAGCCATGCAGCTACACTGAACCGGAAATCTGAACGGGAAGTCTTCTTCATGAACACTCAGAGCATTGTCCAACTGGTACAGAGGTAGTTACATGTAACTCCAGATTCCCGGACCTATCCATCCTCATTACCTTCCTTTCTTCTAAGTAGTCACAAAGAGATTTACTTCAGGTTTGACTTAGATAAATTAGAAAGCACTGATATCTTAGAAAATACCTTATATCTTCTAAATATCTTAGAATTGTGAGCTGTTATACCCAATATTTGTGATGACTTCTTTCTATTCTACTTCCTTCTGTCAATTATTAAGGCACAGAAATGACATTTTATTTTTTCTTGCAATTTTGATAAAATCCCTGATTTTTCTTCTGGCACAAGGCCTAAATGTAACATTTCTTCTTAACTTATAGAACCAACTATTGGACTAAAGGAAGATACTCGTAGATTTTTCAGATATCTCTTAGCCATTTCACGGGTGTGGTAATCATTTCTACTTAGCAGTGGGAACTGAACCCCAGAGTAGGTAGGGATGTCAAGTAGTTTTTTGTTTGTTTTTTTATTCATCTGTTCTCTCTTTTTCTTTATATATATATAAAATCTTGTCTGTAGCCAGATTTCTTTTAAGCTTGAGATTTGAATTAATCCAGTTAGCTGATTTTAGGCTGGCCCCTGTGCTGTCATATATTCAGAGGGAAAGCATGTTCCGTGGAAACTCTACAAAGTAAATCTGGGCTCTGGGTTTATTATTTAATAGTCTGTTATTAATAGTGTTAGCCCATCAGGTTTTTCAGTGGAGACTTGTTCTATTTGCCTAGGTACCGAAGTGGCATCCGAGGCCACATGAAGGCTGTGGTGATGGATCTGCTGCGGCAGTACCTGCGAGTAGAGACACAGTTCCAGAACGGTAAGCCTCTTTTTGAGGACTCTGTATCTGAGAAAGTTTCCGTGTAGGACTGTGCAGCAGCCCAGCCAGTTCATCCTGTGGCTAACACTTGCCATTAATAACGCTTCCTCCTTTCACCACTCCCTTAAAAATTAAGCCTCTCTAACCCACCACTGCCAAAGAAAGAACAACAAAACCCAGCTTGATGAGATTGTGAATCCATGTGCTTCTGGGAAAGGACTGAGATAATTTTTCTAGTAGAGATTAGCATTCCCTGTTGATGTCTTCTTGACCGTGTATAGAGAATTGGTTGAATCATGACCAGGCTGAAATTGAGAAACCCTCTCTGAAGAGCTTGCCTCTCAGCAGCTAATCCATGGATTGAACTACAGGCATCTGAAAAGGGTTCAGATTTTCCACTCCTTTTCCGTGTACCATTTAGGTGGAATTTATCCCTGGCTTTCTCTGAAGAGCTTCACTAAATGATGTATAAAGTCTCTAAATGTGAAATACCCTAGCTAAGATTGTACAGCTTCATACTGCTGATACTGCTTCCTGCCACAAGATGGCAGTGAAGTACCATATACTTTGAAATATTACATAACATTTTCTTTTATTTTTTTGCTCCCTTTGTATTCTTTAAAGCAGGGGTGGGGAACCTTTTTTTCTGCCAAAGGCCATTTGGATATTTATAACATCATTCACTTAATATAATTCACTTAATATAAATTTATGTTGCTATGAAAAAAGCACCTAGATTTATTGCATTTCTAGTCAGTCCCGCCTGTGGTTGCCTTGGCAGGCCAGACCAAATGATTTCACGGGCCTTATACAGCCTGCAGGCTGAACATCCCCCACCCCTGCTTTAAAGGATGGCTCAGCCACTCATAACCAGTAAAAATCCTTAAGTAAATATTGACACCCTGAATCTAGCAATGTACAAAATAATACTTCACAACCAAGTAGGTTTCATACCACTAATGTAAGCTCGATTAATATTAAAAATATTAATATTAACTTTAAAAGGAAGAAACATGGTCATCATCTCCAGATATGGGGGAGAAAGCATTTGACAAAATTTAATATCCATTTATGAAAACTTTTGGCAAATGAAGAATGAAATGGAACTTTTTTAGTTATGTAAAGGTTCCCCATCAAAAATCTATAGGATACATAATGGTGAAATATTAAAAGCATTATTTTTAAGATTATGAATAATACAAGGACAACTGCTATCATTACTTCTATTCAGCATCATACTGATGTCCTAGCTAGTGCAGTAAGACAAGAAAAAGAATGAAAGGTATGAGGACTGGAAAGGAGTAAGGAAATAAGTTTGCCACTGTTAGATATGGCATGATATCTACCTGGAAAGTCTCAAAGAATCCACATATTTATTATTATAATTATTTGAAGTTTAAAAGGTTGCTACATACAAAAGGCAATATACAAAATTCAAATGTATTTCTGTATAGTAGAACAGTTGTTTAGAAAAGCAACATACCATTTAAAATAGCAACCCAAAATAAATACTAAGGAATAAATTCAAGAAAATAAATGTACAGGCATCTTTTGGAGAAAATCATAACTAGTTAACAATAATAAAGAAAATCTAAATAAATAATCATAATCTTAGATTGGAATATACACTTGCAAAATATTAATTCTCTCTGAATTCATTTGTAGATTTGTTAACATTGTAATACAAATTTTAGTAGGGTATTTGAAATGACAATATTATTGTAGGGACAGATTAGTAGACCAATGAAACATAATAGCTCAGAAATAGATCCACAAGTATATGTAATACTTTCAACATTAAATATTTAATTTAAAAAATGGTTTGTCAATACTTAATAGAGTTGAACTCTTATATACTCTTCAACCTACCAGTTTCACTCTTAGATAATATACTCTAGAGAGAAACTAACAATGTTTATTGGGAGACATATACAGGACTGTTTGTGGCAGCATTGTTCATGATAGTAAGAAAGACAGGAAAATTTAAATATACACAAGTAGAATAAATAATTGAAATCGAGTACAGTGTATTTCTACAATGGATTACCGTATAGCAGTGCGAATGGATGAACAAAGGTACACATGTGAACAAAAAGATGAATCTCAAAAATGTAATGTTAAGGGAAAGAAACCAGTTACTGAGGGATCCATACACAATAATTGCATTGTTACTAATTTGAAAAGCAGGGAAAATGAAACTATGTATACGTTTGTGATAAATGTAAAGAAAAGTTAAAGAATGATTAACATGACATTCAGCTTAGTAACTGTTTCAGAGGAGGAGCACATAGGACCCCTCACAGGTACTAAAAATGTTCTATTGAAGATAGATGGTGGTTTCACAAATGCTTATTCCTCTGTGTGTGTATTTCACAATAAAAAGTTTTAAAAAAGAGAACACTTGATATTATTGCTTGCTTTCTGCTTAGTGTCTCTGCTGCCTTTTCCCTGGGTAAATATTCTTTTTACTTCTTCTGGTCCTAGTAATTCCTGTTACCAAGATATATTTCTGTTGTCATTTCAAAGCTAAGTCTTGGTTGGGAGAAATATGAATTTATATAGGACATCCAATTTTTAAACAGCTTCCATTTTGTTCTAAATGGGTCTTTTATGAAATTGGCAGCTTTTTAAAATATTGTAGTCCACTGTTTTTCAAATATATTTAGTTTCATGTTGAAAAAAAATTACATCCATCTTTAATATTTAAAATAGATGAAAGCAGAGTTGCCCTGGTTCAGTGTCCTTAGTATTCTGGGAATCAGTCCATGGTAATGCAGTTTGAATACCACCGTTTTGGTTTGTAACTTAACATGGAATCTGAACCGAGGCGATAATCATTTAGTATTTTCATGATTTTATAAAATTCTCACCCTTGAGATTACTCAAACTCTAATTCTCCTATACTTTGAAATTTAATTCTGAGGTAAGCTGTTTCCTAAAGAAGTGACTATTACTTATATCCCATGGTGGATATCACTACAGTATATCTGAAGCTTATGCTTCTGTTGCAAAACATAGCTTTCTTGGCTAGAACTAACCTGTCCCTGGTGGCCTTGTAAAAGGCCAGTGAAAATATACATAATTGCTCTCCCTGCAGACCTTTCGACTCAATGCAGGGTTCTTCTTGATCTATGCCTTCATTTGGATTAGGAATTCCTAGGCATTTCTTAGTAGTTTCATGGACTTACAAGGGAAAATGTTGACTCCAGAGGTTGCAGTCATCTTTCTTGTGGCTGTTGAGAAGTTTGCATTGTTTTATTTTTAGCTAAAACTGTTCCTTCTAGTTAGGGTGAAACACTTTCAGTGAGTCAAACATGGAACCAGAATATTAACTTGGAGTAGGCTTTAAAGATCATCGGGTTTAATGGTATTGACATTTCTTTTTAAGCAGCAGAACCCTCTCTTGTAAGGAAATCATTCCAGGAAGCTATGAGAGAGTTTCGAGTAAGTGTGGGGAGTTGGAGTTATCCGCAACCCCTTAGTCTCTTCTGTACACCCTCCCCTACCTCTCAATTCTTTTTAATGAAAATCAGGCTCAGAGAGGTAGAGTGATTTTTCCAGGAGCACATAGGATATTGGGATCCGAGCGAGGCTTTGAGCTCAGGTCTTATACTGGATTGCCTACTCCTAGTCCACTGCTCCTTTGACTAAACCAGACTGCCAATTCTGTCCAAACTCCTCCAAGAAAATTCTCAAGATAGTTCTTCTCACAGCTTATCTGGTGAAGTAGAGACATTAAAAAGCAAATAGCATGTAAATGTGAACATTCATACATGGGTGAGGACCAATTCTTTTTGCTGCTTGCAGGTCACTATGACAAATGTGTCTTCGCTCTTCGAGAGGAGAATAAGAGTGACATGAACACTGTACTGAACTATATCTTTTCTCACGCTCAAGTCACCAAGAAGAATCTTCTGGTCACAATGCTTATTGTGAGTACAACTTTTCAGAACCTGTAAGGATGGTTAATAATATGAAAAAAAAAAGTATTTCTCCTTCTGGTGGCTGTGGTCAGAGGAAAAGCTCCTGTCTTTTATAATTGTGAGATGAGTGGGGCTCGGGTTGTGGATTAACAATTTCTCACACCTGTCTTTGTCCTTGACCTGAAGGAACCTGCTCCACTCAAGAAGGAATTGTTCCGGCTGTTATGCATACAATCATGCACAGGGACTCCGATCTCTTGACTCTACTTGGGCCCTGTGCTTCTTCATTCCTGTTGTCACTCACGACAGTAGCTTTAAATTTTAGTCTTATCCAGCCAGTGTACTTTTTCATTGTAACTGGTTTGTTCCATGAATATCAGCAATGGTTCTCATGTCCAAAACTTAAAAGCAAAAAACAACTGTTAGAAATCCCGTGCTGTCTTTTCCCTACCAAAGGAAGATATTTAAATGTATTCTGCATCTTCTTTGATCCCTTTCTGTTTTATTCACATGGAAATCTAAGCTCAGTATTGTTTGGGGAGTAGATAACATGCTTTTGTCCCCATAACCTAGTAATATGACAGTAGAAGATGAGAATGAACAGTGAGACTAGTCGATGTGGATGGGGCTAACATACATTTGACTAATGTATGGAATTTTTGTGGACTTAAGGGTTTTTAAAGATGATTTTTAAGTCCTTCGTTCTTAGATTTTTCTGTTAATTCTAGGAATCCGAGAACAATAGGACTGTTCTTAGAGTCCCCCATCCCATGAACAATTGCCTTGTTCTTGCATGTGTGTCTTTTTGGGGGGACTAGAGTACCTTTGGCTTCTGGAGTTTCCTTTCTTGTCCCTTTGTGGAATTGACATTTTTGATACCTTAATTCCATTATTCCTTCTTGGAGGAAAAAAAGCTATAAATTTTCACGCTTTTTAAAAATTTCATATATCAGAATGAAGGGAAACTATCTACCTCACATCTCTGGTTAACAACAGTGCCAATCATTCAGTTATCTGCCTAGCTGGTTAACTGGAGAGGATATAACATTTTTTAGAATACCCACTTTTAAAAGTATGTAATTGCAGGGATAGTTCATTACCTTTGCTAGCCTAGAATGGCTAGATGGTGGGGAAACCAGGATATGCATTTGAAAGGAAAAAATATATCAGTACTATGTAGCATTTCAGTTTCCCCAAGTGACAGGTTTTGACAAGTGATATTATCTGTGGCAACTTGACTGATTTTTTTTTTTTCTCAATCAAAAGAGGGAAGAAATCTCTGACTAGTTAGACTTTTCTAAAAAAATTTTAATACAAAGATTGCTAATTCTCATTTGGATAAAGCCAGGACTTTCTGATAAAAAAGGGTAATGATAAGGGAGTGGAAGAATCTGTCTGTTTGACCCTAAAATGGGATGGAATTTGCCTTCTTAGGAAGCTAATTATGGTGAGTTTTCATTTTATTATGATTACCTTTTTAAGGACTTAACAGTTTTCTGCACTAAAAATAGACCAAAGCCCAGAATCCTTGGAGCAGCAGAAGAGTAATGATCGTCTAAGACTGTCGCTGGGTTTCTTAAATTCTAATTTGTAAGATATAGGGGCTCGGCTCGCTCCTTTTGCGGAGTGATTGTAAGTAACGCTTGCCTTAAGAATCTCATTATTGGAACACGGAGCCATATTTCCTCTGAGAATTCTGGAGTAGCTTTGAGCCGGGGCTGTTCATTTCTCAAGTAATCACGCTGGTGTGATGGAGAGAGAAAATGGCAGCTGTTCGGAGCTCAGGCCTTCAATTTTCTTCAGAGTCCAGTCACTCAAGTGTGTAATTACACGGGGGTGCAGCCGAGGCGTTGGGCCCTGTCAGAGAACTGGTTTGAGGCTTTGCTTTCTGCTTTTGCCAGTCGGACAGGCAGAAGCCAATGGGACTCTGACTTGCTGCTGTTCTTTTTCTCCCCACCTTGTCATCCTGATTACTTCTTACCTGCATGGATAGTGCCAAAACTTTCTTTCCAACAGACTGAGCACTTTGTTAGTGTTTGGGTTTGCAGGAATAAGATGGGGAGGAGAGGAAAAGGAGGAGGAGGAGGCGGGGGGAGGAGGAAGGTTGAAGATGTGAACCAGAAAGATGGATTTGTCCTTTTCTTTGTTTTGGCATTTCACATTTTTCTTTTAAAAAGAAAACAAAACTCGATAAACATAGGAGGATCTGTAGGCTTTCATATAATTAACTTGAAATACCAGCTGTTTTTCACCTCATTTTAGAGATTTGGAAATCAAGACGTTAATTGATATGATTTAGCTGAGGGCCTGCTAGCTGTGACGTAAGGATCGGGGATGAAAGCTCAGAATGTGCTCCTTTCTGCTCTGATATTAATGAATGCCAGACATGGGCTTCCTCTCTCCTTTCGTGGCAATGGTCAGGTCCCCCCACCCCACGTCTGCATTACTAGTGGTAGCTGGTCACCGCCATTTTAGTTGTTTGGATTCCTCTTTCTGTAGGTCTGACTGTCTTTTCCAGGTATCACCTGGACCCAGCAGCACTTGAATCCCCTAGTTTGTATTCTCAGCTGGTTTCACTTTCTTTGCTTACCTTAGCTTCCTGATGGATGGTTTTGTGCCCGGCATTCCAATCCCTGCTTTCTAGAAGTAGGAGTGTTGATGGTGTGCTTTGCTGAGCTAGATGATGATTTCTGGGGGTTTTGAACCTAGAGTGAAGGCTCAAGAAAATCCGGGCTTCTGTGAATCAGTGTTACGGAACGCGGGTTGCTTCAAGGAAGCCTTCATCCCTTCCAGGTATTAGCATAACTTGCCTAGTGATAACATGCCTCAAGGACTCACGAGCAAATTTCTTCTAATCTTTGACCCTATTGGGATAGCAAAATATCAAGTAAAATGCAAAAGTTCTGTCAAGCTTTCTCCATTTTGAGAAATATTATTCCACAGTAGAAAACAAAGTCTGGAAGACGAACAGTAAGTTTATTATTTTGAAAGCTCTTCTTATTTCTTTAATTTTCTAGGAAACAGCTTAGGACATTGTTTATGCTTACTAAGAGATATTTAGGAGACGCTTTAAGCCAACTTAAGCAATTTTGTACCAGTAAAATGTATCAACACCCTCATAGCTGTCTAGATAGCCACGTAGTAAGTACATAATGACTACTTGAGTAGTTATCCCCTCACTACTTATATCTTATTTCTGATATGGTCCACAGGAATATGATCTAAACCATGCTTCCTTGTGAGTAATGTCATGCCTGTGAGCCTGTTTGGTTTAGGGCAGGGATCATTTAAAATGCTAATCAGTGCTTTTTCTCCCTCCTCTTTACATGACTGCAAATAATTTTGTTCAATGTGTGATAAAGAAGAATGTTTTTCTCAGCGAACCTGGTTTACTGAATAAGCTGTGGCTGGAATAAGCTACCAGACCGTTGCTGGTATTGGGATTAGTGCCTCACCCAGCTAAATATAGTTAATGTCTTGAGCTCATTACGCACTAGGTCACATTCTTTTCATTTTGAATTGCCTTCATATCTTAAGATGCTAAGATCAAGTTGGATTACCTTCTGCTCTTCTGGCAGTCAGCTGTGTAACTTGGCTACGGTTTTGATACTTAGGCATGTATGTTATATTCCCCACCATTTAGCCACCATCAGGTTAAGCAAAACAAGAAATACTGTATGGTACCAATATTAACCATTACTGAATAATAATTTTCACTTGGGCCTGCAGACGTATGCAAGCGTCCTGTAATCCCAAAAGCAGCAGGTAGGCTTATTAAATGAAATGCTTTGCAATGAGAAAACATCTGTTGACATAGTTACCATTTAATGTCTTTGTTGCAAAATGTTCACCAGGACTAGATGGTGATGTTGGGCTGTCCAGTTGCCTGAAGGAAGTCTGTCTTTTAGGCAAGAGGACCCTAAACTTGTTTTTGGATGTTTGTATCTTGGGATGGGTGGTTCTGATGAACAGAAAGGTTTTCCCTGGTGGTTTTTGTTTGTTTTTTAAGAACATTTACACTGTGTCTAGGTCAAGGATGAGAAGGTTGCAAAGATTACTCTACACATAAGTTTCTATTGCCAATCTTTGACTAAGTACTAATGATGACAATTGAGAAAATAATATTTGAATGGAAAATTTCCAAGTCAGGATAAACTAATGGAAATAGTGGTTTATTCTTACTGTGGAATAAACATCCCAAAAAAGTCTGGTTTCTGTACTTTATCACAGAGCTCAGGAAGATTGTCATTTGGTGATACTGAACGCATACTATATTTTCTAATCTCCATAGTTCACTTTTCTTACAGATACATTTTTTTCCTACCCCCTTTCTCACACTCTCTCCTAGTGGAAAGATGAAAT
Organism: Cnephaeus nilssonii; assembly: GCF_951640355.1. Taxonomy (NCBI): domain Eukaryota; kingdom Metazoa; phylum Chordata; class Mammalia; order Chiroptera; family Vespertilionidae; genus Cnephaeus; species Cnephaeus nilssonii. The sequence goes on along the minus strand of NC_137090.1, from coordinate 23,268,067 downwards.
TAAAAAAAATTTTTTTAAGTGACTTTGTGTGTTTTTCTTTTTAACTTGGGACAGGATCTGTAGTTAAGACAGTAACTTTATTTTTACTTACTTATTTTAGTTTAATCTCAAAAGGTAAACCTAGATTTTCCTTCAAGGAAATGGTTGGGTAGGTGGCTAGTGTTCTCATTTTGTTATGTTGGCTTTTGTTGTTAATGTTGAGACTTCAGTCTGGCTATTTGCAGAGTAGCATTACCCAGGACATCTCTTAGGTTTTTAAATATTTCAGTGGGCCAGTGTGATGACTGAAGTGAGGACCTCGGAAAGAAATATATTTTCTCTATTAGGAACAATGAGTAAAGAGGGATTTATGTAGGAAAACTTTATCTTGGTTTCCTTACCCACTGTTATCTATTCTTTTCCTTCTGTCCTTTTATGGTCTTTTCTTGGTAATTTTATATACAGGGTGGGGGCAAAAGTAAGTTGTAAAACACAATTTATTCTTGTATTTTTTAATTATTGTATTTTACATAGGAACAACTGTAAATCTACTTTCACCTCACTCTGTATTCCCTTGAAATTCTATTTTGCTTGTTGGTTCTCAACAAACAATGAGGTGCATTTTCTCCCTCTTTGCGTTTATTCCTTAGGATAGGTGGGATAGGTTCTCTGGTCTGTGACTGACTACATGCTCAGCCAAACGCTGGGTTTATAGTCACTTTCATAGCAGCTTGTCTTCTTCCCACTTAGATGAGTGAATTCCTGCATTAAATAGATGAAAACAAGACGCACGTGCACTTCCTTAACTATTAATCACATCATGTGTTTTACAACTCTGGTTAGTCGGAGCAGAGCTCTGGATGGTGGGTTGGGGAACCAGAAAGTATTCCTGCTTTGAAATGTTTGAGAAGCCTTCTTTCCAGCATAGTGATGTTGAGCACTTCAAAACTGTGATGTGGAAAGTAGTAGGGGTTGTAGAAAAAGTATTGTGGGAAATTAACATCTGCTCCAAAAGCCAGAAGTCCCAAGCTTTTATTTATACAGCTGGGGTCATGGACTATAAAGACTATTCTGAGATGGGGAAGGTCTAAGTATGAATGGAGATTCTTCAAGAAAATGGCTGGTAATCAAGGTAAGGAAGAGATTAAAAAGCAGCAACAGGAAGCCTTTTAGGATCTGGTCATCTTTCATATCCTATTGATAGTAAGGGGAGAATAAAAATTCACTAAATATAAAGGCAGTTATTTCAAATTTCAAGTAGAGGGAACTGCCGGTATACCTGAACGTGTATATTTTATGTGGTTTGGTATTAAGAACTACTACTACAAGCAGCTCTGTAACTTTCAAAAAGACCTTTATAAAAACCGCACCTGCAGTTTTTCAGCTTAGATGAAAATTACATGGATGAATTTAGGGAATAAACTGACATTCCACTGGAGAAGAAAATTTTTCTCAAAATATGATATTTTTCTTAACAATTTTTAATTCTTAGGAGAGAAAGGACCCAGTGCTGAATAAACCATGGATTGTATTGTAGGAGCTGCTTTTTTTCCTTCTAATCCATCTAAGGATTCACCATGTTTATATATTGTGGAATGACTCTTGTATAGCGAGAGGATAAATGATTTTTGGGTACAGAATTGTCAGAATATGAGATGGTGTTTTTATTTAGTGTGTGTTTATAAATGAATACTTTGTTCTTGTGTTTCTGTTTTGCACCCTCCTGGGATGCTGAACATTTGGTTTGTGGAATGAAAATCACCAAGAGTGGTTCCTTTTCCTTTACATTTTGCTTTTTCTCCCTAAAGTGGGAAAGGGAACAGAAAGCCTTAGTCACTATATTATTTAAAACCTCTTAACACAACACCTGTTATTTCTTAACTCAGAATCCCTTAACCCCTTTTAATGATCTCTCATGATTTCTTCTGAATTTTAAAAGTATAGTGTTAGTTTATAAAGAATACATTTGGAATTTTGAATCGGAATGACTGAGGGATTTAGGCTTCTTCCCCTAGCAGCAACATCTTTTGGGATCATCTTTACCACATTGTTTGAGATAAAAAACAAAAGAATACCGGAAAGTTTGCATTTTTTATTAATCCAGCTATGTTGACTTTGTTTTTATTCCCTTTCCCCCATTTCAAAGTCCTAGCCACCTCAGAGTCTTCTCATGTGGATATGTATGTTCTTTTCCACATAAACAACCAGGATCAGTTGTGTGGCCGGGACCCTACGCTCACTGATGAGCTGCTGAATATCCTCACAGAGCTAACTCAACTCAGTAAGACCACCAATGCTAAAGTGGCACTCCGAGCACGCCAGGTAAGGACACTTGTTGGTTATCGTGAGGGAGGAATGGTTTTCATAGATTGGACAATGAGCTTTTACTCCATCAACTTACAAAATGCAGATGTCTATGTCCATTGCCCTCGGAACAAATGTTTTCATGTGGTAAATGTTTTTTTAAGAGAGATGAGATTAATGTTGAGTATCTTTAAAATAGGAGCCCTTTCCCCATATAAAATCCTGTTATCGTTCCCTATCCTTCCTGCTAGCCCTGTGATGGTAAATCAGGGTCATGTGGAGGAAGGCAATAGACTCAACATTTCTTACTTCTCAAAGGGAGCTTAGAAGCAGGTGAGAACTTTTAAGTGTATAGAAAAAGAAATCAAGTGTGGAAAGCAGAAAGATAATGAAATGAATCTTAGGTGCTAGCAATCAGAACCGCCCCAGAGAAGTCCAGTTAGTTTCACCCTGTAGTCTTCATTTCCATTCCAAAAGGTTTCAGCAGGGAAGCCAAGAGTTGTCGCTCCCTTTGTGTTTCAATGCATGGTCACTGACAGGGAAGCAGCATTTGAAGCTGTTCAGTGACCTTCTGCTTTCTCTACAATTGTATCCATGTCACTGAACTACTCACAGTTATTGAACCTCTCAGTGACCTGCTGAGAGTATTCAGGTCCTACCGTGTCCCTGTTTGTTTGTGACACTGCTTTCACTCTCTCTGCCCCTCACATGCATTGGTGTTACATCCCGATGCCTTTTCCTTGATACTGAGTACCTGGGGCTGTCAGAGCAGTTTTTCCTAGTCTGTCTTTCTACTTCAGAGTTGCAAAAGGCTAGCTCTGCTGCATCCACCTTCCCCACAGCTGCTCCCTGCCAGACCTGATTCCCAATTAACAGCTAGTCAAGCAGTCCCGAGGACTAGCGGCTTTGCAATGGTAAATCACATGCACTGATGGAACTTGATTGAAGCTGTTTTCTCTCTCTTCCCCCATTCCCCCATGGGAAATTGCCCACAACGCAAATCATGGTGAAAGTCAACTGAGATGCAGTATTTGGTGGCATTGGCTTTATGTTACAGGACCTAGAAGTAGTTTCACTTGGTCTCTGTTTTATCTTTGATGCCTGCACTTAGAGATTTATATTTATTGCTTTTGTATCAGAGCTGCCTAATAGGAGCCTAGAATAATCACTCCCTCAGGAATTTATGCCTCTTATTTTGCTCTCACTCTAGGTTCTTATTGCCTCCCATTTGCCATCATATGAGCTTCGCCATAACCAAGTAGAGTCTATCTTCCTATCAGCTATTGACATGTACGGACATCAGTTTTGCATTGAGAACCTGCAGGTATGCTTATAGCCCTTTTCTACACCTCTCTGCACTCTTGTTCCCTTTACTCCGAGCATAGTTTAATTGAGTAATCAATCAATCAATTTTGATTTTTCATGCAATGAAGTTTTATACCTTGACTTTCTAAAATGATTTATACTTATGAATTTTTTTTTCATTAAAAATACTGTTAGAATTGTGGCTTGGCTTAAAAATCAAATAGACTTGCCTTGATAGAAGTGTCCTATTGAAGTCTACTACCTCTTATGCTTTCATTTTATTTTAATGCTTACTATTAAGCTTTATATAGAGCCGATTTTATAAAAAAGTACCGGCTAATTTTACTAGTTGCAAGGATCTTGACTATTATTTTTTAAACAACATCATTTATTCAGGAATGACTTTCCATTTGTCTATCTGTACATAGGGATAATGTTGTTATATCTAGCCAAGGGAATCTTTAGGCTTTTCGTCAGATTTCCTTCTGGGGAACCTAGAGAGGGAAGAAGGATGTTTTTGTTTATTTGGTTCATAGTTGAAGTAGAGGACTTCAGATGGATTTAAAATCTATGGTTTACCATAGTGGAGTATTGAGACAATATTTAAGAAATTGAGTACAGATATATGTCAGAAAGGGTAATAATAGTCATAAACACTTATATTAGCATATAATTAATGCATTCTAATAATTATTAACTCTTTGAATGCTCACAACAGCCTACGAGCATAGGTATTATTATTTCCCCGTTTTGTAGCTTGAGGAAGCTGAGACACAAAGAAGGTAAGATCACATGACATTCATAGACAAAAATCTTAAGTTTCACTAAAATGCTTCAAATGCTAAATATGTCCATTGAAATTGCTCTTTTTTGGTTGTAATGGTTTAAGTTTGTCTTTGTACCTCCCAGAAACTCATCTTGTCTGAAACATCTATTTTTGATGTCCTACCAAACTTCTTCTACCACAGCAACCAGGTGGTGCGGATGGCAGCGCTGGAGGCAAGTTTTCTTAGAAACATAACATGACATAACCTTTTACTTGGTTTCTGGTTGAATTCTTCTGTCTATTTGGCTATCGTATCAGTTCTTTTTCTTTGGCCTTAAGGTCCTTAAGAGTAGAGTCTTCTTTCCCCCTGAAACGGAACTATGGTCTGACTTGACCCAAGTGTTTCAGCTGAACTAATCACCAGCTCCTAGGCCCCAGTCACAGGAAAACAGCTGCCAACATTTTTTATAGTTTCTACTTCTTAGATATTTTGATTCTCCCATGTCATAATGAATTAGGATTCCCTATAACACAAGTGAAAAAAATGTATATGGTCGATCAGAACATGTACCATTTTGTGATTTAGGCCAAATAAAATGGATTTAGTTATATCCTGAATTGTCAAGCAGCTCTTATGAAGTATTTCATCATGAGAAAAAAAAGTAATAACATTTAATGAACTGTATTTTAGGTGCTTTATTTTTCTCACTTAATCCTACAATTATTTCATGAAAAAGAAAGTGAGACTCTGAGAGGTTAAGTGACTTGTCTAAATTCACAGAGATAATAAGTGGAAGAGTTTGCATTTGAATCTGACTCGCAGGCTTTTCTGTTTCCACTACAGCTCACTACCTCATTAAACATAAAAATTGCAGGCCCTGAATACTGCTGTAAAATTGCCAAGTGTATGTTTTTTGAAGATGAGGAAAAGGGGTGTTTTAGCTGATCTTATGTAATATGACATCACTACCAGTCAGTTGCGAGCTCTTTTGAATTACTCTGTTTGTATTCTGTGGGTAGCATGTAATGTATCCTACTCAGTAAATACCAAATTTTAAAAATATTTAAGTGTTTTACAGTACTTCCATGCCATTTAATGAGAAGACTTCTTATATATCTCACATGCTGATAGGATTCTATGTAGCACTTTCTGTGCATGGCAAATGGTCTGAAGTGCCCAAGGTTGGACTGATGGTTTTTGGCTGAGATGAAGCCTATTGCTATTTCTCTTAACTCTTGAGTCAAGTAGTGTGTTTGAGATGTTATATATCAGATTATGCCTTACTGCTTTTGCCTAGTGTTTGGATGATAAATGATTTTTAAATGAAAACTGAACAACAAAATAATGTTCAGGATAGTAAAAAGGTTGGACTATACTACAAGTTTTTCTATCTTCATTCCTCATGTGGCCCAGAATCAGCAACTCTCATTTTTCTCATGCTTGCTTCTGTTTAAATGATTATGCATAATGCATTAATAGTCGTGGTTGTACATGCTCTGAGTTTAGGTTGTATAGTTTAGGTTAATATGAAAGGTTTATGGCACACCTAGAGGTATCCAGTAGAGTCAGGCTAGTTTTGTTTCCATTTATAGTCATGGGTGTAGTTTTAAGATTCCAGCTTTATTAGTTAAGGCAGGGTATTTTTATAGGAGCCTTGAGACTTCTGTCACCATAGACCACCTTCTGTCTCAGATACCTCTTTCAAGATTGTTTCTTTTCTGGGCTAATCATCTCTTACCTTCTGTTTTTAAAGTGTATTTACTGAGGATTACTTTTTAACCAGGTGTATGTTCGAAGGGCTTATATTGCCTATGAACTTAACAGTGTACAACACCGCCAGCTTAAGGATAACACCTGCGTGGTGGAATTCCAGTTCATGCTGCCCACATCTCATCCAAACAGGTGAGTTTGAGCTGTTATGTGCACCTGTGCTAGCCAGCACTCCATCAGGAGAGTTAAGGGGAATAATGTGTATGACAATTCCATGTTTTTTAAAGCTAGAAATGCAGAGCAGAAAATGAACAAATTTAAACCAGGAGATGAGAGCCTCTTCTGCCCACTTTTTTTTTTTTTCCACCTTTGACTTGGAGAGAGAAAGTATAGTCTAATTAAGATAAAAGTTTAGGATAATTTCATTCGTTTTTGCTTATATTGTGTCACTGAGGAAAGAATTTCCTAGCAGTTAACTTGCTGGAACTTTGCCAGAAAATCACTTTTTTAGCAGTTTAAGTGAACACTTGGAACGTGAAAATATCTTGGGTGGAATGCCTTTCCTTTCAATATGTTTGTTATGGGCTAAGGCAGTGGTCGTCAAACTCATTAGTCAACAGAGCCAAATATCAACAGTACAACGATTGAAATTTCTTTTGAGAGCCAAATTTTTTAAACTTAAACTTCTTCTAACGCCACTTCTTCAAAATAGACTCGCCCAGGCCGTAGTATTTTGTGGAAGAGCCACACTCAAGGGGCCAAAGAGCCGCATGTGGCTCGTGAGCCGCAGTTTGCCGACCACAGGGCTAAGGCGATGCGTAAGCCAATTTCATGATCTCCCTAAAAACAGACACCTGAATTCATAGCAATTGACATGCAGTCAATTTTAAAAAATCACACTCCAGAAGCAAGCTGAAATTCAAGTAAATTACTTAATCAAGTCATGCTAATTCCATGATATCCCCTCCCTAAGTCCTTAAAAACATTAAATGTACATATGGAAATTTGTTTCAGTATTGCTTTGGTTTTAAAGTGAAAACACTTTATCTTGTATACTCATTTATTTTTAAACTATTTTGAGACACTGAAAACCTAGGAATTCCACCCACACATATGTTCATCCCTTTTTGTATTTTCATTCTTTTTAGTAATACCACAGGAAATATAAATACCACAGCAATCTTAAGCTGCTCCCCTCCATTTCTTCTTTATAGCCTTTGGTTCTTCACTTTATATTACAAAGCACTGTATCTTTGGGGATCCTTAGTTATACACACCAGAAATAGCTTTGTTCTGAATTGCCACTTCACCCAAAGCAGTAGAAACCCTTCCTAGAGACAAAGGAGTCTGTGCTGAGACTTTTGGCCACTGGATGCCACTGTCGATCCAGCAGAGGTCAGCAGATGAGCAGAGAGGCATCTTCAGAAAAAGTACTTCTCTTCTTTGTCTCAGAAGATCCTTTTACTTTTCTACCTCAAAAATACCTTATGGCTGGCAGAGAAAGGTGTATGTCCTTGATTTTGCAAGCACCTCTAGGTACACTTTTGCCTCCATGGGTTTCAGAATCTCATTTTCTAGAAACAAACGGTTGTCCTTCAGCGAGCAGCGAAGTGCTCATGGCACACATGGGCTCAGCCCTCAGTCGTCTTTCTTTTCCTGCCTTCCTTGAATAATTGTAGAGAACTACAGGCTGTACTTAATGCTCTTTGCAATTCTCAGGACATTCTCCTTTTCTTCCTGCTTTCTACAACTCTTCCCTTTGGGCAGTGATTTGTAGTCAGGCTGCAGAGCTGCTTGTGATTTCCTTCTCTCCTCATCGCTCCCCTTGTCTTTCTGAATTGCTCTCCTTGTCCTACTTTTTTATTTGCAGATGTGCGTCCAGTTTGGTGAGGGATAGTCTACTGGAAAATGAGAAAAATGCTTCTTAACTGTTAAAAAATCTTATTCACCTTTCTGTTTGAGGGTGTGAATCTTGATTATTTCTGATATGGTTTCAAAACTTGTATACTTGTCCCTCCCAACATCTCAGGTATACACACCCCCATGGATAAAGACCAGACTTGGACAGACTGTGATTCTGTGTGTGGTCTCTCAGAAGTCTTCCTTGGTTGTATGAATATAAAATTCTACACTGCTAGATTACGAGTATTATTATCAATATGACTGGTATAGATTTAAAGGTAAATAAAGATAAGGACAAATAAAGGAGGAAAGATAAACTAATCTCCTGACAACCAGAAAAATGTAAAAATTACGTTAATACTTTTTTAGATTTAAAGTCCCTAATAGTTTAGGAATATAAAATGTACTATCTGATTAAATCACAATGCTGTATTCCTTTTAGAATATAATTTGAGCAATTATTACAACTTGAATTTTGTTTTAGACGATTCTGTATTTTCTTACAAATGTTTTTGTTACAGTTTGGAATTGTGATGTTATTCTGAAACCAAGTGGCAATTCAGTTGTGACACTCACCACCTCCAGTTAGAGCAGATGCCACAAGTTAAGGGCTCAGTTCTCCACAAAACTGCTCTACTTCAGATGGGGCACTGCATTTTTTGACCAACTGGCTACAAATTTGAGGGCTCCCATTTTTTGACCAACTGGCTACAAATTTGAGGGCTCCGCTCAGGTTCAACAATTCACTGTAACATCTTATTTGATAGAATTCAAGAAAGCACTATGCTTATGATCACTATCTATAATAATAAAAACATAATATGCTAATTAGACCGGACATCCTTCCGATGATTTTCCGGACAAAGCCAGGGCTGTGAGGGCCGAGGAAAGCTGCCGTGACTGCAACCGACCGGCGGGGCCTCCCTCTGGGAGGGAAACCTGGGTCCTGGGTGCAGGAGGGAAGCTCGGGGTCCCGGGTGCCAGAGGGAAGCTGGTGCTGGCAGCTGGTGGAAGGAAGGCCTACTCTTGCACGAATTTTCTGCATTGGGCCTCTAGTTTTATTATAAAGGGTACAGGTCAGGATCAGCCAAATGAAGAGACACGTTGAGTAAGATCTGGGTGGGTCCTGGACACAGAGCTTCTCTGTTCTTGCCCTGTGCATGTCATCCTCCCATCACATCCATGTGTTCACCAACCAAGAAGTTCCACTGAGCTTCAGTGTCCAGAATTTTTATCAGGGTTTCATTACAATAGCATGATTGATTGAATCATAGGCCACATGATTAAACTCAACCTACAGCCCCTCTCCCTTTTACAGAGGTCCAGCGGGCACACTTCTGATCACATGGTTGGTCTTTCTAGTGAGTAGCCCCTCTCCTGAGTTATTTTATCTCTCAGCATAAATTCAGGTGTGATCCAAGGGGTTCTTGAATAATAAAGACAGTTCCATTACTTGAGAAATTCCCAGGATTTAGGTTCTCTTTCAGGAACCAGGGATAAAGTCCGTCAAATTCTTTATTATATAATAGGCCTGCTTACCTTACAAAAGAATTCTAGTGTCTCTTAGTTTTGAGCCAAATTTCAACTTTTTTTTATAACTCCAGTACTGTTACTCTTTTCTATTTTGTTCTATTTTGAACAAGCAGGTAGTAAACATGTTGTTTCTTATTCTACAGAAATAAGTTACTGGAGACTATCTACCAGTGTCCATTCCACTCCCAGTCCTATAAAGCTCAAGGACACGACTGTGTCCACTAACCTCTAAGTTAAAGATTCTCAGAATTATCTAGGAAGTGTTATAAAATTATATATATTATTGGGGTCCTGACTACCACAATTCTGATTTATTTTGAAACAGAGTCCAGGGGGATCACTTTTTGGAAAAGTTTTGATAATTATGATGAAAAACTGAAATTGAGAATCACTACTGCTAGACCAGTACTGTCCAACAGAGATACAGTAATCGCCTTATCCATGGAGGATACATTCCAAGACCCCCAGTGGATGCCTAAAACCACGGATAGTACCGAACCCTATTGTATATATACTGTTTTTTCCTACACATACTTATGATAAAGTTTAATTTCTCAATTAGGCATAGAAGAGATTACCAACAATAACTAATAAAATAGAACAGTTATAGTAACACTAGAGGCCGGGTGCATGAATTCGTGCACCGGTGGGGTCCACCCAGCCCATCCCATCAGGGCTGATGGGGGCCAATTGGGGCGGGGCCGGGGTTGGGGGGTGGGGCAGGAGGTTGGCTGGCCGGTTGGCCGGCTGGCCCTGACCCCGATCCGGCCGGTTGGCCAGCCATAGTGCGTGTCACAGCGACTGGTTGTTCGCTCGCTTGGCTTTTATATAGATACTGTAATAAAAGTTATGTGAATATAGTCTTTCTGGGAATTTCTCAAGTAATAGAACTGTCTTTCTCAAAATATCTTAACTGTGCTCTACTCACCCTTCTTGTGGTGATGAGATGAGACAATGATTATGTGATGAGATGAAGTGAGGTACTTAGAATGCCACACAATTCAAAACATAGGAATTGTTTATTTCTGAAATTTTTCATTTATTATTTTCAGACCTTGGTTGACCGTGGGCAACTGAAACCACAGAAAATGAAACTGCAGATAAGGAGGCATTACTATATAATGCAAACCACATATGTAATTTTAAATTTTCTATTGGCCACATTTAAAAGGTTACTAAGAAACAGATAAAATTACTTTTACAACATTTTATTTAACCCATTATATTCAAGATACTATTTCAATATGTAATAAAAAATTATTAATGAGATATCTTTCATTCTTCATACTAAGTCTTTGATATTTATGTATACTTTATACTTACAGCATGTTTTGATACATGCTAGACATATTTCAAGTTTTCTAGCCACATGGGCAGCTCAACACTAGACCAGAAATTAATTAGGACTATCATACTCAGTCCTCTTAGTTTTATGTTAATAGCAGTACCTCTTGGAGGAATTAAAAAAAAACTACAACCTCTTTTTTTTTTTTCCATTTTGTTTATCGGTTTATTTATTCCTTAGACTCTACAGAGTAGTGAGAGCATACAGTATTTATCTTTCTCTGACTGGCTATACACATTTTTTAATTGTGGTAAAATATACATATAAATTTTTTCATTTCAATAATATTTTAATGTACAATTCAGTGGCGTTAAATACTTTCACATTGCTGTGCAACCATCACCCAGCTCCAGAATTTTTTCATTTGCAGGACTGAAATTTGTGCCCATGAAACAGTAACTCCCCATCCCTCACCCTTCAGCCCCTGGCCACCACCATTCTAGGTACTATCACTATGAAATTGCTCTAGGTACCTCATATAAATGGAATATAGTGTCTGTCCTATCCTGTGTGGCTTAGCATAATGTCCTCAAGGTTCCTCCTTATTGAAGCATGTGACAGGATTGCCTTCCTTTTTAAATCTGAATAATATTCCATTGTGTGTGTAGACCTCATTTTGTTTATCCATTCATTAGTTAATGGACTCTTGGGTTGCTTCCACCTTTTGGCTGTTGTGAATAATGCTACTATCAACATGGGTATAGGATATATGTTTTTTTAATACTCAAGTCATGGGGATGAAAGAGTTCATCCATCCATGTTTACTTCAGGTTTGTACATGCTTAACATGGAGTTAAAAATTTACTTTCACTGGGAGTGAGGGGAGCTAGAGATAGAGATAGAGAAACAGATAGAGATAGAGAGAGGGAGAGAGAGAGAGAACATCGATGTGAGAGAAAGACATCAACTGGCACAAACTCTTATTTTTATGTTGCTTGTTCTTAGTAGTTACAGAATTATCCACACCTGATATTAAAGATATTCTTCTATGACATGTAATGCATGCTTTAAAAAATATTCAATGAGAACAGAGACTAGGCATATTCATATTTTACTTATCAATGCAAAACAGAAGTTTATAATATTTTTCCCAATTGGGCTTGACAAACCAAAAATTCTTGGGGAAGGAAATAGATACATTCTTTAACCAATTTTTGCATTTTCTTCCCTGGCACTTGGTCTTCACTTCCTAGTCATTCATTTGAATTAGACTAAAAGTCCTTAGAAGTGAATATCTTTCTGAGGTATATTATCAACACAAGACTGCAGTTTCCTGTTGCATATAAGGTCACGTGGTGAAATTCCTTTCCTGCAGTTTGTTTTTGATTAGTAATTTAGCCCTCATGGGTTGGAATGAAACATGGCTTTCTGTCTGCAAACTGACAACAGCAGAGTATTTTTTCAGGAAAATGTCTTTGATAGTGTTTGGGTTGAAGACCCCTATCCCATGAAGAACACGTTTTGATTTTTAGGGAAGTAGGCAGAACACAAGTGATTTTCATTGCAAATAAGCGGAGCAGCCTCTAGGAAGGGAGAAGACCCCTCCTCCCCACCCCCCTTTTTTTTTTTTAGCACACTTAGGTAGTTATTGGGTAGCCAACATATTTGATCCTTTTTTTGTTTAAATTCATTATAGGGCTTTGTATTGCTTGAAATGTTTTAAAACTTTGAATTTTTTATTTTAGTGTGGAAAGAACACTTAACATGAGATATTCTTTCTTAACAAAATTTTAAGTGAACAATATTGACTGTAGGTACAATGTTGCACAATAGATCTCTCGCACTTATTCATTTTGCTTGACTGAAACTTTTTCCTGACATTTAGTTACTCTGTTTCAGTGTAATTTGACTGTTTTTTTCTACTACCGCTCTCAATATTTTTTTTAAAAAAAGGAGCAGATGACTAAACAGTTTATTTCTAATCTCAAGCTTTGCGCAGTGGCAGTATCATAGCCAATGAAGTTTATCCAAAGAGCGATTATTGCTAATTGAAAACTATGGAGAATCTCAATGACTTTTTGCATCGTCTTTCTTGCTAGATAGGCTTCAGTCAAGGTATGTTATCTTCTTCTTGATCTTCTACCCAAGACTTCCAAGTTTTTTCCTGGGAACTATAGTTGCAATTTATTGGACATTCCCAGGTCTTATTCACTAGAGGATCCAGTTATTAGAGCTTCACTCAGGGAAGCTCCTGGTATATATATATAACCCTTTTCTTCTTCAACTTCCTTCACTTGAATAGCAGCAGCTGTAGAGATTTTCCTGACTTAAGCATAATAGGAAACCTATACACATGTGGCATATGTGTGTTTTTCTTTATCTTCTTAACATTTAAAGGCTATGTCCTACTGTATATGAATTTTTTTGAGGGGAGGGGATTTTTTTGCTTTTATTCTTTTTTTTAACAGTGACTTGTAACCAGTTAGCAAATGGTTTTTAAAGGAGAAGTGAATGAGTTTCTTTAGTCATTTTCTTGGTGCAGGAATAGTCTGGACGGCTGCTGCTCTGTAATAAGAGAACATTTTATTATTACCCAGACTTTCAGGACTTGATTCTCTTGCCTAAGATTCCATCAGCCCAGCTCTTTGGTGAGTTCCACCAGTATTTTACATGGGTTAATCCCAGAGCTCAGACTATTATTAAGCATTCCTTTTTCTCCTTCTTCTCCAGTTAGGCTTGGTTTAGAGCCCGAGGTATGTGTATTTGTCTTTTCCCCCTATTCTGAAACCCGAGTTTATCACTCACTAGACTAGTGATGGAGAGCTTGTTACACTAAATCAGCGTCCTGAATGTTTTTACTTTGGACAATTCATTGAATCATTTGACATTCAGGATTTCACTTAGCTTTGGGCATATTAAATTACTGTGAATAATCTGGAAACAGATAAGTTGTTTAGTCCGCCTATGTATTTGATCTTCTAAAATATAGCTATATTTATACATACATATGTAAAGTACATTATCCCATAAACTCTGTGGCTGTGCATATGGCTGTACATATTATGACAGTCTGGGAGTTTAGAATTTATAACTCCAAATGGTTTTCATGAATAATACACATTAACAAACATAGTTCATTTTTAAAAAACTTTATCTGTGATTCAAATAAGCATCAAATTGATGCAGGAGATGAAAGTATATTTTGTGGGGACCCTTTCCCCCTCCCCATGTGGGAGTCCGTTCTGTGGGACTCTTCCCTCTCCCTATGTGGGAGTCTGTATTTGTTCTTTAATAAATTTCCACATTTGCTATACCAAAAAAAAAAAGTATATTTTGTATGTTTCTACACATATGTAATGGGGGAGGACCTATTGATGTTTATTTCCACCTATTTCTTAGGTGGAACTCCACGCTTTAGTTAAGTCAAGTTGTATTGTACCTTCTCTGCTATTTGCTCCTTGTGAATTTGGCCTTCTTTATTATAATGTTTTAATTCAAGCACTTCCTTTTTTTCATGTCTCACATCCAGAAGAGTTCGGCTGCATTTTCCTTTGATAGCACATGTTTTTGTCATGTATGAGTTTAGACTGCTTGGCACCTTCAATGTTTAGCTGTCAGTGAGTGGCCTCTGGACCTTCTTTTTATGAAGATGGTTGTGAGGAAGTTCAGGAATCAGAAGCCTTCCATGTGACTAATCTACAGCCTGCTGCCATTTTCAAGAATTCTGATAATCTTTGACACCCAGAGATTAAGCCCTTCTTTGGATCAGATTGAGATACTCCAAAATCACCCAATTTGTAGCCTTTTTTTTTTTTTTTTTTTAAAGCAGCGTGAGCACTGGGTTGTCGTTAGCAGGCCAGAATGAGCTATAAATAAATAAAACCCTCTAGTGCTTGCTTCATTCAGGGTAGTGTGCTGATAAGATGCAAGCATCTGGGAGAAGAGAAGATGCTCAGCAGGTTTAAGTGCTTACCAAAGTGCTTTCCTGTATCCATGGCTCAGCTGCTGGTCTCTGCTGTGTTATTTTGGCACTCTAGACTTGTAAGATTGGAGAGTTGAGTTGAAAACTCTCAATATATCATTAGAGTAGCCCAAGGTCCCTTCTTGTCAAGGAAGACTAGCTGATTCCAGGGGGAAAGAAAAGCAGAATCCAGGGCACCTGTAAATCCCTGTAGTTTTGTGCTGTGGGTTTGTAGCTAATTATACAGCAGGCAGCAGTAATATGCTGCAGCTCTGTTGGCATACTTATTTCAGAAAGAGCAAAATCTTCCAGCAGAGCAAAGAAGGGCTTTAAAGAGGCTGCAAATGAATGAATCAATGATCATTTTATTGTAAACTAAAGCTCTACATTGGAATGAGGGCATCTGAACTGTGAGGAGGTGGTGGGGAGATGCCAATTGAAATACATGGTTCAGATGTGTTTTAAAGCTCTTGATTTGGATTCTCCTGCAGAAATATAGTCACACAAGGAGACCACCACTGGTCACAGCCAGTCAAATTGCTCTTTCTCCTATGGTACTGCTGTTAGCGACTACTAGTAGGTTATTCAGCCGACCTCTTCTGATTCTGCTTTGCTGCCTGATTTCAAAAGATTTGCCCTATATGGCTCTCAGTCACAGCTTGATGTAACCACTGCTTGTTTGCATGCATCCCCATCATTTTCATATAGGGTCTTCCTCCTCCCCTTCATGTTAGAAGGCAGAAGAATCGGGAGCATTTTTATATGATAAGAAATTTATGCAGGGCCAGCTGGAATCAAGCAAAATGAAATTCAGCTGGAAGGGATGGCAAAAGGCTCAGAGAACTTGTGACTGCCAGAGAAGTCAGTGTTCCTTAAATAAAGAGGGTTCAGCTAGCAGGCAGCAACTCTGACTTTGCATTCATATTGAAGCAGGCTCTCCAGCCATTCTAGGCAGACAGATCAATAAAATCAGAGGTGACTTAATGCCAAGAACCTCAGAATTCAAAGGATTTCTCTTGTCCTTCTTTAAATTTATTCTTTATTGATGTGGAATGCTCGCCTCGGAAACTGCGAGGAGAAACTGCCCGGTTTAGATTCTGGTTTATGACAGGCCTATTGAACAGTGTCCTTGGAATGCATCCCCTTTGGTTTCTCAGTCCTCACATCTATAAAATGGAGCTGTTCTACTGGAAAGAAAATGATTCCAATAGTTACCAAAACATTGTGAATGAAGATTCATCGTAAGTGCTTTGAATAGCCTAAACAGCAAATGTCTTATGAGAAGTGAATTTATATCCCATGTATTTGAAAATGCAGTTGATTGCTTTATCAGAGATTGAGCAATTAGATTATTTTTGCATGATGGGTATGAAGTGAATGTGGTAGATTTTATTTTATATTTTTAGCTACATAAATGGAAGAGTTGACTCATACAATCTCTTCCTTGATTGTTTTTATGCAGACCATGCATCTAGCTTCCTAGTGTATCACAATACTGTACAGTATGCCACATTGGTCATATTCTTTAATTGATCAAATAGCCCCTGATAGAGCAACAAAATATGTAAATGATCATATGGACATGGCTAACTATTTACCTTGTAATAGAGAATTTATCCTTCCTTCTCTCCAGCCCCACAGATGCTTATTGTACCAGAAAGGAAAAGCTGCCTCTAAACTTACCTCTTACATGATTGATTTGATGCCATTCTTTTAAAAACTGGAGATGTTGGGAGTTTTTGTTCATATCCCATACTGTGTAGAAGGCACACAATTTCTAGAACAAAGCAGCAGGGGGCTCCCTATGAGAGCGTGAGAATTGCTGATGGAAAAGGACTGGCTTTTTGTTGATGGTGTTCTTTTCAATTCAGGCCCTTTTCTGCTGAAAACTTGGCCATCGTCCTGTGAAGATTCCCTAAGGGATTAAAGTGTAGCTACAGAAGCAGCGAGACTATTTTATTAGTTTAAGAAATTGGTTAACAGTTGAGAGAGATTATACTGGTTTCTAAATTCCAGAAACCTGGATAGATGGAGCCTAAGATTGCTTTGGTTGTAGGGTCCTTCTCTCTGAACTGAGTGAGGTTCATAGGAAGGGACTGTGCAGGTGACTCCTTTCTTTAGAATCCTTTATATCTTAAAAGCAAGACTTTTCTTTGTTCTCGTTAATGTCTACATTTAATTTTCTTAGTTTTACCTCCCTTTGCTCTAGAACCTATGCATATTTCATGTTTGTTGTTGAGGGCCAGTGCATTATAACTAAGGGTGTCTTGTAAAATGAAACCTATTCCCCTGAGTGAGAGGCTGAAAGAATGCACACAGCAAAGGTGCAGGTTTTTGCACTCGGAGGTTGCGCTTGCTGTCTTAGGAATTCACTCTGTGATACAGGTTTGATGCAGAGAGCATTGCTACTCACAAATCACACGAGGTATACAGTTTGTGTGCAGTGATATGTCACAGCTTTTTATTTATATGGCCAGCTCAGTCTATTCTGCTCCTTTCAATGCCATGGAAAGTGCATCATTTTCCTCCCTCTCTCCTCCTTCCCACATATCATCAGCACCACCCACTACGTTCTGTCCATTAAGTCCTCTGTGTGCCAGAAAACCCCAACAATGATTAAATGCTGATAAAAGAATGTTAGAAGGTTAAGATATCAACCTCCTTACAGTCCTCCTAAATTGTGGGTGGTAAGTATAACTTTGCCCTTTTAACATTGGAAATAAGAGGTTTTAGTTGGTGTGGGGTTTTTTTTCTTTATGTTGAGGAAATGCCTGACATCATTTTAAGAAACAAAAAGATTTGGTAGCAAAGACCAACGAGGAAACAGGAGACTTGCTTTGCAGTTTCCATAATTACCCTAGTCTTTCTTTCATGATTTTGGCACATTCTTTATTGGGAATAACTAAGGTTCGCCAAATTTAGGTTAGGTTCTATTTATGAGAGGCCTAGAGTTTTTAAGCTTACAGCAATTTTAAAAAGTCATTATTACTCTAAACAAAATATATAAATGGTAATTTAAAAAGTGTTAATTTTTACATATTATATCCCTCTAGCCATAGAATCATTTATCATTATATTCCTACTTGATTTTCGCTTCCTTAAAGCTCCTGTACTACAAAGCAACCTCCTTTCCAACACCAACACCACTGCTGTCACCACCACCCACCACTATCCACCACCACCACCACCACCACCACCATTCACCACCACCCAGCACCACCCACCACCACTGTCCCACCCAGATCTATGGGAGGAAGATGTTGGTGGAAGAGACTTGAAAGGCAGCTTGGGAACTCACTGGCTCCCTTTCTTTGGAGGAGGGTTTGTAGGTTCATAACATATTCTTCAAAAACAATTAAGGTGGGAGGGGCTATAGAATCAACTTCTCTGGACCTCCTTATTACATTTTTAGCAAAGTAGGAACAAGAAAGAAGAGTCTCTAAGAATCTTGTCAAGAATTCTATTTCATATTGAAGCTCAATATGCCATATCATATAACTTAATTTCCATGAACCCGTGTTTTATCACTACTCTGCATTATTTTTTTTGTAATAGAGCTATAAAAAATCCATGGTAAATATATTTGACCGTTCCATCAATGGCTGCTTGGTGAGGTAGGTCAGGAGGCATGCCTCTTTGGAGGCACCCTGGAGGTGGAAGGGTAATGAGCACTTATGTCTGCTGAATGCCAGAGCTGCCAAATTGGAGCTCCTCACAACTGGTGTGTATCTGCTCTGACAGTTCTTTTATTATGGCTTTTACTAACCTATAAGTAACTAACTGTGGTTGTTTAATTACAGAGGGAACATCCCCACGCTAAACAGGTATCGTATGTTTAGTTTTTTTTTTCATTTCCAATTAAAAACACCCTTTTTGTAACTTAGAATAGTGAAATCAGGGGGAAAAATAGCCCTATACTGGACAAGCTAATATATTATCTTCTGCCAGGGAGTCCATCCTGAGCTCCCCTTTGGATGTGCTAAGTTATTCTTTCTATTTAGAAAACATGTCTTCAGCTTTTCTTCAGCTATTAAAAAAGCAATACTTGAAAAGCCTCAGTATGGAAAAGCTCTCGTCAGTTGTCAATGAGAGGAGAGTTGTCTGCTCGATGTTCATCTTTGCTGTAAACTTTTTTTTTTTTTTTGCTAAGTTATATGTCTGGTTGGGGCTTTCATAGGAGAACCCCTTAAGGTTATCACTATCCTGGGAAATTGTTCCTAATTTTTTCAATTTTGAGTTTCTCTTATTTGCTTCTCCTTCTTAGAGGAATGCAAATTCAGAAATAGCTGATCTCATGTTTTATAAATTTGTTTGCTTTTTTTTTTCTAAAGTGATGATAATGATATGAAAGTCAAGTTTTATTTCAGACCTATAGTAAGAGTCACATTGGAGAAGTATATTTAAATTTTGATGTGTGCAGCCTGGGGAAGAGGTTTCTAGGCCAGTATAACACAAGTGATATTTTAGTACTTTGAGTTCCTCCTGCTTCTGAGCCAAGCAAGGCAACACAATGCAAGTTTGAGAGGAAAGCAATTCTGATTGGAATTTAATCCACAGAATGCTAAAGCAATAATAGGTTGGTGGCGAGCTCTTTGTACATGATCACTTATACATTGAAATATTTATAGGCTTATGTTTATTTTGTCCCTCTCCCTTTAAATATTAAGTAATCAAAACTCGTTAAAGCTTTTAGCATCCAATTTAGATGGGAGAGGAAAGGGAGTGCTTTTGTTTGGTCCTCTTGCCTACCCTTGGAGACTGGGCTTGGTTCATTCCTGCCTGCCTTCAGCTGTTCTGACCCATGAACATAGTACCAAGGGAAACTGAATAGTGGATATTTCCCATGGGGTTCAACTGAGTAAAAAAGATATTTAACCCTATGTTTGTCACAAGCACAGCCTGATAGCTTATTTAGAGGGAGTTCCCTTTAAGTGTTACATGGAACTCTTTTATCTTTCCTTTCTACTATCAGGCAGGTAGAAAAGATACAATGCCTCACAAACTTGCTCCTTTAGTGAATATATATTTGGTGATCCTAGAAAAGAGGATGATAGCATTTCGGAGTTCATACAACTCTGAATCCCAATTTCTAGTGAGCACCATGTGTAAGACTTGCTTGCTGTGTATTTCATTTGTTTGTTTATTTCATTCATGGTATCAATGGTTTCCTCTCCCACCCTGCCTTTCTATTTCCCAGTACTATCAAAGATGAAGTACCTTCTTCATAGTCATGAGTTGCCAAGGGAATAAAAACCCGGAGTGTCAGTCTCTATAGTCTGTGTGAGCAGCACTTCCATCCTATAAAAAAATTCCATTGCCTTTTACAATTACAATTTGCAGTAGAGTACAATATGTACCCAGATCTCAAGTCCACATTGCTGGCTCTCTTCCCCCTGCAATGCTGCAGGTGGTGCACTTAAGGAGATTTTAGAGCAGCTCCCTGGAGGTCAGGTGCCATTGCCTTGCTCTGAACTTGCTTCCGATCAGTATGCCGGTAACATGTCAGGCAAGTCCTAGAGGCATCCTTCAGCTTGGTCCTTCCTAACAGGCTGCCCTGATTGACTGGGCATTCAGAAACACTTTATGGTATTATTTATCAGTGCATACTGCTGAGGTGCATCAAGGAATATACAGCTTCATTATGTTTTTAGATTGAACAAATCAGTTCAGTTCTCTTCGAGCATCTCCATTTAGCACTTGTTTGTCATGCTTACACATACTGTGAGACCCATGCTCTGCCCTTTCATATCCTGCTGGGATTTATTAAGGGCTTTTGGTGAAGGTATGCTTACCCTAGTATAGAAATGTCTGACTATAAAATAGAAATTTTGCAATTTAGGATTGAAAATGTCTCCTTCAAAAAGGGAGGAGCTATAATCCTTATGATTGCTATCTCTATCAGCCCATTCAAGAAAAAAGTAAATACTTCATAAGTTCCTTTTATAGACTGTGACTTGTTTCTGTATGGTAAATAATGCTTTTTATAATGATCTACTAAACCATTCCAAATGACTTAGAGTTGTTGCACATGCATATATCTATCTGTTAATACTTAATCTATTACAGTTACTAGAGAAAAATGCCTTAAGTGTTGCCTAGTTACAACTTACTTGGCTTGCTTACTTCCTTTTAAAATATGAAATGTTTTAGGGAAGGGGAAGATGCAGAATGGTTTTTAACCCTTATGTGCTGTTTATTCATCAGACACGCCATGATGTCATTGTATTAAAACTGCCATGAAATTCCTGACAGTCCTTAGATTTTTATTTGGAGAAATTTTAGAGTGGTGAAAATATAGCTTGTGTGTCTGTATACGTGGGGTGGGGGGTGGTGGTGGTGGTGGAATTCAAATGAAACAGTTAATGTGACTATAGCAAGACAGCCTTATCCATACTGGGTAAAAAAACCAAATCTGCTCTGCAACCTGACCCTATTTCTGAGTTTTCTCCTAGCTCCTTTTTCCTATTGTTACTCTCCCAGCCCTTGCTCCTACCCTCCTTGTCTAACACACTTGGTTGAATTACCATTTAGAATGTCCTTCTCCTCCAACCTCAACCACTGTGGCATGACTCATGTAGCTAATGTCAGCGATGTGCTATTGGACAACTCATTCACTCCACCATGTCAGCGGATGGGCGGAATGGTCTCTTTTCGGACTTTTGAAGATTTTGTCAGGTAAGACACTGTGGAGCTGTGTATGTACAAGAGGAGCGATGGGCGTCTGTGTTTTGGGAGTCTCAGATTTCTGCCAAATGAATAAAGGTCCCCAGAAGAGCCATGAGCCAGCTAAGGAGATGTAGCCCTTGCTGTATATGCCCTCAGAGAGGTATATGTCCTTCCATTTCTACCTCTCACTCAGACTCCACAAGCCTCTAGTTGTTATATGAGCCTGGTCAGAAAAAAAGAAACAAACAAAAACCATCGTTTTCCTTAGGAGCTAGCAGAAGAAGCTGTCTGCTCTGTGATGAGTGAAATGTCAGGAGAAATTAAACACAACACTAGAGTGAGCCCACCAGAGACGATACATCTTTTGATTAAATGCATTCAGCATCTATCTCTTGATGTATACTGATGCATTACCCTAGGGGGAGGGGTAATTACATTGGTCTGTCACTGCTCCAGTCCCAGGCTCTTTCTGTTACTTTAAGACTGATGATGACAGCAGTGCTCATATCTTACATACAAAAAAAGCAAAACTAAAAGCTTTAGATCATTCTTTATTAAAAAGAAAAAAAATGCTTTATTAAAGTTGAAACAATCCATCCCCCTAATTTCTGCCACTTGGTGAAATTTTGCATATCACCTCTAGCCACTGGTGATTGCATTCAGTTGACTGTGGAGCACAGGGTAGGGTAGATTATTCTTTTAGACTGAGCTGGCAATGGCAGCGTTCATATTCTTCCACTTGGATTTTCATGGTGGGTGTTTTTCTCTGGTATTTTTCAGGATCTTTGGTGAAGTGATGGGCTGCTTCTGTGATTCCCCACCCCAAAGCCCCACATTCCCTGAGGCAGGTCACACGTCTCTATACGATGAAGACAAGGTATACTGTCCCTTTGGGAGACTGCTTTGCTCCTTCAGATACATGACTTGTACTGTGCATATACTATCTTTCTGACTTTGGAGTGTTATAGGAAAGAATTCATCTTTTTTTAAAATCCTGGCCTGAGGATATTTTTTTCACTGATTTTTCTTTTTCTTTTTTAAAGATAATGGAGGGAGAGAAAAGAAAAACATCGATGTGAGAGAGACACATTGATTGGTTGCCTCTGTTTGCACTCTGACCGGGGTTAGGGATCCAGCCTGCAACCAAACAACATGCCCTTGGCCAGGAATCGAACCTGTGACCCTTTGGTCCATGGGCTGATGCTCTAACTGGCCAGGGCAAGAATTCATCTTTTTACCCTACTTTGTTATTTAATTTTATATACCTCATCAAGTATTTTTGGAAATCAGTAGAATATAAATTCTGACCTAAAACATAAATAAAACATATTAATCCTGGAATCTATACTGTGGAATAGGCTTGGTTGTATCCATTGTAGCTGCCTCTGGGTCTCTGAATGTTGTTTCAAAGAATTCAGCTTTGGTTGCTTCAATTCTTATGTAGTGATGGCTTGTATATTTGCACAGTGGTACTATTATAGTCTTCAGGGAATGGTACACTTAGATAGCAGGAAAAATATGCATTTTGTTTAAAACTTTGTCCTTTTATTAAATCCCTTCTATTCATTTCTCAGTAAATAAGTTGTTGTTGTTTTTCCCTACCAGGTTCTTTTTCTGTGGTTTGACACTTCTACTGTATGATAAATTGTTAGGAAATATATTATGAGGGAATATGTTCAGATGGCTTCTTTCACTCATTTTTCTTCAACTTCTGTGAAGAGATGTGGCAGTTGTTTTCATTCCCATTTTATTGGTAACAAAATTGAGACTGATCTTCAAGGTCATGTCAAGTCAAGGTTTGGGGCCACTTCTAGCTAATGCCTTTGCTGCCTTATCTTTTAAAAGTTGGATGTTTTACTTCATTTAATCTCCATTGTGGATGTTGGGTGGTGGTTTCAATTTGCTTATGAGAGCTAGTGGGCAAATCAAAATGTCCTGTGGGGCATATCTCTTTTTCAGTCATTCTACTAAGTACTATAATTTTTTTCTCTGCCTCTGTATTAGCCAGTCTCCTAATGTCTTTGTCTTGTGTTCTTGGGTTACAGGTCCCCAGGGATGAACCTATTCACATTCTGAATGTGGCTATCAAGACTGACTGTGATATTGAGGATGACAGGCTGGCAGCGATGTTCAGAGAGTTTACCCAGCAAAACGTAAGCCCTCAGCTGGGTGGAAACCTGTGACGGCTCCTTTCCTGCTGGCTGGATATCATACCCATCTTTTTATCAGTTGCTATTTGTAAGGCCTATCACTGTTGATGGCTTTGTCCTTCACATAGTTCTCTGCCTATAGGGGTAAAATTCCAAAGGGACTTAATAGTATATAATTAATATCTTTTTATGTCAAGAAATATAGACCTCAACTATTTAAAATGTATCTCGCACTGACCTCAAACTTCATAGTTTAAACCTAAATTTCCATCATTTTCCTTCACCTCTTCTGACCCCCCATCTGTTCCACACACCCCTCCCCCCCAAACAAAACAAAAACAAAAAACCCAAGTAACCAGTCATTCAGAAATCATTGACTTCCTCTTTTTCCATGCCATTGCATGATGCTACTCCTTTACCACAATCTATGTGTTTATTTGTATCTAGTCAGTCACCAAGGTCTGTCTTTTGTTTGTACTGTCTCTTTCCCTCTCTTCTTCCCTTTCTTTTCAGATTTTTAATTCCCACTACTATCTCTCTGGTTTAAAACCTTATTCACCTCACACCTGAGACACTACAACAGGTTTACTTGCGATCTGCCTATCTTCCTTCACTCTTCCCCTCCAGATAGTTTCCATTCTATTCACCACCACAAAATTCAATGGCCAAAATGCCCTCTTACCAAATTATCCTCCCACTCAGCAATGATTCTCTGTTACCTCTAGGATGTCTCCTTAACTTGATATTTAACATCAGCCTATTGATGAAGGCTAACAATCTAGCCTTTACTGTTCTGGGAAAATACCTAAGTCTTTGTGTCTCGTCTCCTCTACTGCCCTTCACCTGGAATGTTTCTTTCTCTTTCCAAATCCTGCTTGTTTTAAAGACTGTTTCAAATTTCACCTCTTCTATGAGTACTTCTCTGAATAGCCCTAACTAAAATGTATTTTTTCCTCCCTTGAACTTTTAACTGGTCAGCATACATTCACTAGCAATAATAATACTTTTTATTTATAAAGAACTTCTGTGTACAGTTTTTTATTTGCACCTCACCACATTCCCGTAAGGTTAGGTTAGTTAGGAATTATTCCAGTTTTGCACATGGGGAAAAACTCAAGCTTAGAGAGATTAATTAACCCCCTCCCCTCCCTCTTTGATCACCAGCTAGTAGATGGTGGAGCAAAAATTAGTATTTAAGGGCTTTGATTCCACCTCTAGGGGCCACAGATCGAGGTGCTTTAGTAAATAATGTATTTTTTTTTTAGCCCTGAAGATGATTCAAGTCTAATTGGAGGGACTGGTTAGGCATGCTCAAAATGATAGTGTACATATAGTTACATGTCATTGCAATATATGATAGATGCCAAAGTGTCCTCTTTAGCTGTCCTTAATGACAAAGACCCATGTGTTTTCTTTGAATGGGAACTACCTAGTTATAGTGCTTATTATAAAGAAAGAACTGAATAGATTTTTAAAAGCATGATTTAGCAGTATAAATAATTAATGTCATCGGCATTCACATCATGTAATGCTAATGGTAGATACCTGGGAAAAGTTGGTAACTTTGTGCTTAACGTGAGTCCTAGCATTTACTCCATGATGCTCTGGAATTAGAGTGGCCATCCTGAAGAAAGGCACTTACAGAAAAGTGAAAATAGGGGACATGCCTGGAAATTTTTCTTTAGAAGAGAAATGTACCTTTCTTTTTGCCCTTGTCTTGTGAATACATAAAATTAACCTGAAACCAGGGACCAAAGAAACCTTAGCTGGAAGAGTGCTAATGTTGTGCATGACTGCTGATGCTGCTGTTTGCTGAGATAATCGGAAATTTTCTTCTCAGGTTTTGAGGCATTAATTGCCCTTATTTGATTGTTTTGACCTCAACTGTAGGCTTTTTATTACCCTCAGATCTTAGTGCTGTATGTCATCATATGTTGATTTAAAGAGGCAGTTTCTTCATCTTCACTACATAAATTTATAACATTAATTGGCAATAAGAAATTACCTTTTTCTTTTACTGGACTTGTAAACTGAGGCACAGAGAAATCCATTGTCATTGCCCGAGGCTATTCAGAAGGGTAAGGGTAGACATTCCAAGCCTAGAGAAGCTGTTAACTGCATCAGTTACTGTGCTTATCCAGAAATATTAGGCATTTTCACTTCCTTGTTTTGAAAAGAATGTAAAAATAAAAATAAGGAAAGGTAATAAAAAAAAAGCTGAAATAACTAGTTTTATTTTTCACTTCATGATCATGTTCCTAGCAGTTTAGAAAAAGTTTCTTTTTTTTAAAGCACATATTAAACTATCAAATAGGTTGATCCAAATTGTCCAAATAATCTTCTAGTCCCAGCATGTCTTTTTTCCTCTCATAGAAATTAGGATCATATATTTGTAAATGACTTGTGGAGGAGATTGAAGCAGTCAGTGTAAATGGAGTTTCTCCAGGTGCTGGCGCCTAATCGCTGGGTAATAGCTGTGGACTTGCTGTGAGGCCCGCATTATTACAATGTAATCAGAATCCTGTTGCTCTGCTGTTATTGTCAGCCACTTGTGGAATTTTAAAAGCAATAACAGTTTTGACTTTAAATCATGGCATTATTAAAGTTATTTTCTTCCCTTGCCTGAACATAGCTATTGATGCTTGTCTTTGAAGGGCTTGGCTGTGGTGGAATTCTTTGTTGGTGGTATCAGAAGAAATGTTTCTGTTCCTTGGCACACTGAAAGATTGAGAACCACCACCACTCACCCCTCCCTCCATTCCTCCCTTCCTCCATTCTTTCTTTCCTTCCTTCCTCCCTCCCTTCCTTTTCCTATTATAGTATCAATACTTGGTTATTTATAGTAACAGTTATGATGTCAGTACAGATCATTTATTAAAGTTATTTAACCAAAATTTATGTATATTTGATCAGGGAATTTATTATTAGGAAATTTATTTTTCCAATTACATTTTGCTTATGTTGCTAATTAATTTTATTACTAAGCAAATGCCATAATAGAAAATGTTCTCCAATAGGAGGAAATGGCTTGGGACTGTGCTTATTTATAAGCACACTCCAATTTGGATTTTAAATATATATAGTATCATGAAAATCAAGAATTGGCTTATGAACATATCTCTTGGTTAGAGTTATAGCAAGGAATTGATGAAACTAAAGTCTGGACTTAGGTTGCAAAAGCCCACATATTTTTTCTATTTGTGTTACTCATATGTTTTCACACGTCATTCAACTGGTGAGATTGCTTTTCTACTTGTTGCCATGTAGCCCCTCTTTGCTAGGGCCCTTTAAGATCATGCTGTTTACTTAGTTCATTAAACTGTTCCTTTGTCTCTCCCTTTTGAGATAAATGAGCAATGCAGATAGAAGAAAGCTTAGATCCAAAGGCCTAAGACTCATATGAGACAGTCTTGACACTGCTGGTCTCTCTTGCCTTCTAATACACAGCTCAGCTATGCAAGTGGAAATATGAATAATCACTAAATTTAAAAGTAGATTAAATATTGCTTTTAGCAATTTTTAAAGAGAATTAAAAAAATACTTTCATGTAAAGTGGGGGGGGGCATGTTCTAGAAGAAATGAAAAGATCAGGATTTGTTAGATTGGATTCTAGGAATGCTATATATGATGGTATATATATCTATAATCTAAACAACAATGCTATATATATCTATAATCTAAACAGCAGTTTAGAACCTGAATTTTCCACTTTATGAAATTTTCTTCTCCCTCTGATCTGAATGACATTTCATTTATCTTGTGTTTTAGTTTTAATCTTCACATTTGAACATTCTCACCAATGTGATTTCTATAAGTAGGAATTGTGCTAAAATCTACCTTGAAGTGAATCAGCCCTTAGAGAATTTAGGTGACTTCATATGACCCCTTTTCCTACACAGAGTTCTCTCTCAGTTTTGTCCAGATCAATATAAAACCTATCCCATAAGACTTAGTCCCACGATCTAGATGGAGATTTATTTATTTGCAAGTTTGAAGGTACTGAGCCAAAACACAGATAACCAAAAAGGATGTTTAGCGCAATTAGAGCTTGTGGAGGACTGAAGTGGGATAAGATTTAGGATGAATGGAGATCTTATCTATCTTTTATTTTACATGTTTCTCCATAGAAAGCTACTCTGGTTGAGCATGGAATCCGCCGCCTTACTTTCCTGGTTGCACAAAAGGTATTGGCAATATGTGAATTACACCTGTCTAACATTTCTTATGATGCTGCTAGAATTTTTAAAAGTCAGAAAGTGGAGTTATAATCATAAACTTATTTATAGAATTTATGCAGAGAAATAACTGTTTTCTGTAAGTTTAAGAAAAACATTAACTTAGCTCATCATCTTTTACTCAATTTGGTTTTAAATTTATTATTTCTTTCCTTTCTGTCTTTCACTTGAAAGGATTTTAGGAAACAGATCAGCTATGAGGTGGATCAGAGATTTCATGTAAGTAAAAGGAACAATAATGAAATATTATTTACTGTTTTATCTGTTTGCCATTGTTTATTTAAACATAGAATACGTGTGAGTTATTTAGAAGGGCTGGACTGATGTTTGGTCCCTCTTCTTTTAGAAAGTATTATAATGACTACTCAATTCTTCTATGGTTGTTGTTGTTTTTTCTACCCTATAACATTCTCAGTATATCTCTGAGAAATAATTAAGAATGAGCATATGCATTTATCTGAATGAATAAGGTAGAAGCAGGAGCTAATTTCTTCTACGCACACAGTGAATCAATAATCGAGAACTGTCACTTGCACTTTGGGGTCTTGGCTTTTACCAAAGAGGATTCAAGTTCTATTATTGAGAATTATCAATTATCTGAAACCATCCTTTATTATTAAAATGCCTTAACCGAGCCTAACTTGGTACTTTTGTCTTATGTTAATTTTAGGAGCAGGAAATAAATAAAAATTGTGCAATAAGTTGCTTGTTCTCCTATTTAACTGAATTAACTTAATATTTATGAGATTAAAAGTTTTATTGAAAAGAGAAGTAAGTTATTAGCCTGGTATCTGAACTAAAGCATACCCATATGATCAGTATGATGATAGCACTAAGACCAAAAACCCAGTTTGCAATCAAGATGTCATTCTCTAAAATGACTGATTGTAGTACAAACATTTCTTTATAAATTGATCCTAATATAGCTAAGATTCCAGAGGATCTTAGGAAGCCTTAATTTTCCTGATAAGAATTTTGTTTTATCAATTAAGATAATTAAATTAGTTTTCAAGGCCTGTTCCTTTGCAATAATGAAGATAATATTTGGGATTCTGGAAATGACTTTCTAAACTTAAGGACCTATGTGTGGTTGCTTTTATTGCCCTTTTGTTTATTAGATCTTTAGCATTTGACATTTCGTTTTCCTTCTAACAGTTCATCTAGTCCAGCAATTTTCAACCTTTTTAATCCCATGGCACACATAAACTAATTACTAAAATTCTGTGGCACACCAAAAAATATGTTTTTTGCTGATATGACAAAAAATGGTTATAATTTTGATTTATTCACACCGAATGGCTATTGTTGTGTTGGCTATTGTCATTTTTTAAATTTAACAATCTAAGGGAAAAGAGGTCAGTACCCCTGACTAAATAGTCAGGTATTGCATGTTTTAAAAATTCTTGCGGCACACCAATTGAAAATCGCTGGTCTAGTCTATAGAGAAACAAGAGAGTCTACCCTGCAAACTAAAGAGCTGAGATTCTCTGAAATGCTCTAGGAAGTGTTGTGGACTGCACAACTCTCCTATGTTATTGATGTCAGGAAGCCAAGCAGAGTACAGACATACATCAATCAATAACTTTAGATAGGAAACTGGAGACAGTGAAGAAGTATGAGGAGCTTAAAGGGAACCCTGGAGCTTTAGGAAGAAAAATCCAGAGCTTAGAGAATAAAATTGATACTTAGGGATAGAATATGAGAGACCATGAATAAGTACTGTAGCCGGTGGATGCTGACCAGAGCTAGGGTAGACATGCCAGAGCCAGGCCCTGGATTTGGGAAGAGTATTGGGCTAGGTTCTTAAGCTTAAACCTGATTTTTATTTTTTTACTGACTTTGGGATATTATATTTTTCTGGGGAATCATGTTGAATTTGTAAAATTGTTTTCCTTTTTCCTAATGGTTCAGATGGAGCCTTCATGTTTATAGCACATGAACTGGTTTCCCATAATAAGCATTTCCATGATAAATTAAAACTCTCTACTAAAAAATTTTAAAAGCCAAAGCAGTTAATTATCATGGACATTTTTAAATGTGTTTCATACATACAAAAAAAACCAAACATCCTGTCTTACTGCTAAATCTATGTCATATCCTAGAGTATAAATATATATATATAGCTTTAAAACATGTTTTCCCTCTCTGTTCTAATATTTCTGGACTTAGGTTGAATAGGGACATGTACAGGCAAAATCTACTCGGAAATGAGTCCAGCTGTGGGTATTTCTTGGGAATCACGGTCCAGTTCCTATTTATAGTGACATCAAGTGGGAAATTGGTTATATTACCAAGTGACGTGATTTGTCATGAATGTAGGAAAGGTTGCTTTAGAACTTAGATAAATTAAGGTGGAGACTATATTTTCTCTGAAGAATTGAATGGCAGAGGAGTTGGGTTATTTTTATGTTAGGCCCCTTAAAAATGATTAGTGGTTACACAGGGGGCAAGGGCAACTATTACTGAATTCCATCCAGGATCTACAATAGTCAGGACCCCTTGGCAGGAGCTGTACAAATCCAGGGCTCACTGCCATGGTATTGCTGTAAGTTCCTCTGCTGGTGGTAGCTTACCATTCATGAAGGGTGCTTAGCCTTTGTCATGTCATCTGATGTGTGCTTGCCCCATAGTTAGTGTAGTGTGAAAAAGAGGAAGCTTTCCGTGAGTGTTAGAGATGAATCCCTTGATCTCTCTGGCTTCTTGGTAATCCACTGTGATGTATGCAGTCTCTCCTGTTCTACACTGTGAAATCCCTATATTATTGAATAGAAGAGAGAAAGCAAGCGTACATGAGGGGGCAAGGAGAGGAGGAAGGTTACCAAGTTTGGTTCAAGAACAACATTGGCTGGTGTGGATGAAGCAGCTCTACTGTTACATAGTTGTCTCTCAGACTGTTTCAGAACCAGAACAAGGCAAATGAGGGCCAGAGTAGAGGTTCCTAGAGAGTGGGTATACTGTTAGGTGTTTATCCAGATGCCAGTGAAGGCTATAAGCATTTCCAAAACTTCGATGTTTAATCTCCACAGTCCCACTGGAATGCCTGCTGCTACCTTAGTCTCTTGACTCTACATGAAACCTGTTCTGACCTGGCAATATTTGTCAGCATTAAGGACACTTGGTGTGGAGTCTGTTTCCAGACCATGTAATTAAACCAAGTACCTTTCATGGGATTTGAATAACTGCTTAACATTACTACAATAACAGAACATTTGAGGGAAAATGAGCCTATTCTTATAAACATCTTCTTCATATTAAAAAAAATATTGAAACCTTGGAAGCCAAAGAGCAGGCTTTGAATTTTTGCAGCTATGAAAGCTGCAGCTCTATATTAAGCCTGTTCATTTCACTCACATTTCAGGTTCCAAAAAGTGCAGCAGAAGGTGCTATTTAACTGGAATATAAGTATTATACTTTTTGAAGTTTCCATATTTTTTCAGCCAAGTGTTTTTTAACAATACTAAAATGCACATTTTCAGGATTTCTTCTTATCCTTTGCCACCTAAGCAAGAGCATTAGGGCCAAAAACTGTGATGAGATTCTAAATCAGTTTTGCATCTGTAACGTTTCCTTTCGATTCTTGTTTGTAAGATTTCATGAGATTTGTAAAATTCTGCTATAAATAACCCAGATGCACTTTTACTGATTTTATGTAAATAACTCACACTTTAAAATGAAATGTTTTGGAAGGAAGAGCCCACTATTGAAAAGAGTTATCACGGTTAAGTAGTTCATTTCTTTAAAAAAATTTTATATGTCAACTATATCTCAATAAAACTGAAAAAAAAAATGGTAGTTTTGTTTGCTAGTGGATCAACTATTAGTTTTTCAGAAGGTTTGGTTTGGGTTTTTGTTTTAATTACAGTCTATATAATTAGTTCTCAGCATGTTGAGGTAAAAGAGAATTGCACCAGCAAGCTTTCAATTTCTTCATCTCATTAGGTTTTTAACATGATTATTAGTATCATAATCAGCTATGATGTTTTCTGTTGCAGGTTTTCGCATTCTCTGATTTGCAGGGTGTCTTGATTGGCTAATTTAGTCAAATTATTTTGATTGTCTTGATGATGGTTGGCTGATTTAGAACACAGCAGGGGTATAATTTCTTCCTGAGAAATGTTGCATTCTTTTGTTTTTTGGTACCAGAACACTAAGAGGGTTTTTCTTTGTGTACATTCAATTATGATATTTGCCCATAACACTGGTAGAATATCTGGAAAGCAATTATATTAGTGATAGAATAAGCATGAGTGCAGTTAGTGGAAAAATTGGCAATATGAGGATGAGGTAGGATGAAGGAATTTACTAAAACTATAGGATCAGACTTTTGTATTTCTTTTCTGTGTTTTTCTGTATTCCTGTGATTTTTGTGTGTGTGTTTGAGTGCCAAAAGAGGTGACTTTCTATAAAAGTCCTCAGACTTGAAGAATTGCTCATTAATCCTGCTGCCCCATTGCACAGAAGTTCTTACTCTCCTATTCTGAATGCTTCATGCTTATTAAATTGAGGATTTTTCTGCAGAGCTAAAATTTACTCAAAAAATGTTTGCTGATATTATCTCATAACACCTTTTCTTAGCTAACTTTAATGAAAGTGGTTTTTCTTATTGGTGGTCTATTCCCACCCTGCCAAGAATTAGTCAGTCTCTTTCATTATTTGTAATAAAGGCATTTCTATTCAAATTGTTTGCTTTTCATGCCTTTCAGTTACTATAAAAATTTTAAAATGGTTTAAGTGGTAAAAAAAAAAAGGTGTTTTTTGGTTTCTATTGTTATGTTTTTGAAGGAAAATAGTCATTTAAATTAATGTACTAAATAAATATTTTAATTAATATTTATTACACTCTTCTATTGTCTTAACAATTAGTTAAAATATTTATTTAATACATCACTTTCCTTGACTTTTCTTTCAGAAATTTCATGAAAGGATTTTGTTACCCTTCCTTTTTTGACTTGTGTTACCTTAGCTAGTGCTCTGAAAGCCATCTTTCTCAAGAATAAAACAAAAATGAGACTAGGAAGCCCTGAGCATGCAACCTACTGACAATGCAGCTGAACATCTTTCTGTTTAACCTTGAAGTCATCCCCATGTTCTTTACTATTATTCAGGAGAATTAGAGAATTACTTAGAATAAAAACATCATCAGTAAAAGATCAGTGCTGTGTAAAGTTCACTTTCAAAAGACTTTTAAAGACCTAAGCCTGGACAGGTGGTTTCCCAGGCTTGCTAAACAAGCTCCAAGAAGCCTGTTAAATGTAATTTTACAGTTAAAATGCAAGGAAAACGTAAGAAGATTTACTCACTGTGCAAACTATAGTTAAGGCGAGGGTGAGGTGTAATACCTGTGGAAAGTATTTAACAAGTTTTCAGTAAATTCATGAACCACACCTTTTCAGTATGAGTTTTGTTTTTTTAATTTTTTTTTAAAGAAGTCTTAATTTCTGTTTAAAGAGAAGACTTTAATGAACCTGGATTATAACAAAAATAGAGAGGTAATGCTCTACACTTGAGAAGTACGTGGTAGAGATGAAGGGCATGAAGAGACCCAAGTTCATATTCTAGGTTTCTGATACTGGGCATATCACTTGGTCATGGCTTCTCAGCTGTAAAATGGGATACCTAACCTCAAGAGGTTGTTGAGAGCATTCAAGGGGACAACACATGGGAGCACCTGCCACCTAGCAGGCTTTCATTTCAGGTTTCCTAAAGCTCATTGAGAGACATTTATGCAGCTAGCCCTGGTTTCTCTGCCTTGTCCCAATGAGTGTTTGATTATCTTGCACTCATAATGAAGAAGATGCCTAATGAAACCTCCTGTAGAGGCACATAGTAATGACTTGACTCTAACACCACCAATAGAGCTTCCCATCCGAGAAACAGGGGTATTTGGTGTTAATAAGTTAAATTTCAGAAACTAATGGACTCTGCTAATTGAATTCATTTTTGTTAATTAATAAGGTTCTAGTAAATTGGTTGCTTTCTTTTGTAATGCCCTGCAAAAGAGCGGTAAGACCAAATGATTCCAAGTTCACTAGTTCCACCCCATTCTTTCTTATACATGTAGTGGTAGTGACCAAAGTAACATCTTTACTTTTATCTTGAAACATTATTGTTTAAACCCTTAAAATTATTGATTTGAGAGTGAATGAGGAAGACATGTGGATTGGGGATTTTATGCTTTCTGGTTAGTTTACATTTTAAGAGTTTCTTAAGGGGAAACTTGGGAAATCAGTCCAATAACTGCTATTGCAGTGCAGAAGCTTAGAGAGTATATTGGTTTTATTTGCCAGCTTGTGCCAAGAGCAACACCCAGGAAGAATTTTTTTTTTCAATTGGGAGATGAAAAAAATACGATTCCCCCACCCACACCCACACCCCCCAGGAGAGGGTACTTATTGAAGTTAGGTTAATAGTGTGGTGATTCTCAAATGTGGAAGTGGGGTCAAAGTGATGGTTACCCAGAGGATCATTCACATTCCCCAGGCTAAGGTTCGGCAAGGATTGTGTTTCTAAGAAACTGTCTTCTAGATGCTTGAGTGCTTCTGTACTATATGTTGATCCCCAAAGAACCATATCTATGAAGGACTGATACATTTCCCCCTTCTTTTAACACAGAGAGAATTCCCTAAATTTTTCACGTTCCGAGCAAGGGATAAGGTAAGAACTAATTCCTTCCTTCTGGTTTTTTTTTTTTTAATGTTTCTTTTTTCTTACAAGTCTAAGAGTGGCATATCTTTGCCATTTTTTTCTCTAATTGAATTTGTGCTTCCTTTTGCCTTACATGTATCTTAGAACGAAAGGAGACTCTCTTCTGAAAGAGTTTGGTTTAGGAAATAATCGAATATACTGACCTACCCAAGAAAGCAATAAATTTCAAAATCATCCTTATGCTTTTGATGTGATATTAAAGGACTGCTACACTTAGTAGGATTATTCTCATCACCTACAGACAGTTTGTTTATATTCAGAGTTATGTTTTTTCAATTTTTAAAATACAAACTTTCAGACTGTGTTGGTTTCTTCCTGTTACCATTCACTCAATTGACATGTACTCTGGAAAAACAATTTAATTTCAGCAAAAAATATATTAAATGTAAATACAGTTCTTTTAAAAAGATATATATGTATATGTATATATAGGATGTTTCAAAGCCAAATACCTCTATTTAAAAAATTTTATAATGTTCATATGTCAAGTATTTACTGTGTCCTTTGTATTGTACCAGAAATTATAAGAGTATAAGACATGGGTTTTGCCCATGAGCATTTTAGACTAGGTGGGTAAAACCAAAACACGGGTATGTGAAGTAGTTGTTAATGTGAAACAGTTTGTAGTTCATTGTAAAAAAAAAAGGAATTACAAAGATATTAAATGCTACAGGAGTTCTGGGGAAATTGATTTTTTTTTGTTTCTTTTTAATGGAGAGCATCATCACTTATAAAAGCATAAATGATGAAAGCTTGGGAAGTTAAATAGGTTCTTTAGCGCCTAACCTTATGTAAGCTATAGCATTATCCTTGTATGTAGACCATTTATGTTGTTCATTAGCACATCATAGCTTATGTTTTTATTTTTAAGCATCTCTTTTACATACATACGCATTCATAATATCATTCTGTAACCACTTCTGGTGGGCTGTTTTTTTCTCCAATTCTTGTGCTCAGTTTGAGGAGGATCGTATCTATCGTCATTTGGAGCCTGCCCTTGCCTTCCAGTTAGAGCTGAACCGGATGAGAAATTTTGACCTCACTGCCATTCCATGTGCTAATCACAAGATGCACCTGTATCTTGGGGCAGCCAAAGTGGAAGTGGGCACAGAAGTGACAGACTATAGGTTCTTTGTCCGTGCGATCATCAGACATTCTGATCTGGTCACCAAGGTGGGTGCTGTACTTTAATGGGAAGTTACCCTGAGGGAAGGGACAGAGGAACAGTCATGGTTCAAAATTAGGTTTTCTCTTTTTGAGTCAAAGTTCTTGTTCATCTCACTCTCTAATAACCAGCCGAAGTCTGAGAATCATTTCTCTTACAGAAGTAAATATTCCATATAATAACAAGCTTTTTTCCCTTTCATTTGAATTTCCTTGGTAATGGAAGCATAGTAACTCTTACTTGAGAGAAGGAAAAGCATGTTAACAGAAAATCACAGGAGAGTTAGGTGATGACAGAGGGTAGTGAGACAAGTTAGCAGTGATCCCATTGTAAACTTGTCTAAAGGTAGGGTAGTTTCTCTATATAGCAAGGTGCTTCCTGGTGTGTTAGTTATTACTACATCCCATAGCCATAACCTTTCTAAACTGCTCTGGTATATGTGAGCTGTAACCCTATTGGGATTCCAGTATCCCCACCTATTGGAAGGAAATTATATACTAAGAGGCAGCAGGAATTCTTTTTTTTTTTGTTAATCCTCACCAGAGGATATTTTTATTCCCCATTGACTTTTTAGAGAGAGTGGAGGGGAGGGGGAAAGGAAAAGAGACAGATACATCGATGTGAGAGAGACACATCGATTGGTTGCCTCCCACACGCACCCCAACCAGGGCTAGGCATTGAACCTGCAACCCAGGTACATGCCCTTGACCGGGAATCAAACCTGAGACCTTTTGGGCCATGGGTCAATGCTCTAACCACTGAGAAACATCAGCCAGGACTGCAGGAATTCTTAATCTGCCCCTGCCTGCCCCTGCTGCCTGTGGTTATTAGGCTGACTAGGGAGAAAGGTCAATGCACCTCTAGCAGGTGCCTTATGATTCATGACATACCACTGCTTAAGTAATTATAATAGCCATTTCATTATTGCCTCTTAAAACACATTAATGTTGATGGTGATTTCTTCCTGCATAGGAAGCTTCTTTTGAATATCTACAAAATGAAGGGGAGCGGCTGCTCCTGGAAGCCATGGATGAGTTGGAAGTCGCTTTTAATAATACAAATGTTCGTACTGACTGCAACCACATCTTCCTCAACTTTGTGCCCACAGTCATCATGGATCCATCAAAGGTACATTTCTTCTTAGCTTCTCTCCCAGAAGTAACAAACACAAGCAATGAGATTTATTCATATTTATTCTCACTAGGACCTGGACACAGGTTCTCTTGATCAGCTGGTTGAGCCCTTGATATTTAAAGTTTACAGAATGCTTATAAGACTGGTTTTTGGGATGGTGTCAGAAATTTGCTATAGCCTTGAAAAGCAGACCTCAAAAATGAAGGTGGTATGATTTACCTTGCTGGTCATTTATTTATAAGCAGTATAAATACAAAAAATCTTTTTCACTTCCTCCATTGGTACCTGTATAATGATATTTGCCATGATAGCAGTCCTATCTATACTAATAAAAGGGTAATATGCTAATTAGCCCGGGAGACCTTCCAGACGTCCTTCCGGACAAAGCCATGGTGGCGGAGCCGAGGCAGAGGTGGTTGGGGGCGATCAGGCTGGTGGGGGGGGGCAGTTGGGGGTGAGCAGGCTGGTGGGGGGGCAGTTGTGAGTGAGCAGGCCAGCAGGGGGGGCAGTTGGGGGCAAGCAGGCCAACAGTGGGGGGCAGTTGGGGGCAAGCAGGCTGGCAGAGGGCAGTTGGGGGCAAGAAGGCTGGCAGGCAGAGTGGTTAGGGGCGATCAGGCAGACAGGCAGGTGAGCAGTTAGGAGCCAGTGGTCCCGGATTGCGAGAGGGATGTCTGACTGCCGGTTTAGGCCCGATCCCACATGGATTGGGCCTAAACCAGCAGTTGGACATCCCACGAGGGGTCCCAAATTGGAGAGGGTGCAGGCCGGGCTGAGGGACACCCCCCCCCCCCCCCCGTGCACGAATTTCGTGCACCGGGCCACTAGTCTTACATAATTCCCTAGGATTTCTCATCTAGAATAATTAACTTGCTATTGGGCATTTTGGCAAAATCATTGCCTCGTTGTACTAAATGTTACTTAGCTGATGGCTTAGGGATGTAATGTACCTTCTTAAGTATCTAACCTGTTTGTCTTCAGTATTTTTCCACAGGTAGAAAATTTGGCTAATAAGGAATTTCACAAGTATTATGTATGTTTTCTTATATGAGGCTCTGTTCTAAAATGCATTCCATATAATTTAAGGAAGGAAAACAAAGTGATTCTATACTTGACCTTTTATCCCACAGAAGGCTGCTTTCTGCTTCTGCTCCCACTAACCTTTTTCTTTCATATTGTGGAATTGGATAGGAGAACCAGTATATACCCCTTTATTTATTTTTTAAACTATGTTTTTATTGATTTGAGAGAGAGAGAGGAAGGGAGAGAAAGAGATAGAAATCTCAATGATGAGAGAGAATTATTGATCAGCTGCCTCCTGCATGCCCCCTACTGGGGATTGAGCCTACAACATGGGCATGTGCCCTGACCAGGAATTGAACCATTGACCTCCTGGTTCATAGGTCGATGCTCAGTCACTGAGCCACACCACCTGGGCATACCCCTTTCTCAAGATCAATTGTAGGCATAGACTTTTGCTTTTTGAACTTAGTATTGAAGACCTGAAAAATCTTTTTCTACGTTTTTTTTTCAAGACTCCAAGCTATTGATCAGTTGCTTTATCTGTCAGGAGAGCCTACGACAGGACAACTCATTGAGTACCAAGTCTCATCATGTAGTTTAATCAAAGGTTCCCCTAAGCATTCTGGGACTGATGAAGCTGAAAGACTTAAAACATGGCCTGGACACTATATAACTATATATATATATTTAGATTTAGCCTACAATTTCTCATGGAGTTTTTATATCAGCCTCTCTGTTCTACTCCACACACCCATATACCCTAGCTCTGCCTTTCTAATCATAGGTAGCTGTTAATTTCCTTTGTAGAGAGATGTTGATTTTTGTTCCCTTGAGAAAAGAATGGATAAATATCACTTGGGGATAGTTAAGTTAACTCCTTGAAACCCATTTTAACCTAAAATTCTGTGGTGCAGAAGCAAATTGCAGGAGTGGCACATACTTCTGAAAAGCCACAAGAGAAGGGTGGTGTGAGTTATTTTTCAGAGTTTTCTGAGTTGAGAAAGCATTTTAGAAAGATACTTCACTTAAGAAACATGAGTTTTGAGTAGTATGTCCCAGCTGCCTGCAGCCATGTTGGAAAAAATATGTTTTTGCTCTAGTGTATCAATAAGGAGAAATCACACCTAAGGCTATAGGGTTAAAATAACTTTCCTGACCCTGAAAACTAGAAACACTAAACTGACTTGGTATAAAGCTTAGGGAAACTAGGAACATCTGCTTCATATACTTAAATCCCAGTTGGACTAGGCCAGTGGTCGGCAAACTCATTAGTCAACAGCCAAATATCAACAGTACGACAATTGAAATTTCTTTTGAGAGCCAAATTTTTTAAACTTAAACTTCTTCTAACGCCACTTCTTCAAAATAGACTCACCCAGGCCTTGGTATTTTGTGAAGAGCCATACTCAAGGGGCCAAAGAGCCGTATGTGCTCACGAGCCGCAGTTTGCCGACCACGGGACTAGGCACTGACCAAGCTTCAGAGCTCTGTTTAGAGAAAACATTCTTGCACCACTTACAAATTGCCTATTTTTAATTTGTGCAATTTACCAAGAGACATATATTATAAAGTTTAATAAAATGTATGGAAAAAAGTTCATGGTGGTAATTGCTATGTTGATTTAAGGTCCTGAAAGTGCAATGAAACATAGTTACCATGCATATAAATGCTACTTAATAGCTATTTAACTAGAGATTTTATTCTTATTTGGGGCTTTCTCTTAAATCCCATGGCTTGTAATTTTAGATATTGCAGACCTTTGAGATAGAATATGAATATAATTGGAAAAGGGGGAAGGAGTTGCACACATTTGGGTGTTGTTAGCCATAGAAAACTGCTCATACAACAGGCCAGCATGAAATTGTCCCTGACTTATCTAAGCAAAAGTAGGGTTGGGGAGAAACTATACGACTTTTTGTAAGGAATACATGTACACATCTCGAGAAACCAGCATCTTGTTCCGTTCTTCCTTTCCCAAAGATGGGCAGACCTAAAACAGGTCCTAGTTACAGGTTTTTAAGTTTTGTGCTTGGTGATGTGTGTGTGTCAGATTGAGGAATCTGTGCGGAGCATGGTAATGCGCTATGGAAGTCGGCTGTGGAAATTACGCGTTCTCCAGGCAGAACTGAAAATCAACATTCGCCTGACACCAACCGGAAAAGCAATTCCCATCCGCCTCTTCCTGACAAACGAGTCTGGCTATTACTTGGACATCAGCCTGTACAAGGAAGTGACTGACTCCAGGACAGCACAGGTACAGTAGTGAAGTACTAGTCAAACTTTGAGATCTCATCAAAGTTTTTATTTGGTCCTAAGGATAAGCCACTTGCATTTGCTATAGAAGATCCAAACTCATAAATCCCATTGGTTCACCTAGTGGGCTTGTCCTCTATTAAATGATTGCATGAATTTGAAAAACTTCATTTGCCTCGTAAGATGTGCCTATCTTCCTAATCATGGGTGTTGTAAAACCTCCAACCTTTAGTCATGTATTGGTGAGCCCTAATAGATGCCAAGTGAACCTAACTCCAGAGGTAATTGTGTAATTTGGGGCTCGCCTTAGGTAGGCTCTAGGGCTACTTGAGCAATCTCACCTTTTCTGATCTGATTTGTCCTTCCTGTTTTCAACCTAGTTAGACCACTCATTAGCAAGTGAATAAAGGAGAATTGTTGAAATATGTCACCAAGTTCTATCTTAAAGAAGGAAAATTTCAACATAATAGTTGGAGCAATATCAAGGAGTGATTTTTCTCATATTTAACCATTATGATACTCCATTTATACACATTATCTTCAAAGAGTTCAGAGTATTATATGTCTATAAAAGGGCAAAGTGGCAAACTTTAACCATTTTTCAGGTAGAAAAATTGAGAATGTGAAAATGCAAAGTGACTTTTTTAGTAGTTTGGTCCTGTGATAACAGAATTCCTTTTTAGTCTGTTTTATCACCTTAGTTTCTAAATATTTGGGCCATTTGCTGTGATACTGAATTTAGTTTGGTGCACCATTGCTCACGTCTTTTTATGAACTGAGATTTTATTTCAAGACTGTGGACTGAACTTGGAAAGTGCATGCCTTTTGTTGAAAGGTTGAACTTGCTCCAGTGTGTGTACTCAAAGGGTTCAGTCTATTCTATGCATTGGGTGCCAGGAAGAGATTATGTGTCTCTTGTTTTTATCTGTATCCTTTTAAATCCTGGAACAGAGGCAAGAAAAGACATTTTTATCAGTACTTTGAAGATGAATTTTAAAACTCTGAGTCTGGATAGCTGTTAGAATGACCTTTCATTTTGTGCTTTGAGTCCAAGTTAGATGGCCAGAGAAATCTGTCCCGTGAGAAGTGAGCAGTTAAAACAGAGAAGCGCACAAGAGTGTGAGGGGTTAGCCAGGAAAAGAGTATTCAATAATTTTTCCTGCATTTGATGTTTTTCAGGGCAATCTTAAAGACATTTTCAGTCAAAGCTTTTCATGGGTAGGGATGTTTTTAATTAACTTCTACAATGGCTTCAAGGCAAGTCTATTCTTGTGAAAAGTAAGATGGCCTCTTGAGATTTCAGTGTTTATGATAAATAAGTTTGTTCTTCATGACTACTTTCCCCCCTTTCTTTGATCAGAAAGCTCTTAGATTTCCCTCATGCTGGCTGGTGGTGACACAGGGACATGAAAGGCACAGAAGCCTTCAGTCAGGGTTTAGTGTGCCGCCTGGCACAAAATAAGCACTCAATATGTATGTGAATGAATGAATGAATGAGCGAGCTACCTTTAGCCTAAGGGAGAACCTCTTTTACCATGGGTCCTGCATATTTAGAAAGCCCTGAAGGAGGAGGTCTCCCTCAGGCGCTTTAGTTGAACGAGTTCAACGGCCACTGCCCTGTGTGAACTGGGAGGAACCCACAAGAAAAACAGCCTCCAACCCAATTCTGGCACTCCTAATGCCTACCTGGTGCTTATTGACGATTTGTTTTTCCCCTTTCTTTGCTCTAGTGAATCATTGTATAAATTTAAAATAATATAGAACCATGCATGTCATTCATTCATTTGTTCATTAATTTAACATTTATTAACCACCTATAGTGTTTTAGGCAGTGTGGATACAAAAAAAAGTGATCTCTGTTCTCAAGAAATCTACATCATTATGGAAGACAAATTATTAGTTTCTCTGTAGTATTATGATTCTGCTGTCATAAAATAAGGAGGACTAATAGGACAGACTATCTGGGATCAGAGTTTGTTTTCCAAGAGAAGCTCTTTTGATGGCCTCTGGTGAAAAGTGTGTGATATATTAAGTATGTACATATTTTCATGAACTTATAAAACATATACTTTACCAATTTTTAATTATGTCCATTATAGTAGAAAATGGGATTAACAGAGCTGATTATTCAGAGCCTTCTAGTGCTATCCATTACTCTCAACCTCTTACTTTGGCATATCATTTATTCTTTTTGACAATAGGGAGCAAGGTTGACTGGCATGAGTTTCATTCTGTTTCACTTTCTGTGTATAATCGTTGTGGTATTAGCTGTAATGAACACTCATGTCAGGTAGTTATTTGTGGGGAGAAGAGATCTGGGTAATCCATTGCATGTCAATTGATAAGCAATGTATAGTGTAAGGGAGAAGTACACATTTTAAATTCACCTTTATTGAGATGTTTTATGTATATAGCTCAGTTCATCCTATATAATAAAAGGCTAATATGCAAATTGACCAAACAGTAGAACAACTGGTCACTATGATGTGCACTGACCACCAGGGAGCAGACGCTCAGCGCAGGAGCTGCCCCCTGGTGGTCAGTGCACTCTCAAAGGGAGACCACCACTCAGCCAGAAGCCAGGCTCATGGCTGGCAAGCACAGTGGTGGTGGTGGGAGCCTCTCCCACCTCCGTGGCAGC
This sequence comes from Cnephaeus nilssonii, assembly GCF_951640355.1. NCBI lineage: Eukaryota > Metazoa > Chordata > Mammalia > Chiroptera > Vespertilionidae > Cnephaeus > Cnephaeus nilssonii. The sequence goes on along the minus strand of NC_137090.1, from coordinate 23,225,352 downwards.
GCTAAGGATGTCTGACTGCTGGCTTAGGCCCGCTCCCCACGGAGAGTGGGCCTAAGCCATCAGTCGGACATCCCCCAAGGGCTCCCGGACTGCGAGAGGGCACAGGCTGGGCTGAGGGACCACCCCCAAGTGCACGAATTTGTGCACTGGGCCTCTAGTTCTGAAATAATAGACATTACTATTTCTATCTCTCACATTCCTAAGACATTGCTAATTCTACCTTCCACCTGGTGACTTTCACCATTGGTCATTTGGAAGTGGGCTGGGAACTACATTTTGTGGGGTTTTGAGCACCCAAGACAAGTTTTGCCCCAAATTGGACCTTTTTGACAAGTTGGCAGAATTCACTTGTTCCTCTGATCTAAGCAGCTAAGGATTCACTGAGCTGAATTATACCCAGGGTTTTTAGCTAAGCAGTTAATTCTCTTCTTATGCCTGTACAGCAGGTTCACAAATCTAATCACTAATAGTAGACTTAAGCTTATATATATTAGGCCTGAATAGATATGTGAGTAGATACACATACCCTTACACCCCAATCTCCATTTGTATTCACTGAATTGGGAAACTGGATTTTGTGTATTCATGCATAAAGTGCCTAGTTTAGTGTCATATAACCTCTGGCACACAATAAATATTAATTGAATAGAAATAATGGCATTCCTTATAAATATTGATAAGCAAATAAAACTAAGTGTATGGAGTATGAAGTACTCTTCTAGAAATATTTGAGTTAAAATGATTAAAAGTTTGTATGGTGATTTCATTATGTGACAGTATAAGTATTGCAGGAGCTAGTCACTAGTTGTAGACATGGTGTTCTGGGGGAATATATATATGCATATATGCATATATATATGTGTGTGTGCATGTACATATTATATAGATGTATGTATCATTTAATAAAATATATATTTTACCACAGACTATGTCTTTTAAGCTAATAAGAATTAACTAGCTACATGGATGGGTGAAATTCACTTGTAACAGAACACTTTGAAGCCTTTCTGTGGCTAATAATACTTATGAAGCACCTTCTCATCAAATAGACTGAAACATAAGTGATACAGTAGAGCCTGACCTGGCCTTCTACCGCTGGGGAAAGAATAGAAGTCTCTTTAGTGCATCTCTGTTTCTCAACTTAAATACTAGAGCACTGCTCAGACTGGCGTTAGTTGACATATACTTCATTTCTGAATATGTGGGATTCAAGTCACTTTAGAAGGCAAGCATTGTCAGTCTGTCTCTGAAATGTGAAATTTACACTGTGCTTTCCTATTGATTTCAACAAATCCAAAAGTGAAAGCAGCCAGTGGTGTACAGTTGGCTACATACCATTTTTTGTAGTTGGTTAATTTGTAGAGAGGTGAGAACACGATGTACCCGATGTTAAGAAGCATATCTGAGCTACTCAACCCACCAAAAATGTGTTTCAAGAAATAACTTCTATTTAAAAAAAGCCCTTCTAGGCCGCTCTCTGATGTTTTTCTCTGTCTCAACACCCCATGCTATCCTCTTTTTCCTGCAGATCATGTTTCAGGCATATGGAGACAAACAGGGACCACTGCATGGAATGTTAATCAACACTCCCTATGTGACCAAAGACCTGCTTCAATCAAAGAGGTTCCAGGCACAGTCCTTAGGGACAACATACATATATGACATCCCAGAGATGTTTCGACAGGTAACGGTGGCTAACTGGGAGGCTCTGACCTATTCCAAAGAGGCAAGGTTTTCTTGACTCTCCATCAGATGCAGCTTAGACTGGAATGATGCACTCCTAAAGGGCAGGGAATACCTTGACACTATTCTCTTTCTATTTTATTTGGGATTTGATGACTGCCAACTTAGGTTTTGGATGGTTCTTTGTGAATTAACAGGACGAATAGTGAGGATCAGAACCTCTATTGAGTAGTTGAGAGTAAACTGAGACTGCATGCCTGTGATGGTAGTTTATAATGACCTGTGTGAGGAGTTATGTTCAGGTCTATATTTCCTAAACCTGTATTCAAATTATGGATATTAAAGAGGTTGGAAACTCTAGTTCTAATTTTCCTGTTTTCCAAGGTAACACAAGTCTCTGTAGCTGATAGCCTAGATTAATATGAGAATCAATATAGATAACATATACAAATATATGATATAGAGTTCATGGTACACAGTTTAAAGTATCAGTTCTTTTGTGGGAGATTTATTATAGCTGAATAAAAACTAGCATGAGAAAATATATTATGAGTCTTATCCTCTATATGAAAATAAATTCCTTTGATCTGTATGGTGAATCATCTCTATGCTGCAGATTTTTCTTCCATCAATAGAAGGCAAAAAAAGTATATCACCAGCAGAAAATGAGCAGGTAAAAAATACGGTATCAAAAGAATACTGAATGTGTCCTTAAAAAGAAATCTATGAATAAAGGATTTTTCCAAATTTCCTAGAAAATACCACCAATATTACTATATTTGAATTTTACTAAGGTAATATATGTAGCGTTGGTAAATAGTCTATATGTAATTCCTGTATTACTCACAAATACAAGAGATTTCCTTATGTAACTACTTACTTACAAGTTCTCTCTGTTGAAATGTAGCTACCGTCATTCAGTATCACTGGCATTGTTAGTCTAAAAGTTGAGTGTTGGTTTTCTTGCCCCATGCCAATGCTATAAGTAGAGATCACATTCTATATAATTCTTTCTATAGAATAGACATAAATGGAGTGATTAGGACATCTAAATATGAATGAGTCATATTGTCTTTAAATGTTGCTTTGAGGTAAGCAAAGAAACAACTAGTTCCTACTTCATGAGGCACTTGTTTTGATAATAGGAAGTTGGAAATGGAAATCATGATGGTTTCTAAATGGGTAGGTGTAGCTAGCTGTTTTTCTTAAATTTGAGCAGAATTGATGTGTGCATTTACAAATAGTCATACACCTCTAGTGAACTAATTCCTGTTTATGAGCCTGTAGCTCTTAAAAGTTATTAGAAAAAGGGTGCTCCTCCTGAACCTCTAGTAGAAACTTTATTTTTGCCTCTTGGGATTTCTTTGTATTGGTCAAGTGTTATGTCATTTTCCTGGTTATTCTTCTATTACCAGGTTTCTCTAAGAATTTTCTTCATTTTGTTTTAAGGAGGATTGATAATACTTTCTTATTTTAATTTCCAAGGATATAGTTAGGTTTAGTATATTTGTTAATTGCTCTAGTGCTGATTCAGAACCGCTCAGTAGTTTGATTGTATTGGAAAAATGCCTGATTTTTGGCATGTAAAATACTTTATGTGAAAAATAATAAATCTTTTATGCTCGCCCGAGGATATTTTTTCCCATTGATTTTTAGAGAGAGTGGAAGTGGGGGAGAGATAGAGAAGGAGAAACGCGGACATGAGAGAAATACATCAATTGGTTGCTTCCTGTATGTGCCCCAACTGGGGCCGGAAATTGAACCTGAGACCCTTCAGTTTGAGGGCAAACACTCTTAACTACTGAGCAACACCAGCCAGGGCAATAACAAATATATTTTAACTGAGAATGGCCAAATCTTTTCATTTTTATATATGTTGAAATTCTAATTGTCATTGATTAGTAAAACTTCTCTCCTCCACTAGTCCCTGATCAAACTCTGGGAGTCTATGTCCACTCAAGCATTCCTTCCATCACCTCCTCTGCCTTCTGACATATTGACCTACACTGAGCTTGTATTGGATGATCAAGGTCAACTGGTCCACATGAACAGGCTTCCAGGAGGAAATGAGGCAAGTAGTTGAGTCCCTTTCCCCCCTTTCTTAGTTCTGTGCCCACCAGTATCAGCTTTTCATGGAATGGTCATTAAATGGTGTTAATTCAGATCCAAGTAGTAGGCAGTCTTATTGGTAGAATTCTTTAGAGAGAGAACATTAACTGGTTATTACAGAATTATTGTTTAATTTTGTAGGTGTGATAATGATACTATTTTATTTTAAAATGATATTACAATTTTGTTTTCTTAAATAGTGTTTTTCTATTAAATATACATACTAAAATAACTACAGATGAAATTATCTGATATATAGAATTGACTTCAAAATAATGGGGCATGAATGTGGGACTATGGATGAAACAGAATCAGCCATGAGTTGTTATTGAAGCTAGATGATAGATACGGAATAGATTATTTTCTCACTTATTGTATATGTTTGAAATTTTTGACATTTTCTATAATAAGAGCATTTAAAGTACTGTTTTTTTGTGTAATGTTTTTCTTTATTTGGATATCTATTTTATGCTCAGGTAATTTGATCTGATGTTATTGTGAGCATGGTAAATATATCCTTAAAGGGACTCATTCAGAATCAGGCGTTTCAACATAAAAGAAAGTAACAGAGCCCTAGCTGGTTTGGCTCAGTGGATAGAGCATTGGCCTGTAGACTGAAGGGCCCCAGGTTCAATTCCGGCCAAGGGCACATGCCTGGATTGTGGGCTCAGTCCCCAGTGGGGGGCGTACAGGAGGCATCTGGTCAATGATTCTTTCTCATCATTGATGTTTCTTTTTTTTTTTTTTAATATATTTTATTGATTTTTTACAGAGAGGAAGAGAGAGAGGGATAGAGAGTTAGAAACATCGATCAGCTGCCTCCTGCACACCCCCTACTGGGGATGCGCCCGCAACCAAGGCACATGCCCTCAACCGGAATCGAACCTGGGACCCTTCAGTCCGCAGGCCCGATGCTCTATCCACTGAGCCAAACCGGTTTTGGCTCATCATTGATGTTTCTATCTCTCCCTCTCCCTTCCTCTCTGAAATCAATGAAAATATATTTAAAAAAAGAAAAAGGAAAAAAGTAACAGAGAACCCATTGCTGATAGTTATTCAAGAATGCATTTTCTAGCCTTGGAGACCTTTCTCCTGTTGTGCACTAATAATAATGATATTATCATATTTTGCCCAATACCCTATGTCCAACAATGATAATAGTCATAAACCTAAAAAGAGATATGTTTTTATGTCAACCTTAAATAATAACCCTAGAAAAATCTCCTTCCTTAGAAGGAGTAATCTTCACCTCGTGTTCACCATAAACAGGCTGGGTAGACCTTTGGAGATAAAACACAATTGTTTTCATTTTATGCAGTATCTTTTAAAAATATATATATATTTTATTAATTTTTTACAGAGAGAAAGGGAGAGGGATAGAGAGTTAGAAACATCGATGAGAGAGAAACATCAATCAGCTGCCTCCTGCACACTCCCCACTGGGTATGTGCCCGCAACCAAGGTACATGCCCTTGACCAGAATCGAACTCGGGACCCTTGAGTCCACAGGCCAACGCTCTATCCACTGAGCCAAACCGGCCAGGGCTTATGCAGTATCTTATAAAAAACGTTCCTATATGTATAAGGTGTATGGCTGTTTCAGTAAGTGCACCAGAGGATGCCAAAGCATATGATTTAGTATTAAGATGGATGCAATCAAGGACCAGATGGAGAGTATCAGACTTGTAGGAGTTCTTTTAATCTAACACTTTGAAATAGAAAAGGCAAGAAACTAGGGAGGAAGGATGCATAGAATTTTGACAAGGGTAGGTATATACTCATTAGCACACAAAGTTGAAGTAGACGTTTGTGCCGCTGTGTGTAGCATGTACTCAATGAGCCCCTCAAGAGCGGAGAAAAGCTTCATTGTGCTAGACTTAAATTCTTCTTCATTGAACAGTGTCGTCTTTAGGAACAGAAGGCACCCTTGTGAACACGGAGCTGAGAGAAACGGTTTTAACTAATGTAATTAAAACACAAAACGAGATTTTTGGCCACGTGCAAGCTAGCTGCAGTGCTATTTGAAACCTCTTGCCATGATCTTTCTCTCCTGCTTTCTCTCTGCTCTCATTCTGTGTTTGAGCGAATGGAGACTAGGGGAATAGTGAAGTCCCAGAGGGACAGAGCTCTGTTCTTGCTGAAATTACAAGCACAGAGCTGCCTGGGCATGAACATGTAGTGTTTACTCTGCCAGTATGAATACAAATAGTCTTATTATACCGGACTCTGTACCCAAAGACCACACACACACACACACACACACACACACACACGAATAAAAAAAAATTAAAGGTTTTTTTTAACCCTTTTAGGACCCAACAAACCTTGATGGAAAAGGGATGTCTTATACTATCGCTGGTAATAGCAAAGTCAGTATTAGGAACCACGTTTCCCTTTGCCCAATCTTGAAATCGAATAATAGTAAACATTTTTTTTTTTCTTTTTGTCAGTTCTCACTTTCTTCTTTTATTCTTTTCCCTCCTTTGTTGCCTATTTTCTCTTTTCCTTTTCTTCAAATGATTGACTAGAATTGAGGCTGAGCGTTAGCTCGCTATTTCGGAGTCTTTGAGCTCAGGAGGAGTGAGACCAATGTTCTTTTGTGAGCTGTTAGTGAGTAATGCCTGGGATGGCTGGTGAAGTCAGTCAGTGGCCATAGCTAGATTATGGGGCACTGCATGACAGGAATGAGGTTGGGGTATTAGTACCAAATTCTGTTACCAATAGCTTGAACATACAATGGAGCATGTCCACTGAGAGACTGACCAATCTAAAGATGAAGTTTCAGCAGTCAGAACTCTGAGGGACAGCTCCGCCTAAGAGAAGACGCGCTGTCAATAGGATGTATTTCCTCATGCCAAGCCCAGTGTTATCAGGGCAAGTTGACTTTCAGCTATTGCAGTTTAATTTTCTTTGGCCAAAGAGACAAGTTTGTCATGAGCCTGGCACCCTACATTTTACCCAAGAATGATGTGAGGGGAAAGAAAAGAGCTCATGCTGATGAGATTTGGAGCAAATCTGTCCTGTCCCACAGAGAATGGGCATCTGAACAGGGACTTGTAAAATTGTTTTATTAAAAAAGGAATAAAAAATTGACCTGTTAATGTCCTGAGAGCCAAGGCTCAATGTAAATGCATTGATGCTACATTGACATTAAATCGTTATAATGTGGTGTTCTCTAAAGGTGACGGTTCTACCTGGCCATCATTGTGGGTGATATTGCATTACCTTGAAAGATTGGAGTTTCGGGGTTTAAAAGCTACCACATGGGTATGGATATAGGAATAAAAGTAAAACAAGAGATTCCTGCAGAGTTTCCCCGGGAATTGAGATGCGTTTCCCCATAATCAGAGGCAGAAAACCTACACTTATCAGACCATTGGCTATATGTGTGGCCAGTCTTCCTTATTTTTTCTTTCCAGGACAGTAAATGGGTAAAATGGTGATGGGTCCAGGAGTTGGAACAATTCAGTTCCATTTAGTTTTAGGTAACTTGTTTGCCATTTGAGGAGGAATATTGGCTGTTTCAGCAAAGATGTGACCTGCATTTTGAACACTGTGCCCATGTTAATAAAAGCAGGAGAAACAGCGCTTTTCTGACGTGGTATTAGCTACGTTCTCCTTTCTGTTTTCCTAGCTGTCCCTCCGCCATCAAGAAAGGTGTAACTGAAGGAATGCCACGATGCATGATGAAAGTTGTAGGAGAATACATTTTTCTCATTGTCAGATTTGAATGGCATTGCGTTTAGTATGAATTTAGAGTAGGAATAAAGAGATGCAGACCAAATCTGCATTACTTGCAGATAGCTCCAAAGATGAGTTGTCCAGAATTTTTTTAATAGTTTAAAGATGAAAATTAAGGAAAATATGATTGCAGCATATACTAAACTGATTCCACTTCTAGCTGAGTTCATGATGCTACATTGATGGGCACTGTATGTAAATACACAGCTCGATGAATGTGTGCTGTTGAGCCTGAGTAAAGAAGCAATGCAGCCAAACAACAGTTCTGCTCTTCCCACATCTCACTTTTGGAGGAATTGTTTTCATTTTCCTCTTTGTTTGCAAACCTGTTTTGATCATTTGTTGGAAGTTGTAATTGCAGGTGGGAACATTTTAAGTAAAGTTCACAATTCAGTGCAGCTGCTTTTCGCACAGAATCCTGTTATTAAAAGGCTCAGGCTAAGATCAAGCCAAGGCTGTAACGGACTTGACAGAGAACAACTTAACTTTGCCTGGTAGACAAAGAAAACACTAGCCCTCTTGAGACTATGTTATTTATTCTGAAATGTTATTAGCATTCTTTTATTCTATTTCCTTTAACAGCTCTGTTAACTAGATCACAAATTTCTAAATCAGGCAATGAGGAAAGATACGAGAGAGATGCACCTTTCATAGTAATTTTAGTGAGGATAGGACTTACAATCCTGTTCACATTATTTCAGAACTTGGCCTTTTAAACAATATGAACCCATTCATTCCCTCTCATCACTCCTGTCATAATGAAAAACTGAGATGAGAAGAAGATGCTGTGTTTAGAAACAATTAGGTATAAGATGTGTACTCCAAAAAGGATTGATCTTTAGATACTGGAATTTTTGCATAGTATTACATTTTTTCCATAGCATTTTTTTGGGAGATAGGTATATTCCAAATTGAGTGCAATTTTATGGTCACTTGTGCACACACTACCACACTTAAATCATTATAGGGGCTCCAAGGCTTCATTTTTTCCGATGGGCACTAGGTGTCAGGGTTTTTCCTTCTCTGCAGCTTAGCATTCAGACAAGCCTCTTGATTTGCCTTGTTTGGTGAGGCAAATCCAGCAGTGTCCTCCCCCCCCTTTTTTTTCAGTTGGATTGGTAGGCTTTGCCTCGTGTTCCTACAACATGCAATTGCATTTTTAACTCTTTGGGGTGGAAGTCTGTTGAATTTTACATCATGGCTGTACACATTTTGATAGGAAATAATTTTTAGAAAGAGGATGATCGAGGGGGGAAAAAAAATAGTGTAAATTAAAGACTAGCTGCCATCATAACTGGTATCTTGGTTTTAGTTCCGTTTTATATTCTTGGAGGTGAACTGTTGGTGATCAGGAATTCTAGAACTGCTCAGCCTTGCCCATATGTAATTGACCGTGTGCTGATGTCCAGTCTCTTTAATATTTTACTATAAAATATTTCAAACATACAAAAGAATATGGAGAGTGTTCTGACAAATACCTCTACATTTTCTGACCAGCTTAAACAAATCTTACCATTTTGATACTGTTCCTTACGTGTTGCTATAATCCTTTGGAATCTCTAATTTGAGTATAAAATAAATTAGGAGTTGGGTAGGGAAAGGACGTTTGGTAAGCTTATATAAACCTAAAATATTGGAAGAAATAGTAGATTCATCTTGACAGTTCGAGGCTGGACTTCCTAACACAGAGGATCTCTTATTTTAGAAAAACTACCATTACCCTCTGTCTTAATTCACTTGGTTGACATTTTCCATACTCTCAAAGGAATTGCTTGGGTTATCCTGGATTCAGATTCTAGTGGAACCCATTATGTTTAGAAATTCTGGGTGCAGAGAATATGTATATGTGTGTGGGCTTGAATAAGGAAAGTGTGACCATTTCTCTTGCACACAGAACCCAAATATTTTTCTAGTTTAACATTAGACTTTTGTGTATTGTTTTACTCGATTTAACCTCAGAATAGCTCAGTGAATGTGAACCTCATTTGGATGAATTTTTACTGTGCTTTCATTTCATTCTTTTGAAATCAGTTTACCTTTTCATGCTGGGTGTGGAAATTGAGTCCATGTCAGTCTTTTAGATATATGTTGGGAAAGAGGCATATTTGTATTGTAGTGTGCTGAAGGTGAACTCTGAAATAGACCTGATAAAAGTGGTTCTGAAAAACAGGACTGTGGTCTGTGCACTGATTGTTCAAGTTATACAAAGAGACTAATGGTCCTTGCTACCAATCTATCCCTGAAGATGGGAGAATGTACCTAGTAAGATAGAAATTTCAAGTATAGTAAGAGACATATTATGGAATATGTGGTAAGATAGTTTTACTTAAAATTGTGCACTCTCTCTTCTGTTACCCTTGTTCTAAGTGAGCACATTTGGTTATGTCTAAAATGTTTCTTTTTGTCTGAAATGATCCTCAGAACCAAAGTTGAGTCCCTTATTAGAGAAACATTAAGGCTGATTTTGAAACATTGCTCTTCCTGCCATGGAATTACTTTTAATGAATTTCTAACACTGTTCTTTGGGGATGCATATACTTTCCTTAGAATTCCTTCCGAATGACTGTTATTGGTGTTGGAGATTGCTCATCAGGTTGATTAGTTGAGTTTGACTCATTTCATTAGTAGCAAACCAAGGCCCAATGAACTTGACTGGCTTTGAAAAATCCTAATGTATCCATTAGTGACTAATGCAGCATGCGTGAAGGGCTCCCTAGTTCCTTTCAACAGTACGTCCTCAAGATAGCCTTTAAACAAGAGAATGTACTTGCCAGCATTTTCATACATCTCAAATTTTAAGATTTTTACGGGAAAAGGATGTGATACGGTGCCCTATGTCAATAAACTTTACCCAATTCCAATCAGAGGCAATAATGAACATCAGGATAGCAACAGATGACACCAGAGGATGAGGTGTAGCGTGGAGCATCAGAGTTCAACATTCGTTTACGTGACTAATGGGCAAGGCTTCTGGAACTGTCGTAGGCCAAGTTGGTTAATTGCCATATCAACCAGTTACTCCTATGTCCCATTTCTCAAATACCACTGGCTTGTATGTGCTCCATTGCATGCTTTTGTAAAAATTGGTATATTTATTAAAGCATTGTGTGCATGTGTATAAAATTAATGTGGTTTCAAGTATATAAACATTACAGAAAGAAATAATTCCCCTGTTCAAAATTATTGTTTCTAATATTTGGTAACATTTTTTAAGTTATCTCTGGGATAAAAAATTTTTGCTCTAAAAATGATATTTTTTTTATCCTTTTATTGGTTTTTAGAAGGGTTGAGTAAGTTTGTTCAGCCATTTTTGAATTATCCAAGCATGTAAGAAGGTTTTTTTCAGCTGTTAATTGTTTTCAGCTCTTTTATGTGATCATACAAACTAGGCAATGGAACATGCTCTCCAGCAGGTAATACAATATGGAAAGGCATTGACATTTTTTCACCATGGTTTTTCTCAGCACAAATTAAGTCAAATATTACATTGCCATATGGTTTAAAAATACACATTTTTAACACCTGCACAGTATTTTCTAATATTTCATTAAGTATGTTTTTCCATGAGATTCTTACATGGGTTAAAATTATAATTATTTTTTATAGTATCTAATTAAAGTGAAGATTTAATATTCCATGCAGGATACAAAAGTGGGGAAAGGTAACATTTTATTATGTGTCTATAAAGGAACTCAAGTTTAGATTCCTTCTCTCTGGGGTCTTAGTTTTTTCTCCTTTATGATGCAAATGATGCTTAGGTCCAATTCAGCTCTAACATTCTAGGAATCTCTTTTTTAATTTTTTAAATTGACTTTATTGGGTGACATTTGTTAATAAAAATATATAGGTTTCAGGGGTACAATTCTAGAATACATCACCTGCATATTGTATTATGTGTTCACCACCCCAAGTCAAGTCTCCTTCCATCACTATTTATCCCCCCTTACCCTCTCCTACCTCCCCCAGCTCTCTTTCCCTCTGGCAATTGTCATGCCATTCTAGGAGTCTTTGTATGCTGCTCCAGGGCCTTGCAGGATAGTTATCTTTCTGGCAGTAGCAGTAGTAGAACAATAGCTGCTGGAGGCTTTGCCAGAAAAACTCAACTTTTAGACTTTTAGCATGGAAAGTAAAGCTGCAACATCTCAGCCACAGTCTAACCTTTATATTATTACAACTGAACCTAAAATGAGGCGATAGATACAAGAAAGACAATCGTGGCAAAGATATGCTATTTCCTTTCTGCTTCCCACAGCATAGCTAAAGTTGATGGATGCTTCTTATATCCTTAAAAACAAAATCCTCTCTTGTTTTGTCCCTTAGCTTTCTCTTCAGATTTCTTTATTGAGCTTAATATTGTTTTATTTTGTAGTAACAGCAGCTTTGGAAAGTGTGTGAGTGTGTATATGTGTATGTGTGTGTATGTGTGCATTTGCACATTCTGTTCACACTGATAGTAGAATTAATGTTGATATCAATTTTGGTGTTAACTTTGGGTCATAATTAGTGTTGACACTTTGTGTCAAACTAATGGCATTTATGGGCACCATCAGAATAAAGGTTAATATTATCATGTTTTTAGTTTCTGTTATAGTAACATTAAACCAAAGTCCTCCCAGGAGAAAAAAATACATATATGGATAGATAGATAATGTCTTTCTATATCGCTGGTGTTACTCAGTAAGAAAATGACATCTCAGCGCAGAATCCTAATCACTGTTCGGAGCATCAGAAATAATGATCACCTCTGATCGGAGCTTGTGAATAATTCATTCGGTTTGATTTTCACGTCCTGTCCAGTGATACTTTTCAAACCAAATGTGTTTCTACAGGAAAATAATGGTCCCACTTCTTATGGAAATACTGTGGCACAAATCATTTTGCCCACATAAAAACAGTTAAATAAGACTGTTGTCTTCTGCTTTCTCCTCCCCGCTCCCTCCTCCCTCACTTGGCACGTGTTTATTCCAGAATCAGACGGTGGCCAAAGAAATATTTTCTTCCTTAGAAATTGTAGAAGGAAAACAAATATTTATTTCTGTTTTTCCTTATCTTATTCACAGTAACCCTTTTGGTCTGTATCCCTTTTTTGCTTTAAGCTAATTAGTTTGATAACCCTAACCTTAAGAAACTTGCTAATTGCTAAGAACATTCTATTATAAAAAATCATCTGAAATAAAGTATTTTCCAACGATTTATAGCTATATTAATGAAAACATAATTGGCAGTAGTGGCTAGAACCACTTGGTTAGTCAGTGCCTCAGCAAGGCAGCAGTTGGGGAAAGAAGTTGCTGACACCGCCAGGACCAAGAGCCTGAGTCTGAAGCTCATTCTGCACTATGCACTCACTCTCCTTATAGCCCCCTGTGGCTACATGTTGCCCTTTTGTTGCTTCCTTAACCCTTAGTCCTGAAGTGGCCTTTTTCACTAGGTTTCACCTGCATAAAAATGTGCGAGGTAGAGAGAAGCCACAAGGGGATTCAGTGATGATGATTATTATTTTTCAGTTAATATACAAGGCAACTTGGGCTTAGGTAAAATCAGTGAGTGTCGTATTCCTAATCACATTGTCGCACTTTGTGTATGCTTTTATAGTGATTGCACAATTTCCAGTATCAGATCTCCATTATGTATATACTAGGGGCCCAGTGCACGAATTTGTGTACCTTGAAAGGAACTGTGTCACGAGGCTGCGGTGGGTATAGGGGTGGGTCTCAGCCCATCCTCCGCACCCCGGCCCGGCTATTCCCACCGTGGCCCCCAGTCCTCTGTCTGCTGGCAGCTCCACTCCCACTGCTCCCACATGCTGATGGCGCAGGCCCTGCTTGCACCTGCTGATGGCACAGAGCGATTGGGGCCAGCACGAGCAGCAGGTGCAAGCGGGGCTGTCGCGGGCAGTGAGTGCCAGTGGCAGTTGCCGCCCCGATCGCCCCTCAGGAGCAGGGGAGGTGGAGAAGCCCTGAGGGGCAATCAGGGCTTGCAGCCGCAGCTTGCACCCACTGACGGCGCCAAGCAATTGAGGCCAGCAGCGGGTGTAAGTGGGGCCAGCGCCGGCAGCAGGTGCAAGCGCCGGGCGGGACCGCGGCATGCAGGAGCAAAGAATTTTCAGTAACCACCAGAGGCTCATCCTGATGACAGCGACCGGCACCCTGCCTTGGTCTGGCGCCCCCACTCACCTGCTCTACCATCCCGCTGTGGCAGACGCCCGCCATGTTCCAAGATCTGCTGCCTGCTGCCGAAGCCCACGCACACCCCCTGGTGGTCAGCACATGTCATAGCGACCAGTTGTGCGCTTGTTCCACCGTTTGGTCTATTTGCATATTAGCCTTTTATTATATAGGATAATATAGATAGACCCCTCTATATAAAGTAATTTGACTAAGAAACTTAGTGTCCTAATTAAATGGGAGGGAGTGGGAGGAATATGACTGTCTTTTGAAGTAATGACCCCATCCGCTGAGACAAAGCTATTCTTAGATGGAATATTTTGAACCATTTCTCCTGAATATTGTGACCCTTTTTTTTCTCTCTCTCTCTACATCTAACAAGGGCAGGAAGAAGCGTTTTTCAACCTAGTTTTCATCATCAGACAGGAAGTATTTTGCATTCAGAAACCATTTGCAGTATCAGATTCCATTTTGTCAAGTGATTAGTTAGTTGAGTTTGGTAGAGAATAATTTAAAAACACAAATTTGGAAGTGGCTGTGGTGCTTCTGCACTGGAGAGCAGTTGCTGCTTTCAGATCGAAGCCCTCTTTCAGTGACTGCGCATCGCAACGTGGATCATTGTGTTCCCTGTCTGTGCAGCTGTTACAGGCCTGCAGCTGTGGGCACCATGTGTTCCTCTCTGGTCTGCTGGAAGAAATAGGGGAGTGGGTGGATTGATACCTTGCCTGCCTGTCAGTGCAAACGTCCCTTTATGTACATATGTTTGTAAAGCTCTTTAGCCCCCTTCAAGATGAAAGGCTCTGTATAAATAGAAGCTTTCGATTTTAGTGCATGTTTGTAATACATGTGGTACAGTCCTAAATATGTATTTAGCTGATAGGCACTGTTCTTGTCTGGTGTACAAATATTGACTTTAAAGCATAAATATGTATTTAACCATCAGACCAGAAAAACACTGAAGCAGTTACTTCTCAGGTAGAGATATTAATATTGTATAAACCTATATATACATATGTTTGCATTCTACCACATCACTGTAGAACATTTCCTTTTTTAAAAAGTGAAATGATATTTTCAGCAAATGAAGACAGTTCCTGATATTCTTCTCCCTTTGAGGTAAGTCTTGGTTTTTAATTTTCATAAGTTTATATCTCTCTTTCATTATAAAATATGATCTGTGTTGTAGTATGGCTAAAATTTAGAGTCATCTCTTATAAAATATGAAACTCCATTAGTTTGGTGAGATTTTTTTTTCCGCTTAAAATTTTTTTAAATGATGGAAATGTTTAAACATACACTAGAGTAGAGATAATGATATAAATTCCCATGTACCTGTCACCCAGTGAAGAGGTACTTGGTATCCTTTTTCAATTACATTTTTGTTTTATAAAATGTTTATCACTGCAATGCAAACATATTAAAGAAACTTTGGATAATGGGGAAAAACACACACACACACACAATCCCATCATCCTAAAATAACTATCTTCTCATTTTGCTATGTCCTTTATTTCTGTTTTTCCCTCACAAAAAGTTAGTGTTGTAATATTTACTATGCATTTACTATGTACCAGGTACTGTTCTAAGGTTTACCATGTATTTAATCCTCACAAATTTATAGAGTAGGTTATTATTCCCCCATTTTACTGATAAGGAAACTGAGATGCATAGAAGTTAGTAACTTACCTAAGGTTATGTGGAAAGAAAACTAAATCTCTATTCTGGCAGAGTCGGATTCTATTAGATTTATGGTCAGCAAATCTGGCTTCTGAGTCTGTGCCCTTTACCATCACACTTTTTTATTTTTTTGTTTGTTATTGTAGTATACATACAATTTTGTTACACTGCTTCCTCACATTTAGTATTACATCGTGGGTATTTTTGAATGCTATTTATAGTCTTCATAGTCATTTTATAAGGCAGTCCAAATCAATAGCAATGACCTCACTAGACAATTTACTTCCCTTCAAAAAAGTTTTCACGATGCCATTTATTATTTTAACTTTTTGTCTTAAAATATTTTAATTTGTAGAAAAGTTGCAAAGATAGTACAGAGAATTCCCATATACCCTTTAGCCAGCATCTCCTAATGTTTACATCTTACATAGCCATAGTATAATTATAAAAACTAAGAAAGTAATGTTGGTACAATACTATTCAATAAACTACAGACCTTGTTTTGGATTTCACCGGGTTTTTCCAGTAATTTCCTTTTTCTGTTCCAGGATCCAGTCCAGGAAACCATATTTTGCATTTAGGTTTCAATGACATGTATGTGTATTATAGTTGATACTTATCTTTCCATGGTGTTTCAGCTAATTCATAACAGCTATAAGGAATGGTTAATTTTTCTGTGCCTTAGTTTTCTCATGGCAATAATAACAGCTGCTTTTGAGTTAATAATAATAATAGCTATTATTTGAGGATTTTTATAAGACAGTCTCTGTGCTAATCTAATGTGGTGTTCCTCGCAACAATCCCTCCAGAAAGATACTGTTATCCCCATTTTATAATTGGAAAAATTCAGACTAGACCAATTTAAATGACTGGTCCAAGGTTATACATCTAGTATAAAGCTGAGATTTGAAACAACACAGGCTGACATACCCAACTTAAACTTTTAACTTTTAAATGTTGACCATATTGGTCAACATTTAGTATAGTACAGCATGTCATAGATGTTCGATTAATGGTAGCTACTAGTATTCTTGATATTAAAAAAAATAAATAGTTGATTAATGTTTAGAACTGTTGTTCTGTGATCCCTAGAGACATGGACAATGTTCTAAGCCCTTGGTGATGACTGTTTTCCAAGTGTCATTTTAAAAATGAAATGACTATGGAATCAACAAATATTTATTACTCCCATATTATGTGTAGAGACCCTGCTAGGCACTGGAGATGATATAATGGCTCAAACTGGCAAGCTCAAAGCAGTCCTAGGCAGTATATGATTAATTATCAAATAAGTTCTCTACATGAAAGTCTTAGTAGGAGATCAGAGAAGAAAAGGGTCACTTTAGGCTAGGGGAAGCTTTACTAAGGAAATGGAATTTGAATGAACCTTTTTGAATGGGTAGATTTAGATAGGTTGAGAAGAGAGAAAGGAACAAAACTTTTCATGATGCTAATTCTAATAGTTTGTACATCAAACCTATAGGTGCTATTAATTTTGTATGTGGGGACACTGAGACACAATGAAGTAATTTTCACAAGTCACACAGTTAATAAGTGATAAGGCCTGGGTGTGGATGCGTTTGTTTGACTTCAAAGCCAATGCTACCATTATATAACCTATCATTTGATTAGCAATAATATCTAAATTTTAGTGTAAATTGAGCAATAGGTGCTTTCTTAGGTGTTTATCTCTTCCACTAAGGAGTCTCACTATGCTAAGACTGGGCTAGCACTCTCCATTCTGTAAGGGTACAGTTTTAGGGGAGAGGGGGACCATTGATGAGGAATTAACTTTGGAAAGAACATTGATAAAGAGTAGTGTGTTCTTGGTGCTGCTGGGTTGACACCTAATTAGAAGTCAATATTGCAAGCATAATGACCTGGCCAGTTGCTGAACTGACTGCCAGAGTGACACAGTTAGAGTCCCCAGGTAATAACAAAAGAGAAGAGTATTATTTGCCTGCCCACTGCCACCTAGACACAATGTTTGCATTAGCATGCAAATGCTGAAGTAAATTCTTCAGGGCTTACATCTAAGTTGCTTCTGGCCTAGGTGGCTAAGGTTAATATATCACAAAATTTGGTGTAAAATGGGGTCTTTCTAACTACAGATGCATTTAGAGAAAATAGCTTTTCCTTCCTGAGTAACAGAAGAGATGTTGGGTTAGAGGGCCACGTGAGAAGGCAGGTAAAATATTTCTCCCACATAGGCGTTCTCTTAACCAGCTTCTTAAAACCATGACCAAAATTACCCTGATATTTGGAGTTTCTCTGTACTATTTTTTTAGATTATCTGTTTCTCTTTCCTTTCTGTCTTTAATGAGCAGATAAAGTAATATCTGATCTCAGAAGGTGATTGGATTTTTTTTCTGTGTGTTATATCCATTTTTTGATTTGTATTTTGCCAATGGTATAATACTTTAAATAGCTTATATTCATCTGTAGGTGCTTCATATATATATTTCTTAGTGCCAAGAATCACAAATAGCTGTGTGGGAAGCTTCAACCAGCCTGATTACGGTGGATGTGCAATTGGATTGAGGAATGTGTACTCAGAGCTTATGATCACTGGCCCGGTTGAGTCTGGGTGATGCATGTGGCTTTCCAGGGATGCTGCTATTTACATCTGTTAATGGTCCTTCTTGATGGCCGGCTCCCCAATGAGGTGAAATGCAGCAGCCTGGGGATGAGGGACCATGGCTGCAGATGTGGCTGGGCTCCATTAGGCAGGACCAGGAATGCTCATCTGGTGGGCTTTGTGTTTGGGGGCGAGTACTGGGGGTGGGAAGGAAAAGAAGATAGAAATGGGATGGGGGATGGAAAACATTCTCTATCCAGGTATAGGGAAACAGACAGGCAGACATGAAAAACTGCAGCTGTAACTGGAATGTGAGTGAACAGAAAAGAAATGGAACTAGCGAATAAACAAGTAGTAGGATTGACTAGTTCTCATATAGAAGGAGATTAAAAGAGGAGAGGGCTGTGAGGATTTGGGAAGAGACATGTCACCCCTGCCTTTTAAGTCAATATCATTTATTTGTGTGGCTGGTCAGATGCTGCTGAACAGAGAGCAGAGATTTACATAGATCGTAGTGCAGCAAGAGATTAGTTCCTTGCATCCTTTGGTTTTCTGGTTCTGGGAGAAAGTGACAAGAGGTGCTCACAAGAATGCGATGCAGAGCTATATTACATTCTTGCAGAAATGGAAGATACCTGAAGCAAGCCAGTGAAGAATGTTGCTGTTCCTACCAAATGCTAGAGGACAGTAAAAGGATGCAGAATCACAAAAGTTATGCAGTCCATGAGAGGTGATCCTCTTCCTGTCCTTCCATATGTTGAAGATTTCTAGGAAAGAATCTAAAAAAAGAAAAAGAAAAGAAAAATGAACTAGTGTCTTAGTAGATAATGTAAGTTCAGGAGTTCTGGAATTAATTCCCAGTGCCATGGCATTCTTCCACAGGGATTCTGAGTACATTTTGGCTTTGGTTTCTTTTTTGTTTTGTTTTTTACCTCTTTGAGCAGGCCCAAAGATGGAATTGAGATAACTGAAATACACAGGAAACCAGCTGTTTTCAACATGATCTAAAGAAATATGCTAGAATATGTGTTCTAGTTTCTCACAGGGAGCTTGGCTCTTTAGCAATGTGTATGGATATCTACATGAAGTCTGTGTCTGATACTTTCAAGGAACCCACAAAGAAAATCAGCATGTAAGAAGCTCGTATTTATTTGTTTGTTTTTGCTTTTGCAGATTGGCATGGTGGCTTGGAAAATGACCCTTAAAAGTCCTGAGTATCCAGAAGGCCGAGATATCATTGTTATTGGCAATGACATCACATACCGAATTGGGTCCTTTGGGCCCCAGGAGGATTTGCTGTTTCTCAGAGCTTCTGAGCTTGCCAGGGCAGAGGGTATCCCACGCATCTATGTAGCAGCCAACAGTGGAGCAAGAATTGGATTGGCAGAAGAAATTCGTCATATGTTTCATGTGGCCTGGGTAGATCCTGAGGATCCTTACAAGGTACAAACTAAGGAAAAATAATACTTCAAGACACTATATGGTTATGCATATGTGTGTGTACATGTGTAGAGAGGTGGGGGAGAGGCAGAGGTTTAAATTTGAAAGCCAGTATTGATGGTGAACCATGTTGGAAACAAATTGTCTCTCAATATGTTCACCTGGTTTTTTCTCCATCTCTGAAGATATATTGCTGATTTTATGGTTGAACACTATGTGAAATAGTAGGTATGTATTAGCATGTGACATGCTATACAAAAAATGTCTGTCTTTAAACTATTCCACTGTGGCTTCCGGAACTTATTGTCAGTCATCAGCAACATCCCTTATATCCTCAGCTTCTTCTCTGTTCTCCAGCCTGTATTCTACTTAAAACCTGCCTGTCCTTTAAATACACTGCTTCCTTTATAGCCCTCTTAGGAAGTGAGTGATTTCTCTGTTTTTGTGTTCTCAGGCCTGGAAGGGGAACAGCGTCTTCCTTGTGCCTCGTTGCTATTTCCAGACCCTTTTCCCTCCTTTCTCTGAAAACCTCTGTCTTTGAATCCAATGTCATCAGACTGTGCCATATTGCCGCTGCTGCTTATTATAGTGTTCCCCAACCTTAGTCACTCCCTCTCAACCTTTGCCTCTTAGTTGCTGGGACATCCTAGCCTCTCATTCCCATAATCTCACTTTCAAGCTTCCCTTTCTTTGCCTCTCCTCCATCCTATCTTTGCAGCTCACTTTCTTCAGTACCCAAGTCCAGCAATCCTTTGAACCCACCAGGACCTACAACTATTAATCCTACTACCCTTCATCTGTTACTCACTTCTTCCTTACATCCTCATTTTATTTCTATCCAGCTTAAATTCTAAGGTCAATCATAGGTTACTTATTATAATCACATTATAGGTACCACCTTTCCTACACCCTCAACTTTTTGGCTTCTGTCTTCATTCTGCTTACTCTATGCCTTTACAGCCCTGTTTAAATCCAGCTCTCTCCACCTACTCCCATACCTGAACCTACTTAGCTGAACATTGATAGAGAAAAATACCAAGTGCTGTTGACTGGTCTTTAAATTCAAGTTTACCGACCTTTTGAATGATAGTCTTACATCTTCTTCTCTCTCCTCAAACTTTTAACACCTTCTCCCATCCTCACTCTTAGCTGATGACCTTGTTGTCCAATTTACTGAAAAAAAACACACCAAAAAAAACCAGAAGCAATTTGAAGACAGCTTTCACAAGCTCCCACATATCTGCATCTGTGCCCTTACTCTCCATTGTCTCTCCTGTACTTTAGGAGAATGGTCCCTGCTCCTGTCTAAGGCCAATCCCTCCTCTTGTTCACTTGATCCTTTCTCTTCTTGCCAACTTAAAGATGTAGATCAACACATCTCACCCTTCCTCCCCCCCCCCCCCCCCACCACCCCTGCTTCTTGTACCATCATTTTCCCCCTCTCTACTGGGTCTACCCCTTTAGCATACAAATACTTACCTTGAACCCGCTAGGCACACTCATGCCTCAGTACTTTTGCACTTGTGGTTCCTTCTGGTTAAAATGTTTCCCCTCCCTCCCCCAATATCCTCATGTCTCATTTCTTCAGTTCTCCAGGTCTTTGCTCAACTGACACTTTCAATGAAGCCTTCTTTGGTGATATTGTGTTTTATTTTTTGTAAAACATTATTCCCATTATCTGTGTTTTACTTATTTAGTTTGTACGTGTTCTCTCTTACTAGAAGATAAGTTCCATAAGGCCAGAAATTTTTATCTGTTTTGTTCGTTTCCATTTTTCCATTTTCGTATCTTGCACATAATAGGCACTCAATAAATATATGCTGACTGGCATACTAATGATACTCAGTGCTACAAAGTGTTCTCGTCATAAGTCATGCAAAGTCAATGGCAGATTCATGTCTCTTCCATATTATATTCACTGTGTCTGCCTAAATGTAGCTTCTAATTCATTGAGTTAAATGGTGGGCATAATTTCTCAAAGTATTTAAAATGTTTTTCTCTGTTTACTTTTTTTTTGGCTGAGTGACTAATTCACTTAAATTAAACACACTATCATATAACTCTACTTCGTATGTGAGTATATATTTGTATGTATAAAAGTAAATCAATTATGAAATGTTAGTATAATTTTTAAAATGTAAATAGGCATTAGGAGTTGTTTATTTAAAAAAGCAAAAGGCTTGAGTTCAGTGGTTACTGATTATTAGCACTGCATAGACTGCTGATTTTAATATTGAATATCCAATATTGTGATTCTTTCAATTATCCCATACCCATTTATATTTTTATGATATTATGGATTTGAGAAAGTGGAGCATAGTAATTCACATAATTCTTTAATTTTGTGTTTATGTCTTTAATAGAGGTGTCACTAGAGATCAGAAAGTGACCCTTTAACCCTAGTGAAAATGAAATAAATGGAATACACTTGGCATTGCAGCTACAAGACATCTTGTTTCAAGGACAGACAGTCAGTGACTGGAGAAATAGGCACTTCCATCTTTCAAAGGAGAACTGTCTATGCTAGTAATCTATTAGACAGTAACTCTAAGAAGTGATGTGGCAATTTAAAGCTAGCTTTGGAACAAGCTGCATTATGCATGCTTTGCTGTGTCCTCTGGTTATGTGGTGATGGCAGATAATGAGTTAACTATTTGTGCTTCACAGGGATACAAATATTTGTATCTGACCCCTCAAGATTATAAGAGAGTCAGTGCTCTCAACTCTGTCCATTGTGAACATGTGGAGGATGAAGGAGAATCCAGGTAGGTATATATGTATCAGAATAATTTGGCCCTGGATTAGAGGAAGGAGAATATGATTATTTTTTCCCTACTATCCTAGTCATGACCTTGAAGAGCAATGAAGATTGCTTGTTACATATTTAGAGGTTTTAGGTTTGTATTTGAGGTCTACCACTTACTTGAAAAACCTTAATTATATTTATAATATTTATTCATTTTATAAAAGTCAGAACATGTAAACAATTATGAATAAAAAATAAAAATCAGCTACAATCTTACCTAGCGACACAATATTTATTAATGTTATTTTTCAATTACAGTTTACATTCAATATTATTTTGTATTAATTTCAGGTATACGGCATAGTAGTTAAACAATCATATATCTTACAAAGTGGTTTACCGCTGATATTTTAAGTACCCACCTTGTATTGTACATAATTATTACAATATTATTATTTTTTATAAACATTTAATCACCTTTATTTATTTTTTGTTTGTTTGTTTTTGTTAATCCTCACCTGAGGATATTTTTCCATTGATTTTTCGAGAGAATGGAAGAGAGGGAAAGACAGAGAGAAACATCAATGTGAGAGAAACACATCGACTGGTTGCCTCCTGCAGGGGCCCTGACCAGGGCCCAGGCCAGGAAGAGCCTGCAACCAAGGTACATGCCCTTGACTGGAATCGAACCCGGGACCCTTTGGTTCGCAAGCTGATGCTCTATCCACTGAGCCAAACCGGCCAGGGCTATTACAATATTATTGACTGTGTTCCTTATGCTGTACTTTTTTTACATTCCCGTGACTGTTTTGTAACTACCAGTTTGTAGTTCTTAATCCCTACACCTTTTCACCCAGCCCTCCAACCCTTCTCTCCTCTGACAATCATCAGTCTACTCTCTGTATCAATGAGTCTGTTTCTATTTCGTTTGTTCTTTTATTTTGCCGAGAGACACAATTATTAATGTGCAGTATATTCTTGCTGTCTTTTCCATATATGTATTTTTCCCCTAATAATTGGGCTGTAATAGGAAAACTTTTGTTAATTTGTTCTTTTCACTAAAAGTTACTTTGGGAAAATTTTTGTATATTTAAAAATATTATTTGAGAATAACATGGTTTCATAGTATTTCATTGTAATGAATATAACATAAATGAACATTCAAACTATTCCAAACTTTCACTGTTAGTCTCCCTGGGCTGAGCATTTGTTATATAAACTTTTAGGAGTATCTCTATTTCCTTTGGGTTAATTTCTGAAACTGAATTACTGGTTTAAAAATATATCCATTTTAAATATTTTTTTATGATTTCATATTACACTCCCACTGGTAGTTTATAATACTACTAGAGGTCCAGTGCATGATTGAATCATGCACGTGTAGGGTCCCCTACACGCTTTTGCTTTTGATCACGGGGGAGCTGGGTGCCTGTCTGCTGGTGAACCAGGCCTTTCGGAAGCCTCCGGCACGGCGGAGGCTTCCGAAAGGCCCGGTGCCGGAGCAGACAGGCACCCAGCTCCCACGCTTTTGATGGTCCGCGGCGGGACGTGAGCTCGCTGCCCCAGAGGCCCCTTCTGTGCCGCAGCACAGCCATGGCGCAGACGCTGGCCCAATCGGCTACCCCGGCCACCCCGAGTCCCGCCCCCTGCGCCTCCCACTGGCCCAATCGTGGGCATAGCAGAGTGATGGTAATTTACATATTACCATTTTATTAGGTAGGATTTGTTTTTCCTCTTTAGTTTTTCTCCACCCTTGCCAATATCAATTGTTAATTAATAAAATAACATATAAACAATTTGTTATTTTAACTGGTATTTTTTTTTATTACCAGTGAAGTTGGTTAAAGCAAGTTGTTTTTCTTTTCTGAGCTTTAGTTTCCTCATTTGTAAGTTGAAGGCCAAGTAAACTAATATATGTAAAGCCCTTAGCATAGCATGAGCACATAGTAAACAGTTAAAAATCCTGGCTGTTGCTGTTATTGTCTTTAATAAGGGAGGTGGTGTTACCTATCACACTGGATTGTTGTGAGGATTAAAAATGATATATATGAATGTGTTTTGTTAATTTATTGCACTATGTAAAGGTTTTTACAACACCAGAGGCCTGGTGCACGACTTCGTGCACAGGTGGGGTCCCTCTGGGTGGCCTGCAAGGATTGGGCCAAAACCTGCAGTCCAACACCACCTGCAGCTCCTACCTACTGCTCCCGCTCATCCCAGCCCCACTGTGCCTGCCTCGGGCTTGTGCCCAATCAGTCCCGATTGGGAGAGGCTCGCCCTGCCACAGCAGCGCTCGCCAGCCATGAGCCCTGCGTCTGGTACCCTCCCAAGGGGAGTGGCCTGCGGGATCAGGCTGAAACCAGCTCTCCAACATCCCCCGAGGGGCCCCGGGTTGCAAGAGGGCACAGTCCAGGCTAAGGGACTCCACTGGTGCACAATCAGGCCAGGGAGGGACCAAGGGAGGGCTCCAGGGCTTTTCTGGCCCATCTTGCTCAGTCCTGTTGGCCAGACCCCAGCAGCAAGCTAACCTACTGGTCAGAGCATCTGTCCCCTGGTGGTCAGTGCACGTCATAGTGACTGGTCGACCTGTTGACTGTCTGCTCCCTGGTGGTCAGTGCACATCATAGCAAGCTGTTGAGCAGTCTTAGCATATCATTAGCATATTATGCTTTGATTGGTTGTTCGGTTCTGCCGTTTGGTCTATTTGCATATTACCCTTTTATTATATAAGACTAGAAGCCTGGTGCATGAAATTTGTGCACTGGGGAGACGGGGGGGGGGGGGGTGTCCTCATCCTGGCCTGTCTGTGCCCTCTCAATCCGGGACCCCTTGGGGGATGTCCGACTGCCGTGGGGAGCGAGCCTAAGCCAGCAGTCGGACATCCCTCTCGCAGTCTGGGACCCCTCGCTTCTTACTGCCCACTTGCTCGCTGCTCCTTACCGCTCGGCTCACTGCTCCTTAGTGCTGCTGCGGAGGCGGGAGAGGCTGCCGCCACCGCCGCTGTGCTTGCCAGCCGTGAGCCTGGCTTCTAGCTGAGTGGCGCTCCCCTGTGGGAGCACACTGACCACCAGGGGGCAGCTCCTGCATTGAGCATCTGCCCCCTGGTGATCAGTGCGCATCATAGCAACTGGTCGTTCTGGTTGTTTCACCATAATGGTCCCTTAAGCTTTTATTATATAGATTAAAATTTGGTACTACTTTAAAGAATGGTAGCCTCAATGATAGAAAACTCAGATCATAGAGCAGAATGTGGGAAATTTTCACTCTTTTCCATGTAATACAATGGAAGAAGAGGGCACTTAACAGATCATGAACACCTGTGAAATAATGTGCAGTCCTCAGAAGGGAAAAGATCTGCTTTGCAGGGAAGGCTGACTGGGTCCATGAGTGTTTGTGACTGTATGGCTTATGAATCTTATAAAAAGAACACATTAATCTCTCTCCGCCCTCTGCTAAATTAATGCGGCTCATTAACTCCTTAAGGAAGATAAGCTTTACCTGTAATGTAACTCTAGAAGCTAGAGTCTAGATATAGAGCCAAAGGAAGAATTGGAGAATTTGGGGGAGAAGCTAAAAATAGAAAGGCAAGGGAAACTGGGAAGCAGAGATGCAAAGTCACAAACCAATAGCAAGGACAAAGAAAAGGAATTGATGGAGGGCTCGAAGTAAAGAAGGGAGCAGAGAAATATGGGGGCAAAAAAAAAGTAGTTTAAGAGCCACTATGGGATACTTATTTATTATTTCAATTTATAAAACTATGCCCAGTGCCAAGCCTTCTGGGTACACATGGAACAATAAATAATATATGCCCATCTCTACTTCTAACTTTGTATTTTTCCTTTCTTTTATTAGTTGCATTCCCCATCTCCCATTTCCCATTATCAGTTATCACTCCTAATCCCCTGCCAAGAAGACAGATGAGTGGCTCCCACTGGATCCACAGGATGCTTTCTGGACAAGTTGGCCAGCATTTCACTTCTACACACATTCCACCTGCCTCTCCAGAGGCCTGTAGCCAGGAACCCTCGTGCATACACTTGATATTTACAGAGGAGTAGGGATAAGAGTGCATTGTCTTGACTTTCCCCTTCATCCCTGTCTTAGAAAGAGAGAGAATTTTTTACTATAGAATGTGGGCTTATCATTCTCACTACACCTCTGGATTTTTTTGTTCCTATGTAACAGCAGAAATTGATGATTTAATGGCTATTGCTTATTGTAGAAATGTGCATTGATTCTGCCTCTAAGAAATTTGTTCTAAAATCTGAGAGCCATCTATGTGGCAAACCCTCCCCTTGTTGCTTTAATTTAACTCATGTCAACTCTTAGAGGTAGACACTGTTATCCCATTCCCCATTTTATAGAAGTTATTGTTATCCCCAAAGTCACATTGATGTGTGTGTCAGAGCAGGGATTTAAATATATCTACTTAGTTCTAGACGTTGCTCTTTCTTTTATACCATACTAGAGGCCTGGTGCATGAAATTCATGCACGGGTGCAGTCCCTAGGCCTGGCCGGCAATCGAAGCGTGAGCGTCTAGTGTGGAAGGGCAGGTCCCAGCTGACCTCTGGGCCCTGGGACCCCCAGGTCCCCGTGCGCCCCCCTCTACCTGAGTCATCGGCCCCTGCCCGGCTCCCTCAGTGATTGGGAGCCGAGCGGTGGCCCCATCCCCCGCCGCTGCTGCTGGTCACCGTCTGCAGGGCGATTGGTGGGGCGATCTGGTCCCCCTTGTACCCACCTTGGCCTGGCGCTGTCTGCTCACCTTCTCCACCATCCTGCGTGGTCCTGTTCTCGTTGGGGCCCACCGGGGCTGGCAGCGCCTCCACTGCTGCCTGCTGCCAGTGCCACATCACTGATTCCTGCCATATTCCATGCCACCCTCTGGTGGTCAGAGCATGTCATAGTGAGCGGTCAAACTCCTGATTGAAGGGACAGTTGGCATATTAGGCTTTTGTTATATAGGATTGCCTCTAGACAAAAGAGGAACCAAGCTACGAAGGAAAGAT
Source organism: Cnephaeus nilssonii (assembly GCF_951640355.1). Taxonomy (NCBI): domain Eukaryota; kingdom Metazoa; phylum Chordata; class Mammalia; order Chiroptera; family Vespertilionidae; genus Cnephaeus; species Cnephaeus nilssonii. The sequence continues at coordinate 23,198,207 of NC_137090.1, read as the reverse complement.
ACATGAGTAAAGATTATAGGTTATATATAAGCTTCCAGAATGCTTTCTGTATGCTTTTAGTAGCCTTTTAATGGTGATTATTCTTTTAAAAGATTGTTGCTGTTGTGTTAAATTGTCCTAATTTGGCATGTCTATATCCAATAGGTACAAGATAACTGATATTATTGGGAAGGAAGAGGGCCTTGGAGCAGAGAACCTTCGAGGTTCTGGAATGATTGCTGGAGAAGCCTCATTGGCCTATGATGAGATCATCACCATTAGCCTGGTAAATCTTGCCTGAATGTGAAATTTTTGAAGAGCTGACTGTGTAGCTGGGATTCTTTTTGCCCCATCCCTGCTATTCAATCCAAAACAAGAGCATTTCTTAAAGTTTTTATATCTACAATTTGATTTTAATTGTAGATAATCATGGGAAGATAGGATAGTGTAAATAATTGAATTTCCCAGATAAACCTGATATCTACTTTTAGCCTTTAGTTTAATTTATTTCTCTAAATATTCTATCAGAGTTTTAACAGCTTAAATTTCTTCTCCTCTTACTACTTTATTTGTTCATACCTCTAATATCGATGCCAAGCAACTGTGAAATGGGCAAAAAATATGAGACATAAAGGAGCTAATACTTGAATCATTGTATGAGTTCTGTATCTTCTTTTCCTTGACCAGGAAATTTCTATTTTTAGTATTGTTATTAAACAAACTTTATAAAAGCAGTATTTCTTTTTTTTATTTCTGTTAATGTGAGTTTTACATATCTGATCCTTAGTTTCTACCACTTAGGAGGGGATATAAATATGTGACTTGAATAATTTTTTTTTTTTAAGGTTACATGCCGAGCCATTGGAATTGGGGCTTACCTTGTCCGGCTGGGACAGAGAACCATCCAGGTTGAAAATTCTTACTTAATTCTGACAGGAGCCGGGGCCCTCAACAAAGTAAGTTTCTAGGGGTTGGGAGAAGTATGTGAAGCTGTCTGAAGGTTACTGCGAATTCTTGATTCAGGATCCTGATTGGGAGGATGCCATGCAAGCCATGCCTTCCTCAGTCTATCTCTTCACCTTTCCTTCCATCTTCCCTAACCGTTGCCTTGCTTGCCTGTTCATTCATTCATTCAACAAATATTTTGAGTATCTACTATGTGCTGAGCACTGTTTCAAGCCCTGTGGATATGTTAATGAACAAACCGTATGAAACTCCTGCTCCAAAGAGTTTACATTCTAGTGTTTTTCTAGAAAGAGAATTAATTGAATGTTTCAATTCTGCCCTCCCTCCCTTTTTCTCATCTATGAGTAAGGGAAATGATCTCTATTTCCAGACATAGAGCTGTTCTCTGAAATATCCTCTGAATGTGTTGAGGATATCAAGTTTTAATGTGTCGAGAAATCTGTGAATGTACCTCTCAAAAAGGGCATGCAACGTGGTTCCTTGTGCACAAAGTACTTGGTAAATAGAGAATGGAAAGATCGGTAGATGGATGGACAGATTGCTGGGAAAGAGTATAACATAGAGGCTTATCTTCCCTTCAAAAGAAATGCTTGTGCCTTTTCAGACCAAGCTCATTGGGGCTTTTCCTAAGGGGGGGATATTAAAAGGTGTGGTAAGGTCACTTTATGTAAGAGTGAAAACTGCCTAAGAATACCTGAATATACAAAGGACAATGTAGTTCTGACTTCTTTGCAGGCATAGGAAAATTATTTTCTCTCCAGAGCCTAGGAATATGTAATAGTCTGGGACAGGCTGGCTGACCTTATACAACTCATATAACCTCTCAGCTCCTCAGCTTTCTTTATCTATCAAACGGGTATAATTACTTTTAAATAATACTGTGGAGATGAAATGAGAAAACATAAGTAAAAGTACCTAGTACTTGGCATAAAGTGCTGGCCCTCATTACAATTTCAGTTCCCTTTTCCTCTCTCTTACATAGTTTGGTGATTGAGCTTGTGGAGTTACACACATGCTAAATTGTATTGGATATTGTGTTTACCAGACATGCACTCACTTTTTTTTCTTTTTTTTTTATTAAGCCTTGACCTTCAGGTAGAAGGATAGGAATTAAGTGTCCTATCCTATCACTCTCATTTTGAAAATGTTGATAGTTCTGTTGGTCCAGTTAGCTTTTGTTGATGTCAGAATGAGAATGGTTTGATGTGATCAGCTTGTTCTTTGCATTCATGTGTTCTTCTCTGGGCTTGCCTTTCTCTCCAAGGAAAGGCAAAGATTGTGAACCACCAATAGTGAAGGAAATAATTCCAGTGGGAGAAACTGCTAAGTGTTCTACATTTTTTAAGTTGCTCTTTTGCATATTTTCTTAGGATACAATATTGATGAATGTTGAAGAGAGTTGTTGATTCCATTATTTGTGAGAATAGAATTTAAAGAAGACACCTGTATTTCCATAATGTTTCTGTGCCTCAACAAAGAGCTAATTTCTGAAATGTATCTTATTTCAGTGGGTTTGTTATTTTCTCCCTGATACTATGTTTACACAAATAATATTACAAAAAGCAAAAGTTTTGTTGGGGTGTTGTTGCTAGTTTTTTGTTTTTATGGCTAAAAACTAGCTCATTGAATTTCATCTGTGCCTTTAAGAAAGCTTTAAGGATTTTGTTTTCTTCAAATCTGGTTAAATTGTTCCGGACAAATTCATTATATTTACCATCTTCCTAGCCTACGGGGCTGCTTGTTAAAGGAGAAGCCCAGTTGCAGGAGAAAAGACAAGTGAAGCTGCAGCTGTAGCTCAACAACAGTGCTCATTTCCAGGAGGACATGATCATTTGTGGCTGAAGGGAATGATCAGTTATAGAGGTTACCTAATCCTGCTCCTTCCGCTTCTCTGTTTTCATGTCAATGGCCTCTTAAGTATAGAGTCATGTTGCTGGAAGACACACGATTTCATGCAGATTCATTAAAAATGTCCTGTCTGCCCCTTTGCCTATCAGGCATGAGAAAGGAAACTGTACGGGAGCTACATGCTCAGATTGCTTCCTCTGTCTTTGTGTGCACTGGTGACTTTCTACATCTCTGTTTGCCTCACTTTCTGTAAGAATCTCTCTCCCAGACTCTGGGTGTGCAGGTCACTTAAGTACATTCTCTTCCCGTGTGAGTGCTGGTCTCTCTGTCTCTTTGTGTCTGTATCTTGCTTCTAGATCCCTCTCTTTCTCTGTGTGTGTGCCTCCCTGAGTATCCATGTGTGAGGACGTCTTTGTGTGTGTCTGAAGCACTGTAGAGCCAGCCTCCTTAAGCCTTGACTATTTTGCTCGTAGTATGTGTGTAACTATGTGAAGTGGAAATGTACGTGGTATATGCAAGATTTAAGATGGAAAACATTTGACCCCCACCTTTTTGAGTCTTCATCCTTTATGTTAAACATTGGGGTGAAGAAAAAGAAGGGAGGAGGTGCGCAGAGGTTGTAGGGAAAAAATCTGTGTGTGCAAGTGCCGATCCCGTTGACCCCTTTGAAAATTGAAATAATGATAATGCGCGTCTCCTGACTGCATCAAAGTATCAGCACATCAAAAGCCAGGAGGCATGAAATGCAAATGATAAAGTGAAAGCAGATGGATTGTGCATGATCGCCTGATGCCCAATGAATTTTAAAAGGTGCCGGTTTGCAAATGGGGAGGGGGTACAGATGAGGGGTGGGGGGATTGAAATAAACACGTTATCCCTGCAATTTTTTTGTTCTTGATGCTCACTCCTGACAATATTTTTTCACACTTGAGTGAACACCCACTCCATCTCTCTCTCTCTCTCTCCCTTTTCCCCTCTCTTTCTCTCTCTCCCCACCCTCACCAACTCCCCCTGCCCCATCCCCCGCCCCTTACACATCTCAGGTCATGTCGCTGCAGCTCCGGTGGAAATAATAAGATATAAACCACGAGGTTGTTATTTGCATAGAAATAGCATGGAGCCCCAGGCAGCAAGGGAGAAGGACACAGGGATCATTTGTCTAAAATTTTAATGAAAACTTTTGCTGAGGCAGATATTTTTTTAAAACTTTCTTTTTCCCTGCATTTCTCCCCATCCCCACCCCCCTCAAACCCCATCTTTGATTTGACTTAACATGGTTCAATTTGAAGAGAAAGGGTGAAAGGGTTGACACTCCACATAGCATATTCCCTTAATGCAGCAACATGTAAATTGTTTATTCCTTTAATAGATATGAAGCCGGAGACACACACATTTCCAATTTAATACATTGCAAGTATGTGTCCAGCTTTTATGGCTACATTCCATCTCAGTATACACATGGTTGTGCCCCGTCGTTAGCCAACCTGTTTTTAATTAGTTTAGACCTTCCTACCTTTTACTTCCAAAGACTATTCCTTTTTAAAGGATTTCTTTCTTGTAGCCAACAGGAGTAACCTGCATATAAAGCAAGAATATTCCCATGGTTTCCTGTTCTTTTACTTTCAGTGGTTTTACTTACACTTACACATTTTATTCATGAGCTCCACCTCTTGACACCGTGTCTTTTGTTCTAAAACCAGAAAGTGCTTCCCACATTTGTATTTTTATCCCTTTCCCCTTGTGATCTCAGTATTTATGTATTCTCTTTTTCTGTCTGTCTTGCTCTTTGTTGCCTGCAGTTATTTGTAAAATCCTACCAAGTTGAGGAGAGAGACAGTATGTGGGTTTTCTTGAGTGTTGCAGAAGCAGATTTGACATTTGTACTACAGGCAGTGGGCTGGTGATTAAAGGCAGTCTGGGTGACTTTATTGGAAACTTAAAATCAAGAACATCAGTCTGGCTTCTTGCTACCTTCTAGGTGGGCTAGTGGTGTCAGAGGCATTTATAGGTGAAGGCTAAAACAGTAAGAGGTAAAGTGACTTGTTTCCCTTGACAGAAACTAGATCAGCGCCAGAACATGAATTTCACATCCCCAAGTTTCAATTAAAATGGGCTCAGTCCTTGTGTCCATAAGGCCTAAAACGAGAAGGTAGTCTGGTCATTTTCCTTCTTGTCCAAATGTCATGAGAGTGATGACATAAATAAGAGAAGCTTCTACGGCCTGCTATGCCATGTCACTCAAAGTAGTAGATCATAGGTTCCCAGCTCTAAAACTGTAGGCTGTGAGTGGCAGATTCCTCAAAATGCCTGGCGGAGTGGGTGAGTGCAGATTTGATGGATGTGACAGACTACTCTGCTTGGCCTGGCAAAAGCAGTGACCTATCTGCTTGGGGAACTGGTGATAGACCTGTAAGGGGCTGAGACGATTTGTAGTCAAGGTGCCACTGGCAGTAACTTTCCATTTTACTTCTCTTTCCCCACAACTCCTCCTCTCCGTTTCTGTTTAGTATGTTTAACACAATTTCAGGTGGTAGATAGGCTGGAAGGACCTCGTATTGTAAGGGGCACTGATGTAGACTAGAGCCTTCTAGTTCTTGGCCCATTGCCCCAGACTTGGTGAGAGCTCTCTCTGTGCACAGAGAAATCAGAATTTGCAGTTTATGGCTTGTCCTCTGGACAGTAACTGTCTATGGAAGTAAGGCCTGTGCCAATGGCTGTGATAGATGGGTTATATAGATCATTCAGGAGGTTTGATTTTTAAAAAAATATATTTTATTGATTTTTTACAGAGAGGAAAGGAGAGGGAGAGAGAGTTAGAAACATCGATGAGAGAGAAACATCAATCAGCTGCCTCCTGCACACCTCCTACTGGGGATGTGCCTACAACCAAGGTACATGCCCTTGACCAGAATTGAACCTGGGACCCTTCAGTCCGGAGGCCGATACTCTATCCACTGAGCCAAACCGGTTAGGGCAGGAAGTTTGATTTGTGGTAAGTATTCTAAAGCTTATGATTTAGGGGGGTAAACACCCCATAATCTCATCCCCTTAGCAAAATCAGGTCCCTATTTCTGCTCCATCTGCCAGGAAAAAAGAAAGTATATGATGGGTGTGGCTAGGACTAGATGTGAGGCTGGTAGATACATGTTTGCAATGTGAAGTTGCTGACTATTGGGTACAGTATCAGAGATCCTCCCATGAGCTTGTAGCACCAGGGGCCTACACTGTACATTCTGCATATTCACCATGACTTGTGACATACGTCATAAGAGTCATGGAAGCTCAAGAAGGGAAGGGGAGCTTTAGCCCTCGTATGATGCAGCATTTTAACTTTCACATAACTTAAGGAGGTGGAATGATTAAGAACATGGACTCTAGTGCCAAACTACCAGGTTTAATTCCTGGCTCTACCACCTAGTAGTTGTGTGACCTTGGACAATGTACTTAACCTTTTCGGGTCACAGTTGTATTAACTGTAAAATGCTGATAATAATAGTACCCATCTACCAGGTTCTTTTGAGGATTAAATGAGTTAATGTAGGTGAATCACTAGCACTGTAGTCTTCCCTGGAATGCATTTAGGGTCCTTTATCATTGCAACTCATTATCCAGGCCCAGGAAAGAAAATACAAACACAACATTCTCTATACTTTCTGATCCTTTGAAGGCAAACATTCCTTTAAGAGAATGTTAGATGTCAGTCCTCACTGTACCAGTACATTCATTATTGACTTTCCCAATAGATGTTATCTAAAGACAATCACTGCACTTTGGAAAGACATTAACATGAGAGGCACCATGTTCAGTCCTGATAGGGTAGTATATGTGTCAGTCATCTGTCTACAAGAGTCCCCAAGGACTTGTTGGTACAATAGCCCATAATCACTTTAAGGATCAGTCCAGCAATTTGCATTTTTAAAAGTCCCTAACTACCTATTTTCACGATGGACAGTCCCTGTACTCCCGAAGCTCCAGATGGGATCACTCTCCTTTTCTAAAGAGGGCATTTGTGCTTCCTTTCTCAGTGAGCCCTGCTGTAGCATTATGAATGAGTTCTCAGAGAGAATTGCAGTGAGAACATCTCCTTAGTTTTCAAGCTCTTCCCTCACTCCTCCTCACAACACACACACACACACACACACACACACACACACACACAATATGGGCAAATCTGGACCTGTTCTTGGGGTTTTGTTTGTTTTTCATTTGATGTTTCTCAAGTTTGGTAGAAAACTGTACCAGGTATGTGTGACTCAGTTAGTGACTCAATCTGTCAGCGGTCTGATCCCTGATTCCTGGCGAAATTGCAGGATGGATTCATCATTTAGAGCTCCATTGTAGAAGTCGCTTCTCCTTCTCTAAGACGACCCCATGTAGGTTTGATGGTTTAGACTTGGAGAACCTGCAGTAAATATCAGTCCAGATCTTCTAGATCAGTGGTTCTCAACCTTTCTAATGCCGCGACCCTTTAATACAGTTCCTCATGTTGTGGTGACCCCCAACCATAAAATTATTTTTGTTGCTACTTCATAACTGTAATTTTGCTACTGTTATGAATCGTAATGTAAATATCTGTGTTTTCTGATGGTCTTAGGCGCTACAGCAGCGGTTCTCAACCTGTGGGTCTCAACCATCGGAAAACACAGATATTTACATTACGATTCATAACAGTAGCAAAATTACAGTTATGAAGTAGCAACGAAAATAATTTTATGTTTGGGGATCACCACAACATGAGGAACTGTATTAAAGGGTCGTGGCATTAGAAAGGTTGAGAACCACTGTTCTAGATGAAGTGAAAGCTCTGAGGCTCTGCTGGGCATTGAATATAGACTCAGTAATGGTCATGTTTGATAACCTTAGATTATTCCCCTCCATTGAAAAGCAACTTTGAACCTCAATTTCCTCTGTAAAATTTTTCCCCCTTAAGGTGAAGATCAGAGGACCTACTAACTTTAAATTCTCTTTAATTTCTAGTATTCTGTTATGCTGTGAAGATGGACATTGATTTGTAGGCAGGGAACCATGTTAGGCTGCTACAGGGAGAGGATAGATTGGAGGAGGAGGTCTAAAAAATTTACTGCATGTTAGGATATTATTTATTAGTGAGATTACATTTTGGTGATATGTAAAATTATTACATATTAGTGAGATTACAAGTAGAAGTTGTAAAGTATAATGGTTTAAAAAAACTTTTAAATATATTTTTATTGATTTCAGAGTGGAAGGGAGAGAGAGATAGAAACATCTATGATGAAAGAGAATCATTGATTGGCTGCCTCCTGCACGCCCCCCACTGGAGATCAAGCCCGCAAACCGGCCATGTGCCCTTGACTGGAATCAAACCTAGGACCCTAGATTCTGCAGGTCAATGCTCTATCCACTGAGCCAAACCAGCCAGGGAGGTTTAAAAATTTTTAAATCTTGTTTTTTATTCATATTACAGAAGAATAAATGCCATGTTGGTGGTGGTGTCCATGATGACAAGTGCCCATAGAATTATAATTGTTGGGAGTGGAGGATCCTCTAAAAGTCCAGCCCCTGAACCGTTGTTTGAATATCCTCTGTGACACCCTTGTCAAATATTATTTAATTGTTCTTGAAAAACTCAACTGGGAAGCTCAGTACTTTTGGAGCCAGTCCCTTTGATCTCGATAAGGTTCTTCCCTGTTTTTAGCTAAAGGCTTTTTCTCTATACAGGCAGACTAATTCCTCTTAAAATGTAGTGTTCAAAATTAAGGAAACAACTGCCAATTTTATGGTCTAACCTACGTAGAACTGAATGGAACCCAAATCTTTCTCATGTACTTTTGCTTTCAGAGTCTGGCCTAGTCTCAAGAACAAATGTAGTAAAGATGAAATGCTATTCAAAGACAGAAAAGAAACTGGATTTATAAATAATGTACTTGCCAGCTTAAAAAAAAAATAGTAGCAAGTACAAGAGAAACAGCTAAAACTTAACACCACAGTAAAGTACTGTGTGGAACCCTAGGGGTCTGATGCACAGCAGCATAATCAGGCATTCCCGTTGCCTGCCTACTTGAAAGTCAGGATCCTGATACACCAGTGATTTTCAACCTTTTCCATCTCATGGCACACATAAACTAATTACTAGAATTTTGTGGCACCCCAAAAACTATATTTTTGGCTGATATGACACCATTAAAAAAGGTATAATTTTAGTTCATTCACACTGGACGGCTATTGTTGTGTTGACTCTCATCTTTTTTAAAATTTAACAATCTAAGGGGAAAGAGGTCAATGCCCCTAACTAAATGGTCAGGTATTGCATGTTTTAGAAATTCTTGTAGCACACTGGTTGAAAATCACTGTGATACACAATTGGAGGATAGGTATTTTTGAGTGCTGTATATTTAGGTACTTAAAACTTATGGGTTCAAGGTTTGGTGGTACTTCTTTTAGGAATCAGTCACATGATGTAGACTGAGGTGCTCTAAAGCTCTAAGGCACACACAATCTGAAATGTTAGAGTGAGCAGTCTCTTGCTGACTTTGTATATGTGGACCTCCATAATATCTCTGCCCTACCTCCAGAGTGTCCATTCCAACCTCCAGGATTGTGTTGCTTCCTGAATTTTGGAATGAAGAAGTGCCTCTACTTCACAGGTTCTGTGGCAGGTAGGGTCGCTACACTTTCTGCTCCTAATAAAACATTGTCTCTGAACTCAAGCTCAGTGCCCTCTTAGGACTATGAACATGTTCCCTTAGGCAGAATGGTTCATCGTCTTCATTTTCCTGTCAGTCATATGTTATACCTTCTTATGCTGCATCGTCTTCACCTTTTTCTCTTTCTACAAATGTTCATAGCTCTGTCTTTGCAAATTAGTGTTCACTTGAAGCTTTGCTATTCCATCTACCTCACCCTTCTCCCCTTAACCTTTCTTTTCCCCCAACCCCAGCCTGAAACCCAAGTAAATTAGCTTCTCACCCCTGCCCCCCAGTTAAAAAAAACCCACACACCCATATTCCTCCAACGGTGTCTGTTCTTGAATTTGCAGTCTGCAGCCATCTCCAATAACCATCAGGCTGTCAGCTTTGCAGCTCCCCACACCTCCCACCTTCCCACTACCTCCCTCCTCCCCCATCACTCACCAGAGGAAAAAGAGAGCCAGAGCAAGAGCTTGAAATATATCATGCAATAGTGTATCATGAATTTGTTGTGAATCACAGCAGTGAAGCAGGTTTATTTATTTCTGAGACCTTAAATCAATACAAAGTAGGTCTCTTAGTTCTGAAGCTGGGATGGAGTGTGAAAAAATGAGCCCATTGTACTCTTAAAACTTTGGGGAAAGGAGATGACAGCTATATAATTCCATTTACCAGGCACTAGGGGCTTTAATGTGAAGGTGACAGGGAGCTCTTTGTGCATTTAGAGCACCATATCTTCTAAATAAAAGATCTGTAGACTTGATAGTGGAGCATAGCTCCGAGTTTAATAATCTCCAAGCATTAGACCGAGCCAATATGTTCCCAAGTCAGAGAGATCCCCCCCTAAACACTCATAAATTAAAAGTGCAAGAACTGCACACATTGGTAGATTAGAAATGCAAGGACTCCAGTCTTTTCTAGAAGGAAGGCAGACCTGGGCCCTGGCTGTGCACAGACTGCTGTGTGAATATGATAAAGACTATGGAAAGGAGACTGTTTAGAAACCTGCCTTCTGGCTGTTCATCATTCTGTGGTATGTCCCCTGTGTGGGGATCCAAATCTAGTTATGTTCCCTTTCATTCAGAGTGGCCATTTTCACAGCCTAATCAGCTGAAGTGTACACAGTTAGGAGTGTTGAATTATGAAAGGAGAAGCTTTAGGTTTACCATACCCAGGTTTCAAGTTTTTTTTTTCTTGTTTTTTTTTCTGGTTGATTCTTTTCTTTTTAATTAAATCTTTATTGATGAAAGTATTACATATGTCCCCTTTTTCCCCCCTCATTGACCCCTTCTAGCCTGACCCTGCTCCCCGCCCCAGGCCTTCACCACCCTATATGCATACAAGTTCTTTGGTTGATCTCTTCCCAGCCACTCAACCTCCCCCACCTTCCCTCTGAGATTCTGCAATCTGTTCCATGCTTCTGTGTCCCTGGATCTATTTTGTTCATCGGTTTACTTTGCTCACTGGATTCCACATATGAATGAGATCATGTGATACTTGTCTTTCTCTGACTGGTTTATTTCGCTTAGCATAATACTCTCCAGGTGTCTCCATGCTATCTCAAAGGGTAAGAGAGCCTTCTTTTTTACTGCTGCATAATAATCCATGGTGTAGATGTACCACAGCTTTTTTATCCACTCATCTACTGATGGCCACTTGGGCTATTTCCAAATCTTAGCTATTCTACATTATGCTCCTATGAGCATAGGGTTGCATACATTCTTTCTAATTGGTGTTTTGGGTTTCTTAGGATATATTCCTAGAAGTGGGATCACTGGGTCAAATGGCAGTTCCATATTTAATTTTTTGAGGAAACTCCATACTGTTTTCCAAAATGGCTGCACCAGTCTGCATTCCCACCAACAGCGTACTAGGGTTCCCTTTTCTCCACATCCTGGCCAACACTTGCAATTTGTTGATTTATTGATGGTAGCCATTCTGACAGGTGTGAGGTGATACCACATTCCGGTTGATTCTTGACTGGTTCCTCGTTTTAATAATGCTTCAGTGTCTGGAATTTAAACCCTTTAAAATAGTATGCACGTAAGAGAAATTGAAATATTGGTGTTATTAAGGCAAAGAACCCACCCTTATTTGACCAATAGCATAAGATGAAAATATGAGAAGTCAAGAGCATTGGAACATATAATCAAGTTTTAAGTATCTTGTTTTCTGTATGACCGGTTGATGAAATATGCCTTTTCTCAATAGATTAGTCAGGTTTGTGTAGCTCAGAACAACTCTGATACAGTTGACTCTTTTTCTTTATTGATTAAGGTATTACATATGTGTCCTTATCCCTCCATTGCCCCACACACACACACCCCCACACACACACTCATGCCCTCACCGCCCTGTTGTCTGTGTCCATTGGTTAGGTTCATATGCATGCATACAGGTCCTTTGGTTGATCTCTCCCCCTTACCCCCACCCTCCTCTACCTTCCCTCTGAGGTTTGACGGTCTGATCAATGCTTCTCTGTCTCTGGATCTGTTTTTGTTCATCAGTTTATGTTGTTCATTATATTCCATAAATGAGTGAGATCATGTGATATTTATCTTTCTCTGACTGGCTTATTTCGCTTAGCATAATGCTCTCCATTTCAATCCAAGCTGTCGCAAATGGTAAGAATTCCTTCTTTTTTTACCGCAGCGTAGTATTCCATTGTGTAGATGTACCACAGTTTTTTAATCCACTCATCTGCTGATGGGCACTTAGGCTGTTTCCAAATCTTAGCTATGGTGAATTGTGCTGCTATGAACATAGGTGTGCATATATCCTTTCTGATTGGTGTTCCTAGTTTCTTGGGATATAGTCCTAGAAGTGGGATCACTGGGTCAAATGGGAGTTCTATTTTTAGTTTTTTGAGGAAACTCCATACTGTTCTCCACAGTGGCTGCACCAGTATGCATTCCCACCAGCAGTGCATAAGGGTTTCTTTTTTTCCGCATCCTCGCCAGCACTTGTCGTTTGTTGATTTGTTGATGATAGCCATTCTGACAGGTGTGAGATGGTACCGCATTGTCGTTTTGATTTGCATCTCTCAGATGATTAGTGACTTTGAGCATGTTTTCATATGTCTTTTGGCCTTCCTTATGTCTTCTTTCGAAAAGTATCTATTTAGGTCCGTTGCCCATTTTTTTATTGGGGTGTTTATCTTCCTTTTGTTAAGTTGTATGAGTTCCCTGTAAATGTTGGAGATTAAACCCTTACCGGTGATAACATTGGCAAATATGTTCTCCAGTGCAGTGGGCTTTCTTGTTTTGTTGATGGTTTCTTTTGCTGTGCAAAAACTTTTTATTTTGATGTAGTCCCATTTGTTTATTTTCTCTTTAGTTTCCATTGCCCTAGGTGTGGCATCAGTGAAGAAATTGCTTTGGCATATGTCTGAGATTTTGCTGCCTTTGGATTCTTCTAGTGTTTTTATGGTTTCCCATCTGATGTTTAAGTCCTTTATACATTTTGAGTTTATTTTTGTGTATGGTGTAAGTTGGTGGTCTAGTTTCATTTTTTTTGCATGTATCTGTCCAATTTTCCCAATACCATTTATTGAAGAGACTGGCTTGACTCCATTGTATGTTCATGCCTCCTTTGTCAAATATTAATTGAGCATAGTGGTTTGGGTCGATATCTGGGTTCTCTATTCTATTCCATTGGTCTATATGTTTGTTCTTGGGCCAATACCAGGCTGTTTTGAGAACAGTGGCTTTGTAATACAGCTTGATATCTGGTATTGAGATCCCACCTACTTTGTTCTTCTTTCTCAGGATTGCTGTAGCTATTTGGGGTCTTTTTTTTTATTTTTATTCCAGATGAATTTTTGGAGAGTTTGTTCTAGGTCTGTGAAATATGCTGTTGGTATTTTAATGGGGAGTGCATTGAATCTATAGATCGCTTTGGGTAGTATGGACATTTTAATGATGTTGATTCTGCCAATCCATCCATGAACATGGTATGTTCTTCCATCTGTTTATGTCTTCCTCTATCTTTTTTTTTTTCAGTGTCCTGTAGTTTTTCTGCGTATAGGTGTTTTACCTCCTTAGTTAAGTTTATTCCTAGGTATCTTAATTTTTTTGGTGTGATGGTAAATGGGATTGCTTTTTAAGTCTCTCTTTCTATAAGTTCACTATTGGTGTATAGAAATGTCATAGATTTCTTGGCGTTAATTTTGTATCCTGCTTTGCAGAATTCATTTATTAAGTCTAATAATTTTTTGATGGAGTCTTTAGGGTTTTCTATGTACAGTATCATGTCATCTGCGAATAAGGACAGTTTTACTTCTTCGAAGTTTTCCAATTTGGATGCCTTTTATTTCTGTACCACTGGGCTCGATGGACATATAAAGAGCTTCCCAGACAAGAAAAAGCTGAAGGAGTTAGAGGGTCTTCATGAAGAAGATAAAAAATATGAACAGTAAAATGCCAATAAATACATATCTATCAACAATGGAATCTACAAACAAAATGAATAAGCATAACAGAAACAGACTCATAGATACAGAGAACTTTTTGTTGCCTGCCAGATGAGTGAGGGAGATGGAATCTCAGAGGGAAGGGGAAGCAGGAAGAGATTAACCAAAGAACTTACATGCATATGTGCATAACCCATGGACACAGACAACAGTGTGATGAAGGCTTGGTGGGGGTGGAGGGCGTTAATGAGGGGAGGAGGGGGACATCTATAATACTTTCAACAATAAAATTTAACGAAAACAAAACAAAATACATAAAAATATGTTTATCATCAGTAATTAGGAAAATGCAAATTAAAATCACAATTAGATACCAGTAAAATAAAAATTTTTAGTTGACAATACTAAGTATTGATGAGAATGCAGAACAGCTGGAACTCTCATCCATATTGGTGGGAATGCAAAATGGTACAGCCACTTAGAAAAAGTTTGGCTTAAAAAACAACAAAGTTATACACTTACCGTACAACCTAGCAGTTCTACTTATAGGTGTTTACCCAAGAGAAATGAAAATCTATCCTCCTATATAATAAAAGCCTAATATGCTAAGTGTCCGGTTGTCGGGTCATCTGTTCAACCAATTAATATGCTAATAATATGCTAAGACTGCTCAACCGCTCACTATGACGTGCACGGAGGATACAGATGCTCCGACTGGTAGGTTAGCTTGCTGCTGGAGTCTGGCCGATTGGAGCTGAGCGAGACGGGCTGGAAACGCCCTGGAGCCCTCCCGCAGTCCCTTCCCGGCTGGTCAACCTCCCATGTCCCTCCCCGGCCCTGATCGTGCATTGGTGGGGTCCCTCAGCCTGGCCTGCACACACTCATAATCTGGGATCCCTTGGGAGATGTTGGAGAGCTGGTTTTGGCCCGATCCCACAGGCCATCTCAAGGGACCCCACTGGTGCATGAATTCGTGCACTGGGCCTCTAGTATCCACATAAAAACTCATACATGAATGTCTATAGCAGCTTTATTCATAATTGCCAAAAACTGGAAACCCAAATGTCCACCAATAGGCAAACAGATGAACAAGTTATGGTATTTCCATAAAATCGATGCCACTTTGCAGTAAAAAGGAGCTACTGATACCAACATCAGCATGAATGAATCTCAGATGCCTTTTATTAACTGAAAGAAGCTACACTTAGAAGGCTACATACTATGTGACTCCATTTTATATAACATTCTAGAAGAGGCAAAACTGTTACAACAGAAAGCAGATCCATGGCTGGTATGTGTGAGAGAAGGACATTGATTGCAAAGGAGATGATGGAACTTTTGGGGATGAAAACTTTTGATGCGCTGTGGTGGTGGCTCTATGACTGTGTTTTTGTCAAAATTCATAGAATTGTACACCTAAAAAAGGATGATTTTCCTGTATGCAAATTGTACCTCGATAAACCAGGCTTTTAAAAATGTCTATATTTGGAAGTAACTTGTCAGTATGTTCTAATTTGTAGCTAAATAGGCAGTTGATGGATCCCTGCAATGAGTGATTTCTCTGGCAGTCAGTGTTTGCTCCGGAAGCCTATGCCTTCTCTCGTGTATTTGACAGACTGTCACATGGCTCTTTTCCAACCACTATTACATTCAGAATGAGTCTCTGTTCCTCACCCAGTCCACCTTCAAATCCGTATCATCCTTCTGCCATCTAGCTCATCCCTCTGCTCCCTCTCTACCTCAGTAAACAGGTCTTCCAGTGTTATTTCAGGCCTGTACCTCAGTCTCTCCTTTGCTGACTATCTTTTCTTACCACGGGTAGCACAGTCTCTTCCCTCTCATTTATCCATCAGCCAGCCTGATCACTTCATAACTTTGCTCCTTACAGAGAGATGTTTGGTCTTGCAGTGAAGGTCTTGAATCCATCTCGTCAGAGGCTTTCCCATCCTGTGCCAGCACTGTATCCCTGTGCCTCTTGTCTATCCCCAACCCTAGCCTATCACTGCCAACCAGCACTCGAGTTTGCCAGTGGCAATCAAGGAGAGGAGGAGAAATTATAACCCTGAGTCTGTGTATTAAGAGACTGTATCTTGAAACCCTCCAAATATTCTGGGTCACATAGGCACTGGTCCTGTCTCCCCAGAGATTTAATTCCATTCACCCTTGGATATATTCCTGGAGAAACATTTACACAGTAATATGTGCTGCACCACTTAAAATTGTTAATTGGAGATTGAATTACTTGTCAGCTTTTAAAAATGTAGTTCTCTCAGGTCAGGGAGGAGGGTGTTAGCAGCAGGAGTAGATGAGCTATTGCCGTTTTTTTCCTTCCCTGTCCTCTTGTCTCTCCCCCTCCCTTTTCCTCTCTCTCATCCTTCCTCCTTTCTTTGTCCCTGTTTTACCACTTTCTCCCTGATCCCGTGTATGCTTTCTCATATCTATCTCACTTTCTGCCTTAGCCAAATTGTTATCAATAACCTGGCAGATCCCAGAGTGACGTTAATATCAAGAATCATGGATGGAATCCAGTGATGACGATTGCTCAGGAAATTTACAAAACCCCTTCTCAAATCCTCTTGAGAATGGAAATATCCTAATGAGAAGGATTGCAGCCAAGGACCCAGCTTGCGTAGCTTAATTCTCAGATGCAGGAAGAATTTGTACTCCCTGCTTCTTTAAATAGAAGATTGCCCTGACCCACCTAGGGGGAAAGATTGGAGAAAGGGGGAAAGCAGTGGTAGATTTCATTTTTTATTGCATCGATATGCATCATTATTTTTCACATCTTGAGCACATGATTGCAAATATTTGCCTATAAGTCTGAGGGTCCCCAGCATAATGTGTATATCAGGACAAAAGCAATGTTTTAAAAAAACTGAACTAACTTGCATCTATGAAACTTGGAAATCTCAATGCCTTTGCTGACAAATATCCTGACAAGTAAATACTACACTCATTCAGCATTACATAGTGATTTCATTTGCACAAAACTTCACAATGCTCTGCCACTTCAGTCAGGAGGCGGGCACCGGGGAAAGGAAGAACGTGTTTATCTCGATCTCCAAAAAGAATTTAAGGGAGAGAGCAGGCGGTATATTAGACTGTTTCCGTTGCCTGCCTGTCAGCTAAGGTAAACCCGAGCTGTTTGCAGCGTCTCTAGATAAGCAGCAGGGGCTGCGGAGGCCTAGCATGCATGTATGACTGCATTCATTTGCACTTCCTGTGTATCTCAGAATTTCTAAAGGCTACGTAGCATCTTTGGTGGGGCCTTTAACAATTGTGCCTCTGCTAATCACTCGCTTTTATGCTGTGCCCTTAATTCTCAGGTCTGCCAGCCCCAATTAATGAATGCTGGGTGAGGCTTACGTTTATGTTGAGAGTGGATGAAGACCCTCTTTCCCCTCAGACTCAGCCCTTATTCAATTCTGCTGGCGTGGGCTCTCTTCAGCTGGTGCCTGTTTTTAATATTTCATGGTACTGCTTCTCCACTTTAGACCTGGGGAGCAGCAAGGTGGGGCCTCAGGAGAGTCACCTCTGTTTGAATGGCTCCTGTGTTTAAATGGTTATTGATGCTTGTTGGGCAGATAAATTAAAAGTTTGTGTCATACAGTAGAAATATGTGAAATAATTTGGGGAATGAAACATAGCAGCAACTTATATAGAAATGCATTTGTCAAAGTTGGAAAAAACTGATGAATGAAATGCATCTTCTTCATGAAAATATTATGGTGATGGGAGTTGTTTACCTCATATTGTTTCTGTAGAAGGTTGGTAGGGCAACATATTGAGGAATAAAAGAGTGGTTCTGTCTATGTGGGCTCCTTCCTTTGTCTCCCTCGATGCGGACCAGGGTTTGCGTAACTGTTCCAGCATGATCGTTTCTGAGTTAGGCAGAATGGGTTTTGTCCTAGCCCAGATTCTGCGTCTTTGGTTGGAGCTTTTGCTCTGAAGTATCCTAAAATCATTAAAACCACTTGAGTCAGCAATGACCCCTATAAATCAGGAGCTATTGTGTGCGCCCTCCTTGTACTGGTGCGTGCTCCAAACATACGGTCATTGAAGATGAACTGGAGGGTACGGCGCTCTCTTCACCGACTGTTAAGTAGCTATGATTGCTAGCGTTTGCTTGTGGTTAGTGAAGCAGGTTTCATTTCTGTGTCCTTCCCCTCCCCACCCCTGACCTCCTAAGATAAGGTTGGTCAGAGAGAGCCATTCGGATACTCTGTCTACCCTGTTCTTTTTCTCTTTAGTTGCAAAATTAAATGAATCTTCTCACATGACAAACATTTGTTTAGCCCAGAAATAATGTTCTTGGTTGTGGTTGGCTCCAAGGTAGTTTTCTTTCTGAATCCAGAGGAGAGGAAGTGTAGAAATACTGCTGCCTTTTCGGAACAAAGCATCAGAACCTGAGTAAAGGGAAGACATGGGAAGTTATTAAATTCTTGCTCCTTCCCAGTTTGTCTCCATTAGTTTGTAAGAATATGGGGCAGAATGGGCAAGTGACAGAGCCTCTGGGAGTAGCCCCGTTACGGATGCTCTGTTTCTTTGAAAGGTGGGGCCAGGACGTTTGAGGAAGGTGTATTTGATCAGCTGCGCTGCTCTTGGTGTGCTCTGGTCTCTCTGCGCGTTCTTCGTCGGTCCATTACTGACTTTGGAGGGATTCTAAGTGGCTGGAGATTATCAAGCACTAGAGGCAGTGTTTTATAGAAAAGAAAATAGTAATTCTCAGTAGAAAATGGTTAAGCTCTCTCTCTCAGGCAGCAAGTTCTTGGCTCCTAACAGAGATTGTGAATGTCAGGTATTCACAGTCAGCACAGTCTCCTTTTTAGTTCTTTCCCCCCTTTTCAGCTTTATTTTAATAATTAAAAATACTGCTGATCACACCGAACGACTTCTGGCGGAGAGGCGGTCTGTCCCAGAAGGACCAGTTGTGGGCCATCAGGTTTATGACGTCCATAAAACCAGAGCCAGATCGGAGCATGGCCTCCCTGAGTGACAGGGTTTCTGCTTCCACCAGGGTCCCCCATCCCTTCCCTGCTTTGGATATTTGTTTTGGTTTCGTTTTTTTTGTCCTGTTTTATTTCCTGATACATGTGTGCATATGTGTACACATTTAAAGATATAAATGAAACAGGTATGTAATGCCCTCTGCCTGTTAGAAAGACTAAAGCCATAAAAATAACAAACGGCGTGTATTTGCTAGAATGTCAAAGTTATGAGTTTATTTTGTAATGATGTGCTCCTGCCTTCATGAGGTAAACTGGCCGTGGCGGAGGTGTTATTAGTAATATGGACTCAGTGGAGCAGAAAGCCGAGTGACCGAGAGATCAGTGTATCAGTCAGAGAGAGGGCAAATGGAAAGAGACAGCAGGAGAATGAGAAAAGAGCCGCCGGCCTGGGCTGAGATTAAAGACAGGCTGAGAGGAGGATGGGAGCCCGTGGTCAGATACAGCCTCCGCTGTTCCCGGGCTCCTTCAAAGGAGCTGCCGGCATGTTGCTCAGCTCAGGGCTGCCTGCAAAGGCTTGTTCTCGGCACTTCCTCATCAAGGGAAGCAGCGATCTGAGAGCAATTTTGCTTTCCGTATGCTTTTCAGGAGAGTCTCTTCCGCCCTTCCTTGCTGAAGTTAAATGGAACCAAGGCCAGCAGGGTCACACTGAGGTGATTACTTGGTCACCAACTTCCTCAGCCTTTGGAGGATCTTAATGTAGGGGCTGACCCAGCAGGCGGGGAACCTCTCGGAGCTCCTAACCAGAAGGGGCACAATGGGCATATATGGAACCTGCTGGTCTTTCATTTACTAGGTTCTCCCCAGAGGCTGGAAATGAGTAAAAGTTAGTAAGGAAGAAATGTTGTGTTGTGGTTATTTTCTAAAGGAGGAGAGGAGAGGGAAAAGAAGAAGTAAAATACAGTAAGCACTCCACAACTGTTTAGAGCTCTCCAGGGCTACCCTAGATGACTGGCAATTACTAACACTCAGCAGTTGCGATAGCCGGTGATCGGGCTGCCCGGCTTCCATCTGCTGGGTCAGAAAACCTCCCTCCCTGAAAGAAATTACTAACCAATCTTCAAGAGAAAAATAAACCCTACAATTTCCAAGTTCAGGAATATGTTTTCTTCCCTTTTTCTTCTTTAACGGAAACTTTGTAGTTTCCAATTGCAGGTGCCTGCCTTCCACCTCACAAGGGTTAACTCTAGGGATACCCCCGGTTTGAAGCTTCGACTTCCCAGGAACCTTGGGAGGGAAGGACAGAGGGAGAGAGGCGGGCTTGGTATAAATCACTGCCCTGCACCCAGCACACAAAGGACTGTAGACTCGAGGGTTCATGTCTGTATCATGAGATGCTTCGGGATTTTGCCAGCCTTAGGGCTTATGTATCGAGACCAGCTTTAAAAATCAAATACAAGGGGGAAAGTAACCCTTTAAAAAAAAGGGGGGGGGGGTGTCGTCTAAACCTCACAGCACTTCTTTAACTGAGACTTGTGACTGACGATTGTCAGAAGACGTGCACATTGCCTGTTTCATGTACATGCACAGTAACTCTGCAGCCTGCAGATGCTGAGGTAGCTCTGTCTCGGGGTCCCAGCCTCACCCACCGCTGTGGTTTCAGCTCAGTGTGAAGTATGCTGTGCATATCTTTGGCAGTTAGGAGAAAGAGAGGGAGAGGCTTGCTCATTTTTTTTTTTTTAATCCTTTTTTGTTTTCTAAGTTTTCTTTTTAGGACAAAGGTCCAGAAAGTCCCTTCAAACAAACCACGGAAGCTGGAATCTCTGTCTTGGGGAGAAAAGAACCCTTTTTAGTGAGAATTACAAAATAGACTTGGCCTTTATTTCTGTCAAGACCAATGTCTTTTCTCTTGCTCTAGGTCCTCGGGCGGGAAGTATATACCTCCAATAACCAGCTCGGTGGCATCCAGATCATGCACAACAATGGGGTGACCCACAGCACCGTTTGTGATGACTTTGAGGGGGTCTTCACTGTCCTGCACTGGCTGTCGTACATGCCTAAGGTGAGCCTGCAGAGCCCGGCCTTTCCGCCACAGCTGCTGCCTCTGCACTTGAGATCTCCTCACAGTCAGGAATCTTTCATGAAATGTTCCTCGGAAAGCTGTTGACTTCTTTTTTTCTTAGAGCCATCTTTTGCCTTCTACCTTTAAAATGCCTTTGGGCCCTGGCCAGTGTTGCCAAGTGGTTGGAGTGTCAGCCCGTGCACCAAAGGGTCATGGGTTCAATTCCCAGTCAAGGGCATGTACCTGGGTTGCAGGTTTGATGCCCAGCCCCAGTTGGGATGGGTGTGGGAGGCAACCAGTTGATGTGACTCTCTCACATTGATGTGTTCTCTCTCTCTCTCTCTCTCTCTCTATCTATCTATCTATCTTTACCCCACCCCTCCCTTCCACTCTCTCTAAAAGGTCAATGGAAAAAATATCCTCTGGGGAGGATTAAACCAAATCTTCAGATTTCATTGGTTAGGCCCCTTTCTGATGTTTTCTAGCCACAGGAGTGTCCATGGCCTACCTGGGCTCAGATCCCAGCATATTAAGGCTTTCTCCTCACTGTGGGTTTTCTCCTTTGTGATACCCACCCCTCCCTCTGGGAAGCTTCCCAGAAAGTCTGGGCACACTGCAGTCGGTCAGAAGGCACCACTTTGGGCCAGAGTCCTACATGGGACTTGAGACCTGCACCTGTTCCTCAGGGCCTGACATGCCATTGGAATGCTTCTAGCTGCTGATTGGGGCTCATGGGGGTAACTCCACATGAGGGCCCTGTTGTCTTTGTAATGACGGTTGCCACGCTGGAGTATAGGATTGACTTTAATGACTGCTGGCTCTTTCCCTCCCAATCTCCTTTCAGAGTGTGAACAGTTCCGTTCCTATCCTGAACTCCAAGGATCCTATAGATAGAATCATCGAGTTTGTCCCCACAAAGGCCCCATATGATCCTCGATGGATGCTAGCAGGCCGTCCTCACCCAAGTATGTATATGTTTAAGGATTCTGTGGTCCCTGGCCCTCCAGCTTTCAGGGTTTTTCTTCCCAACCACAGACCAGTCTCTGCACAATAGCACGTGACAACAACCTGGAAGTAAGAAAAATCTGAAGAAAAAGGTGGAAAATTCTTTAAGAACAAATGAAAAATGAGATGAGATTTGCAAATCAGCCACTGAGTCATAAGCAGTGTAATCGCTAATAACATTTCTTCTGTTTCTTCTGCTGTTACAGCACTTACTATTTAATGGGCTCAAGGACTTTTAAAGCAGTTAAATATAAGCCATAAAGTCATAGACCTACAGGACCAGAATCTTTGGCCATTTAGTTTCTATAAACAGATTAATCGGATCGTGTTAGAAAGACCTTTGGGACCCCTCCTTGTCAAGTGTGGCTATACCTTTCTCAGTGAGCTACTGCTGAGCCCACCCGGCATGCACCCTTCATTTCTTACGATATTGGTAATAGTGTTGGCACTTGCTTTAGTTATTAATGTAAGATCATTTATTCATGAAGAGATTGTCCAGAACTTTTAATTTTACCAATATATAGAACAAGAGCAAGCTCTTCGTCCATGTTTATCTAATATAGCCTTCTGTCTTGAGGCTGATTTTATCTTAACTTTCCAAACAGAAACAAAGGAAGAAACAAACAAAGGTAACTCCAGGCAAGGCAAATGTGTGTTTTCTTTTGTCAGTCCATTTGGCTGTTTCACAAACCATATTCATTAGGAAGTTCTTCTGTGAAGCCCCAAGTCCCCCTGCTCCACTTAGAATCTCTTGTTTCAAGTTGTTTACGAAAGTGTTTGTTCTTTTTTGTATGTTTATTGCAACTATAGCAAAGAAAGGCTATATCTTAAAGGGATAATTAAATTTGAGTTATTGTGATTTTGTTGAAAGAGAAAGAGGTCTTCATAAGGAAGACTTAATCAACCTTTGTGGGCACCCACTCTAAGCCAGGTGGGATAATAAAGCACTTTATATACATAATCTTATTTGGACTTGCTGCCTCTTACAGCTACAAAGAGATCATCGTTTTAGGAGCTCAGAGAAGTTAAATGATTTGCCCAGGGTCACACAGCTATTACTTAGGAGCTGGGGCTAAATCTGAAGCCTAATTATAGATAGTGTAGAAAAATCACCAAAGGAAGTTTGATTTTAATTTAAAATTTTACCTGTTGTCTTCAGTACCTTTTCTTATTAATCTTAATGAGACTAAATAGTTTTTCTTACGTAGCCAGAAAAATCACCATTGTAATTTCTCTACCTCTCATTTTTTATACCATTTTTATGGTAAGCACTATGAACCTGAGATAAAATCCAGGACTTTTCTGAGAAAATTCAGAACAAGATTCAGTGAATGTTCCCCTAGGAATCATCGGGAGCTATGGGAGCTGGCTTCTAAGTTCTACGTTTGAACTGAACATGACCTGCTCTCTGAGGGCAGTAAAGCCCCCCCTTCATAATAGCCATAGCCCCCAGTTGATATATAAGGCAGGAAGGTTTTTAAAAAATAAAACATTTCCATTTTGAAATGAATTTTGTAATTCTAAATTATTATTATTGAAGTACGAATCAAAAAATGACGCAAGCAGATGAAGTTAAAATTACAATATCCTGATGCATTCAGAAATTTGGTTTAGAACCGTCATCAAAAATTGTGCTCTCTTTCATGGGGTGAACAGGTGCGAGGTGTGGGGGGGAGAGTGGGGCATTATCTTGGCCATTATTAATGAGATCTACAGAATAAAATGGAATTTGTGATAGACTAAGTTTTCTGGGTTTTGGATAATATTTTTTCATGGACTCCCTAGTAATTCATCCTGCTGTCTATGTGCAGCTAACACTGGCTCCCAAATCGAGTGACTTCAGATTTTAATTTAGTGGAAACGTTAAAGAAAGCAGATGATTCCCTGTGATAAGTTAAAGCAGATATCTTCTAGGTGAAAAGTTAAAGTCATTTATTAGAGAAGATAGTGCTGTGATATTCTTCAAACTGACGCCCAACACGAGACCAGAATCTAAACGATCGGCTTTGGGCTCACGATAGAGAGATAATTTTGAAATGGATGATCACATTTTACACTGGGGCCATAGAGGCAAGGAATGTAGAACACAATAATTACAAGTTTAGTCTTGATAAAACACTCTCCATCCTGTTTAAGTCAGCAGAGGTTAGCTTGCTCGGATCTCCACTTTTAATTGGTTTTGGACTTGGGTTTTTAGGGGGCGGAGGGCCATGTTCAAATTAGAAGAATCACTGAGAAGCCATGAGCTGAGAGGGCTCGCTAGGAAACCGTTATTTGCAGAAGCTTTTATGGGGCCCTGGTCAAACACAGATACCTGTGGAACAAAAGGGTGTTTTTTTATGTTGTTATTTTTTTCTTAAACTAAGGTGTTGAAAGTTAAGTGTGCTGCCAGTGAAGGAAATTGTATTTGCAAGGGAGGTTAATGACATTAAGTATATGCATCTTAACCATTATATTTTTGCTATCTGTCTATTATGTAGGCATGGCCCTTTCTTGTGGAGAGATTATACTTGGTCAGCTGTAAATAAAGAGGAAATATATTTTGTTGCTTTTGTAGCAGAAAAGTTGAGTCCCTTTTCTTTAACCCCAAATTTGGGTCCTCATTTGAACATTAATACCATTTGGTGGTCTTCAGCTTTCCATTAAAGGAAAATCATTGAAATCAAACAAAATTGTAAGCTAGGCTTTAAAATAGAAATAGACATTTTGAAAACATCTTTAACGACTTGGCTGCCTTTTGACAAATGTTTGTGATGTTTTGAAAAAAGCCAAGTTATTTATTTAAAAGCAATGCAAACTCTCTCTGCTAGCTGAACCCCATCGTTTAACAATAAATGATGCTTTTGCTGATAAATGAATCTATTTATGCAGTCTAGCAAATGAACTAGGAGATGATGTCTGAAGGCAGATGAACATTTAGCTGCCTAATGCTTCCATCTATTATAATACGGTTAAAAACACAACAAACGCCCCAAATACTCCCCCAAATCTAACATTAAGTTTGCTAATTCCAGTGCATTTCCAGTGAATTGATTTGTTTTCTTTCTTGTCCTCCGTAGCCCAGAAAGGCCAGTGGTTGAGCGGGTTTTTTGACTGTGGGTCTTTCTCAGAGATTATGCAGCCATGGGCACAGACCGTGGTGGTTGGCAGAGCCAGGTAAGAGCTCCTTTGTTCTGGAAACTCTTCCTCCCAACTGAAAACAAGAAAGGAAGCAGGTTCTTACCAATAATGCTCTCTGTGTCTGAACTTTCTAAGAATATTGGGTCATGGGCGTTCCAGAGGCAGCATAACTGGAGGACCGGTTCCCAGCAGTCATTCAGTGTGTGTCTCCAGTGACGCGTTTGATCTAAAGTCTAGTTCCGACAGTATTTCCTCGTTATAATGCTGAGAGAAACGCTGTTTGGGGGCTGTAAATAGCCACAGCCCACCTATGACCACCCCACTTCCCAAAGTCGATTTTCTTTCAGAAGTAGGTGACAAGTAACTCAGTCTCACCTACTTCTCTCTGTAACTTGAAAGAAGTTCCTTCATGTCATCGAGCTTATTTAAGTAACAAGTTGGTGGCACTATATTGGTTTATCGTCAGATTTGAATTACCCCCCAAAAAAGAGTTTACCTGAAACAGGAGTGAGTCAAATAAGCTGGGATACCTATATTTTTCAAGTGGGAACTTCAAGTTTCTATTAGATTTTAATACCCACTCTAAGAAGTGCTTCACTCAACA
This sequence comes from Cnephaeus nilssonii, assembly GCF_951640355.1. Classification (NCBI taxonomy): domain Eukaryota; kingdom Metazoa; phylum Chordata; class Mammalia; order Chiroptera; family Vespertilionidae; genus Cnephaeus; species Cnephaeus nilssonii. The sequence continues at coordinate 23,172,598 of NC_137090.1, read as the reverse complement.
GCAAGCTCCGCATGAAATAATCTGTAGTGCTCGCCATAACGAGCGCCTGCCACGGCTGATCTTAATCTCATTCTGTACTGCAGAGACATGCTGCCCTCGGGACCCACATCTGGAGCTCACCTTCCTCTCGGGGGCCATCAGTTTTTCTTATCTTGGTGAAAAGTGGCACCTGCTCAAGATTCTCAAACATGCCACATTGGGTTGAGATTTAGATTCTAGCCTTGAAAATAATTCTAGGCTTCGTGGTTCTCTCAGTACAGCAGGTCAGTGTGGCTCGTGCTGCCAGTGACAAGGAGCCATCAGATGGCAAATCCCACAGACAGGATCTTCCACTGTGGCAAGAATAAGAGGCAGGCCAGGAGTCAGCCCCGACAAACCCCAGGGACTGGCTCCCGTTTTCCTCTCGCCACGTGTCGGGTCTTCCACCTGACCCCAGGCTTCTGGGTCCCAGTGAGAATTCTTTGTGCCTGGTGAAACTCTCTCTGGGGAGATGGAGGTGGGGGGTGCACTAGAGAGAGAGAGAGAGAGAGAGAGAGAGAGAGAGAGAGCCCTTCTACCCAGGACCTATCAGTTTGCTATAGAGAGTCCTCCCACCACATTCAGACCATCTTTTCTGAAAATGTTCCTCTTACCTATTCTGCTTCAGTTTTCTTATCTGTAAAAAAACCTGACAGATTTTTAACCCTCCAAAAGCCAAACCTTTGTTAAGATCTTTAAGATTCTCCCATGGGAAACAAGAGAATAATGCTTTACACTTATGATTGGAAGAATAGGGATTGTCTGCGAGCAAGATCAGTCAAGTGTGGCTTTGGCCAGCTCTGCCATTGTTTATTGTGACACTCACTCTGACTTCTCCCTTTCTTTCCATCTGATGAGTTCTGGGCTTCTTGCTCCAAACACATACACATGCTCACAAGTATATAAAACACAAATGGAGCTAGCTTCTTTCAAAAGCAATGGCATTTCGAGAAATAAATATAAATGTATTCTTCTGGGATTGTTACTGTAAGTGCTGCCAAAACTCATCTTTGGTATGTATGTTTGGAATATGTGTGCTATTGGCTGTAAATTGTCTTTTATTATTCCATGGCACCTTGTCCAGGGACACACTATAAAACAAGATGTAGCATCTTCATGTGCTAGCCTGATAAAATTTATATGAAGTATAATAGAAAACAGAAGTTGTTCTGAGCTGTTTTCAAGTTCAATAAATAACTGTAATACTCGGATAAAGATGTTCTTTATTAGGTCACATGGGCCCTAATATATAAGTTATAAGTTACCGATTTAGGGTGGCTTTTGCAATTACAAGTTTCCAGTTGGATTGTTAATCATTGTGAACAGAAATATTTCTGAACCCTCCTGTGTACCTCCTGCTCATTGTCTGGTTGTCTAGAGGGCTTTTGATTCTGATTCAGTGCAGGCAAGTGACAAGGGGGTGGGTGGTCCCTACTCAGGCCCCTGCCAGGCCTCTTGTGATGACAAGAATCCATTTCCAGTAGCCAGTGTAACAACCAAAGACCATCTTTCATGGAAAAGTTTGTTATGAAGATGCTGTGGGGGAATGAGAGACTATAACCCATCCCAGTCCCAACCCCAAGGAATGCAGCTATGAGAGTGAAGATTAAATTACATTTCTGAGTAAGGACTCGCCCTGTACCTTGCAGTCTCTTTTTCTATCCCCCCCGCCCCCCCCCCCCAACTCCCCTTCTCGATTTCTACTTTCTTTATGAGGTCCAAGTTGGGAAGATATCATGGAGTATAGATGTGGAGGCTTTGAGCTCCTGGGCAGTTCTTAACATTAACGTAGTTTAATTTTAAAATATATACTTCCAATACTAATCATTTGTTTCACCAAGATTACTATAGAAAGTTTTCTCTGTCCCATTGCTTTTTTCTAATGAAGAAGAAAGTTAAATTGTTTAACCACCTGCCTACACTTGACACATTTTTCTTCATCCCCATAACATACTTACACACTCCCTATCCACATGCCTAGTGGTGAGACCTACCCTCAGATCCTATCTAGAACCACACTATTAGTACGCCATAGGAACTACAGCACTGTTTCAGCAATGCCATCATTTGTTAAAACAGTTGGTGAGAGTTCTAGCTTCTTACTACCTTTTGGACCATTTCCCTCCATTTTCATCAAAGAGATACTTTATGGTGAACTGAGAAGTTCCATTGGGCAACCACAGAGACAGATGTGTGTGAATGCACATGCTTGCACACAAGCTAGGCTGCTGAGTCTGAATGCTAGAGGCTTCCCTTGTGCAACCCTCTGTTTGAATTGATCCTGTGGTGGAGAATCGGAGTGATTCTGAGGTTAGTTTTCCATCGTATTTACAAAAATTTGCCATATTCACCAAATCCAGAGTCTCTTACTCCTAGAAGAGTCTGACTTCCCCTCGCTCTCTGTATCACTAGTTTTTACCCCAATGTTTTGAGGTGGGATTGGAAAATAAATGACTAGCTGTGATGTTGACTCACATTAGGCTCTTATGTGGCTCATTTTTTATCAGGCTAGGAGGAATACCTGTGGGAGTAGTTGCCGTAGAAACCCGAACAGTGGAACTAAGTGTCCCAGCTGATCCTGCAAACCTGGATTCTGAAGCCAAGGTAGGTCACCCCGAGTTCAGTGTACGCCTGTGCTTGGAGCTGTGTTGCCCGTCTGCAGAGCCTGTGGATGTGCTGGGAGCACTGCAAACCACCAATTTGAGAGGGAAGGGCTGTCAGCAGCCTTGAATGAGTTCAGACCATCTTGTGCTCTTAAGATGACACTAAATGTACTGCAAGATAAATTCTGCTTGAAAAATTAAATAGGCCTTTGCAGTTGTCTCGTTGATGCTGGGAAATAGTTGGGGACGTGGTCTTAGAGAAAGGCAGCCGAGACAATGCCAAAGGCTCTTTGGTCCCAGATTCTCTGAACACACTCATGGAAGAGCTACTGCTAGAATTAATAGTGGAGTCTGCCAAATTGTGAACACCACAGCCTGTCCTTTTTTAAAAGATGGATAGCATTTTCACATCCTGACAAGGTCCAGAAAATGAGTCGTGAGGAGATCGGGGAGGAGGTTATTCAGCAGGGTCACAATGAGTGTCTCTTTATTAACCACAGAAAAGGATACTTAAGCACAGAGGTGCAGGACTTGGAGCCTCTGTGCAGTTGGCCACTTTGAGGAGTTGGGAAAGCAAGGGTTCTGAGAGCGCATCCTTCCATTAGAAGCAGTCAGTAGGTTTCTCTCTTTTGACTAAAGAGGGGAGGTGTCATCAGCAATCAAAAAGAGAATTGTTGAACAAAGTCAGAGATCCAGGATCTTTTTTGCTACTTCAAAGACCATCTTTATGATGAACAAACCTGGTGGGGTTTTTTTTGTTTGTTTGTTTTTTTAGTTTGATTTTTAATTTTTAATCAAACCTTATTCACCTTGGACAGATTCCCCCTCAAATTGTGTCTTCTCTTTTCATTTTCCCCAATAGATCATCCAGCAGGCTGGCCAGGTTTGGTTCCCAGACTCTGCGTTTAAAACCTATCAGGCTGTCAAGGACTTCAACCGTGAAGGACTGCCTCTGATGGTCTTTGCTAACTGGAGAGGCTTCTCTGGCGGGATGAAGGGTGAGTGCCTGGCTCTGGGCTGGGGGGCCTCACTGGTTCCCCTGAACCCTGCAGCAGGGGCGTGGGGGAGGGCTTATATTGGGCAGAGCCTATGAGTGTCCTGGGAGCCCATCACCCTAGGCTTTTGGGGGATTGTGCATCCTCTGAGATATCTTCTGAGTGGTACCCTGAATGGGAAAATTCAATGTTTTACAATTCCATACAAAATACCAGAACAATCTGCTAGTGTTATCTAGGTGGACTGCTGTTATGGATTAGCTTTCACAGGTGAATGATGGTCCTGGAAAAATATGATCCCTCTTTTCTGGACATACTTTTTGTTGACGTTACTCTTTAACACTTTACAATGACCAAGACAGATAGGAAATTAGCCTTTACCAGAAGAAAACGAACAAAGTCTAGACCAGCAGCTGTTCTTAGTGGTAATTTGTGATATGTTTTATTATTATCCAACAGCCGCCCTGGGCCTGGGCTCCAGCCTATTAGACCATTATTATAAAGGCTGGGCTCTCTGCTGTGGGAATTGCTTAGTGACTAGGCAGCCAGTGTCCCCATTTACTAAGAATCCTGCGTGCGCAGAACCACTGCAGACAGTTCAGGGAACACCACGGGAAACATGCTCTGCCTCTTCGAGTAGCAGAGCTCTCTCTCCAGTGGCCAGAGACTCATGGCCATGCTAAGGCCAGAAGAACATTCCAAGTGAGGATTTGTGTGCTGAGGAGGGTCACAGGATTCAGGGTTCTGAAGTGTAGTAGGGTGGGTTAGGGGAACGGAAGGCGGGAGGAATTGATACTGCTGGAGTAAGTAGAGTGATCAGAAGGACACCCGAAATGCCTTGGGTTAGGGGCATCGCTCGCTCTGAGGGAGGAAACAAGGAAAGTTACCCTTTTGAGATTACCAGCTCTGTGTGGAGAGAGATTCTTGAGCCTTATGCTAACAACTTTTCCTTGCTTGGCTAGGAAAAGCCCTGGATGGGCCAGGCTTTCCTGGCAAAATGTAGACAACTAGGACGATTTTTTGTTATTCTAGTTGGAAAGCGCCCCTTTGCCCATATTTGCTGGAGAACTACCACATTTTACACTTTTCTTAGGAGAGACTTAGACTATAAATGCAAATTAAAGTTTGCATACTTTTATAGACTATCAAGGTGAAATTTTTTCAAATCAAGATAACAAATCAGTGGAAATACCATGAGACATGGAAAGTATAGGTTAAATAAGTCAATCCTACACATTTTTATTGAGTTCCTATATGCAAGGAACTACTGCAGACAAATAAAAAACAAGTCAGAAACAGACACTGCCTCAAGGAATAAAGAAAAATGTCTTTGGCAGAATGATAAAGTCATAATGTATAAAGTATAAACAAAAAACCACCGTGTTCAAAAGAGGACAATGCTATATTAAGTTTGGGGGGAAGGGGTCTGAAACCCCTTTCATTTATATATATGAGGTTCATTGAGCATCAGATTTCACTTGATCCCAAATTCTTTGGCTGTAAGACTTACATTAAGATTTAAGAGAGAATGCAATGCTATTACTTCTTAGTTACATCTCTTCTGAGGGGCAGGGGGCATTGCACATTCACTCTTACTTAGGAGTAAGTCATCCTGGCAATTTTGTCTAACGAGTTCAGAGATCATAAGTTTGCCATGTGCCTCTTGTAGGAAAAGCTTCAATTCTGCTACATATTTGGTCCCAGGCCTAGATTGGCTGCTAGCCCTGTAACAGTAAGAACAACAACAATTAAGATTCATTGAGCTCTTTTCACCATTTCACACAGTTTCCACTGTGCTCATCATTTCACATGCATTATCTTACATAATCACAAGCACCTCTAAGGGGTCGGTTATATTATTATCTGTAATTTACATAAATTGAGACTTAGGTTAAGTACATTTGCCAAGATCATTTAGCTAAAAATGACAGATTTGGGAAAGGAACAGGGACCTGCCTGACTTCATATAGCACAGTTGGCTGATTTTTAGAGCCTAGGACTGGACCTGATCTGCTAGCATATCCCTAGAATAGAGGATCTAGATTTCTGTGGAAGTTATTGTTCACCTGCCTCCCCTCTGCTTTGGAGTTGGTTATTGTGAGAAGAGCTCAGAAATGAGTTACAGTTCTTTATTGTGGTAAAATATACATAACATAATATTTTATAACTAGAGGCCCAGTGCATGGATTTATGCACTGGTGGGGTCCCTTGGCCTGGCCTGCAGGGATCAGGCCGAAACCAGCCTGGTACATGGATTCGTCCAGGGCGTGTCTGGCCTGTCTCACCCACTCCCGATTGGCTGGACCCCAGCAGCAAGTTAACCTACTGGTTGGAGCATCTGCCCCCTGGTGGTCAGTGTGCGTCATAGTGACTAGTTGAACGGTCGGACACTTAGCATATTAGGCTTTTATTATATAGGATTTTAACAATTTGTAAGTGTACAATCCAGTAACATTAAATACATTCACAATGTTGGGTAACTATCACCACTGTATATACCCAACTTTTTCATCATCCTCAACATAAAATCTGTACCCTTTAAACAATAATTCCCCCTTTTGCCCTCCCCCTACTTCTGGTCAAAAATGAGTTATTGGGCTGCTGTAGACCAGGGCCAGCTCTGTTTTCTGAATTTTGGTGCTGCTGCATCCGTTTACACATTATTTAAGACTAAAAAGCTTTGGGGAAGATAGAGATCAGTGTGAAAGTAGGAGAGGGGAGGAAGAACATAGCCTTTCATATTTACATACAGGTCAGGATGTTTTCTACATATTATCTCATGTAACGGGACCTAGGCTGAGAGTCATTCCATATCCCTTGGGGAGATGTTTGCAGTTTTGGTTTCAATACTGGCTGGGGATTATGCAGAGAGGGAAAATAAACAATTATGCCATCCCTCAGTGCACACAAACACACAGCTAGGAGCCGACTGCACTGTGGGTAAAATGACTCCAAAATTGTGTGTAATGAGTAGGAAAAGATTAGAGACAGCTCTTGCTATGCTGAAAATTGACATTAGTGGAGCCGGGGGGGCGGGGGGGGGGGACTCTTTACTAGTCGGCCTAGGAGGTCTAATTCGAGCAGTAAAAATATAAATAAATAAATAAAAGCATGTCAAGATGGTATTGGTGCTTTTTTTCCAATGAGTTCTATCTGGCCGGAAGGCTATTCAGCATAATGCAAAATTAAATTATAAAAACTGGCTGAATATTTAGATGGAAGAGCCATTTGGAAGCAGTTTATTTAGACGAACCGGCAATGACCCACAACAGGGAGACATCAAGCGTGAAATTTACTAGAAATTAGCACCAGGGTCCCAGCCTCAGCATGAATAGCTTGATAGGATGCAAATCCCAGTGATATTAAGCTGCCTCACTGCTGGTGCTACAGGGTCACTCTCAGTTGGCTTTTCATGTTATACTTATTATTTTTTCCTGGGACAGGTTATAAATAACAATAAAAAAACATTTATTGAAAACTTTAACTGGAATGAAAGTCTTATGTTAAAGTCTCTGATTACTTGGATGTTAAAATAGAGTGTCAGCCAGCCATAATGAACTCATGAGACAGCATGTGTGTGCAGCTTGTGTATGCCTAATGTTTACCTTCAGCTTCTAACAGATAATCTCCCCCAAGTCAATATGATCTGTTCTAGCTTGCAGAGTGTGGGGCACTGTGGAAACACCCTGCCACCCTGGCCACGGTTTATCCATGCTGTGTAACAGTGAAGGCCCTGGCAGGGTTGGTGTCTGGGTGCTGAGAACACACTGGAAGAGCTGTGTGATCCCGTTCACGCCGATGTTCTTTGCTCAGAATGCTTAGAAAGCTCCCAGCTCCTGCCTCTCCAGTGAAGAACCTATCAGTATCTTCCATTCCCAGTTGCATTTCTTATGGCCTGAGAATTGACGGTCAGCATATGCATAGCTTTAAAATTCCCTAGACTGATGTCTAGCCTAAACCCTTGGGTAGAGCCCCTCCCTTGCTATTCTTGGCGCTGATTTTGCTCTCTTAAAAATGGGTTCCAGACAAGTATGTGTCAGATTGTTGCCAAGTGCTTCAACCTGCCTTTCAAAATGTCTGGTTTGGGGCAGCGGTAATTCAGTGTGAGCCTGTTGTTTGTAGAGTTTGTTTGTTTGTGTGTTTATGTTTATGTTTCAATAGCCTTTGTTGCTTGGTGGGTATTTTGATGGTTGGATTGCAGGTCTGTTGGTATTCCAGGTTAGATGAAGGTATTGTTTTCAGTCCCCAGTTTGTCAGCTATAATAAACCTTGATGCCCCTTTTCTACTCAGTCTTGGGGCCTGAAAGTTAATTGTTTGGTACAAGCTGATCATATCGTCAGTACAATTTCTGGCCATTCAAAGAATCCAGGCGAAATTTAGAAATATTGAATCATTTATTCAAGTCTCTTCTGGTTTCTGTTTTACTCACCATCGTTTCAGATGCTGGAAAGCAGACTACCTCAGCCTCGTGCCCTCTCTGCAGTAAGAATGATGAGTTAAGAATGAGGTAGTAGAATGTGGACTTTAGATCCCAATAGATCTTGGATCAAGTCTTATCTCTGCCACTTATTTAAGCCCCAGGTTACTCACCTGTAACTTAGATATAAGAATGAGATGATTTTCTGATGACTGAATAATTTATGTGTGAATATATATGAAATAATGCTTCTTGGTATTCACTAAACTAGCTATGATGATGAAAAAGAGAGACCACAGTCCATTTCACAGAAATAAAAAATGCACACATACTCAACTTCATCCCAAACTATTTGCACATACTATGAAGCCAACTTTTTAAAATTAACTTCATGGAAGTACACTTCAAAGTCCCCCCTTTCTTTTGGGGACCTGGGTCTATTAATCATAGATAGTACAGAGACAGATTTTGATGTAGGTATGTCTTTAAGAAACTATTGAAGAAGCTGGAAACTTTCCCTTCATTTATTTCTGAGTTTTTTCTTTTGCACATAGGATGACCTTTTTGTGCTATTTTTCTGTTGTTTTACTTTTTATTTATGCCTTTCATTTCTTCTCTGTGTGTGATACCGTTGAGGGCCACTCCTTTCTGTTACTTGTTCTGAGACTGTACTCTTGGCAGCACTGAAAAATGTATCGCTAATTACACAATTATTTTATTATGTAGCACTGGTTGAAATATCCACTAAAGAATTAATTTAGTTAAAATAATTTGAACTGAGCAATTATTTTCATAACCACAGAATTAGCGTAAAATGCTTAAAGTCTTTTATTCCCTGCCTTTCATACAGCAGTTGTGTAATTAGCAGTAAATTTTTTTGTCTTTGCTTTCCTCCCAAAGGAATAAATGTCTTTGCTCTGATCATACCTACAGAGGATATGGTCATACACATTCCTCACAGAGTAGGGAGTTTTTTCTGGGGAAACTTCTGGAGTTTGGGAATTTGAAGTCTTCACAGACCAGTCCGGTTGGGGCAGTGGAGAAGGCATATGCCTTGCAATGACCTCTGCTCACTGAGGGTTTGTATAGAGAGCCATTTTTACTTTGGAGAAGGTGGCAGTTTAATTTGCCAGTTACTACATTGAAAGCAATTCCTATTTGGTTCTTTCTTAACTTCCTGAAAAACGCTTCTTTGTTTTGGATTTCCAGATTTGATTTATTCCAAATTGAGATCGTCTCCTTGATAGGAAAGTTTGAACTCCATTGAACCTGTTATTTGGTGTTTAAAAAGGATCCATTGTGGTTCCACTGAAGTACTCATTAAACATCTGGAATCATAAACCTCAGGCTTTAGCAATGTTTAGACTTCAGTGAACTAGGAAATGGGAAGAAGTTCATAAATTATTGGGAAATAAATAACGGATCCTACTTTCCAAGGACTCACTTTATTTATGTACCAGGGGTCTTTTCTTCAGGCTGCTCTTGGCCTTGGGGACATTACAAAGTGTATTCGTTAGCAAAACGAAGAGGTGGCTCCTCTTTTTATGTGTCTCTGAGACATTTCCAATAAATACACATGCATTTACATGTTTCCCCTCTCACTGAAACCCTGACAATGCACCCTTTAAAGAATTCGTTTTTCTTTCTCACTGCGTTCTTTCCAAAGTGTGTATATGCTCATCCATTCAGCAGGCACTTGGTGAGCACTGTGTTCCAGGCACTGGGCAGGACACTCTGGACACAGAGATAAAAGGTGCCGTTTTTGAAGGCTCCTTTTCCATCAGCTGCACATATTAAGAGCTTATCATATGCTAAGTGTCCTGAGAAGAATTGAGAAGAGCTTGAATAGTTCCTTTCTTTAGAAAATGTAGGGAGAAAGATCACATATTGACATGAAAAATACTTAATGTTTGTAGAGCAAGTGTGAATTAATGTGGTGAGACCTGGAACAGAAACTCAGGGAGCGTATGAAATGGATGTGCACACTGAGTCTTGTGAAAGACCATGTCCTTCTCTGTGCTTTTGAATATAGGGGGAACTACCAATCTCTCTGGTCTTCAGGGAGCCAAACAGGACCTGGGGTGGCTGAACCCTCAGGCCTGTCAGAGGCTGCCTCGTGGAGGCAGTGTGCTTTTAAATATTATTTTTTAGATGTGCAATGATGTGATCAGTGTCAGAAACATTGTTTCTTAATTTCTAATTTGTCTCATTCTCCATAGATATGTACGACCAAGTGCTGAAATTTGGTGCTTACATCGTGGACGGCTTACGGGAGTGCTCTCAGCCTGTGATGGTCTACATCCCTCCCCATGCCGAGCTTCGGGGCGGCTCCTGGGTCGTGATCGATCCCACCATCAACCCCCGGCACATGGAGATGTATGCCGACCGGGAAAGCAGGTAGCCTCCTTCCTGTTTCCATTCACTGCCTCTAGGCGTCCTCTGGCTGCTGGTTTCCTCCTGGAGAACATAACCGGGAGAACTTGATTTGCATCTGTCCTTTCTCAGAGGACTCCAGGGCAAAAGAAAAGGACTTTCCAAATGGTGTCAGCTGGCAGGAGACTGAACGAGGCTGCAGGCAGGTTCTCTCAGTGTGACACCCCACTCTAGATTCTTTTACCCCAAAGCCTTCTATTCTAGGCACCCCAACCTCAGAGAGTCTCTCTTCCTATTGGATGTTCAGATATGCCTATTCACTCTCTCCCTCCGCTATGTTGCAGAAGGAGCTTAAAGCAAGTTGGAGTGGAAGAACTGAATTGTTAGTGTGAGGTTCTAGGGCAGTGATGGCGAACCTATGACACGTGTGTCAGCACTGACACGCGTAGCCATTTCTGATGACACGCGGCCGCATGCCGAGGATGAAATATTTGCTGCTCCTGAGGATGAAACATTTGCAACTAGAGTCTTGGAGTTAGTTTTTTCCTCAAAGTGACACACTACCCAAGTTACGCTCAGTTTTTTGGCAAAGTTGGATACACCAAGCTCAAAAGGTTGCCCATCACTCTTCTAGGGCCTTATTAACCCAGCTCTGTCACTGGCTAGGAGGGAACTGGGAGCAGTCCTCACTCTCCCCGGCTGCTTCTCGTCTGTGGAACAGGCTGGGCGGTCTCTGAGGTCCAGCACGGCACCCACATCCCGTGATTCTAAACCAAAGCTTCTCCCTCAGAGACCAGTGTCTTACTCTGGCATTACAGGAGGCTTGGAAAACACAGTGTTTGCAGCACCCAAAGAACTTCAAGAGAAAATCCCAGGTTTTTGTTGGAAGGTGATACTTGAACATCCTTAAGTAAAAAAGATCCAATCCAGCTTCCTTTCATAATCTGTTTTCAACCCTTTCCAAAGTAGGTAAATTTCACATATTTTCTTGATATCTTCCAAGCCATTTCCTATATCTAGTCCTTTTATTAGAACACCTGTGTCCCTCTTTTCCCAAAAATGTCAGCCTCGTACTTCAAAACCTGCTTTGGAGAGCCCAGTCGTTTTATTGTCAAATCATTAGGCTTAAGTTCTGTGCTTAGGAATTTATTATTTTTAAGTGCTAACCTAGCCCCTGATCTGATACCAGATCAAAGACAATTCCTGTGCAGATTTTGGAACAAGACTGTGGTTTTAAAAACACTTCTGTCCCTTGTTAGACTTGTACAAGTCTCTTTACTTGCTGTACCTTCACTTTCTTATCTGTAAGATGGGGGATAATAGTACCTGACCTCACAGGGGTTGTAGACTGGGCACAGGACTGTTGTGAACGTTTTTATGTCAGCTCTTAGAACAGTGCCATATGCATAGTAACCATGAGCTGGAATTTTTTTTTTTTTTTCAATGTAAAAGTTTAGAAAAAAAGGTGTTTAGGTAAGTTCCTGGTCATAGAACATCGTTAGATGTAACCTGAGACCTTTCACTTTGTCATTTCCATAGCAGTAGGCAGAACATTTTCCTACTGCTTGACCTGGCCTCGTGCTGCCAGCAGGCTGGCAGCTGTGTGTAGGACTATCGGCATCAACCTCTCATTGCACGGCCTAAGGGCTGGAGGTTGTTCCCCTGCCAGCGGAAAATAATGGGACTCCTATCGCCCTTATCAGCTGTAGGTGGTGGAATCCATATTCTTCTCCCTTTGAGGTGGAAGTAGACTGGTGTGGTAATGAGGATGCTTTAATTGCCTTTTGCCAGGCCTTTCTCATACCTCACTGCGATACTTCTCTGGTGCCTGCTTCTCTCCCTGGGATTACGTCCGTGAACCATGGGTGGGCAAAACCATAATGAAGCTATTTCCTGGCCCACACATTGTAACTGGCCTCATTCTGTGGTCTCCTTCCTTTAAAGTGCCTCTATTTCTATTTTGTTACGTTTTCTTTCTTTCGGTTTGATCTAGGGCATCAGTTCTGGAGCCAGAAGGGACCGTAGAAATCAAATTCCGCAAAAAGGATCTGGTGAAAACCATGCGTCGGTTGGACCCTGTCTACATCCACTTGGCTGAGCGATTGGGTATGTCTGCTTGTGCTCCTGGCAAATCAATGAGCCATTCAACTGATTTGTAATGAGTGCATTCTAGGCCAGGGAGGAGGCACTGAAGCATTTGATCAAATTCATGATAATCTTTATTTACTGTCCTCTATATGGTAAGAACCCTGGTAGAATGAAATAGTGTGTGTAATAGGAGGGAAAGTGGGCCCTAAAAAAGCAAAAGTCCCCCGATTTTTCTTCTGATCCTTATAGTTCAAATGGCCCATCTTTCTAGGCTTGTGGATATCCTTGTAAAGGATGATTAGCTAGAAGCTGCTATTTGGGGCAGGCTAATCAGTCAGAGAATATGCTAGACTTAAATGTCCTGCTTCTGCTTGTCTCTTTGGGCAAAGTTGCCTCGTTTCTGAGGGATGTAAGAGTCAGTGTCATGGGATAGCAAAGCTGGAAGCCTACCGCGGTGGTGTTATGGGCCATTCTGAGCTAGAGAAATGGAAACAAAGATTGTGCACCCCGTGCTTCCAAGCAGAGGCTGTGGCAGCAGTAGCCCTGGGAGCGTTTCGCTTCGTGCCTCCAGCCAGGGCTCTGTTGCTCATTTGTTTTTGGAGCTTTTGGAAGGCGCTTGCAATTTGCACATAGGACTACACCGTGGGAGCCCTGTGTTGAGTTCAGAGTCTGAATGAGTTTCCGATTCTTTTAAAACACTGATTTTCTGCCCAGGTCTCCCATTAAGCCCCTTGCTGTGTTAGTAAAGATAATTGCTTGAGCTTCTTTTGTTTGTTGGTTTGTTTTGTTTTCAGAGAAGCAGAGAGATTGTCTTTAAAATGTAGTGAAACGCAGTGAATGGAAAGTGTAAAAAAGAGAGATGCTAGCTCATTTATGTTCCAAATAGTAATTTAATTAATGAAGTGCCATTGGTGGACTCTATATCCTCACCATCTAGAGACGCAGAAACTTCTGAGTGTTTGCTTCCAGTCTACAGTTGGCACATCCTGGGGTTTGCAGTCTTGAGCCAGGTTGCTTGCCCTACACAGTGACAGTAAACACTGTTTGTGTCCCATTGTTTGCCATTAGGCAACAGCCACCAATAACTAACCCACCGCAGCCTGGTCCTTTTATGGGAAATGCACACATACAACAAGAAATCGGCAAAGTTGTCTCTCAAATCTATTGCCACCCAGAGTTATTGAGGTGGGTTTTTCCCCTCTTTCTTCTGCAACAGGATAATTACTTCTGACCAACCCCATACACTTTAATTAAAGTAACTGCAGCTCAAGAGCAAGTTCCTCACAACTGCACACAGAGAAAGCGCTAAAAGCTTCAGCCACCGATAAGCATCTCACTTAGATGGCGCATAATTGCTCCCAGCATCCGGCGATCGTTGCTGCTGTTTGTGCCACTAATTCTGTACAAAGGCAGCAATGCCACAATTGCAGGACACAGCAAATTGCATAATTTTCTCTCTCTCTCTCTTTTTTTTTTCTTTTTTGCTGGTTTTCTTTCTGGCCAATTTAAAATTTGTCAAAGTCGGTCTTCTTCTGGATCACTGCCCTTTGATATTTCGTGCACTCCATTTGCCACAAACAAGCCGCAGGGCCGCAGTTCATGCTGACTCTAGCAGAAGCAGAGAGAGCTCCATTTATCTTACACTGCCTGCTGAATTCCTGCTCATTAACTGGGGGTTCACTGCCTCTTTTTAACCCCCCAATAGCTGTTATCATCCCTTCGGAGTAACGGGGTGGTAGGAAGAGGGATCCTCTCGGACATCTGTTTGCGGAATGCCTGGGTGGCGAGGGGGAGGGCTGAGGCTTCTTCCTCTCCAAGGGAAGTGACATCGCTCCCACCTTCACCCGGCACCTTTCCACTTCTGAAACATAGGAGGGCGAGAGGGAGGAGATTCCCAAGTGATGGCCGTTTAATCACTTGTTACAAATCATCTCATTATCAATTTACTGTCCGCATTGAAGAAAACCATATTTATTTAACCTTGACCAAAATGGCACTAGAGAAAGAATCCTTAGTCTGCTAAATGTGAAGCAGGCTCTGGCCCAAGGCAGCTTGGGAGCATGAGCAGTGGGTGTGGAATAAAAGCAGCTAGGTACAAGTCTTGGTTATGTTGCCTGCAGGTAAATCGTTTAACTTCTCTGAACATCAGTTTCTTCATCTAGAAAGGGAGGACAGGGCCCTCACAGAGCAAATGTGAGGACCAAGTTGAGCGTGCTTTAGCTTTCAATCTGTGAAGCATTTTTCAAACCTGGAGATTGGCATCATTTCCTGTCCATTTTAATCGTTAGAAGAAGCAGATGGGCATGTTGGGTATTGGGCACTCTCTGTGGCTGAGGTCCACTTTTGCAGCAAGTGGTATAGGAAAGGAAGTAAGAAAGAGACAGAAGTGATCTTGTCTCTCAGGCGTTTGTGGTCTTTCAGGGAGCCCAGACCTACCCCGGTGTGTTTGTGACACACAGATCAGCAGGGATGTAACAGGACATGCCAGGACCCCGTTCTTTTGGGGCTCACATTGGCTTTTGGCTCCTTTCTCAGTGCCTAGAACCAGAGACTGCCAGACTGCTTTTTCACAAAGGGGGTGTAAGTGACCTCATTTCCAGATTGGGAGATTGAGGCAAAAAAGAAGAGTTAAATGAATCATCCAAATACAAAATAAATGTACGTTGGAGCCCAGAGTGAAATTCTGGTTCCCTATGTTCTACTTTTGTTAGGATTTCCTCAGATTCTACCTCAGGTGAAGACTGAGCCTGATGAAAATTAAACAAGAATTCTTTCCCTTTGTGATCTAAAGCCGATTTCACTGAGAAAAAATCTGGTTTAGGAGAAAGCCTGGAGGAGTGGATGTTATCTTATGTCCCAATCTCCTCCCAACTCGGCCTCCGCACTGGGGAGCACGCTGTCAGAGGACCGAGAGCGGGCCATTTCTGCCAAGGCCATGTGGGTATTTATAGCATCATTCACAGGCCATGCAAAGTTATCAACTTAAGCATGACCTTGCTATACTTGGTCAGACACTTAACTAACTCACCCCTAGTGACTTGGCAGAGCCAGACCAAATGATTTCATGGACCTTATACTGCCTGCGGGCCGGACGTTCCCCACCCCTGACTAGACAAACCAATGCACCACCGATTGACTGTGTTCAAAAACATAATTAATATTATTCTGTAAGTAATCAGTAATGTTTAATTTCTGAACAGTCAACTTCATCTCTTTCAGAATTTTTATTTTTTAAAAGTGACCTTTTGTCATTTTACATACTTAGTTTAGGGAGGAACGTGGTGGATTACTAGTTTGCAGTCTGAGATTATAACAGTATGGAAACTGCACACACATTGATTCCTGGTAGAGGTAAAGGGGAGGATTTCCCCAGAGAGAAATGTGATAGAAGCCCAAATGCCGGAGCCTTTCATTGCTGGACCAGTTCTGCCCCTGCATTCTCCGGATTGGGGCTTGGTTAGAGTCTGTGTGGGGAGGATTAGCATCCTACCATTCTGGTTGCCTTAGGGAATTAAATTCCTCCTCTGGCCATAGAGCCCCACCCTTGGAGGCCTCTTTGTGTGTCTCTGACGACCTATCTCCTCACAGAGACAGGAGCAGGGAGCCTGGCCGCCGAGCGGGATGGCCTTCCTAGCCTGGCCTCCGAGTGCCAGCATGACCTGAGGTCCTCACCTGGATCCTCCCCCTCCTCTTGTGTTCGGAGGGAAATGACAAATCAACTTAGAGAGAGAACTGTCCAGCTCAAGTGTGAAGCCATTGTACTTTCTCCACTGTCCCTCTCCCTCAGTACAATCAGCTCCTCTACAAAGAGCAGAGGAGCTGATTAGTGGAACTTCATTGTGATGTAGACACATCTCCATGGTGGCCCCGTCCCCACACAGCTGGGCAGCCTGCCACGCAGCACCTTGGCTGTGCCCACTCGGCGCGCGCCCTGGGAGTGCCTGTCCAACAACAGGCGGAGGCAGCACTGGCCTCCCAGCACCCGGCACCCCTGGTCCGAGGCCCCCCAGGTGCAGGTGGAATGTCGTGGCTGCAGTGAGGCTAGATTGTCTGCAAAAACCTCCAGGAATGCCTTCCTCCAAAGCTAGCAGCCAGGATGACGGGAACGGCCTTCCCTGGGGGCCAGGGGCCGGGGGGGTGGGGGGGCGAGCTGCTTCTCTGGCCAAGGTGATCACGTATCGGAGCTGTGTGTGTTTTCCCATCTCTGTGTCCATCTTCAAGATGTTGCAACTGAAAAGAGCCAAAGTTTGCTTGTTTGAGGCAGAAAGCAGCACCCTTACTGGAAAGGAGACCAGGAAAGAATTAAGTTCCCCTACCCACGCCTGGGAAGTAGCCTCTGGCCCTCTCACTATGGCACACGGAGCGGCCTCACTAACCATGGCCACCTAACCACGGGCTCTGCTAGGCAGGCCCAGGATGGAGCCTCCGCCTGTAAATGAGCAGCAGCTTAAAACCTACCCCATCCCACTGATTCAGAAGCTCTTTGGTCTAATGCAGTTAGTGCAGCAGTGACAGTGTTTTCCAGGAGAAGGGAAGGGGTCGTTTGGTCTGATCCATAACCGGACTGTATGTATAAAGGCACGCGGGCTTGCCTCTTCCCAGGAAGAAATGATTCACAATTCTGTCCAGCCAGAGGACCTGGCAGGCATTTCCTAAGACTGACCTAAGCTCCTGCCTGCCTGGAGGCTGTCACCAGCACATGTCGGTCCCCACTTGCCCCACTGACCCAGATTCCTGTTCCTGCACCTGCCCAACTCAGTGAGAGCAACTTAGGGAAAGCAAAGAGTCAAGACTCCCGGGTACTGCCACTGAATTCAGAGAATTCTGTGCTGCCTCCTGATTCTTTTGTGTGGGGTGTTTGCATCGGAGTACAGGGCTGCGGGGGGGAGTAATCTAATTTTTATTCCTATTTGGAGATCTCTGGGTTTACTATAATGACTTTTTAAAAATAGGAGCAGCAGAGCCTACACCATTGCCAGGAAACTTAGGGTTAAACATCCCCTGAGAGGATTGCTGTTAAAATCAATATGCAAATGAAGTTGTGTTTAGATAGGTATGGCCCCCTTTGAAGAAAAGCAGATATATGAAAATGGGATTTTTTTTAAAAACTAGATACATTGGGAGAAATTATTCCCATTACAAAAGGATTATTTGCTTTACCAAAGGATTCACTGCAGGGTTCCTCCTAAATAGCTCCCTGAAGGCATTTGAAACGGGATCTGATTTACACAGTTTCTCAAGAATGCTTTTGTGTGAGGAAAGGCACACCTGTTATGGATACAGAAACAGTTTTGCAGGGTTTCCCCCCCATTGTTCTTACTATCTTTATAAGGAAATTTCTCTCAACATAGAAAATATGATTACACAGATCTTTTAAACAGTGACTTACATTTGTGCTTCTGAATCTTAATAAGTCTCCAATCTTTTTTATGCTGACTTTTCAGTCTTAAGGCTGAGGTGTGTTCCTATATCCGAGATATTCTGGGGCTTAGGAGGGAGGGTGGTCTAATTCTTTTCTTAGCTTTATAAGTATTTAACCAATCAAAGCGAATGGCTTTCTTAGAGGGAAGAAAGGCCCATAAAAGTTAAAATTGGGTTATAATTTACATAGGCTTCTTAGTATAACTAAAAAAATATTTTTAAAAACACTTTAATATCACATTGTTTTGCAAAACATTTTTCTTATTTGCCAGATGAGTATTGTTGTTACATAGTAAATGAGAAACTGAGCTCAGAAAGGGAAAGAGATTTCTACAAGGTTATCTAGTGCCTTTGAGCAGAGGATTTTCTAGCCTGTGCCTGCTTTTTATTCTAAGCATTGACGGGCTCGCCCTCCTTCCGCATCCTCCTCCGTAGGATGTGGCCTGCTCATCCAGAGGTGAGGCTGGCCTCCGCCTCCCTCCGTCACTGTCCCCGCGGTAAAAAACACTCTCTCCTCAGGAGCTTTTCGAGATGTGGCTTTTCATTACGTTGGCCTCGGGACACCTGACAGGCTGCTGCCCGACCAACACTCGGGGGTCCGTTTAACTTGTTTCCTGTAAAGAGCACAGGCTCTGAAGCCAGGCTACCTAAGCCCAAACCCCAGCCCCACCGTTTCCTAGCTGTGGGAGGTGTTAGAGCTCAGCTCAGCGCTGGGCGCTGAGCAAGTTACTTCGCTTTTTTGCACCTCAGTTTCCTCATCTGTCAGATAGTGTGACTTCTAGGGTTGTTACGAGGATTAAATGAGATGGAAAGTACTCAAACAGTACCAGCACATCTCAGAACTGTTAGCTCGTCTCATTTGATCAGACTTCTGAATTACTATTAACTCTTTACATTAAAATGTTTTATTATAAAGTTAGATTTTTAGGATTTCGTGGGGACTTTTTATTTTGGGAAGGAAGTTTGATGAAAGCAACCTATCTCTCTTCTCTCATTTCAGCCTTTTCCAAAAGTAGGGCTCTAGAAAAGAATGATTTTCCTCTCGGTAGCATATTCTTAAACACACACACACCCTGACTTGCTTTCCTAAAAACCCTGAGGCCCTGCAGTCTGGCTAGAAAAGAAAGAAAACCATTCCAAGATATTTAATTGTGCAGGGAGCTTACAGGATTGATCGAGAGCTTAGCTTTTTACAATAGTCCAGTGAATAAGAAATGCTCCTGACAAACGATCAATGATAGGATAATCACTCTTTATCCCCCTCCTCATTCTTACCTTCTTTCTTTCAGGAGAACAGGGTTCAGAAGTCAAAAATCTTTATAGACGCCGCTTTTAAATTAAGCAGAAAATAGACATTGACATATTTGTTAATCTCCCCTAAATCATTACCGGGGCTGGCTGCTTTGCTGTACAAGGCGAGAGGGCTCTCGGTGCTGCACAGGGTCTGGCTGGCTTCAGAGCAGCATTTTAGTTTTAGAAAATAAATTTTAAAAGACCTTTTATCTCCCCCTTAAAACAAAGCGCACACATCCTCGGCTTTCTCATGTGCATTTAAAATACAGACATTCTCTACCTCTGTCTTTCCTTTGCTTTGATGCTTTTTTGAGGTAGGCCCCGAACTGTGATCAGAAGCATTGCTGAAGGGCTCAAGCAAGGCAGCCTTTGGGGGATGCTCTCTGATCTTCCTAGTCTCCGGGGGCGGAACATTACAGGTATTTATTTTTCCTTCCTTCCTTCCTTCCTTCCTTCCTTCCTTCCTTCCTTCCTTCCTTCCTTCCTTCCTTCCTTCCTTCCTTCCTCCCTCCCTCCCTCCCTCCCTCCCTCCCTCCCTCCCTCCCTCCCTCCCTTCTTTAAAATATATTTTTATTGATTTCAGAGAGGAAGGGGGAGAGAGAGATAGAAACATCAATGAGAGAGAATCATTGATGGGCTGCCTCCTGCCTCCTGGGGATTGAGCCTGCAACCCAGACATGTGCCCTGATGCTCTATCCACTGAGCCAAACGAGCTAGGGCTATTTTGGTATTACTTCAAAGCTCTAGAACAGCTTGATTGGGTGGACACAACCTTTGTTAGTCCAGGAGCCAGCCTTCTCTGTCCCTCCACCTTGGTGAAGCCAAGGCCTTGTTTTCAGAATGCTTTGCTCCCAAGCTCATGTCAGCCCCCTCTGCTCCCAGTGCTGAGCTGGGCTCTTGACCCCTCTCTAAACCAATGAACCAAGCTCTCCAGCCGATTCCCCTCAGTGGCAATCACTGCCAGGACACCTGCTTGATGGCCTTTAGTTCCATTTAATGTGGAGGAACCCAGGCCTCAGGGACACCAGCCCCAAGTGCACATCCTGACTTTGCGGCTTAAGAGCTGGATGCCACTGGGCAAGTCACTTTGCTGACTTCTTAGGACCTTGGTTTTCTCATTTGTAAAGTAGACACCCATTTTATACGGCTGGATTTTTATAAGGATTAGAAATGATGTATGTGAAGCAACTTGGAAAGTGTTCTGTAATATTGAGGTATTCAGCCTGGCAGTGGTCGTAACAGCTGACCAGACCTAAGTCTGCATTGTGCCGGTGACTTATGTGATCCTGAAAGCATTGAGTGCAGTGCCTGGCACATAGTAAATGCTCAGTAAACCGTATGTGTTATAGATGATGCACATATACATAGATGTGCATAGGAGCGCAATGTTGGTTGGTTACCCAGGAGAATGCTGTACGTCTGAAACGTTCTATTCAGCCGTACCCATGATCCTCCCCCACCCCAGCAGAGCTAGTGTTAGTTTTGGTTTTCACAATTACGGGAGGAGCTACCCTTAAATCTGCAGTCTGACTTAGAGTAGGGATTACTGGAGACATCGTCTTGGTCTCAGTTGTGGAATGGGACTAAGATGGAACTTCAGCAACACCAGCCAGGAGTCTGCTGTCATCATGTAGCCTTTTCTGAAATCAAAGGGACACTGCTACTGAAGCACGTGTCTCCGCTGCCCCAAGTGAGCACAGAGACAACATCACGTGGTGTCCAAAAGCTGCAGGAGCCGCGCTGCTGCCCGGAGCCCTGGCGTGCCCTGGCTTTGTGACCTTGGTGAGGTACATCAGTTCTCAGCACCTCAGTCTCCTCACCTGTACGGTGAGGAGGATAAGAATGCCAACCTCCTAAGGCTGCTGTAAGGATGAAATAAGTTATTAGATATAAAGCTCTTAGAATAGTGCCTCGTACCCTGTAAATATTAGCTTTGATTATTGATTGTATGCATTGGGGAGCCAGGAAAAACATTTTTTTTTTTTTTTTTTTACTTTCCATTTGATACAATTTTACAGAAG
Organism: Cnephaeus nilssonii; assembly: GCF_951640355.1. NCBI lineage: Eukaryota > Metazoa > Chordata > Mammalia > Chiroptera > Vespertilionidae > Cnephaeus > Cnephaeus nilssonii. The sequence continues at coordinate 23,151,368 of NC_137090.1, read as the reverse complement.
AGTTATAAAGTAGTACACAGGACTTCCGAGGCCTTGTTCTCAGATTCACCTATTGTTCACATCTTGTCCAATTTGCTTTATCATTTATTTCTGCATGCTCATAGGCATGTGCTCACTCACTCTCTACACACACACAGACACACTCACACTCACACTCTGTCTTTGAGCCATTGGAGAAGGATCTGTAGACATCACGCTCCTTTATCTGTAAATCTTTAGTGTGTCTTTCTAAAAACACAGACTTTCCCTCACATAACCACGACATATTTAACAAAATCATGATAACAATGACACAACACCACTCTCTAACTGATGTTTCATATTAAAGTTTTGCCTATTTGTTGTCAAGTATTTTTAGTCTACTTAATCTGGACTTATTCTTTGGCCTTTGCTTGATCTGGACTCTTTTTGAAAAATACAGGCCACGTTTCTGTAGCCTGTTCCTCAGTTTGGGCTGGTCTCGTATTTCCCCATGGTGAGAGAGAGACTGCGTTTTGGGCAGGAATATTGCAGAAGTGGTTTTATGTCCTTCTCCAGCCACCTCTCAGGAGGCTGTTTTTGCCCATGGTAACTGTGATCACGTTTAAGGTTCTGTTCCTTGGGCTAACCCAGTGGTCGGCAAACTCATTAGTCAACAGAGCCAAATATCAACAGTACAACGATTGAAATTTCTTTTGAGAGCCAAATTTTTTAAACTTCTTCTAACACCACTTCTTCAAAATAGACTTGCCCAGGCCATGGTATTTTGTGGAAGAGCCACACTCAAGGGGCCAAAGAGCCGCATGTGGCTCACGAGCCGCAGTTTGCCGACCACGGGCTAACCGACTGTAAAATTGCCATTTTCCCCTTTGTAATGAATAAGTAATTTGTAAGGAGATACTTGAGACTATGTAAATATCCTGTTCCTCATCAAACTTTCACCTGCTGGTTTTCATATCCATTGATACTTCCTGGCAAAACGAGTTACTGTGGTGGTTGTAACATGGTGACTGACCCACCCTGCCTCTGTGTCTGTTCGTTGTTAGTCTGCCAGAGGGAGAGCTCTCCCTGCGCTCCCATTTGATCATTTACATCAGGATCATTTACTCACGGGCTCTTATTTGATTTCATAAATGATCTGTCTGACAATGAACACATTATCTTTTTTTATAAATTTGCTACTCGAATTGTCCCTGATTTGGCCAATGGGAGCACCCTCAAAATGGCTCCCATGTCCCAGTCATTTTATCAGTGCTTCCTGTTCTTTGTGACAATGTGTTCCAGGCTCATCTTATATTTTCCCTGCCCCATCCCTGGAATCAGCTGTTTCTCCAAGGAGTCGAGGTTCCTTTCCTGGAGGAGGGAAATGTTTGCTTCCCGGTCAGGGTGTAATAACTGAGACAGTCTCCTCACAGAAGCTTGCAGCCGGTCTCTGCCCATCAGTTCTCCAGGCAGATCCAGTTAGAATGAATGGGCCTTCATCTCATCCCACTCACGGGCCCCAGCGCCATCAAGCTGTTTCCCTGGTTTGGAAAGAAGGCTGCTGAGGTGCCAGGGACCAGAGTGGCCAGTCCGTGATTGTCCTCTGTCCTCAGGAAAAGACAGCCTCCAGCTCTGTGCCTTACCGTTTTAAAGTAGCGATGGTGTGTGCTTTTTAAAGTAGAGGTGTGCATCCAAAAACCTCATAAAAGTGGACCTAGGTACTATAGTTACACCCCTGTCCTATTAACATGTGTTTGTATATAATACGGCTCACTCAGCAGCCCAAGGCTGTTTATGGCATATGATTCATAGTGGCATAAACAGCAAGGCCTGTTCCCAGACAGACATGCTTGAAAAAGACCTTTCTCTTCTGTGTCCCATCACCTGTGGCCATGTATTTACCTGTCAGCTGTAGTGACAAAGCCCTTCGGGTTGTCCTCAACACCAGGGACGATCACCTAGAGCTCCTTCAGCTAGACTTACTCCGCCTTACCAGGCAGGCAACCAACATCTCAGTATTGATTGCCAGTCCCATCCCGAGAGTAATTGGGAATAAACGTACAGCAGCAGCACCTCGACTGGGACCCTGTGATGGCGAAGGAATTCCAAACTCTCCTGTCTGTCCAGTTGAGGGTCTGTGATCCAATAGGTTTGTGGGCTGCCTTTCTCTCCCCCTCTTCCCTCTCTTCTAGCCCAGGAACTAGAGTGTCTTTGTCACTGTGGTCAGGGGTTGGCTCTGTCCAGAGCAGCCCAGGCAGGAGCCAGAGGCTAGTGAACCCACTGAGCTGGCATGAGACACACAGACCCGGCTCTCACCAGGTTGGAGTCTATAAATTTCAGGTTAAGAGCGTCCAAATCTGAGATGAGAAGCTGTGGCGGAAAGCAGCCTGTGACATTACCGAGTTGGGTGGGTGCTGGTGTGGGGAGAGAAGAGCTGTGGTTTGTTCCAGAAGCACAGGGGGTGCTGTCCCACGTTCTATGTCCTGATAGCCCAGCAGCTCTAATGCAGGTCACAGGGCATGGGCACGGGGTCCTTCGCCAGGAAAGGAGGGACCTGGCTGTCAGTCCGTGAGAGGAGGAGACACACCAGCCTCCAGGTGGTGGTTTGCACCTGCTCGGGAGAGGCTGGGGACAGGGACTCTCACGGCTGCTTCCCCAGTTGTGACCTCCACCGGGAAAGGAGGACGTGTGGGCTTCCGTGGCGTCTCGGGGAGCCCTGCTATTCCCAGGTGGCGAAGACAACGGAGAGCGGGTCACAGAGGGAGGGGCGGTTTTGAGCTTCCCATGACTGTGCTCCTGGGCAGAGATTCCGGTCACCTCAGCGTGTGACGGGCAGGTTACTTTAATTGCAGGCACCCCTGAGCTCAGCGCAGCTGAGCGGAAGGAGCTGGAGAACAAGCTGAAGGAGCGGGAGGAGTTCCTGTTGCCCATTTACCACCAGGTAGCCGTGCAGTTTGCTGACTTGCACGACACACCGGGCCGGATGCAGGAGAAGGGTGTTATTAACGTAAGTACAGTGGTTGCGCTTCTGACTTGTCAGATCTGAGGCCTCACGAGCTGGAGCCGTTGGGGGCAGGTGAAAACTGTGTGCGGGTCAAACCGTTTTCCATATCTTGGAGAGACTTCTCCCTTTTCCTATATCCACTCTCATCCTAAAACAATTCATGATTTAGGTTGCCTCCTGGACTGCTCAGGAGGCAAGCTCCATTCTACTGGTGGGAAACCAAGTCACGCGGGAGAGCTGCCCACGTGGTGCTCAGGCTGCAAATTACTACAGTGTCAGGGTTCTGGCAGCAGCTAACACTTGATTTGTGTGCAGTTTTTGTTGCCATCTGCTCAAACCCCGTTCCTCACTATGGTTATCTGGGAATTCAGAGCCCCTTCCCCAAAACATCGCAGCCAGGAGTGGGGTTACGCGTTAGCCAGGCCCATGGCTGTGCCCGGTGCTGTGGTCAGCAGAGGGAGGGCTGCATCCCGAACTGGGACACATCTGCGGAGCAGGGAGCTCGCAGCCGGCTCTCAAGTCTCTGAGTGGCCTGCTGGCGAGTGGGTTTGTGTGCCTGTGGAGTTCCCTCTGGACTGGGGTGACTGGGGTTATTCTTGTCTGTTACAGGACATCCTGGATTGGAAAACATCCCGCACCTTCTTCTACTGGCGGCTGAGGCGCCTCCTGCTGGAGGACCTGGTCAAGAAGAAAATCCACAACGCCAACCCCGAGCTGACTGACGGCCAGGTCCAGGCCATGCTGAGGCGCTGGTTTGTGGAAGTGGAAGGAACAGTGAAGGTAGGTGGGCGTCCTCGGAGGAGCCTCATGCTATGCTCCCACCTCACCTGAGGACCCAGGCCTCTAAGGGCAGGAGAGGTCGTAGGGCATTTTTTGCAGCTCATTCTATCACTCAGCAAACCTTTCTGCAATGTACTAAATACCAGATGCTGCATTAGGCCTTGGGGACATGGCAGTTAAAGAGGCAGCTGTTCCTCTCCACCTACGGGAGAGACAGAGTAGTCAGGAGGCCACACACCACAGTGAGACCGAGGCTAAACGTAGCAAACCCAGCACAGCATGGAGCACGACACCGGCCCGCTCTGTGGGAGCAGGAGGGGGTTCTGGGTAGACTTCTAGAAGGGATGTAGCAGAGACCTGAGAACAAAGAGAGGAACCAGAGGAAGAGGTTGGATTTGGGGATGCAGGAGGAATGTTCCAGGCAGAAGCAAGAGTATCATGCATTGCAGGTATTTCAGGGTGGCTCAGAGACTGGGATCATGCAAGGCCATGTTGAGGGGTTGGAACTTGGCCCTGTGAGAAGCCACTGAGGTATTTTAAGCAGCAGAGACACCGTCTGACTTGGTTGTAGGAAGACTGTTCAGGCTGTGTTGAGGGTGGAATTGAAGGAAGCAGGAGCAAGACGCCTAAGGGGTGATCGTGTTTGAGGTGGTTGGTGCTGTGGCCACTAGAGATCTGATTTCGAAGTGTGAGCTATGAGTCCGGGGTGTTCTTGGGGTGACCTCATAGAGGGCACGTGTCTTGGAGCCGTGACTCTGCTGAGCTGGGGCGCGTCTGCCCCTGGAATCCCGGGCTGCACAGATAGTTCACGGGAAGACAGAAATAAAAGGTCTAACTTTTCCTTCATAAGTACAAGAATTCAACCTTTATTAGTATGTGGATTAAAAGTAAGTCATACATCATGTAAACATTTTGTCGGAATATTGGTAGTAGGTGCTAAAAATACCTTTTGCTGAGAGCTAAGTGATCAGAAGCCTGTGTGACTGCTGGGCTGGAGTCCTGGGGGGAGCGGTCTCTGTTGCATGTTCTCAGGAAGGGGCTCCTGAGTTTGCCGTCGGTGTTAAAGGCACCAAACCAGGGTCCTTCTAAGATTCACCTTTGTGTTAAGTCTACCCATGTTTTTACGACTGAAAAGCTTCTCTGGATAAATATTTCAGATGTGCAGCCTCATGTGACATTTGGTTCAGGTTAAGGTCAGTCAGTGGCATCATAATTGAGTGAGACAATTTTGTCAGTGGCTACTGGCAGCTTCTAGTGGAAGTTGGCATTGAAAGTCATGCAAGTGTAAAATAAGAGGTTGTTCTCCAGTTAAGAGTGGCTGGCTAGGTAAATGGAGTGTGTGCGTGTGGCCAGGAGAGGCCCGTCCCGCCTTCCTACCACATTAGTCGCTAATGGACGTGCGCGGCCTCAGTAGGCACAGGGATGAGGGGAAGGAATAGCTTTCCTCCGAGCGTGAAGTGAGTGGAGAGGTCCTCCATTGCTCCTTAGCGTGCTGCTCCCGGGGGACTGCGTCTGGAGAGAGAGGTCATTTCCACTTCTTATCGATGGAGAGAACATTCACTGTGAGGACAGACTCCTGGCTGGAAATCAAGCACAGAACCACCTCGGCCCCAGTGCCCGAGGAGGCTGCTTCCTTTCCCCGTCTACAAACAGCATCCGCCTGAGCCTCAGCCCAGGAGAGAAAGGCCGGTGATCCTGCGAGGTGGCTTTGAAACCTCCTTCTGTATTCTGCAGGCTCAGCAGGACCTAGTTTAGTGTGGGGTGGATGATAAAATCTGCAGCGCCATTGAGAGAAGAAACTGTAGCAACGTTCAGAGGCCGTGTGCGCTGCCTCTGAAGGGCTGACATGCAGTCCGCTCAGTGTTTGGGAATGGCTTAAAACCGTCGCTTTTTGTTGGTCCTTCACAGTCCTAGATCCTGGGTGTGTGGCTCTCAAGTGCAGGCTGGCTGAGTCTAGACCCCAGCGTTGCACCAAGAAGTAACTCTCTAATCCTTGTGGTTACTGGTCGGGAAAGACATTTAGTGGTAGGCATCTATTAGCCATGCTGTGCTCTTTTTTCCCCGAGAATTTGCTTTTTTAATCTTAATCCTAAAAAAGGAGATTCTGGGACCAAAAATTTGAAGACACTGTGATAATACATAACTGGATGATGTAATTCTTTTGTTTCCCCCAGAGCAGCGATTTTCAACCCTTTTGATCTCATGACACACCAAAAAAAATACTAATTACCTACCTCTTTTTGATCCAAAGTGAATTCTTAAAAATCAGGTGCCTATAACTTGGTACCAGAAATCCTTACATACAAGAATTAACCAATCAGATGCGACATGACCAATAAGGTGCAACTCTATTATATGGCCTATATATTTATGGTTCAGGGCAGGGCATTCACACAGGACGGCTATTGTGTTGGCTTTTTTTTTTTTTTTTTTAACAATCTAAAGGAAAAGAGGTCAGGTATTGCATGTTTTTTTAAAAATTCTGTGGCTCACCAGTTGAAAATCACTGCCTTAGAGGAATCCACTACCATGAGTTGCGGGATTCTGTTTGAGTCCTGGGACAGTCCTGTCATAGGAAATAGGTTTATGTTTCATAGTTTCACTGCAGGCAGAAGAGAAGTATCACTATGGCTCCCTGAAAAAAAAAAAAGGTAGATTTAAATCAAACATGGCACACATTTGTTTCATGGGCATGCTTTCTCTCTTAATTTTAGATCCACAGTTTGAGGGTCTGTGGGGTTTTTTAATCTTAATCCTAAAAAAGGAGATTCTGGGACCAAAAATTTGAAGACACTGTGATACTACATAACTGGATGATGTAATTCTTAGGATTGGCACACTGATTCTCCCCCCCCCCCCCCCCGCAATAATAAAAATTGAGATTGGAACTCTGCATGGAGCAATTCTAATGGGTCCTAAAACATGAATTTAGAATCTCAAACTGTTTGGATCCCAGCTTTGCCACTTACTGGTGCAGACATATTGCTTAAGCCTCTGTGTAAGATGGGAATGATGTTTACTTCACAGGGTTCAGTGAGACTTAAATAACATGAGTCAAGTGTGGAGCACAATGACTGGCATTCAGTAGACAATGTATGCCCGTTTCTTCCTCTCAGCACAGCTTGTTAGACGGTAAGAACATAAAGTAACAGACTAAGAGGTAAAGGTGTACAACTCGGTGATCTTGGCAGGAGGGCGGTGGTTCAAGAGCTTAGTAGATTCTCAGTAACTGACCTTTGTTTTGGCTTACTCTCCAGATATCTACCCATCCCCAAGGCCTGGCCTCAAGTTACCCATGGTCTATGAATCAAACTCCTGATTTAGGGCCAGGGAGGCAGGAGGTGAGGTAGAACCTGAGACTGGAGTGGCTCTCAGGAGACCCCAGCCCACATGGCTATTTGCTGTCGTACTCCAAAGCCTCCAAAAAAATCCCATTGCTGGAGGTGTCTCCAGTCCGCTCATGGGTGAGTTAGCTGTGGGCATGGTCATCAGGGCTCCCATCCATCAGGCTGTGCCTGGGTCGCTCCCTGGCCCTGCCGTACCACTGAGTAAAGAGGACTTCACAGCGATCGGTAGGTTAGAAATGAAACTTTTCAAACAGGTCATTTAGATTTTGTAAGATAGACTAATTACTACACACAATTAGTGAGGCTGAGTAGTGCTGGAAATACTTATCCGCTGATGCAGAGAGTGATAAAGTGCCTACTGAACATTATTGTAAGACCACTGTAGGGATGTTTAATAATCGATATGTTATTGGTTTTAAAATTTTCTGATCGGGATGAGTGTCAGCCCTGTTTGTGAGGTTAACCGCCCAGCATCACACAGTCGTTTAAAATCAACACTGGGACACTAGGAATAATGAGCCACATTTTCATAATTTTCAGAGGGAAATGATAAAGGCTTTTTTTTTTTTTTCTGGGAATAGGGTTGGCACACTGTTCTGAGAGGGCAGATGAGGACTCTAGACTCCCTGCCCCAGCAGGAGGGTCCCTTGCTTTTCCCCAGGGAAGGAAGTTAGCTCACAACATCCTCCACGTCTGTGATGGGAAAACCTGTGGGTGCTTAAGTTTGTTTATTCTTGCTAAGAGTGCAGCTGAATTAGATCTGCGACCCTCTGCCTTCTGGACCGGCACCGCGAGCTGAACTTACGTGGGATTGGACTGTTGGCTGTCATCCACTGGCTCTGCTGTGAACAGTAGATCGTTCATAGAAGGACATTTTCAAAGGGGAGACTTTAGAGCAACCGTTCTAACACTTGGGATGGGGATGTGTTGCCCTTGTCCTGTCGAGGAATGTGTTTTTGTTTAATTTAAACACCTAGCACATTCTGTGGCTGCACGAGGGGAAGACAGAGGGGTTTTCTCTAGAGGGTAGCTGGCTTTCTAGTGTAGTGTCTGAGCATCGTTAGAAGCAGGCATCTCGTTAGCTAATACATTACACCAATCAAGGAGCATTATCTTAAGCCACAATTAATCTGCTCCCTGGCATATGTTGATAGGAAAGCATCATGCTGTTTCTTAATTAAAAGCAAACGGATTAAAAATGATTAATAAGAGTATTAAATATTCTCCTAAATGAAAGGCTTTGGGATTCTTGGGTAAACCTAGTTGGGTTTTTTTTCCATACAGAAACCCAAGCAGTAGTCATTGTTTTAGTTTTTCCTACCTCCAGAGCTTCATCAGTGGGGGCACGTTGTGAGGTCCTCGAGCCACGGAGCTAAATTTCCAGCGATGGAGATGTCAGCGTTCAGGGGTCCAGGTGTATCCATGCTCCTGTGGGTTGTAGGAACTGGAATGCAGGAGTTAGGACCATGTCCTGGGGAAAGCGACGGCACCTCCTTCCCTCCCCTTAGGCTCCGAGCTGTGTCAGCAGCCCTGACCAGGCCCAGCGAGCGGGGAAGGCTCGCTCCATCGTGGCCACACCACCCTGACTAGGAGACCTGATCTTTCTATCAGCGATTACAGAGATGGGCAGAGAGCTAGAAAAGGCACATTGCTGATCTGGGGCTCCCAGGCCTTCAGCTGTGAAGGACTCTATAAGAATTTTTGGAAATGTGGAGTCAATTACACGACATATAATAAATAGCCATTCACCTCCGACTTGCCAGCTAAGTTAGAGATGGGTAGTAAGTGGAAAAAAAACATTATTTTTAAAGGCACAAAATAGGAAGTTAGAAATCAGGGCTGGTTCTCCCTGCGCATGGCCTTCTGAAGGGTGTGATGCAGGCACAACTGGTAGACCCCGGTTTCCTGAGCCTCCTCTCAAGCCTCAGAGTCCCCCATGCATCCACCTATTAAGTTACAGCACCAAACTCATTGTCATTCTGACTTTGGCTTCGTTAGTGATAACAGAGAAGGATAGCGCACCTTTAAATGACGAGTTTTGTGTTTAATTACCCAAACAAAATGACATAAATATGAATGAGCCCTAATGGTGGTACTTGGTTTTCCGAAAACCATTAACAAAACGATTCCTAAATGATTTGTAAAGAAAATGAGAGCAGAAGAGCAAGGCTATTAGGTTCCTAACACACTCCTGAGTTATTATGTAGTCAACTACCTAGGAAATACTCAGCTAAATGATCTTGAAAAAAAAGAAGGCGAGAGGGGTTTGTGGGTCTCAGGGTTACAGACGTCTTGACCATTTGGAAGAGGCTCATCGAGAGGAAAAGGGGTTTATGACCTGGTGCCTGTCCCCTCTCGGCAGGTCCTTCCCCGTGCAGGAGACCGCCATGGCCAGGCAGCATCTCCTGGGTCTCAGTTCCTCAGAAAGGACACATGTCATTTTCAACCACCAAACAGCCAGCACTTTACTAAACAACTGGGCTTCTGACTAGTCTCCTCAGCCTTCGTGGACTCGGTAGAGACCTAGAGGGACAGGCCAGCGCCAGAGTGTGGGCACTGATGCCCCTAGAGGGACCCCGTGGATGCTCCCAATCTCCTTGCCTGGAGAAGGAAGGGGAGGATGAGGACAGTGCCTGTCTCGAGGCCTGGTGTCTCCTTATTCTACAATGTCAGCAGTAACAATCCATTCTCCAAGTATCGAACAATCACAGGTTCCGACCCGGCCCTGGTGTTTGACCGGGTTCATCTGTTTACAGGCCTACATTTGGGACAACAACAAGGACCTGGTCGAGTGGCTGGAGAAACAGCTGACAGAGGAGGACGGTGTTCGCTCAGTAATAGAGGAAAACATCAAATACATCAGCAGAGACTATGCCCTCAAGCAGATCCGCAGGTGAGCCGCAGTGGGGGCTCCTCTAGAAGTGGGGCTCACCTCTTTGGAATAACAGATTTAAGAACACATCTGGAGATGGTGACGCCTACAGTCTTTGTGGCCTCGCTCTACCAGAGACCGCTGTAGTGACCCACAGAAAACAGCCCTCCAGCGCGGTCCCTCCTCAGCTAGCTGCAGACTTAGTTCATTGTGCCCAGCGTTATCTCCAGAGGCAGGTGCTCCGACTGGGTGAGATTCCGGGAGGAAAGTGATGGCACGCAGTTTCCTGGGGGAGCCGCCGCCTCTCTCCTCCTGCAGGCTTCTCCATCGCAGCGGGCGGGGGGTAGAGACTCCGGGAGCATCTTTTAAAGTGTTTTATTTGGAAGCATTTTACTTACAGAAAAGTTGAAAACTAAAAACAGTGCAAAGAACAAATCTGTGCCCAGGTGCACTTTTTACCCCATTGCCTTTATCGCTGGTGAGGGTGCCTGCTCTCCTGTCTAATCCATACGTAGAGCTGCTCGCTCCGAGTTTCTCGGCTGTTCCCTGATTAGACTCAGAGCATATGTGCTCAGCCAGAACATCACGCATGTGGGGAGGTGGCCTTCACGGGGCCCACATCTGGAGCCGCATGATGCCATCTGCCCCTCCTCGTGTTCGTTTCGACCATCCGGCCACGATGTTACTCAGTTTCTCCACTTTTTATCACTGATTTTCCCCTTGTACCTAGTAAGCAGTCTGTGGGGAGACACTTCAAGGCGATGCAAACGTCCTGTACTCATCAGAAATTTCACTTGGATTTAGCCTCCATGGATGCTTCTTGCTTGATCCAGTCTTTACTGCGAGGTTTCAGAGTAACTTTCCAAACTCCATCAGGCCTCCTCAATCCCAGCCACCACTCCCATTCTGCTCCACGCAGAAGTCCTCTCTCCTCCTCCATGCATTATATATTCATATTGGTTTACACTAATGGATTTCTATTTTTCAGTAGTTTTTAATTCACTCTTATTTTGATGCCCCAGATTTAACCAGTGGGCAGACGTTCGTGCTGACTCCACGAGCGCCAGGCCAGGCCCCCATTGGCTTTGGTTTGGGAAGTGCTTCCTTCCCTTTTGCACGGTGAAATGTGTCAGGTTGACCTTGCTACCTCCCTTGCTGCTGGGGACATTTTCCATGTAGGAAATGACCAGGTGCTGTCCTGATTTAGACGCCGCTGCCTCTTTTCTTCACCTCTCAAATCTTCCTCTCCAGCTTGGTCCAGGCCAATCCAGAGGTCGCCATGGATTCCATCGTCCACATGACCCAGCACATCTCACCCACTCAGCGAGCAGAAGTCGTCCGGATCCTGTCCACCATGGACTCCCCTTCAACGTAGGGAGAGCTCCCGCCCCCGCCCTGCCTCCAGAGAAAAGGGCTAGACTAGAGTTGCCTTTTACTACGGAAACCACTGTAACGAGAAGGCACGGAGACCCAGCACTGGAATCAAGCTGCCGTTTTGCTTCCCCTCGAATGTTTCAGGTTCTGTGTGGCACACGGGACACAGGGTCACAGAGCCGTGCTCCAGCCCCGTCACACCTGTCCCGTTCAGTATTTATTACTCTGCACACACCCGAGAAGGCAGTGAAGGGTACACACGTACCATGAGGTCTTCCTACACAGAAGCAGGGCTGCCCCTTGGTCCCAGCCCAGGGACGTGCCAGGCAGTCAGCAGCCCTCACCTGTCCCCGGCCCCGGGAGCCTGTACCCCAGGTAGCAGGGGAGGGCCGGGGCGAGGAAGAAGCCTCGTGTCCATTATTTCTTTACCCCCACATTCAGCCCAGCACACACTAGCACTGGAGAGGAATCATTCCCAGCCTCATCACACCAAGGTACTGTTTGTGAAGGAAAATAGAGCATGAAATTGGCACGCTCCATGGGAACTCAAAGATGAAGGCAAACGGTGATCCAAGGAGCAGAGAAAGAAAACAGACCTAGTGGATTAGAGGCCTCAACGTTGAGATCAGTTCTCTTAGAACAAATGGAGAGATGGGGACCTACCACTCCCTGCAGGTCGCTGCCCGAAGGCCAGTGCGGGGAGGCTGCCTCTGTCACTGATGGGAAGTAGTCTCTCACTTCAGACTTGGGAGGTTGTCACAGAGACGCTGTCTCCATTTCCAGGCAACAGGTCTCCCCACCGCTGCTGACACCTGTGCTCTGCACCAGGACCCCAGAATCCACATGACCTTGAGATTACCTACGCCTCCCTCTTGGTGCTGCTGTCTTCCAGCTCACGGGCTCTACCCACAGGGGCCCCTCACGGGTGGTGGAGAACACTTGTTTTTGTCCACAACCAGTTTATTCAAGGAGAGAGCTTACTGATTCCCCCGTTGGTATTCCCAAAGCAAGAGTGGCAGGTGATGAGGCTGGTGTAGCACCCATTCCTACAGAGCAGCTAATTGCATTTGTCACTGGTGACCAAGGAAGAAATCACTAAGACGTCTTAGACTAAGCACTGATATGAATACTTGTATACAAGCTACAGTTTTGAGCCTTAACCCTGTAGTTCACAAGAAAGAGCTCCACTTCCCCTCCTTTGGGAACAGTTTGTGCAGATGGAACTGTGTGGCTGGGTCTGTTACTGACATACACCCCCCCGCCCCCCCGGAGCATGGGGCCTCGGCCAGGCTGCCCTGGTAAAGGTACAGTGTTTGGCACTATCGGAGAAGAGTGGGAAGAGGTAGGGAACAACTTTCAGTCCAGGAGGCAGCATCCACTGTTGCTAGTGTCTGCTAACCCAGTAAGAATTGATTTCATCTCTGACCAGATTATTCCTCTCCACTTTCCTGCAATAAATAAAGCGATACGCACTGAAGCTGGTGTGAAGCCTGCTCTCCAGCGGGCCTGTGCTTGCCCGGCATTTCCTCAGAGGCAGAGTGGGTTACTCATGTGCCTCTCCCCTCTGCAAATTATGACACATTAAACGAATCCATTTCCTCTCTAGACCCCTGTAATGCCTACTGCTCCATCTCCAGAGCACCTCACTTTAGGTCTTACCCTGGACAGGGATTTTTCATGTGGAGAAGACGGAGGAGCCACAGAGTGTGAGCCAGCTGACATCACACAGCCCCCTGAGGCAGGCGGGTAGCAAAGTATGGACCAGGACGTGCTGGACAGACTGCCACATGTCCCACCACCTCGTTCACAGAGCAGCCTTCACTTGTCTCAAGGGAAGTTCGATGGACACACCCTGATGAGCAAGGAGCTTCAGTCAAATCTTTTCACATTTTGTTGAAATAAACCTCCAATTTTTAGAAGAGTCACTGTTTGTCATTTCAGCCCACGCAGAGCAGGGGAGCCTCCCGCCCTGGTGGCTGAGCCCCGTCATGCCGAAAGACCCTCGGGCAGGAAACCCAGGAGTGTGTGCCTTCAGCCCTCTGCCTCGGTTTCTCTCTGATTCCATGCGGTTGAAGCGAGAACGGGCACCAGTCCCTAAACCTGTGCAAAGACAGGTAGCGGGGAAGCACTGACCTCTGCCGACGGTTAAACGCGGTGCTGTGTCTGTCTCCTGGGATGGTAACTAAGAAAGGGCGGCTTTCTCTGAAGTGGAATAAATGTTACATCCACATATTATCCGTTTGAGTCACCCTAAGCCAGGTGCTCTAGAAATGGGAGTAAGAAGGGAGGGTCAGGATCCGGGGGAATTTGCTTCTCCCAGCCTTCAGCTGCTGCACCCCGTGGGCAGGCAGCCCTGGTCAGCATCGAGGCCTCGGCCTTCCCTCCTGTTGGGGAGTGATATTGCCTTCAGTCTTTTCAATAAAAGAAAACTTTTAATTTCCATTGATACTACTTTGGGGTAATAAGATTGAACAGCGAGGGTTGTGCAATCTCATGGATCCCCCTGGATTTCCCCAACTGGGAAACGAACACAGTAACAAACGTGAGTGCCAATGACGTCATAGGGAGGACCCTTCCTGCACTTTTCCTGATGCACAAGGCTCAGGGCCAGGCTGTGGTGAGAGCCCTAGAGAGGCGCTGGGCAGGGAGGACGCCTCCCCTTAAACGCTGGCTCCTCCTCTGGGCAAAACCTGGGCTGCCTGGTCCATGGTGAGGCCGTGTGTGGTGAGAGAGGCTTCCAGTTGGGAGAGAGTCAGGGTGTCCCAGTTCAGGGCACCGACATTCGCCAAGTCATTCAAGGGACGCTAGATAGAAGCACAGCATCCTTTAGGGGGAGGGTGGACAATGGAACCTGACACTGAAGATCTTTAAGTGCTGAGCCAAACAAGAGGTATGGCCTGGAGAGAGTGGGACACCTTAGATGGTTTGGGGACATGGGAAGACTGGGTATAAAGATTTCAAAAAAAGAAAAGATTTAGAAAGCAGCCTAATTGATGAAAGGAGCACAGCTTTAGGTGCCAAGCTCAGCTCCAGGAGCGAATGTCCCCCAGCTGGAGGGGTCGCCCAGATAGAGCCCAGGCCACCCCAAGAGGCCTGGGTATAATGGGTGACTCTCCACTATTTTCATTACTCCAGAAATCCTGCGTGTGCCTCAGGCAGCACAGGCTCACAGCCGGTTTGTCTTTCTGATGACTAAGTGTTTTAACAACCCAGGGAGTAGTACTGGCTATCTCATGCCGGCTAGAGCTCCAGTGGGCAGTTCATAATAAAGAATGGGAATGGGACATCTTCATAAATGCAGAACGTGGGTGAGCAAAATCTTCCAAAACATCAGTGGGTGGAGCAGCAGAATGATAATGGAACCTCAGCTCTGAGGGCACTTGGGTCCACCCAGACGGCTCAGCCCCTTAGCAACTAGAAGGAAATGAGATAGACTAGCTCAGAGGGGGTTGAATGATGAGCCTAATCCCAACATTGTGATTCTATGACTGGCCTTCTGGAGTTAGCAGGAAGGATTGGGGTGAGGAGAGACAAAAACAACTGAAGACATCCAGGCCCTCAATTAAGAAAAAGCTGACAGCACTCTTGGCCATACTAACAGATTCTTTCATAGCCACTTAGAAGAACCTGGACTCTAGAATAAGCCTGAACTGGGTTCAAATATCTGATCCCTCACTCCTGCCCTTAGGCAATTTCCTGATCCTAGATCTGTGAAATGTGGATAGGAACAAGGACCTCAGAGGGGCTTTTGAACAATTACCTAAATTAGTTAATATGAACCAATTGGTGGGTATTAGTAACAAATTTTCAAATGTCAGATTTCTCCATACCCTGCCCCTTCCTTATGCTCACAAGAGGACACCTGTCATCACTCAGAACCTTCCTCAGAGGGCATTTTCAGAGAACCATCCCCTTATGAAAGCAGGCGCTAGGGACTCTCTAGGCGTTGAGCCACGTGGACATTATGAGGAAGTACCAGTGAGGAGTGCTATAGTCTGAATATTTGTGCCCCCTCCCCCCCAAAAAATTGATGTGTTGAAATCCTAACTTCAACAAGTGATGGTATTAAAAGGTGGGGGCTTTGGACGATGCTTAAGGCGTGAGGGTGGAGCCCTCATGAATAGGATTAGTGCCTCATAAAAGAAGATCCTGAGACACCCCTTTCCATCATGTGAGGATACAAGGCTAGGACCCTCACCTGATCATGCTGGCACCTGGATCTCAGACTGCCAGCCTCCAGAACTATAAGAAATAAATTTTTGTTGTTATAAACTACCCAGTCTGTGGTGTTTTGTTATGGCAACCCAAGTGGACTAAGACAAAAACTTGGGCCAGGAGTGGGTGCTGCGTAGCTAACCTAAAAATGTGGAAGCAGCTGGGTATAGAGGGAATGTGCCTCAACATCATAAAGGCCATATATGACAGACAAGTCCATAGCTAACATCACACTCAACAGCTGGAAGATCAGGAACAAGACAAGGAAGCTCCTTTATTCAACATACTACTGGAAGTCCTCACCAGACCAATCAGGCAAGAAAAAGAAATAAAAGGCATCCAAATTGGAAAGGAAGTAAAACACTTCATTTGTAGATAGTATGATATACATAGAAAACCCTAAAGACTCCACCAAGAAACTTAGAACTAATGAATGAATTTAGTAAAGTTGCAGGATACAAGATGAATATAGAAAAGTCAGTTGCATTTATATACACTTCTAATGAAC
Source organism: Cnephaeus nilssonii (assembly GCF_951640355.1). NCBI lineage: Eukaryota > Metazoa > Chordata > Mammalia > Chiroptera > Vespertilionidae > Cnephaeus > Cnephaeus nilssonii. The sequence goes on along the minus strand of NC_137090.1, from coordinate 23,135,307 downwards.
TATCAGAAAGAAATTAAGAAAACAACCCCATTTATAATTAGATCAAAAAGAATAAAATGCCTAGGAATATATTTGACCAAGGAGGTCAAAGATCTGTACACTGAAAATTAGAAGATGAAAGAAACTGAAGGCACAAGTATATGGAAAGATACTTGATGCTCATGGATTGGAAGAATTAATATTGTTAACATGTCCATACTATTCAAAGCAATCTACAGATTCAATGCAATCTGTATAAAAATTCTCTTTTTCACAGAAAGAAAACTATCCTAAAATTAGTATAGAACCACAGAAGACCCTGAATTGCCAAAGCAATCTTGAAAAAGAACAAGCTGGAGGCATCACACTTCCTGATTTCAAACTATATCACAAAGCTATAGACATCAAAAGAGTATGGTACTGGCATAAAAAAACAGATGCAAAGATCAATGGAACATAATAGCCCAGAAATAACCCCATTCATATATGGACAATTGATTTACAACTAAGGAGCCAAGAATATACAATGGGGAAAGGATGGTCTCTCCAATAAATGGTGCTGGGAAAACTGGACAGCCATATGCAATAAAATGAAACTAGACCAGTGATGGGCAACCTTTTGAGCTTGATGTGTCAAACTTCGCCAAAAAACTGAGCATAACTCGGGTAGTGTGTCACTTTGAGGAAAAAACATTTTTTCGCAAATGTTTCATCCTCAGGAGCAGCAAATGTTTCATCCTCGGCATGCGGCCGCCTCAGTGGCCGCGTGTCATCAGAAATGGCTACGTGTGTCAGTGCTGACACGTGTGTCATAGGTTCGCCATCACTGGTTTAAAGTATTACATGTCTCCTTTTTCCCCCATCGACCCCTCCCCGGCCACTCCCACCCCCCAGGACAAGTCCCCACTGCCCCAGTGACCGTGTCCATTGATGGAAGCTATTTCTAATCAAAGAATTGAAGGTGCTGCTTGGCGTCTCTTGACTGCTCATGGTAAAAAGTGAGAAGAGAGAAATGATTTAAAGACAGAATTGTTGAAAGGGAAGCAGACATTGAAAACATGGAAAATTCTCAGTCTGCCCATAGTGCAAATGAGAAAGCATGTTCAGAAGAGAACACCACTAAGGATGTGGCTAAGCGACCCTTTGATCAAGAAATTGGTATGGGTGTGAACCGTGGACTTCATCAGCCACAACAGCAGGAAAATAGCCTATTTGAACTCAAGGGGAAGAAGACGGGAAGGAATGAAGGAAGTGGACTTCTTAGATTTTACAGGATGGGACCACAGAGCTATTCAGCTTCTAATTTTCTCCATTCTGCAAGACAAGGGAAGAGGAATCAAAAGGCAACTCAGAGGTCATCAGGGCTGCCTCCTCAGTTTCAAAAGAGGGCCATTCCCTGGTTTCAATAGGCCATATGACGCCCACACAAAGCTGTGGGGAGCCGGCCCCTATCCAGCAGAGACATGGAGGCTAGGGCCCTCCTGAAGCCCCCCACTGGTAGGACCACTGCTGTTTGATTCCAGCCCAGGGAAGCTGCAGTGTGCATTGTGTAGCAAAGTCACGGGGGCAGGTAACCCCAGGAGGTCCAATGTGTCCAAAAGACAAGACCCCCCTCAGTGTGTCCAGAAAATGGGGCCCCCAGCCCAGAGGGCAGAGCACCAAATTATTCTCAGCCTTCAGATGTGATGTTTGTTTTGTTGGGTTCTGGACTTGCTTGGGAGCTGTCACCCCTTCCCTCCCTTCTGTTTCTCCCCTTTGGGGGAATGTGTATCCTGTGCCTGCCCCACCACTGTATTTTGGAAACACATAACTTGTTTGATTTCACAGGTTCACAGCTGGAGGGGGTTTGCCTCAGGATGAATTATACCTTGTGTCTCACCCATATCTGACTTGGATGATATGTAGATTAGACTTTGGCCTTTAGACTTTTTAAAGTTGATGCTTAAGACTTAGGGGGCTGTTGGGATGGAATGAGTATTTTCCATGCAATAGGACATGAATTTGGGGAGACCAAGGGTATAATGCTATGGTCTGAATGTTTGTGCTCTCCCGCCCACCCCCATTTCATATGTTGAAATTCGAATCCCCACATGTGATGGTTTTAGTGGCTGGGGACTTTGGGAGGTGCTTGAGCTGTGCAAGTGGAGTCCTCATGGGTAAGATTAGTGCCTTATAAAAGAGGATCGAGAGCGATCCCGTCCCTTCTGCCATGTCAGGATACAATGAGAAGTCTGTGACCTAGAGGAGGGCCCTCACCCAACCATGTGGCACCAGCTGGGCGTCCAGCCTCCAGAACTGTGAGAAATAAATTTCTGTTGTTTATAAGCTACTCCGTCTGTGGTATTTTGTTACAGCAGTCCAAATAGATTAAGACGGAGGCTGAGCTCTAAGCCTGGCCTCCCTTAGAGTGGGGCCTTGAGCAGCTCAAGGGCCTTTTGGAGTCTTGCTCTCCCTGGAATGCAAAAGGAAAAGGCAGAATGAGATCCCTTAAGATCTTTCAGCTCTAGAAGGATTCTAATCTGGGGTGGTGGATGAAAGCTGAAGTCTAGATAAAAATATTCCATACCCAGTAGCATTGTTAGTAACAATAGTAATCTCAGTGGCAAATGACAGACCAGCAGCCTAGCCAAAAAGTTAACAGACTTGGGAAATGAGACAGCCTTAGGGGAACTTGATAAGCTCCCCATGCAGAAGAGACCAGAGAGGGACTAAGCTGTCCACACATCCCTAACTGACCATGAACCTAATAAGCACAGGAAGTGGAGATACAAGAGGTCCCATCAGAAAGTAAAAAAAAAAGCCAGGGCATGCTTAAAAACTGCATAAAATTTTAATGTGCTCTCAATGCATGTGACTCACACACACACACACACACACACACACACACACACACACACACGGTTTCAGAAAGTGGAAGCCTTAGTGGTGCAGGGTATTTGAGCCCCGCAGCTGCTTAAAATCATTGGTTGACCATTAGGTGATTGACTAACCATTGGCACAAGGTTAGGCTTAACCACAGAGGAAACAGAATCCACAGATTTAGTCAAGTTATTAAACACAACAAAACAAAAGCAAAAGGGGGCCTTCAGGGAGAAAAATTAGAATCCATAGTTGCTATAATATATTAAAACTAGAGGCCTGGTACACGAATTGGTGCAAAGATGGGATCTAGCCAGCTTGCCCCAATCGGGCCGGGCCGGCCAGGGGGAGGGGCTGTGGGCGGTTGCCCGGCTAGCCCGACCCCCTGGTCGACCCCCTGTTGAGGGGATAATTTGCATATTAGCCTTTTATTATATAGGATATTCAATTTTCGACAAAAAATGAGACATTCAAAGAAACAGGCAAGTATAACCTATCCTCAGAAGAGAAAAACAAAAAAGGTCCACAGAACCTGTGTCTATGTAGGTTAAGATATTAGACTTCACAGATAAAATTTCAAATAAGTTATTATAGAAATTATGTTTTAAGTAAATCCTGAATAAGATTCTGATACACGACACAATATGGATAAACCTTCAAGACATAATGAAGTGACACAGTATGCCAGACACAAAATGGGAACTATTGAATCATTCTAGTTATATGAGGTATCTAGAATTATCAAATTCAGAGACAGGAAGTAGCATAGTGGTTATCAGGAACTGAAGTGAGGAGGAAATTAGTTATTGTTAATGGGTGCAGGGTTTTAGTTTGGGATGATGAAAACATTTTTGAGATGGATGGTGGTGATGGTGTCAGAACAACATAAATGTACTTAATGCCATTGAACTGTACACTTAAAAAACATTAAAATGGTAAAGTTTCTGTTATGTATATTTTACTTCAATAAATATTCTAGAGTTGAAAAGTATGATAGCAAATTTTTAAAAAATTAACTAGAGGAACTCAACAGATTCAAGAAAGCAGAAGAAAGAATCTGTGAACTTGCAAATAGAGCAACAGAAATTATCCAGTGTGAAAAACAGAGAATGACTGAAGAATGGACACAGCCTCAGCGACCCATGCAACAATATCAGGTGTACCAATTTATGTGTAATGGGAATGCCAGAGCAGAGAAAGGGGCAGAAAAATATATTTGAAAAAATAGTGGCTGAAAGCTTCCCAAATATGATGGAAAACAATCTGCAGATCTAAGAAGTGCAATAAACCCCAAGGAGATAAACACAAAAAGATATATACCTAGATTTATACCATAGCCAACTTGTTGAGAGACAAAAGGGAAAATATTGAAAGAAGCTAGAGAAAAACAACTCATCACGTATAAAAAAATAAAACAACAGCAAAACTATCCTTAAAACAAAGATGAAATAAAGACATTCCCAGAAAAAAAGACTTCGAGTACATTGTTAAAAGACTTGCCTTACAAGAAATATTTAAGGCAATTATTTAGGCTGACAAGAAATGATTCCAGATAGTAATTTGAATCTACACTAAGATAAGAAGAGTCATTTGAAAAGGCAAATATAAGTTAAAAAAAACTGTGTATGTTCTCATTAATTTTGTTAAAAGACAAGATTTCAAAGAATAATTATCTCTGCAGTTTTTATTTCACCAGAATTGTTAGTAATCCCTAGAACCACCACTAAGAAAATAACTTTAAAATATATAGTTAATACATGACAGGACTACTCCAGCCATGAAGACAGAAGAGAAACAGTCCAGAGATGGAAGACGCTGACAACGCCTTGCCATACTAGCAGTCAGCAGCTGTGCGTCACTGCAGGTTGCCCAGGACCAAACCAGAGAGGGTCGGACCTGCATTACCACCATTTGTCCACCATCTAGAACTGAAATATCATTGCTGACATGTACACATAAGGAACTGTTTGACATTGAAATTGGGACTCAAAAGAACTGTTGGCCCAGAAAGAAACTCACTATAGACTGATTCATTTGCCTCTTAGCATAACCATTATTGCTTGTCTCATTTTCGTTTCTTATAAGTGTATTTCTAGAAGCACATGATCTCACTCATCTAGGGGAAATGATGAACAACATAGACGGATGAACAAGAACAGACCCGGAGACAAGGAAGCATGGATCAGACTGTCGAACCTCAGAGGGAAGGCAGGGGAGGGTGGGGATAAGGGGGAGAGATCAACTAAAGGACTTGTGTGCATGCATATGAGCCTAACAAGTGGTCACGGACAACAGGGGGGTGGGGGCATGTGTGGGGAGGGGTTTGGGATGGAAATGGGGGGATGAGGACAAATATGTGATACCTTAATAAAGAAATTTAAAAAAAAAATGAAGCCAATTAACAGTTCTTTAAAAAAATTATATATTACAAATAATATATCAAATAAGGCACAATATGCAAAATATATAAAGAATTTCTACAATTTAACAGAAAACCCAAATAATTCAATTTTAAAATGGGCATATGACTTGAATAGACATTCTTTAAAGATTATATACAAACTAAAGGCCTGGTGCACGAAATCGTGCACCAGTGGGGTCCCTCAGCCTGGCCTGTGCCCTCTCACAATCCGGGACCCCTTGGGGGATGTTGGAGAGCCGGTTTCAGCCCAATCCCCGCAGGCCAGGCTGAGGGACCCTACCATAAATCCATGCACCAGGCCTCTAGTATACATATAAGGTCTTTGGTTAATCTCTTCCTGCCCTCCCCCCTTCCTTCTGAGATTCATCAGTCTGTTCCATGTTTCCATGCCTGTGGTTTCCACTCCTGCGTTGAGCATCTGCCCCCTGATGGTCAGTGCACGTCATAGCTACCGAACAGTCGGACAGTCGGACATTCACTTAGGCTTTTATATATATATATATATACTAGTGAAAAGATGCTCAACATCACTAAGCATTAGAGAAATGTAAATCAACTTCAATGAGAGATCACCTCACATCCATTAGGAAGGCTTCTCTCTCTGGAGCACATTCTCACCTTTCCCCCCTCTTCTTCCCTCAAGGTGCTCTCTCTCCTAAGTTCCAACGACCCTTCTTTTGCCTCTGTAACTTATTTCCTGAGCTCATGCAGCCCACCTGGCTCACTTTTTCTAAATACACTTTCACTTAAATACACATACACACAACACCCAGAAAATTGTGTTTGCAAGGATATAGAGAAATTAGAACCCCTGTGCACTATTGGTGAGATTGTAAAATGGTATATCCCAATTCTAGATATATATCTAAAGAATTGAAAGCAGGGTTTTGAAGAGATATTTGCACACCCATATTCATAGCAGCATTATTCACAATAGTCAAGATGTGGAAGCAACCCAAATGTTCATTAACTGATGAATGGACAAACAAAATGTGACCTATACATACAATGGAATATTATTCAGCCTTAGAAGGAAAGAAATACTGTTACATGCTACAACTTGGGTGAACCATTGCACATCAGGCTTAGTGAAATAAGCTAGTCACAAAAAGACAAATACTGTAGGATTCTATTTATCAGAGATATCTAAAGTAGTTAAATTTATGGGAAAAAAATGTAGAATGGTGGTTACCAGGGGCTGGGGAAGGGGAAATAGGAAGTGTTGCTTAATGAGGATAGAGTTTCAGTTTTCCAAAATGAAGTTCTGAGATCTGCTGCTCAACAATGGGAATACAGGGTAGTGAACACTTCTGAACTGTACACTTGAGAATGGTTATGACAGTAGATTTTGTGTGTTTTTCAAATAAGTATATAGTAATTCAACAACAATAGAATTAAATGGCATATTATTTAATACAAAAGAAGGCAGGCACTAAAGGAACAAATGGACAAAAGTCTTATCAATAATTACATTAAATTAGAAAGGACTAAACACTGCAATCAAAAAGCAGAGACTGCCAGACTGGATAAAAAACAAATCCAACTCTATGCTGTCTGCCAGAAACACACTCAGATTAAAAAACACAAGTAGGTTAAACTTATAAAAAACTATATACCATATAAACAGTAACCACAAGAGAGTTGGATGGCTATGTTAATATTGGGAAAATATACATTAAGATAAATATCACTAGAGACAAAGCGGAACATTTATAATGATTAAAGCATCCATTTCTCAGGAAGCTATAACAACTATGCATGAACACCTAAAAGCAGAGCCCCAAAATACATAAAGCAAAAAATTGACAGAAGTAAATAAAAGAAGAAATAGACAATTCAACAATAACAGGTTTGGATCAATAACTTAAACTTTCATCTTAAGAAAATGAAAAAAAAAAAGAATAAACTGAGCCCAAAGCAAGCAGAATTTAGGAAAAAATAAAGATTAGAGGGGTAACTAATAAAATATAAAAAACAAAAACAGTGCTAGTGACCCTACTGAAATTAAATGGGTTATAAAGAAATATTATAAACAACTTTATACCAACAAATTAGACAACTTAGATAAAATTAACAAATTCCTAGAAAGACACAAATTTACCAAAACTGACTTAAGAAATAGAAAACCTGAATAGACCTACAACAAGTAAAGAAATTAAATTAGTAATTAAAAATCTTCCCACAAAGAAAAGCCCAGTCAGTCCTGGAAGGCATCATTGGTGAGTTGTCTATCAAGTATTTAAAGAAATACTAATCTTTCACAAACTCAGGAAACATAAGAGAAACATTGTCCAATTTATTCTATGAGCTAGTATTATCTTGATACCAAAGCCAAACAAAAACATCAGAAAACTAGAGACCAATATCCCTCATGAAGATAGACACAAAAATCCTTAGCAAATATTAGTGAACCAAACTAGCAACATATAAAAATATTAGACACCATAGCCAGATGACATTTATCCCAGAAGTGCAAAGTTAAACATCCAAGTCAATGAGTGTAATACACCATATTAATAGAATAAGGGACAAAAACCACATGATCATTTCAATAGATGCAGAAAAAGCACTTGATAAAAAATTCAACATCCATTCCAGATAAAAGTACTCAGCAAACTATGATGAGAAAGGAGTATCCGCAACTCGATAAAGGGCATCCATCTATGGCAAACCTCACTGATATCACACTTAATGGTGAAAGAGTAAATGCTTTTTCTCCTAAGATCAGGAATAAGGCAAGAATGTTGACTCTTTCCACTTCTATTCAGCATTCTATTGGAGGTTCTAGCCAGTGCAACAGACTAAAATAATAAAAAATAAAAAAAAACAGCCTGGCCAGCATGGCTCAGTGGTTGAGCATCAACCTATGAATCAGGAGTTTCTGGTTCGATTCCCAGTCAGGGCACATGCCCGGGTTGCAGGCTCAATCCCCAGTAGGGGGTATGCAGGAGGCAGCCAATCAATGATTCTCATCTTTGATGTTTCTTATCTCTCCCTCTCCCTTCCTCTCTGAAATCAATAAAAATATATTTTAAAAATTGTAAGTGTAGATTGGAGAGAAAGGTTAAAACTGTCTTTAGTCATAGATGACATGATTCTGTGTGAGGAATCTATTTTTTTTAAACTAGAACTAATATATTCAGCAAAGTCATGAGGTACAATATCAATATACAAAAAAATAAATTGTATTTTTTTTATAATAGCAAGGAGCATTCCAAAAATGAAATTAAGGAAACATTTCACTGACAGTAGCATCAAAAACAACAAAAATACTTATAAATAAATTGAACAAAAGTGTAAGATTTGAACATTGAAAATTATGAAACACTGCTGAGAGAAATGGAATATAAATAAGTGAAAGTATGTTCCATGTTCATGGAAGACTCAATGTTGTTAAGATGCAATTCTCCCCACATTGACTTATAGATTCAATGTAAGCCTTACCAAAACCCAAGCAGGCATTTTAATAGAAATTAACAAATTTGTCCTAAAATTTATATGGAACTGCAAAGACCCAGGATAAGCAAAACAATTTTGATAAATTGAAGGGCTTAGACCAGGCGTCCTCAAACTACAGCCCGCGGGCCACATGCGGGTGTTTTTGCCGTTTTGTTTTTTCACTTCAAAATAAGATATGTGCAGTGTGCATAGGAATTTGTTCATAGTTTTTTTTAAACTATAGTCCAGCCCTCCAAAGGTCTGAGGGACAGTGAACTGGCCCCCTGTTTAAAAAGTTTGAGGACCCCTGGCTTAGATTATCCAATTTCAAAACTTTAACTGGTGTAAAAATAGGCAAATTGAATGGAACAAAATTAAGAGTCTAGAAATAAATTTTCATTTATGGTCAACTGATTTTCAACAAATAAATCAAGGCAATCCAATGTGGGGAAATAGTCCTTTCAATAAAAGGTACTGGAACAATTGACATACATATGCAAAATTGTTTTTAGACCCTTGCACCATATCCAAAAATTAACTCAAAATGGATTATAGACCTAAATATAAGCATTAAAGCTTTAAAACTTCTAGAGGAAAACGCAGGAGAAAATCTTTGTGACCTTGGGTTGGGCAAAGATTTCTTAGATCTGACACCAAAAACACAATCCATAAAAGAAAACAAATTGATAAATGAGACCATGGAAATTAAAAACATTTGTGATTCAAAAGATAGTATAAGAAAATGAAAAGACAAGCCACAGAATGGGAGAAAATCACATATCTGATAAAGGGTTTGTATTTAGAATATACAAATAAATCTTACAACACAATAAGACAAGCAACTCAATTAAAAATGAGCAAAAGATCTGAATAAACATTTTGCCAAATAAGGTAAATTTATGAATAAACACATACAAAGCTGTTCCACACCATTAGTCATTGGGGAAATAGAAATGAAAGCCACAGAGATAGCCCACTGTGTACTAGGATGGCTATAATCATAAGAGAGGCGACAAGTAGTATTAACAGGGATGTGGAGCAACTGGAACCTCGATTGCTGGTGGGCATGCACAGTGGTGCAGCCACTTTGGAAAACAGTTGGACAGTTTCTTAAAAACTTAAACTTACCATAAGACCCAGCAATCCCACGGCTAGAGAAATAAACACTTGTTCCACAAAGCCTTGGGATTAACAATAATCCAAATGTTCATCAATAGGCAAACAAAATGTGGTATAGCCATACAACGGATACTAGTCAGAAATAAACTACCGACATTCCATGACATGGATGAACCTCATGCTAAGGGAAGGAAGCCAGACACAAAGACTACACATTCTACAGTCCTTTTTATAGGAAACATTCAGAAAAGACCAATCAATAGCTACAGAAACCAGATCTGCGATTGCCTGGGGCAGGAATGGAATCGAGGATGGACTGCAAACCAGCACAGAGTTACTCCTTGGGGGGATGGAAATGTTCTAAAAGTGATGAATGTGTTGATGGTAGCACAACTCCACTGAATTGTACTCTCACAATGGATGAATTTTATAGATGTAAATTACACCTCCATATCAAAGCTGTAAAAACTATAACCAGCAAGGGGGAGGGGTGCACTAACCTGACCCCAACACCCATAGCCTGCCCTCCTGCCTTGGCACCTGTTTCCACAAACTCGTTCCTCCCCCACCCCACCCCCTCCCCCTGTTTTCCCCAGAGACCCTCCAGACTCCCTGTAGTGGCTTATTTTTTAGCTCATGGCATTGCTTGGACAAGGACTGTCTTCCTGTCTCTCCACCCTCGGGACCCAGAGCCTCAGATCCGCAGCTGTGTCCACTAGGTCTTCTCCCTGGTTCCTCTAGGAACACTTGTTTGGAGAGAAGCAAGACCACCTGTATCTGCAGCCTTCCGTGGGCCTGGTGGGCTCTCACATAGGATCAACGAAGTTCAACTTGGTTCATCAGTTAAGTGCAGCAATGGACCCTGGCACCTTCCTAAGTTAATTGAGTTACAAAGTGATCCTGAAAGGTAATAGAAAGCTGTTTCTATTACCCACTTTATTATTAACTAGAGGCCCAGTGCACGAAATCCGTGCACAGGTAGGGTCCCTAGGGCTGGCTGTCGATCAGGGCCGATTGGGGCCTTCTGGCTGCCGGCTGATGCCTTCCTTCCCTGCCTGCCGGCTGCCCGCCAGGGCCTTCCTTCATTCCGCACCACCCTCTGGTGGTCAGCGCACGTCATAGCGAGCGAGTGAACTCCCGGTCTCTCGGTCAAACTCCCGAGGGGACACTTTGCATATTAGCCTTACATATATATATGTATGTGTGTGTGTGTGTATATATATATATATATATATATATATATATATATATATATATAGATGATCCTCAAAATGTACTCTGGTCTGCCATCCTCTGATCTGGCCCAACCAAGCCCTATCCTGTGTCTGAGAAAGCCGGGGGTGTAGGGGTGGCTGGCAGGGTCAGGGGCTCAGCCCTGTGCAGCAGCCCTGTGGAACAGTACCTGGTACTCCACACCAACTTCACAACAGCCGAGGCAGAGAGCTCCTGCTTTGGAGTCCTGTCCTGTTTGTGGCCTCAAGTCCCAGCAGAGCCCTATCTGCTGCCCTTCCCTACAAGCCACAGCCCTGCTCCAGGCCCAGAAGGGATCGATTTGCTCAGCACCCAACAGGCAGGTAGACTATATTAGACACAGACCCTCCCTCAGTCCAGACCCTGGTGGAGTGGTGGGGAGATGGGGAGGCCCTGAAGAGAGAAGTTCCAGCTCCGCCCTCAGGAGCTCACCTGGAGTCACCACCAGCAGGAGGGAACCTCACCCTCCTCACACCTCACACCTCACCCTCCTCACAAGTGCCCAGGCTCAACCAGGCAGCAGCAGGGCCTACCTGGGGCGAGGACTGTGCCAACACCACCGATGGGTCTCCAGGTCATGGACCCTGCAAGCGGTCTACCTAGGGGGAGGTGTCTTCCTTTCCAGGCCTCAGGCTTGGCCCAGCAGCTCAAATGCCTTCCCAGTATTTGTTGCAGGCACCCCATCCACTATTTTATGCACCACAGGCTCGCCTCGTTTTATTGCGCTTCACAGGTGTTGCATTTTTTTTATGAACCAAGAAGATAAGACCCTCCACCAGCAAAAAGATTTTGACTCACTTGATTGCAACACTCACTTCATTGTGGTGGTCTGGAACCAAACCCGCAGTCCCTCTGAGGTATGCCTGTTCTCAAAAGTCAAACTCCCAAACCACCTGGAGGCGCGCAGAGAATTGCAATCTCGGAGGCGGGAGCTGCTGGACTCCAGCAATGCATCTACAGCTGTGCCCTAACATATCTGCATATTAAACTACCAAGGACAGTTAAGCTTTCAAAGGGAGAAGATCAAAGTGCTGTCATCTTTTAATTTAATCCTTTTGTTGCATCCGTGGTCTTAAGAGGGATGAGAGAGATCAAAATAAAAATGGAAACAAACTATATCTTTGTGGCTGTTGTGTTTTAGCCTTTTTCCCCCCTTCAATTTGGGCCACAAAATAGGTCAGCTCCATTACTGATCAGCCTTCCCACAAATATTTAAAACAAATTGAATTGCACACCCAATACCCATCACAATTACACCAGGCACAATAACTAAATTAGCAATTCAACAAAATAATTGGAAATGCGATTCTCTCTATTCCACCAGTCTCCCTCGAGGGTTCAGCCGATCTATGGGGGAAAACTCAGCTTTCCTAATTCTGCAGCTAATTAGAGACACACTTGTAAATGAAGTTGTTTGTCTTAAAGTTGAAATTCTCTTCTGGGGGTGGGGAGAGGGAAGGAGGGGCGAGAAAGCCCTTCCACTCTGGAGCGAGTGTATGAACAGGTACAGAGCGCACACGCCTGGGTTCTAATTGGCGACCATATCTGCAATGAATAAAGCATCACTATTTACCATCACTTATCTGGTAAGGAGCGACTTCAGAAGAGCCTGGCTGACGTCCTCGTAGAGGCGGGCCTTCTAGCGGCCCTGGAGACAGGCCGTCTGGGCTGCGCGGGGCTGTTGGCGGGGCTGAGGGGCGGGCGGGACGACAGGAGGGCAGTGACGGAGCCCAGGAGGTGTCAGCCGGCCAGCTCCCGCGTGGGCCTCCCTGTTTGGGCGGGGAGAAGCAAAGGCTTGTTTTAAAAGAAAACCGAGGGGAGGCGCCCATGCCTAACAGACTACTCCCCCCCTCCTCCCCGCCCTCGGTGGACAGCAGCCAGTGCGGGGCCAGGACCCCTTCCCCAGCCCCCTGCTCGGGCCACTCGGGGGGAAGCAATTTTGAGGTTTCAATTAGTCTGTCCTTGGCCTCTTTTTGTTCCTCTAGGAAGGGAAATCTCGGCTTAATTATAGAACTGAGAACTAGGGCTCACGTTCGTCCCCTCTTACCCTCTTCGCCGAGATCAGGATGTGACCTTAAAACGCTAACTCTCCGCAAGGCTCCCGCGGAAGGCTTGAGGCGCCCGTCGGTGGGGGCCCCCGCCGCCCGCACACACCTGGGCGCACCCGGGCCGGGAACAAAAGCCTGGCCTCACAGGCGAGGTCAGCGGATGAAATGGAAGCCCCAGGGCGCGGGGCAGCCTCCTTTCCCAAGATCCCCCAGGACATCACAGCGCCCAGGTGGGGGCGATTGGCCCAGGAGCCTGCTGAAAGGCTGATAAGTAAATTCAAAAGCACCTGCTCCTTCCTGCTTATCTCCTCTAACAATATAAGCCCGGAGTTAATCACGCTTAAAGTGTTCCGTATTAGCCTTACATTTAGCTCTTAAAATCCAGCGCAGTGTGCTAACTTTAAAGGACACAGGAGTCAAACTGGGAAATCATTTTATGGCACCAGGAAGTCAGTTCCCAGCCTGATCCCGCAGGAGCGAGACCCAGGCAGGAAACACTGGATCCTCACACCCTCCTGCTCCCCAGTCCCACGCCCAGCCACCTCTCCGGTCTAGGGCGGGGCTCCCCCGGGGCCTGGACACATACCTGGAGTGAAGACGCTGTGCCCTCAGCCCTGGGCCAAGCTGGAACTCTCCACATCCCGTCTGTTGATCATTTTCCTCATTTTTATTTTGGCGTTTAGTTTTACTTGAAAAAGGTTTGGAAATAGGCCTGAGCTATGCAATACCGAGGCCACCAGCCACGTTGCAAAGCTCCAAAGACGAAAGGTATGACGGGGTGATGGCACAGTGATAGGAGTCTAGTCCCAGCACCCCAGGAAGCTCTGTTGGGCAGCTCTGGCCTAGACGCTCTGGACACTCCCAGCGTGGGAGGCTTCCCCTGGGCTCCCAGGGGCCCACGGGAGAGTGGGAGGCAGCGGGCCTCGAGATGACAGAGGCCCTCCGGTTCAGAGCTGCCCTCTCACGGAGAGGGAGAGGCGGACACACAGAGCAGCAGGCTGACTGCTTCCCGCTGCGTCAGCCACACCTGCATATGGATGCACCTGGCAGTCCCGGAGGCTGGGCCCGCAGAGGCCAACTGTGGAGCCCAGGAGCACCTGGCCAGGCTGACCTCTCACCTTGGGAAACTGATCCCAAGCCCAGAAAGGATTCAGAGCCTGGGCTTCAAGGAAAACCAGCAGGATTAATAGAGGCACCTCTACTGGGTGCAATGGGTTCAATCAGATCCAAATTAGAGAATGCAGAACTCTACAGAAGAGAACAGAGATGCCTCCCCTCTCCCCGAGACTGTGTGACCTGCCAATATAGTCCTTTGCTAAGCCTCCACCAGGGCCTGGCGCACAGTAGGAGATCAATCAATATCTGAATGGATATGAAAAAACATTCTGGCACCTGTGCTAAAACCAAATCTACCATGTACCATGCTGCCTTTCCTTAGAAGCAGCAGCTTTAGATTAGGAAGGTCCTCAGAAGCCAACTTAGTTGGCCCTCATACTACATACAGTGAGGACCCTGAGGCCAAAGGTCAAAAGACTTCCTCAAGGTCACATCCTAGCAATTTTTATTTATAGTCCAGGTTTCTCCCCACTACATCTTCCATTCATATCTATCTGTCTGGATTCAAAACATCACATATGCCCGTTCCAAAACCAGCTATCTGCCCCCGCCCCAGGTCTCTATTGAAATTGGGTAGCATGCCCCCTAAATAAGTACAGTCCCCACCAACCTTGGGGAGGGCAGACCAGCGAGGAGGAAGCAGCCAGCCCCAAGTGACTTGATGGGCAGCCTGCCGGCCCAGAGCTGACTGAGCTCATTTCCAATTGGTCATAAAGGGGAAGATGGGGTGGGAGGAGGGCGGGCAGGAATCTTTATGTGTTACTGTCATTGTCTATTGGGGACTTTATATTCTTTTTCTACCTTATCAATGATGTGGGATTGCTTTTTTGTTTTTTTAACGTTTTAAAAGTTTCTTTTCTGGGAATTCAGTGTCCTTGACCTCAACAAATGAACTGAGAACCCTCAACCAGGGGAAATAAACCAAACCTCTCAGGAATATAAATGCTGCCGGGGCAATGACCCTTATTGGCAGACCCTACACCATGGGCAAGAAAGGCAGGGTAAAGGAAATCTATAGATAAACAAGAAAAACAAAAGTTAGATTAGGCAGACTCACTGCAGCTTCGCCATCCCTCTCCTCTGCAGACCAGGGCAGGTAATGGCTCATCAACGAGTGGTGGGAGGAATGGATGCATGCACAGCAGCTGGGCAATATGGATCCCCTGCACTTAAGAAGAATTAGTTAATGAACTTACCACATTACTGGCAATTACCTTTGAAGTGTTATGAAGACAGAGAAAGTAAAAAAAGATGGAAAGGAAAGAAGGTAGATAACATTGAAAAAAAGAATGACTAAGGCAAGCTCGATTTATTCAGCACAGCTGCCCCCAATACACAGACACATACATACATTTAAAAAGTAAAAACAAACTCAAGTGCAGAAAATAAGGTTCATTCGCTTTAGACAAGGCTCGCTGCTTGTACCCGTCTTTGTTAAATGAAAGCGCACAGGGTGACCACCAGGGTGTCAGCAGCAGGGCAGCCGCCTGGCAGGGAACCCCCGCACCTCTGCACCCGCAGCCTCGGGCTCCTCCAGGGCACCCTCTACCTCTACGGTCTGTAGTTTTGCTGAGGCATGTGGCTGCCTGGTTTGTGAATCTAGCCCAGGCAGACAAGGATCTTGGCATCAACACACTCCACACAGCGAGTGACTGCTATGTCCTGGGAAACAGTCCCACGGTTTATGACGAATGTCAACTGTGGATTCATTCCGAGCCCTCAGACTCGGCTCCTCTGGGATGAAGCGGTGAAGAGGCAGTCATCTCGGAGAGGTCTTAGCAATGCACGAGGAGACCAGGAAACTCAACGTCCACGAAGAACCTACTTTTCTCAACTGGAGACGGATGCAGAGTCTGTTGCTGGTCGGGCCGGAGGTGGCCTGCCCTGGTGCCCTGCTGGCTTCCAGGGTTTCCCTACAAAGCTTAATAAGCCGTTTTGGATGTGACTCTGGAGAGAATGGCTACACACCCAAAACAGTACAGAGCAGCTGCAGGAAGGCACACCCACACAAGGCAAGGACACCCACCTGAAAGATCCCCAGGAGCATGAGCCAGAGGGGAGAGGGGATCTTACAGCCAGAAAAAAAGATGGGGGGGGGTGCGGGGGAGATGGTGTCGCTTTTTATTTATCCACCATCTTTCATGGGAGCATCCAAAGCACATTACAGGCAGGAGCTCTTTAATCCTCCCAGAGGATGCTGCTGATTTGAAGGGTTCCCTGGGGAGTAAGAAATAAACCCAGGATCAGACTCCAGGGCCAATCTCCACTCTGCCTCTCAGCCCCGCCTAAAGCAAGTGAGATGTGAACAAGCCCCCGTGATGTGTTCCAAGAGCCTTCAAAATACTCAGATTCTTTCACTTGGTTCCCTTTACTCCTGAAAGTATATGCCAAGTAAAATAATTTTAAAAGACAATAAACAAGCTTTTTGCTCAAATATTTCCCTGTAACATTATTCATAACAGCAAATAATTTAGATGCTCAACAACAGGGGATTTGGTTAAGCACTGATGATACATACCCCAAATGGAATTACTAGTTAGCAATGAAAATAGTTGTGCTATCTGCAAAAATGTGAAAGTAATCTTTTACTGTACTCTTAATATTAAAATGCAGAATATACTGTGTACCACTGGTTCTCAATTGGTGGTGTGTGTGTTAGGTGGAGGGGGAGATGGTGCATGGCTGCGTGGTTGTTTTGTTTTTATTGTTTTTAAAGGGTAAGTACAACATTTTGAACTGTCCAAAAGTAAAAACCAAGTCTCCCACCCCCACTGCTCAGGGGAGACGGGTTCCCTGGTGCGATGGCACCTGCACAGGGAAGAGGCTGTGAGGCACGAAGTGTCAATAACGAGAAGTGGGTGTGTCTGGGTAGTGGATTATAGCCCAGTCTTATTTTTATTTGTTCCTTCTACTTCTCTATAATTATTTTTTAAATATATTTTTATCGATTTCAGAGAGGAAGGGAGAGGGAGAGGGAGAGAAACATCAATGAGAGAGAATCATTGATTGGCTGCCAACTGCACGGCTCACACTGGGGATTGAGCCCACAACCCAGATATGTGCCCTGACTGGGTGGAAATAAAACCAGAACCTCCAGGTTCAGAGGTCCACAGTCAACCACCGAGCCACAATGGCCAGGCTTCTGTAATTAATTTTTAACATAAAATCAATGAGGACAAGCAACCAGCCTTCTCTTCTCTATCCTGAAGGGAGAGGCCTACTCTCGAGTACGAACCTGGGCACTGCCTATGTCCACTGTGGCCAGCTTGCCACCTCCCTGTACTGGGAGGACTTCAAGGTCTGTGGTTTCCGCGTGAAGTAGTCAGCTGGGCAAAAAGAAAATAAGCAAACTCCACACAAAAGGGAGGAATGCTTCAGTCAACACTGAGAAAGGGCTCTGGATTGAAACTCCTGATAACAGTTCTCAACTCATTTAAAAATCAGCATTAGCTACCAAAATGTAAAGTATTAGTTTTATTAAAATGCAAATAGATCAACTAATCTGTCTTTCTAGTAACAGTTGAATTGCAGTATCCGTGTCAATTAAAATAGTTTCCAATTTATTCTTGGCTGGAAGGAGGGTGGTCTTCTGAATTTTAAAATGCAAGCCTCCCTTTACTGAAAATGCTGTCTGCTCTTTCTCATTTCTCCTGTTTTTAATTCATTTTAATTAAACAGGTTGGACTCCAAATATTTTGAAGTATCTGTTTAAATCTTTTTCTTCACCAAATAAAGAGTGATGATGACGAAGGTTCTATCTTTTTAGGAAATATGGGTTATAGCATGAAGCTCACTGAAGTCCAATATGAGGACACTTCCTGGCTGTTCCCACGTGAATCCTCAGGCTAAAGAGAGTAGTTGTGGGGGAACTCTCCTATTTCTGCTGATTGATCTCCTGGGTAACTGGAGACACATTGAAAATTAAACATTTCCCTGATAGTCAAGCCCAAGAGGTAACTACTGAGACAAGAAAAACAAATCACCACGTTCCAGGGTCCAATTAATGTGAGATGGAAAAACCCTCCTCCCACCACGTGCCCCATCCTGAGCTCAGCAGACACCGATGCTCACAGAAATGGAAGTGAGTTACACTCAGGACCCACTGCACTGGGGCCAGCCTCTGGGCACACAGTCCCCGGACGCTAAGCCCATGATACGTGGGATTCAGGGACACAGAAATCTGTCACTTGGTTTTGACATTTTAAAACCACATGAAAATCCGACTTTAAAAACAATGACTAGTTATTGATGACAACTGCACTCAGTTGCCTGGATGCAACATTTCTCCTCTAATTCCGTAGCTTTAAATAAAGATTTGGGCAAGGCACGGAGGAGATGGTCAGTGTTGTCCGCTGGTCAGCACACATTACTTATGCAAGATAATCTTCATTGCATATTGACCACAGCAGGCCAATAAATCCCCCTTATGGGGATTTAATTTCCAGCTTGTGACCTCTGGATGAAAAACAAGTGAATCATTTCCTCCTGCTAGATTTACACCAGAGCAGATCTCAATAAAGTGATTTAGGAATGGTGAGAATGGAAAAGGACGCTGGCAGAATCTTTAAGGGTGGAAAAGGAAGAACAAGTCAGAGATTTGTATTCAGCAACAAATCGGCAAATACTCCCAAGTGACAAAGTCTCCAGGGCGTAACTTAGAGGTTTTGGGAGTTCCCTGCTCCTCAGAGCCACAATCGATTGCTAAACATTGTCCACCCAGAAAGCAGCATTCCCCAAATGATTCCTTCTGTGAAGCTCTATGTGGGAAGAGGCACTGACTTGCTAGAGCTCTAAATCAGACCTCACTCCGTGCTGCTCAAGAAACCACATGGCCAGTAACAACGCTCTTTATTTGTGGTGGCTCAAGGACATGGGGGAAGGGCGCTTTGCACACGGAAGTGCCAGATACAAAGACAGGTGATTCCAGGCGTCCTGGGACTTTGTTGGGCATATGTTCTGAACAGCACACCTTCCCAGGAAGTCCCTGACTCACTCAACCCCATAGGCCAGCGGGTTCCTCCACTTGGGGCTGGATGAGCAGCCAACCTGGCCAAGGCGCCGCCGGGTTGGAGGCCATCCTCAAGGCCTTGCAGCAAGAGAGCTGGGTGCTGTCAATCCCTGTGGCCTCCATCAGGAGGGTGGAGTTGGCCAAAAAGAGATCGATATAACTCTGTCCTAGAAGACAAACAAAACAAATTAGTTAACACAATGGTTAACTTTCCAAGGTTAAAAAAAGAACTAAGAAGCTGGGAAATACCCCAATCCGTTTGTTCAATTGAAACCACAGCCATATAATTAAAAATGCACCCCACAGCTCTTATTCGCAAATACAAAGAGAGGGAGAAACTAGAAGCCAATCGAATAGTGAGATATGTAAACGGTCCAGTGTGGCTGCATACCCCGTCTCCAGGGAATGAGTTTTCTGTAAGTTTGCCCTTTACAGACAGGCTCTTCAAGTAAGAAAACAAGATTGAATATTTTAATAGGATGTATGAGACTGCCACACGATGAGGAGGATTCAATCAGACATGGGATGTAGGGATATAATTTAGTTTTCATACATTTTCTTCGACTTGGCAGTACTTGAAAAACAATGAAAATGACCCAGCAACAAGATTCCAATTACTGTCACATATGCAGCCATTCAGTAGGACCAAGGTGCTTTCCACTCCCCTGCCCCCTTTCCCTGTTCTCAATCTAATAAATAATTCCAATGCCTAATTTATTATTTCTAAAATTGGGGTTTGACGTTATGAGAGCCACAACATGCCAAGGTTCTGAGTCCTTGGAAATAAAGTAAACGATGTTTAACCTCTGTTTCAAATACAACATACACACAACTATTCGGCCATTCATGTGTCAAGGCCTGGAAAGTTTCAAAAAGACAAGGATCTCTCCTATCTTTATGGCAGAAACTCCAGAACACTTTCCCCTGTGGGCAGAGAGAGAGGAACCACGAAGGTCCACACAGGTCAAATCCACTACAGAGGTGGCCTGTGGAGGACATGACGAACGGAGGCAAGTGATACACGGCCACGAACTCTCAGGGAAGGGGCATGGGTTGGCACCGGCTAAGGCTCCCGGCCAGGGAGTAAACAGCCCCAGAAGGAAGCTGTACCTGCTCTGTTCTATACTTTCAAGATCTAACCCCAAATGTAGCCTGTCCTTCTTGTTAAGAAAACAGGCTTTTAAAAGTGCTTTTATTATCTGAGAGTCATCAGCAGCAAATCTGACCTTCAAACTAAAGCAAACAAACAAAACCCCCCACAAAACCCCCCACAAAACCAGCATCCTTCAAACAGCTTTCTTGGTTCAGCAAGATTTTAACATAAAAACTTATTTGTCCATTTTTTAAGTTATCCCACTACAGTTGTGGTAGGAATAGAGGTCTATAATTAGAAAATCCAGCAATAAAAATAGCATATGAAAGCTTTTTAAAAAGAAAAAAATCTTTAAAAAGAAACCACAGAAGCTGAGAATGTCAACTAACCTTATGGTTTTGAGCACTACCAGGGCAGACCTGGAAAGTCAGGCCAGAGAACAGTTGCTCTCCAATCCCAGTGCAGGAAATCGGGGCAAGAATTTGCTGCTACCCTCACCCTGAACACTGGACCAGCCCAGGGCTCCAGACAAAGGAGGCAGGTTCACTCTGAGCTCCATCAGCTCTTTTGTTTCTGCCTCCCCTAGCCAGCCCCAGACACCAGCCTAGGAAGTGGAAGGCAGCTTCATGCTAAATGCAAATTTGAGGCAGCAGCCTCACTTCCAGTTGCTTCCAAATCACCAGCTCCATCGCAGAAGCGACAGCAAGACGCTGCCCAAGCTGCCCTCATCACGCGATGGATGGCCTGCCTGTCTGCCAGTAAGTACGTCTCTCTTGCCATTTCACAAAAAATCAAGTGGCACGGAAGGGAGAGCCTCCGTGACAAACAGGAAAGTGTGAATTTAAGGCTGCAGCATCGGACGAGAGGGAAATGCAGAGGCACATGCTATTCAACCTTCGCAACAGTACCCTCCCCATCTCGCCCGAGCCTGCCACATCTGACCCATCATTACCACCAGCAATGCTTCCACTCAGCGCCACGGCAACAGAGAAGCACCTGGGCTGGGGCAGCAGTTACCATCCCAGCAGGGCTGGAGAGGCCGGCAGAGAATGCACTGCTGAAACCCATGTTTTGATCGAACATTGGTTCACCCTCAGGTGGGCAAAGCTGACACAGGCGAGGCTGTTCATGGCGAAGCAACTTGGAAAGTGGAGTGCTCTGGGCTCTTAAGATCTTTTTACGGAGAGGGAGAATATGAGCAAGGGGTTATTCCAATCTAAACTCCCCAAGGAATGACAACGCCAGGTCTTCCTCACCCACCAATCAGGGACCGTTTGTGCCTTCAAAGCATCCCAAGCTCCCTGTTCCTACAGGCTCCCCCATTTCAGGCCTCTCCATCTCTGACCAGGAATATGTGACAGCTCCTACCCGACTTCTCTGCTCCCTCCTCCTCGTCCCCTCTGCATTTCCCTCCCCAGGTCCAGGAGCACCACCAGGATGAAGATCCAGCCCCTCCTTTTCCCTGTACCCTTGCACAGGCTACACATGGCTGGGCCTCCCACCTTAGACCCCGGCCAGTAAGGGTGGGGCCTCGGGCCCTGGTCCAACAGCTTTTCTACACCCCAACAGAATTTGACAAAACCCCTCCTACATTTTCAAGTTTACATATAAATGTTTTCTATAAATTTAATAATCACAAAGGATACAATTATCAGAATACTGTGAACACTAATTTTTAAAATAAAACTCACATCTCTTTTGTAATACACCCAATGGAATCTATATGCCATATTGATTTGCTACCCATCACCACTCATTTAAATAACACATAAACAAACTCTTTAACTTGGAAATGTTACAGCATTTTTCTTTTTAAATGTATATTTCCATTTGACTTTTCCCTAGAGATTTTGGTCCTAATATAATTGTTTTATGCTTGAAAGTCTTTTATTGATCACCCTATCATATTTCTTGGCCACAAAAATAAATATGTAAATTGAAACATTTTTTTGAAATTTAAAAAGTTGAAATAAAAATATCCTAATTTCTTGCAACTGTAAGGTTCTAATTAATTTTTAAAATTTATTTTTGGATTGTGTTATCATTACCATTATTATTAGGATACATTCGTATATACAATAACAATATAAAAAAGTGTATCATACTTTTGGTAGAAACTTAATGTACATAAATAAGTAAAACATTAGTGGAAATGCATCTCTTGATGACACAGAAGAGGCTTCTCCTCCGTTCATGTCTCCATGACTGAGATTTATCTATTGATGGAAGGAGTGGGTTCAGGATCGACCCCGTTCCTGTTTGTAGTTTTGTAGATGTAAGTACTGAGAGACCCTGTCACATTAACAAGTAGGCGGGAATGGGAGGATTTTGTTAGTTTAATACTGGAGGTTCCCTTAAGGCTATGCATGATGTTGTTTGTTTTTAAAATACACAATTCCTGCTCTCTCCCACATTAAGAATCAAGAGTTGAATCACTGAGCTGAAATGCCTTCCCCCTTTGTAACCCCTTCCCCCACAGTCTTGGCCTCAATGGCCAGTGGGAATGTCCACTGTAGAAAATGTATTAATGTTGGTCTCATGCAGGAGAATAACCTATAGAGTAATTAACAGGACTTGGACCTGAGGTAGAAGGTCGATAGCAGGGGCTCTTCCTTGAATTAAAATTTAACTTACCCTTTATTGCAACCTACAAAAGCAAGTAATGAGCACTAACATTTTTATTTCTTTTAAACTGTCATTTAGGCTGTAGAGGGGATAATTACCTATCTCTAGTATAGTAAGGTTTTATAACCCTTAGTAAGGCATTTTCTAATTTAATATTTTTACTATATTATCATAAAACCTCTTTCTTGGGGGAAAAATGATCATGGATTAACAGCCATTTTCCATAAAGACAGTGTGTATGTGTGTGTGTGTGTGTGTGTGTGTGTGTGTGTGTGTGTGTGTGTGTGTGTTGGGATTCAGCTTATTTATATGTGACTCTCCTGAAGAGATTTAAAGTACGCACAGTCTATTTGGCTGTGAAATGCGACCACTTTAGTGCAGGTGAGGTTGAAACTGTCCTGAATGACGGTGGTGTACGTGTGGAATAATGCAGCCCCGTACGTGTGCACCCAATGTTCCCTTCAGCCCCACAGTCCCTCCTCACCGACTGCAACACGGACCAGCGTCTTCCACGCTGTTACCTGGGCAAACAGTGTACAGCATACTGAACCTGCAGAGGATCTGTGTGGGGCTTGGATATGCTAGGTCAGTAGCTTGCAGCATCTGGGATTCTGAGGGAAATGGACCGCTGTACCCCAGAATGCTACACTCCCCTGACGCTGGCCAGAAACCCCACACCTCCAAGATGTCCCCGAGCGGCACCCGTCCATCCCTGTGGCCAAAGGCAGGTGGACGGCGGAGGGAAAGCAGCAATGCCACTGTTCCCTAGAGAGAGCTGTACAACTCCCAAAAGTACCTCATATTCTCCGCGCAAGTATTATACGCAGGAGTTCTAAACAGTCTTCCCAATGTGCCGGAGAAGACGATGTCACCGCTTTCCTGCTTAAAATTATACACATAATGTGCCCTTATTATTTTGAAATTGTTCATTTGTTACTTCAATGGGGTGAGAAGGTAGTCTCCCTACATGTACAAGACACATCCCAGAATGCATCCTGGTGCCCCCCTCCTTCCTAATCCTCCCCGCTCTGCACACTCAGGACGCTGTGTGCACACAAAAGTGGTGCCGCGTTTGTTCCTGCTTAACAGCATCCCTTGGACATACACTCCAGAATCAAAGGATGAGGAAACACACAAAGGGAGAGGGAGACGAAGGGCTCCAACCCCAGCACTGCTCACGTCTAGAGGAATCCCGACACAATCTGGATCCTCCTGAGGCAGTAGGAACACAAACACATGACTGGCGCGGTTGCTGATGGCAGGTGTGCTCTTAAAAATTACTGGTGATGTTACAATGTGTGCCTTTTTATACATGTTGTGTTTCGAAAACAGTTACTTATTAATGCTGTGGAAGCTTATAAATGTGCATCAGATGTGCATGGTCTCTGACCTCAGAGAATAACACAAAGATATAATAAATTCATAAATCACATCTGGATGCCTGTTTGACTTTGTAAGACTTCTGGAGGATTGCAGAGGTGTGATGAGTGCCCGTTTCTCTGATCCAGGACTGTGGATGGCAGTGCTGAGTTGGGAAGGTGAGCTAGCCAGCAAGTCTGTCTAGGACAAACCATACCATGCAGAGAGACACATGAGCATTCTACCTTATGCTGACCCCGATTCGGCCGTTTGGTGACCAGGCCCTGTCCCTCCAGAGCCAGGAGAGGAACAAGGCTGACTGCTCTTCCTTGTGGCAGCGTTTCAACTTTTGATGTCTTCCCCTAACTAAATCTGTTCTTTGCTAGGTAAAAAGAAAGAGTTCACTCCATTCCTGCTATGACAAAGTTGGAGTTCTCTTGCTATCCTAACCAAACTCCTCTCAGCCCCCCAGTTTGCCAAAGAACGGGCGGCAAGGCCCCCATACCCTCTGTGCCAGTCCCGACACACCTGGGGCAGCCTACTTAGCGCAGAGCAGGGCTCTGCGGCCTCCTGTGTTCTCAGCACACCCTCCTCCTGCCTTCACAGAGCTTCCACTCTCTTCTGATCTGCTCACCAATATGCCCAGCATTGCAAACATCAACAGAAAAGATACTGGCCAATTACCATGAGCATGTGCTAATGCCACCAAATGAAGGGATACTCCCAACCCTGACACCCTAACCACCTGACAAAATCTTTCACTTAATCTTTCCTTCCTCTGCTTCCTCTGACCAGACCCATTCTCCTGTGTCAGTTACTCTACAGGTGAGAGGGAGGTGTTTGAGAAATGTTTCTCTGACCTAAAGAGGGAAATACATAGACCCAAGCAGCAAGCAATTGCCCAGTGCTCCTTGGGAGCGCATGGCAGAGGGTACAGCTGTGCAGTCGCAGAAATGGAAGCAGGACACACTGGAATCTGTCTCTCAAGAAGACTGGGCTGTTAGGAAGGCGGTCCAAGAGAAGAGAAGACAGAGCTCTTACAGCGAAGGTAGTGTCATCTAGTCAGAATGACATGCACACACTATGAGCGTAGACAACTTAGAATCCTAGTGCAGCGGAAAGGTCCGCTCCTAGCTCTCCCTCTCTCTTCCCAACCTAGCCCAGCAACAAAAGGTGGAGCACAGGCTTCTTTCTTTGAAATCTCATAACAATTTCATACCAAAAAAAACACACACAAAGAAACAAAGAAATGAGGGGAAAAGAAAAGAAAGCAACCTTTTCTTACCTAGGGCTTATTTCTTAACAGGATCAAGCTAGCAAAGTAGCAGTGACTCAGAGAACACCGTCTGTCACTAATTATCGAAATCCGGATACAAGGCAAATCTCCAGACACTGGCTGAAGCTCCAAAACAGCCAAACCGCGACTTCCCGAATCTGCCACAAGGTGGCAGCACACAACGCACTTCTGATCGGACCAGGCAACCAGCGAGATTCCCAGTAAACTGCGCCCATAAATTACCTAGTGTGTCTGCTGTCATTACCATCCTCCCAGCGCTTGACGGAGACTCTAGAAGGTCTGTTCCAATTCTCTCTTTTGGTCGGGTCAGAACTAGGTCCTTCAAACCTCTGCAAATGCTTTTAGCCCCACAGCTTTAAATTACCAATGGTGACGTGTGGCCTCTGGCCTGTCTCCTAAAGATCAGACAGACCGAAGATTTATAAATGTTCAAAGAAGCAGGTTCAGGCCCCAAACAAAGGAACTGAAAGGCTGGAGAAAAGAAGGAGAGGGAAGAGGAGAAGAAGGTGAGGAGTGGAAGGAGAGGTAAATTGGTAAGGTTTTCTCCTCACTTATGCTCCCTCCTGATTCCCAAGTCACTTCACAAATTCACTCCACTGAACAAAGGAAGAGAAATACTTGAAACTTCCATCATCCCTACCAATAGCTTCAAGACTCTCAAATTCTTCTAAAGAAAAATAGTTTGCCTTGGTATGGGATATGCAAAAACCTGGGGGTGAGGTGGGGAGCGGGGGAGTGCTCTTTAGACAAAGGGGACATCCCTCCTTCCCCGTACATTAATATTCCACATTCCTGGGATGATTTCCACTTTCACAGTTTGACTGTTTTATAACAGATCTGATGCGAGAGAAGACAAATGGCCTCGCAAAGGAAAGACGACAAATCATCTCACTGCTTTTAGCAGGGTTTTCTCTTTACTTTATTTATTTTTATTCTGTGGCTGAGCTGCAGAGCTCTCTGTCTTGCTGGAGATGTTTAATATTAACGTCAAGCCGCTGCGATCCTGGCAATAGAGTTGGCCGGTGTTGTGTTTACGGTTTTGTGACTGCTGGCTTCAGGAAGATGAAGCTCCTTGTTCAAACAGCAGCCCCTCTAACAGCTCCTGCTAAAAGCGAAGCAGGGGTGGGGGGTAGGGGGTGGGGAGATATGCTTCACTGCTTGGACGTGAATCACTTCCTCCACCTCATGGAGGTGAGACTGACACTGGAGTTACATTTGTATCCTTATCAAGGCTGTTGCCCGGCAAGGCAGGGCCTGGAGCGGAGGGGGAGGAGGCATCTCTCAGCTCAGTGTAACTTCTACTTTTAGAGGATCAAAATACATGGAAATTAGTGAGGATATTTACTGTCAACCCACAGGGTTCCAGAAAGGCCTTCTATTACTTCTGGTAATAAGTTATTTTCTAAAAAACCCAGCACCGATTCAAACATAAAAGGAGCAAGTACCCAGCAAACGCCCACAGGCAGTGACTGCAATGCCATGACCCTTCACAGTGAGCACTTCTAACTGCTCATCAGCCGATGTTCCACCTTCTCCTCCCTAAGGTGCAGGGGTCTTGGGTTCTCCTGGTCTCCTCCTTCTTTGTCTTTTTTTTTACCTTCTCCTAGGTTCTCTTCTCCCTTCTCTCCTGACACCCTCCCCTGGAGTCTCACCCACACTCTCAGCTCTAACATCTGTGAGTGGAAGAGGAGGCCCAGAGCCAGAGCTCTGCCTCCTCACCTAGACACTGAATCCTGCCCCCTGGGCCTGCAAGGCTAGCCTGTCACCTAAACTACAGTTTCTGTTCATAATGGCAGCAAATTATTTGTTATTCACATCTTACAATTAAATGCTTAATGACAGGAAACTATAAACAGAGTTACAGGTATTAATACCATATTTTTTGATTAAAAAATACAATACACCCAGAAATAGGCTCTTGTTTAGACAATTTATATTAATTGATAAAATGCAAATTGATGCCCTTCATCTGTCAATCTTTGTGGTTTTTAACAGTACTCTTCAAAGAACATCCCCCTGTCCTCTGTAAAGCAGAGAAAAATTTGGGAAAAGGGAAATTTGTCCCAGACACCTGCTAGGTAAACTTTCCCAGGATTTGGCCATCCCAACCCTTCTCCCCCCACTTCACCAACTCATCACTGAAGTCAGCAATTGTATGACCTCGGCGGTTATGTGACTGGTTTTTAAAAGCCTGACTGCTCAGTGCAAAATGAACAGTTTGCATTTCTGCCCCTGAAAGCTGGCGAGTCTACGTTGCTGCAGAGCTGTGCCTCCCCTGCTGGATGAGAGGTGGGCGAGGAGGCAGAATGCTGCCAAGTGCATGTAGGAGAAAATGTGTATTGATTCCTTCTTTCTTATAAAGGAGCACAAAGCACTGAAGAACAATTGCTCGTCTTTGCAGCGTTTCACATTCCACATGAGACAAAAGGCCCAACCCCCACCAGCCTCTGCGAAGCTGAAAGGGGAGCCAGGCGAGCAGCACCACGGAGCGGGGTCTCCTGGGTGTCAGTGGCCACCACGCTGTCCAGCTCCACTGCTGGGACTCCAAACACCCTGGGCCAGACACCTCCCCTGCCTCTGATCAAGTAATTTCCCTCTCTGGGCTGATGTTTCCTCATTTATATTGGAGAAGAAAGTGCCTTCAGTCTTATTTACCTTTAAGTGAAGATGCCCAGAGGGTAAAAGAGTTCATGTTTATAAAGTGTTCTGTTCCCCAGAGGGAGACAATGGGTAGAATACAAGGTGTGGTTATGGCTCATTCAAGACCTCATTTCCAGGTTAGTTATAATAGCTTCTGTTACAAATGCTGGCTTCCCAGCACCTTGAACTCAAAGTACAAAGAGGCAATGTCCTTTATCTAAATATCCTTGTTTTGGTTTGACACTTAATACCAACACTAAAAATAACAAAAGGTAACCAGGGACTATTAAGCCTTGTTAATGCGCAGAGAGAATCCATTCCAGAGGTGTTTTCTTCTTAAACTAAACACATCCTGAAAGCAGTCCAAAAACCAGACCTAAAGCTTTAATTGTTCATCATGGAGGCCGGTCTGTGTTCACCAAGTTTCCATAGTAACCAACAGTTTGGAGGAGGACCACCATAAACCAAACCCAGTATAGACATCAGAGCCAAGATGGGCAGGAGAAACCCTATGGTATAATATAAAGTTTATAGTGTACACTCTTAGTGAGGGAAATACAAGGGTGTTCAAGAAAGATCTTTTCCCAGGGTTCATGCTAAGTAAACATGACCTCAAAAACTCTCTAGGTAAAGGGTTGGGAATGTGGAGTCCCAAATCTGGACTCGTTTCCGAGGCTTTTCCGAGGTGGCATGAGTGAAGACCTCGTGGAGCTGGCCCTCAAGCAGTGCAATATTCCAGCGCGAAGACAGCCCGCAGGTGATTAAGGCGCGCCCTGGTGGTGAATGCTATATACGTACATGTGATCATGCACAAAGTGCTGAGGGAGGGAGCAGAGGGAGTGTATCACAGGAGCTAGGTGATTTGCAGAAATTTCAATAAATGGCAAGAAGCCGGTGTTCATCCATCGTATAGGACAGTTTGCAAAAATAATCTTACCAACACATTGTAAATAGCCTTATAAGCTGAAAACATTAAAAGACTTTTCAGCCCGGCCAGCATGTCTCAGTGGTTGAGCTTCAACCTATGAACCAGGAGATCACGGTTCAATTCCCGGTCAGGGCACATGCCCAGATTGTGCACTTGATCTCCAGTGTGGGGCCTGCAGGAGACAGCTGATCAATGAGTCTCTCTCATTATTGATGTCTCTTTCTCCCTCTCTCCCCCTTTCCCTTCCTCTCTGAAATCAATAAAAATATATACTTTTTAAAAATAGGGGTTCAAGGAAGAAAGAGCACCCCTCCCAGTGGGGGGCAAGGAATCCTAAAAGCCTCCCTGGAAAGGCTGGTGTTGGTCAAGCACTTGAACATGGCAACAGGAGAGACTGAGTGGAATGGGGTTAGGGGGTGCTCCAGGTTAAGTGAGCAGAATTAAGAGACACAAGTGGGAGGAGTATGGAGAGCGTCCTGGGATTGCACAAAGGGCATGCAACCGAAACAGGTGATGAAGAGAGGAAGATAGCAAGGAGACATTTCACTGCAGGCCTTGAGTGGCAGGTTCAAGACTATGTCCTTTATTCTACGACAATGAAGACTACTAACTTGCTTTAAGTGATGTTTAGGAAAGTTTAATGTGGCAATGATACATAAAACTTGTTAGATCAGGCTGGTGGTCAAGAAGCTGTTAATGCAACAGTCTGTGGAAAGTAAAAATAAAAATCCATAAGCATATATTGTGTTTATTGTAGGGGGAAAATATATTGTTTCTAAGAAAAATAGGTAATAGGTGCCTAAGTATGGGAGAGGTAGAACAATAAGAGCAAACTGACTGAATATACTGGATCAGGTGTCAGAGCTAATTTCAAGGGTTAGGGTCTTTGTAATCAGAAGAATGGTATGATAGTAAGAGCAGGTCTGGAAATTCAGGGATTCACACTAAAATGTGAATGACTTCATAGGCAAAAACTTCCTATATAGAAAGCATCTCTATTTAAAAAAGGAAAAGGAAAAATCATTTTAATCCAAACAAGTTCTTTGTTTTGTTTCTTTTTCCCAAACAAGTTTTTAGTTGAGAGAGGTTCTGTGTATGTGTACCAGGGATGGGAAGAAGCAGTGTCCCTTGGCACATCATTCCCAAATATGTCTATAAGCTTGCTGATTTTCTAGACACAGCATAAGGGTTCGGAGCCATACTCCTAGGTCAGTGGTCGGCAAACTCATTAGTCAACAGAGCCAAATATCAACAGTACAACGATTGAAATTTCTTCTGAGAGCCTAATTTTTTAAACTTAAACTTCTTCTAACGCCACTTCTTCAAAATAGACTGGCCCAGGCCGTGGTATTTTGTGGAAGAGCCACACTCAAGGGGCCAAAGAGCTGCATGTGGCTTGCGAGCTGCAGTTTGCCGACCACGGTCCTAGGTGCATAAATATACCAGCTCCACTACTTACTTGCTGTTTAACTTAGGAAAGTTACTTATTTGCTCTATGCCTCAGTATTTTTATCATAAAATGCAAATAATGTCAAACATTTTAGTGGTTTCTTATAATCAAGTTGTACGTGAAGGGCTTAGTGCAGTGTCTGGCGTACAGTAAATGCTCAATAAGTGGAATATGATATTATTCAATGTCATGTCATTGCCCATCAGAAATAGGGTGGCAGACTTAGGGTGGATAAATCAGAGTGAAGGATGAAGGCACTTAAAAACAGAAATGGTCTACATATCTTAGCAATCTAATGCTGGCTCAGTGATCATTGTGGGAAATGTATTAAGGTGTATAAATGCCCAATCTAAACTAACAGAAAAGATATCTGACTCCTGCCTACCCACAATATAATATCTACATGATATTATATTTTAAGTAGAATAAAATAATAAAATACAAAAACTTAAAAACAATAAGTCCTTAGGAGAAACATTTACACTTACTTTAGAGAATGTGAAATACTCCTTGGGAAATAAAAAGGATTCATAATCCTCTGAAGAAGTGATGGGCCTGTGACTGCAGGAATGAAAATTACCGTCAAGAAGCCCCGTTTTGAGGAAAGATGGATCTGTTCGGCATTTACAATTTCCTTCTAGAAGATGTACTTTTATCACTCTACATCCTCTTTGGAACCACGGCTTCAATATGAGAATGCAAATTCTCTAGAATTGTGTAAGACTGAACAAGCAGCAATCAGGAAAAACAGAGGAAACAATAGTGGTGTTTTCTTTTCAACCCAGATTTAGAACTCTGGCCCAAGCTACGAGCTTGAACTTGAGAATATTTTCTTTGTCCTTTCTGATGTTATGAGGAGAAAGGTCCGTGCCTCCTATTTCTGTGCTGGACGCCCTCTTTAATGATGATGTATGGGGTCCCTTCCCCTCACCACTGCTGGGGGCTCAAACATGTGCCGCCACCCTCCAGAGCATCAACACGGGAATTATAAACTGTGTCAATCCGAGTTAATGCAAAGCTGTAATCCTCTTTATGAGCATAAAGATCAAATCACTGCCATGAGTTATGTTCATTCTGTAATCTGATAAGGAAGAGAGGGAACCTCTAATAAAAGAGTGATGGGAGCCTTTAATGACGCTGTGGAAGGCAGCACCAGAGAAAATATTGCTCTCGTTCACACCGATTAGATCAATGTTGCATATTCGCCTGGACTTGTTTCACCTGTCAGAACAACCTGTGTCTTTCTAGGAGATAAAAAGCTTCAGAGAAAACATCTGTATCCTAAATGTTCTTGCTTGCAAGTTTTTAAACAACGAAAAGTACTCTGTGGAGAATATTTCTGGGGTTATTAGCTGTTGTGTTTTCAAATGCTGGGCAAACTGCCCCATGATTCAGTGCCTATTTCTATTACATAAAGGGATAAAGTTAGCAACAGGGGAATCACAAATGGTCTAAGTAACCTCTGGGTTACCAAGTAGGGGGAAAAGAACATGTTCAGTAGAGTGGTAGAATATCCCCAACATTTAGGATACAGACCCACACACAAAAGTGGCAAACCAAAGATAAATCGCCTGAACAAACCCTCAGGAACAGTGTGGCAGTGATATTGACAAAGCACTTTACAAGGCTGGATCACATTTGTGCATTTCTTTTCTATAAAACTCCAGATGTAGAACGATAATGTATTTGGTGCTTAGTAGTTATCATTAAAGCATCCTCTCTGGGTTCCTTTTTTAAATGCCAGTAGCTTTATAAAAGGAGTGGGAAAAGTGTTTTTTATTTGGGGGGAGAATATAAGAGGCATGGAAATTCTTGCTATTCCTATTGAGAATTTCTTTAAGGAATGAAGTACCTATAAAATGTTAATATTGCTATCGTCTTTGTAATAAGAAAAAAAAGTTTCTTAGGAAAATACAATAACCTACACCTCTAAGGGTCCATACCAGAATCAGGACCCTGTTGAAGTAGCAGCTACGCAAGGCAAACACGTATTTTCCTTGGCGTACATCAAGCTGACTGTTCCCACTTAGACCCGTTCCACGCTGACAGCAAAACTCACCATGCCAGCAGAGCAAGCAGTTCGCACGTTCCCTTTCCCTGAGGCCGTGGCCACTTTTGACCTATCTCTGAGGTCTTACTCAGAATGTGCTTCTCCTACTTGCCATTAACATTTTACTATCTGATTTCTATCAGCACGACAAATGAGGAATAATTACAAGTCTGCCTCAGAGAGGCTTTCAAAAACAGGTGATTTTTTCCACAACCTCCAAATTCTTCATTTTGTTAGAACTATAATAAGAGATCATCTGAATTTTACTTCATACTCCCTCTGGTCTGATAGACCTAGGAGGTTCACGTCATGTAAAGTAAGCTGCTTCTGAAATGTCCTTGGTAAGCTTCGGGTCCCTCAATAGTCAGAGAAGTGAACAGCACTCGTGTACATCCTGCAAGTGACATTCTGGCCTGTTCTTGGTGGTAAAAATGTGCTTAGGGTAACTCTCTACCAACGAGACAGCAAGCCTCTTCTCCTCCTTAGCCCACTGATAACTGTCTCTACAATATCCTGTGATATTTTGGCCTCTTAGTAAAATGAGTCTGAAGGACAAACAGTAGCTGCTCTGGGAGCTACTGTCCCATGCCAAGGGTACCCAAGAGTTTAGCAAAGCCAGTGATCATTTTTAGGCTCACGGTAATATCTTTCTTCACATGCAAACATGTAGTAC
This sequence comes from Cnephaeus nilssonii, assembly GCF_951640355.1. Classification (NCBI taxonomy): domain Eukaryota; kingdom Metazoa; phylum Chordata; class Mammalia; order Chiroptera; family Vespertilionidae; genus Cnephaeus; species Cnephaeus nilssonii. Next base: position 23,101,952 of record NC_137090.1, on the reverse strand, counting down.
GTGGGCAAAGTGGGATTTCTTTTTTCTCTCAACACTGAGAATGCGCATCAGACCTGCAAGAGAAGCCAACTGCCCACCTCTTAATGGAGTAAAGATCTACTGGCCCAGGAATTATATGAGACTTTAACAAAGGAGACCTGAAGGCACATAAAGGCATTTAAAGCAGTATCCATAGTTTATCTAGAAAGAAAAGCCCCAAAGGGAAATTGGTAACACAGGGAGGGGTGCAAACTATACTCATTTAACTCTGTTTTAAAAGAAGACTGATCTAGAAATTAATGAGGAAAAAACAAAAACAGCCATACATAGGCATTCACTTGCAAAGCACAAGAGAAAATAAGAGGTCACAAAGTTCTGAGTATAAACATATTCAGAACCATCCACAAGCTGTTTAATACTCTAAGCATTGAACAAAGCAAACAAAAAATTAATAATCACTGTGCTCACCTAAACTTGCAGTTCTATTACTTCACAGACAAGGGGGAGAAGGGGAACATGGTAGGATTTAGTAGCAAACTAAATATATGCAGATAAAAGGGTTAAATGTAGTTTGAGGTATAAAGCTGGCAAAACCCACATATGCCACATTATAACCAATCAGTTCAGTTGGTAAAGATTTATGTTTAAAAATGTCTACCACAGCATTATTTACAACAATTATAATTAAAACCATTTACATGCCCAATAATTAGTGAATGGCTAAATAAATAATATTTGAAAGTGTACGTAGTCATTACAAATTTTTGAATGATTTTAATGGTATAATGCTCACAGTACTTAAAGAAAAAATACATAGTAGTGGAATATAATTTTAATTATGTAAAAAAGAAAAACAAGAACATACAAAAAGCAAATTAATTCAAAAGACTAAAAGAAAATATTCTGAAATGTTAAAAGTGGTTATCTCCTGTGTATGTATATACACACTTCCTAGTTCTGAAAGTTCAAAGAGCCCACTGACAATGAGCACCCCTAGCACCCAGATTTTGGTTTCTAAATACCACAATCAACTGAAAAGAATCAGGGCTCCTTGGAGAAAGATTGATTCCAGAGCTAGGACAGGGAAAGTATAAGATGAGCCTAGAACAGTGATGGGCAACCTTTTGAGCTTGGTGTGTCAAACTTCGCCAAAAAACTGAGCATAACTCGGGTAGTGTGTCACTTTGAGGAAAAAACTAACTCCAAGACTCTAGTCGCAAATGTTTCATCCTCAGGAGCAGCAAATGTTTCATCCTCAGGAGTAGCAAATGTTTCATCCTCGGCATGCGGCCGCGTGTCATCAGAAATGGCTACGCGTGTCAGTCATTGGTTCGCCATCACTGGTCTAGAATAACTTTGTTGTGCCAGATGGTAAGGAAGTGCTCAAAGAATAACTGGGAACATCTCAAAAGGACACAAGCCAGCTTGAAGGGGCTTCCTTTAATATGGGACAATTTAACATCAAAATAAACAATGACACTAACAGATTATAATTCACTAAATAAAACAGGAAAGCTGATCCATACTGATATAAATGAATGGTAGAGAAATAAGTAATCTTACAAAAATACTACATTATAATAGACTAGAGGCCCAGTGCATGAAATTCGTGTATTGGGGGTGGAGTGGGGGGAGTCCCCTCAGCCTGGCCTGTGCCCTCTCGCAGTCCAGGACCCCTTGGAGGATGTCGATCTGCCGGCTTAGGGGGATTGGGCCTAAGCCAGCAGGTGGACATCCCTCTCACAATCCAGGATCCCTCGCTCCTTACTGCCCGCCTGCTTGCTCCTTACTGCTCGGCTCACTACTCCTTAGTGCTCCCACCACCACCGCTGCACTAACCAGCTTCTAGCTGAGCAGTGCTCCCCCTGTGGGAGTGCACTGACCAGCAGGGGACAGCTCCTGCGTTGAGCGTCTGCCCCCTGGTGGTCAGTGCACATCATAGCGACGGGTCGTTCCGCCGTAAAGGTTGCTTAGGCTTTTATTATATAGACTAGTGGCCCAGTGCACGAAATTCGTGCATGGGGGGGGGGTGTCCCTCAGCCCGGCCTGCACCCTCTCCAATCTGGGATCCCTCTCGTAATCCGGGACTGCTGGCTCCTAACTGCTCACCTGCCTGCCTGCCTGATCGCCCCTAACCACTCTGACTGCCAGCCTGCTCACCCGCAACTGCCCGCCCCTCCTGGCCTGATTGCCCCTAACCACCTCTGCCTCGGCCCGCCACCATGGCTTTGTCCGGAAGGTCGTCCGGAAGGTCTCCCAGAAGGTCTCCTGGTCTAATTAGCAATATTACCCTTTTATTAGTATAGATATTATGGGTGGGGGCTGGCTGGTCTGCCCTGATGGGGATCCCGGATCAGGGTGGGGGGTCTCTTTGGGGGGGGGGGCGCGAGGCCGGCCTGGGCAAGGGGCTGATGGCCGTTTGCAGGCCAGGCACGTTCCCATCGGGGTGGGAGTCCCCACTGGGGTGTGTGGCCAGCCTGGGCAAGGGGCTGAGAGCCGTTTGGGGGTGGTTTGCAGGCCGGCCAAGCCCTTGGCTTTGTCACGTCTGGAAGGTCTCCGGGAGGTCTCCTGGTCTAATTAGCATATTACTCTTTTATTAGTATAGATTGCCAGCTAATAAATATAGAAGGAATTATTTTTAAAATGGTTATCTCTGAATTCTAATATTATGAGTATACATTTCTATTTTGTGTCAGCTTTATAAAATGAGCACATACTTCTTTTATAAAAATACTTTTTAAAAAAACAACAATCCTTAGCAGCAGCCTGAACACGCATAACATAATGCACATCTCTATAGCCATTTTTAAAAGGACAGCATATGCACAAAACCCCTGAACATAAATCAAGTGCATGTACTGTCCTGACCTGTCTGTCCTAGACAAGAGCTCAGGTGCACTGGGCAGGTGGCTAAAGTTAAAAAGAAAACAAAACAGCAAAATCAAACAAAAATCCACCAGAGGCAACAATGAGATGTATGGAAATTTTGTTTTGGTTTTACAGTAATTATGCAAGTGAAGAGATGTGACAAGGACCCTTGCTATGATGCCAATGACAAATGGTTAACTGATAAGAAGAAATGGAGAGGGTGACGGGCTGTAGAACAGGTCAATATCAGGCTGTCATGAAGCCATTTGAGACACATAATTAATCTATTACTCACCTGGCGTCATCATTCATTGTGGTATGGTCAATAGGTGCCATGAAGCTCAGTAGCTTGCTAAGGACATGAAACCTAAATAAAGCAGGAAACAGGCAGCAACATTAGTAACTATTAAACTAGAAAAGGAAGCACGTTCTATGAGCTAACTAACTCCAGAACATTTGGCTCCAGAGTTGAGTAGAGAACACAGACAGGCATGTAACACTCAAAACTACAGAACCCTTTTTCCTCAATGCTACAGGAGAAAAGTCTGGTAACAGCACATTGTAAATGACAGTTCAACACAGATCCATTTATACCTCAGCCCCCCAAAAAGTAGATACACTGTGTCCTTAGCAATATACTAAACGTTACTCCCTTAAACATTACTCCAGAGTTATACAAATTATTCTATGTTTGTTCACATATTTCTGTGGGGTAAATTGTGAGATGTGAAACTGCTGGTGAATTGAAAGTCATACATATTTAAAATTAAAAACTGAGACAAAATGCCCTCCCAAAGGTTATGTCAATATGTAAGAGTAGCCCTAGCTGGTTTGGCTCAGTGGATAGAGCATCAGCCTACAAAATGAACGGACCCAGGTTCATCAGCCTGCAAACTGTACAGTCCCAAGGGCACATGCCTGGTTTGTGGGCTTGATCCTCAGTAGGGGACATGCAGGAGGCAGCCAATCAATGATTCTCATTCATCACTGATGTTTCTATCTCTCTTTCCCTCTCCCTTCCTCTCTGAAATCAATAAAAAAATATATATGCAAGAGTATAACTTTAGGGTGTCCCAAAAAAATGTATACACACACTTTGAATAATTATAAAAGCAGTGTTTACTAAAATACATTTCATTTTCAAAATTGGGCTATCAGCTGTTAAAGATTGTACATATTTCTTGGGGATACCTGTATTTACCTAACCTTTTTATATAAGTATAAAACATAAATACTGTTAATAGATATATTTTAATATCTTAGGTTTCACCAAAGTTTGGTGTCCATCTAAAAAATGAATACTATTCTTGGTTGTGTCACTTTCTGGACAAAGACTATGAACTATACTCCATAGCTGTGTTGTCTAATCCAGTAGCTAATGGCCACCTGTGGCTACTGAGCACTTGAAGTGTGGCTTATCTGAACTGAGATGTGCTATAAATCTAAGATACACCTGTTTCTTTTTAGTTTTACACTGTGGCTGCGGGAACATTTAAAATTACATATGTAATACATAATGTGTGTGTGTGTGTGTGTGTGTGTTTTAATCCTCACCTGAGGATATTTTTCTATTGATTTCTAGAGAGAGTGGGAGAGGGAAAGACAGAGAAATATCGATGTGAAAGAAACACATCAATTGGTTGCCTTCTGCACACCTCCCCCCTCACCAGGGTGCAGGCCAGCGAGGAGTTTGCAACCGAGGTACGTGCCCTTGATTGGAATTGAACCAGAGCCCTTGGGTTCATAGGCTGACACTCTATATCCACTGAGCCAAACTGGCTAGGGCTGTAATACATATTTTTATTGGATGGCACTGCTCTGTGGAATACCTTTACACTGTAATACAATATAGTAACTATTAACTGCATGATGAAAGACAAGCTTTAAGAAGTAATCAGATTAAAGACATTTAGTAATGTGTGCTTAAAGCAATGCATTTCATCTAATCTTAGTACTGCTGAGGATGAATGCATGTTTTAGTATTAAAACACCTTTTACCAACCATACTAAGAAAAGATAAATGTAATTTTGTGCAGAAGAACAGAGACAAACACAGTAGACATCTCATTATTAAAGACCTGAAAATTTAATTCATTTACATTACAGATCCTGATTAAATCAGTCAAACCCACTTATATATACTGCTGTGTAAAATACTGATAATCAATAGTTATAATTATTTCTAAAAATCAAAATATTCTTTTTTTTTTAAATCCTCACCCAAGGAGATGCTTAGAGGAAGGGGGGTGGGAGAGAGAGAGATCAATGTGAGAGAAACACTGTGTGCCTTCCATATGCTCCTCAACCAGGGATCAAACCCTCAACCCAGGTATGTGCCCTGACTGGGAATCAAATATGCAACCTTTTGGTGCACAGGACAATGCTCAACCAACTGAGCCACTCCGGCCAGGCCAAAATATTCTTCTTTTTTTGTAAATTATTTTCCAGTATCCAACCAGGAAGGTGCCATGCCCAGTCTGACCAGGTTGATGCCACTGACCTGCTATCATTTCAACTAATATTTCCACAAGGTAATGTTCATTGTTGTTACGACATTTCTGGAAATCTTATCTTTCCAACCCTATCACAAACAAAGCGCAAAACTTGCTCAATGATAGAACACAGTATCAGTTATGATAGCTAGTTGAGGTCTAATTTAAGGAAGTATTCATAATATTCTCATCTAGCCTGGGCCACTTGGTTTAATCTTTCAGGGCAGAATGCTAATGAAGTCCAGCTGTCATTCTGGTGCCTGCTGTGGCCACTTGGTCCTGCCAGAGAAACAATTCAACATCCAGAGGTTATATGCATGGGCTCTGGAATCAGACCAATTAGCTCAAATCCCTGTTTGATACGAACTAGCTCTGTAATGCTGGGTAAGTTGTTTTCTTTGACCACTTTACACGAATTAGCTAATTTAATCTGCACAACAACCTATGAGATGTGACTTTTACTTCATTCCTCATAGAAGAGGAAATTGCAGCTCAGAGATATGTTACGTGCCCCAGGTCTCAAGGGCAGTCAGTGGAAGAGTCATATTTCAAACCTAGACAGTTTAGCATCACAGCCTGTGCTTTTTCTATCTCTGCAGGGCCCAACAGTGAGAGTTTCATAAATGTTAGTTATCACTATTGCTATTAATAAAGATCATTCTCTGATTCTGACCACATCCCTCACGTTTATGGTCGAGAGCCAGGTGAATACAGATGACAAAACTGAAAAACCAAAACACATGACCACATGCATTACTTTTCTTTTTACAATAATTTTAGACTTATAGAAAAGCTGCAAACATATAGTACAGATTCATGTTTAATTTCACCCAACTTGCTGTAATGTTAATAACTTACCTAAACATAGTGTAATTGTCAAAATCAGGAAATTAACACTGGTATAATACTATCAACTAAATTATACACCTTATTCAAATTTAACCAGTGTTTACTCCAATGTCCTTTCTCTTTTCTAGGGTCCAAGCTAGGACCCCACATTGCACCTGGATTTCTCAAGGTTGTGTTAAACTCAGCACATTAAAAAACTGAATCTACTCCCTCCCTCAAAGACAAAAAATCGATTTCTTCTGGTAGCTTCCCTCTGAAAACTCTTGAAATCTAACCTTCTCACTTTCCTTTAACTCCTTTCATCTTTCTAAAATGCAACTGAAATGTGATAACATCCCTCTGCCTAAAGTCCTAAATGACGCACTATAGTCTACAGAGTCAAGTCCAAGTTTCTTCAACTGGCTATGATCTAGCACTCACTACTCATACAGCTTCATTTCCTATTCCACATTCACTTTAAGTCTCTCCCAAAACAAATTAATTGCAGTTCCCCAAATGGCCATGTATACTATACTCTCAAGACACATTTTTGCAAACGTTATTCTTTTTGGCCTTTCACTGGCTAACTGTTCCTAGACTGCTCAGTGTGAAGTGTGGATGCTGCACCTTACAGAAAGTCTCCCTGAGCAGTCTGAGTTCCCCCAGAGCAGTGGTCAGCAAACTCATTAGTCAACAGATCCAAATATCAACAGTACAACGATTGAAATTTCTTTTGAGAGCCAAATTTTTTACACTTAAACTTCTTCTAACGCCACTTCTTCAAAATAGACTCGCCCAGGCCATGGTATTTTGTGGAAGAGCCACACTCAAGGGGCCAAAAAGCCACATGTGGCTTTCGAGCTGCAGTTTGCCGACCACAGCCCCAGAGTGAGTCAGGTAATCCTGTACCAGGATGATCTCTACCACAGCACTTTCCACACAGCATCAGTTACTGGCTAATTGTCTGCCATGTCTCCAGACTACATGCCCCTTGAGGGTAGAATGGGTCTTCCCCAGCTCCTAACTTGGCTCCTAGAACTTAAAAAGAAACCCTTCTTATCTTTTAAAAAAACTCTTTTTATCTTTTTATGCTTAGTCCTGTTTAAGAATGTCTATCTCCTGCTTGCCTGTTGTTAGAATAAGATGTCAAATGCCTCTGGATTTATGGAGATTTATAATTTCAATCACTATCAAAATGCTACAAACACAGAAATATATTAGTAACACGTACCTCTGATGAACAGTTTAATGAGGTTTAATAAATATAAGAAAAGCATTGCTATTAAAACAAAATCCTTTTTCTAAAATTTTAACCTAATAAATAACAACTCTGATAAATTCATTTTTTAAAATATATTTCTTTTTTTTTTTAATTGATTTCAGAGAAGAAGGGAGAGGTAGAGAGAGATAGAAACATCAATGATGAGAGAGAATCATTGATTGGCTGCCTCCTGCACGCCCCCCACGTGGGACTGAGCCCGCAACCCGGGCATGTGCCCTTGGCTGGAATCAAACCCAGGACCCTTCAGTCCGCAGGCCAAACCAGTTAGGGTGATAAATTCATTTTGATTTGGAAAACAGCAGACCCGTAGTTCTCCTGAGGTGTTTGCCATGCTCACTTCTCCAACACTCATCCATGTTTCTTAATCTGTGTTATGTTTAGACTCACTGCCATTTCTCATTACCTGATGAGCATGTTCATTTTATTGTCATAATCATCCAAAAACATTTTCTGGCTGACTAATGTCTATAAGGCACTATAGCAGATAATAAGGATGGAATTGTCTTAAAGAATAAAGCAGCATAATTCTTGCTCTCAAGAGGCACACAACTATAGCTACTTGTCCCAATAGTTTTAAAATTTGTAACAGTAAAATATGTAGAAAAGGCATTATTTTCCTCTCTCAATTCTTTTGAAGAGCATATATTTGCAACAGGAATGCCAATAGATACACACAAGAGAAACAAAAGAAACTAACACTTTCGAATGCTTACTACGTACCAGGCATTTATACATTATTTTAATCCTCAAACCAAATCTTGTTGTTTTTTGCTTTAGTTTAAATAGGTTTCCTTTATTTGCAACCTAAAAAATTTTAACTAATTTGGACATGGCCTTTGTATGTAAGCTCATGGTGCAATGGGGAAAACAGATCCGCCCACAAACTAGGCATTTAATACACTGTATAAGATATTATGAGACAACAGAGAGGAGAATAAGGGAATAACTGATGGAGTTGGGGAAGGCTTACAACCAAAGTAATGTCAAACCAAATCTTTAAAGTAGGGATTATTATCTCCACTTAATAAGTGAGAAAGTGAGGCCCAGAGAATAAAGAACAAACAAAATTATATAGCCAGACAGAGCCAGGATTTGAACCCAAGTCTTCTAATTTGAAATCTTGGGCTCCTCCCTCTAGAAAACATATATTGCCTCATACAGCTATAATTTTTAAAGCACAATACTGGAGAAAAATCTGATCTCAAAATTAAAGAATAAGCTTGGCCAGTTATAAAGTACTATTAGTAACTTTCTTTTTCAAGTCCGTACAGAGGTGGCGTGTATAGAAGAGACATGTACAAAAGAGGCATGCATGTGAACCAGCAAGTATATGAACACTAGAGCAGGAGACAGGCCCAGTCTTGGAGTAATAATAGCATAATAAGGATGGTAATAATGGCAACAAATATTTATACTATGTACCTGGCACTGTTCTAAGAGTAGCACATATACCTACTCTCTTAATCCTCACAGCAATCCTACAATCCAGTACTACTATCACCCCCATTTTACAGGTGAAGGCACTAACACAGAGAGTTTAACGGCTTTGCCCAAAGTAACTACTAGTCAATGTCAAAGCTGGGATTTAAATTCTGACAGTTTGGCTCTCGAGTACATGCTCTTAACCACTACTCTAAAAGCGAACCTGGGGAACTATGAAGATTTGGAAATTTCAACACGTGAAAAAAGGTAATTTCTGTAAAGTTATCGAAAAATAAGCATTTCCTGAGAAGTTCTGTTAAACACTCAAACAGGTTCATTAAAGTAGTTGTGAAATCTGCTTCTCTGAAGGTATTTAAAAATGAGATAGATCCACATTTGTCCAAAGGGAATTTAATGACAGGCAGGCTCTAATAAGGATGTGGGATTAGCCACCTGCCTAAAACTGTCCTAACACAATGAGTTTAAGAATTTTTTTCAACGTGCACCTGAATTACAAGTAGTTTCTTTGTCACGGAAGCTTTGTGTGAATGATATAATGTAATACATATAGTTACAAGGAATCTAAATCCAAAAGCATAGATTTAAAACACTCCTATTCTCATTCCTTTTTTTCTCTGCATATTTGTAAGACACCTTAAAGAAATCACAGGGTTGAGAGTTTTCCTATAGTCAGAAATTTCTTGGCTTTCTCATAAAAATTATATTTATCTCATTTAAGCACATTGTTAACATCCTCTGGAATCTTTAATTATAACTTTTTAGCATAGTGTGTACCTGTATAGCATCATGAAATGAACCAATATAATCCTATTCTAAATAAGACTCCAAAAACCAAAAATTTTATAGCATTCTACAGAAATCACTTTTTAAAACTAAGACATTTCAACTATCTTGCCTTGTTTACTTATTTCTCCTTCAGAGAAATGCAGATATTACATAACCTGCCCATTTACAAGAGTAGAACAAAAAAACCATAAGACCATTATTTCCATTTTAGAGTAAGGAAACTGGGTCAGAAAAAAGTCTCAAATATTTCAGTTATTTTTTTAATCCTTAAAAACAGAATCACCAGAAGAAATAGTAAAATGGCATAAATAGGCAAAAATGCAAGAGAAGAGAGATATTAACATAATATGTTCAAATTTTTTCTGAAAAGTAACTCACCGAAGTTTCCGTCCTTTGCTGGCTTTCCTATCTACTTTCTTGTGGATTTTGCTTCGTAACTTCTGGATTGCAAGCCACTGCCTGGGAAATTCACAAGCAATGTTATGCATCATCACTAACAGAAATAGTTATACATATTGACAAATTGGAATTTTTCCCACTAACAACCCTGCAGAAAGAAATCATCAACCTACATGAAGTTCCTCAAGATAGTCTGGGGCCAAAGTGACTAATCAATTGAAGAGGATTTGTGCAATGGTAAAAAAACAAATGGCAGCTGGGAAATTCTACAGCAAATTTGGTTAACAATGCTCCTTAGTATTTGGAACTGCTGTGACAAGCACTAAATAAATCTACCAGTCTGTAGAAAAACCTATCAAATTGAGTACAGCTGCTTGGGTTTGCTTTTAATGTTTTAGCTGTGCAGCAAGTTCTATTACTAATATTGCAAATCTTGGTGTGGTTTAAACACATGAATTCTTTAAATCTAATTTTGCCTTTGTTAATACCCAACTGCTTTTTCTTGTGCTTTCCAATTTTTGCTAATTTCTAAAATTATTATCCACTACTGATACCAGTTTTACAGTAACTTTACTATTTTTTATTTAATTTGTGATATTTCAGAATGTGTTGCTAAAAGGTAAGGGCTCTCCTTCCCTCTCCCCAGTATAAGCTCAATACCACTGTCACACCTAAAAAAAGTTAACAATAATTCCTTACTATCAAATATTCAGTCAGTCTTCAAATTTTCCAGATTGTCTCAATTTTACAGTTTGTTTGAGTCAGGATCCAAACAAGATTTACATTTTCTACAATAATTTTTGATGAAAAGGAATTAATTTTTCAAATAAAAGATACTGGGCTAAAAAAAATCTTCATAAATTGCTCATATGAACAAATGGGGAAAAACCAAGAAGGAGAAACAGTAGCAGCTCGTCATCTTACCTGATTTATACAATGAAAATTCAACATCGGGGGGAAAAAAAAAAACCTAGGGAAATCCAATTACTGTAATCTTAATATAATCTTAATTACCATAATCTATTTTATTGTAAAGTGAGATAAATGTACAATATAATCACCACTTAAATACAATTTACGCTATCACATTAAATTTATAGTGAACAGCTCTCTATAACATTCCAGGGAGACACAAAATACCAACAACATCCTATCCTAAAATTCAAATAATGTTTTACTCAAAATTATTTCATCAACACAAATTTTTCTTTGCATTCTCCAAATGTTTCTCTGTACAGAATCTACTCTGGCACTTGCAGCTTTTGTTTCCTTTCAGGCTTTTGCAAATTATGGCTCATGGCTATTTAAATGTACACTATTCATTAGGTAGCACTCTAAATGCCCTTTTTATTTTCCAACCACAGGATGAAGCATACACACAAGAGCCTTCCTTCACTACTTTGCATTCTCCCCTGACATCTGGGTAATGCTGCCACGTTCCATTTCTAATTGTGCTGAAGCTTTTACTGAGGGGTGGAGGTCTAAATTAGGGCAGACTCTAACAAAGCAGATTCAACTACCAGCAAGGAACCTGTTGTACACAGTGCCACATCTGACAGCTGAGAGCACACATTTGGGGTTTCTTTTTATCCACTGGTCAGAGATTGATACAGATACAGTCACAATCCAAATCAGAGAGCATAGAGCATAAGATTGATTTTGAAAAACAAACCCTAGAACAAATACATATTTATAATCTCTTATTCAAACTGCACATAAGGGAATGTAGGGTAAACAATTAGGGTTTCCATCACTTTGTCTTTCTAGCTCTTATAATCTTACTCAACTTTTATAATCATAGGGCCAATCATTACCTTGGAGGCAGAATTAAAGGAAATCAAAGGGAGAAACTATTATGTAGGCTGCTTGCATAAACAGAAAGCTGTATCTAAATTACCTTCCCATGGCCACCTGATCATTGGGATCCAATGAGCTGGTCTTCCGTTCTATGAGTTCTCGAAGGAGCTAGGGGGAAAAATAAAGCAACTGGTTTATTTATTATCTCCCAGCACCAACTAACTTTAAAAGGGCACCGTAGGAGTTTTGAATGGCATAGCAACATCTCTAAAACTACAATCAATAAGGGACAACCCAATGGCAAGAGCATGACTGAATTCCTATTAACCCTTTCATATTTATATACCCTTAAAAAGGTGGCTAGAGCAATAGCTGAGAACAGAGAAGTCCATTTGGAAGACTTATTGTACTGCAGTTCATTTCAAATGGATCAATGAATCTGCAACATCCCCTTCATTGTTTTTATGATTAGTTTTGTCCACCTCATCGATATCAATGGAGAATCTTTAAAAGGTCAGGTGGGAAGGGCTATGTGGCAAAAAGGAAGATGCATCAGCTTCTCACCAATAGGATCGTGGTACATAGTTAACTTCTGACCTATAATCTCCAGCAGTCAGGAAGGACTTCCTCAGGCAAAAGCCTTTATTATATATAATTAAAGGTGTGGACTTCATTCTCTTGCTTTCCATAGCTAGTACTCTACCCTGCTAACTATTAAGTGATTTAACCGTATATGACACCAACACATTCACAGCCACAATAATTTTAAGAGGGAACCTAAAGAAAGACATATGTGCGCATTACAAATACAACACAGAAAACCGGTCTCTCATCCTATACAATTAACTTCATAGGAACTCTATCCTACTCTTCTACTCTCCTCTTAATCCTGGGTAGTCCACTGCATGCAATCAGTCTACATCTGTATCTTTTACACAGACCTGACCATTTGCACTGGGTCTTAAAGTCCTAGGTAAAGAGAAGCAATGGATTTAAAAGGTAAACATTGAAGGAGGAGAATTTTAAATTACAATAATAAAACTGCATATCATCTCTCCTATACAAACGCTATAAGTATGCAGGGGAATTGGAACAGAGATTAAAATTCCAAAAATCTTCTATGAGAAATCTAAGGGGAGACACCAAAATAAACTAGTTCCTGCTAATCATCTGTCAATAATACTGGTTTGATTATAAAACTTGTTTCTTCACAATAATAAGTAATTGCTTCATAGAGGCATGGCAGCAATATAGATATTTCACCAAGTTAAATAACTGAAGTCTGTGGGAGAATAGAGGAGGAGGAATAAATTCCTATGAAAGTAGTTCATGCTCTCAATTTCATTTGTGTAAGTAGGCACTGGAAGAAATAAAACAAATTTATAAAAATATTAATTTCCAAAAGGGAAAAGGATATCTCAATTGCAATTAAAGAACTGCCTGTAATGTTTTTTCATTTGCTTATTTTAGACACTAATACTATAGCAATTACGTTTAAAATGCGGGGACCAGAGGCCACTGGTTTATTATCACTAGAAAACAGCAAGCTATTTCTCTACCCTGTTTATCTGATTGATTCCCAACACCTTTCTGGCAGCCAATCTATCAGTTTATCTCTCCTACTTCATCACAGTCACTTCTGGCAGCTAAATACAAGATCCAAATCCAGTGTTACACAGACATACGACATAGTAAACCTCTGTAACACTGCTACTCTGTAAACAGCTGCCCTTAAGGCTAAGCAAAAATGGGCTTCTGGTCCCTAGTCAATATGTTGTCAAAAGCAAGGTTGGGAGGGAGAAGACGGAGAGGTTAGTAATAAAAAAAATAAAAATAAAATTTTTTTAGATAAAGAAGAAGAAGAAAAAGAAGAGAAAGAAAAAATATATATAATGGAATGACTGCATCTCACTGCCCTTACCTTGTTCCAGCCACATAAGAAATTACAACCGTTCCTGCTTTTCCTAATCAGCTCTGATCCCTTGAGACTGGAGCTGTCATGGCCACTGGGAGCAAGTGCTCATGGAAGGCTGCCCCAGCACAAAAGGGGTGATCCTCTGGAAGAAAGCCCCATATGTCCTTCCCAGAGGCTGAAAACAGGAGCCGCACAACTGCAGTGGATCCATTACACTTGCAGTGGCCTCTGCAATCCAAACACCAGGTTGGTGCAGTGTTTACTTTCCAGCACTCTGGGTACTTTACATATGCTGGTTTGCATTTTCACTACCCAAGTGCCTTGCATGGCTATTCTTAGTCATTCGTGATTAGGAAAATAGTTTTCTTGGTCTATCTGGCTGTCTTGTTTATTCAACCCAATATTTCAAAAGATCCTGTTGTGTGTACAGTAGTAATAAAAAAGTAGCAAGAAAATACAAGTAAACTATTCCCATGGCTATTACTATTTCCCACAGCTATTACTATCACTGGATTTAAATTTAATTAGGAAAACTGCTTTCAGAAAAGTTGCAGAAAAAAACGAAGCTTTAGGGATATTGCTGAAGAATTCAATTTTGCTTCTCAGTTCAATTTTTATAAGCTGAACTTTATGAACAAACTTTTCCATTAAAATTCAGGTTTTGGTTACAGTTATTGGAGCTTTTAATTTTGGCAATGATGACACAATATTTGTACTTTTCTATGTGACTCGGGAAATGGAGCGATGTGTGAAATATTTTTGTTCTAGCCTGTTATAATTCCTCCAGAGAGTCAACTCAGAAAAGCTGGATTGTTTCTCGAGTTCTAGGGGAAAATCATAGTTAGGTTTCCAGGTCAGCCCATAGAAGCCTATTTAACCCATAACAACATACATGAGGAATAGCATTGCTAGTATTATGCAGCATCTAATCAGCATTTATAATACTTTCCCTAGAAAAATGTATGCCAGAATCAGTTAAAAATGGCAGATTGAACACATTAGTTTATTTCTTCTCCCTTCTCAAGCCTCTAAAAGACAGTAGAGGAATAAAATAAATGTATTAACCCACAAGAAAGAAGAGAAAGGGAGAGCTAATGAGAGCAGATTTTCATAAATTTTTCAAAGACAGTCAGGAGATGGAGGAGTAAAAGGAAGTTATCACTCAAGTACCCAGAGGGAATAAGGTGGGGGTGGAGCTAATTAGGCTGACAGAAGCCTAGGGAGGACGAGCTCTTGGAGTGGCAGTTACCATGAAAGGTGGAGAAGGGGAGGGGGGCAGAACTACTGAGCCCTCTCCATTTACCCCCTCACCACTTCCTCTCACTGGAGGCGGGGGGGGGGGGGGGGGGGGGGGAGGGGGCGCGGTAAGGAAGTTTTATTCTCTGGAAAAAGTGAGCCACTGAAGCTCCAGACAGAGAAATAGAAGGCACTGAAGGCTGGGATGAGGCAGAAGGGAAAGGCACTGTGCTCCTCTCTGGGCCCTTCGGCTTCCTTCCCATACCCTAGGCACAGAAGGTTAGCACCCACATATTAACCATCTAGGCAGCAGAGCAGAGGAGGAGTCTTTTCTGGAGAGACTGCAGGGCTGATCCATGTTCTCCCTCCCCAGAAAATAATGTCCAAGTTCTGACATTTGAGAATATTCCAACCAAAAGAGGTGAGTTCACAGCACAATTATAAAGGAGCCAAAAAGCTATGATCAGTTTTCAGAGGTATTTTTGAATGCCTTCCTCTTAAATATGAAGAGACAGTTAAGGATCATCAGCATCTGAAGAAAGCCTCAGACATAGACCAAAACAAACAGGAAAAAAAAGGGGGGACTCAAGAAAGCAATTGGGGGGGGGGGCGGGAAGAAAGGAGGGAGGGGAAAAAATACACTTCCATAAGAACAGGATGCTTAGGAAAAAAGTAAAACAAGAAATTAAATACAAACAGAAAAATTCAATTTCAACAGAATGACTGGAAGATAAATATACAAAAATCTTTCAGATACAAAACCAAGAGGTGAAAAGATAATATCCCCTTACTTATTTGGGAGGGAAAAAAATCTGGAAGACAATCCAGAATGTCAAATATCTAACTAACAAAGGCTGGGAGAACATTTATTTAAGAAATAATGAAAATTTCCCAAAATTGAAGGACAGGAATGAACCTACAAAGATCTAGTACAATGAATGAAAAAAGATTTTCCCAAGACACATCATCGTGAAATGTGGAACACAAGAAGCGAAGAGAAGATCCTAAATGACTAGAGAAAAACAGGTCACATATTAAAGAGGGTGACCACATGTCCCAGTTTACCCCAGAGAGTCCAGGTTTATGCTGCTATCTTGGTATTCTTTCAAGGCAAGCACCTCAAGTGTCCCAGTTTTGACAATAAATTATATAGTCATTTAAGCAATGAAAATCTAAATGTGATTAGACATCTCAATAGCAACAGCAGATACCAGAGGACAGCTGAGCAATGCCTTCAAAATTCTAAGGAAAATGACTTTCAACCTCAAATTCCATACACAGCCAAAGTGTTAACCAAGTATGAGAGTTACATAAGACATTTTCACACATGCAGGGCCTCAACAATTTATTCTCCACATACTCCTTTCACAGGAAGTTGTGCTTCAGTAAAAAGAGAGCATACAGCAAGAAAGAAAAAGAATAAGATGTTCAGAAACAGGTCTAACTCAGGAAAAAAGCTAAGGCAAGACCACGGATGACAGTGGCCCAGGGAGCAGCCGTTCCAGAAGGAACAGAGTCCAGGGAACTCTGGAGGAAGGTCTCTGGGGAAAAGACAGGAGGAGGGGGAAAGTAATAGGTTATTTTATATACTTGAGGCATTTTGAGTAAGTGGGGGGAAAATACCAAGAGATAAACAGGAAACAAAGCAGATTGTTTTAAAACAGGTAGTATTAGCTCTAGAAAACAAATTTGTGAGGAAATGTAATCACATTCTATTACTTGTGAACATTTTTTAGTCATAACACTCACTTGTTTTCACAAAACTCTTGACAATGTACATGGAGAATGGAAAACTGAAGTGTGGAGGGAGTTATAGGAGAGCTAGGAGAGTCTCATATAGGAGAGCTAGGGCCTCACTACCAAAAATCAAGAAATGATTTGATAAATGACTAAAATTGACATATCAACAGTAGTATATATTATTTTTAAATATGCAAGTAATTAGGAAAATAAATAAAAGTATGGGAAGTTTTTACCCTCCAGGACTTCTTAGCACCCTACTATTATACCATTTCTTAGGCAATGGAGAAGCCAAGAAGAATATGTCAGTATTAATTCAGCAATGCCCAGAGAAAAGATATAGATGTTTCTGAAAAATCTTCCCAGTCTGCAAATTCACACTGAGAAATTTTACAATTCCTACAAGGGGGAAAAAGAGCAGGAGGATTTAGAAAATACAGATTAAAACCCTTAGAATATTTTTCTGTTTTCTAAACATGGCAATATACTAGAAATAGTACTGATGAACATTTATTTTTATTTGTTGCAGATAATACAAATAATTGTTAACAGCTCTGAGATATAATTCACTTCCATTCATCCATTAAAAATGTATATAGTATATTTTAGTAAGTTCAGAGTTATGCAATCACCACATTTCATTTTTTACATTTTCATCCCTACCCCATATTTATTAGCTGTCATCCCCAGGACACCCCAGCCATATATTCTCATAGCCTTAAGCAACCACTAATCTTTCTGTCTTTATGACATGACCATTCTAGACATCTATCTATATATATAAAACCCTAATATACAAATAGGCCCAACGGCGGAACAACTGAACAACTGGTCACTATGACATGTGCTGACCACTGGGGGGAGGGGGGGCACACGGAACATGGTGAGCATTGGCAGTAGGCGGCAGAGTGCAGAACATGGTGGGCGTTGGCCGCAGTGGGATGGTGGAGCAGGTGAGCGGGGGCGCCAGACCAAGGCCAGTGGCTGTGATCAGGGTGAGCCTGTAGTGGTTACTGGAAATTCTTTACTACCGCGCCATGTGGTCCCACCCGGTGCTTGCACCTGCTGCCAGCACTGGCCCCACTCGCACCCACTGCCGGTGCCGGCCCCGCTTGCACCCACTGCTGGCGCCGGAGCTGCCTCTCACACCCGCTGCCAGTGATGGCCCCGCTCGCACCCACAGCCAGTGTTGGAGCCGCCACTCACACCTGCTGCCAGCACCCGGCACCAGTCCTGATCGCTCGGCGCCGTCAGTGGGTGCAAGTGGTGGCTACCAGCCCTGATCGTCCCTGAGGGCTTCTCCACCTCCCCCTGCTCCTGAGGGGCGATTGGGACAGCAGTCGCTGCTCACACCCACTACTGGTGCCAGCCCCACTTGCACCCGCTGCTGGCACAGGCCCCAATAGCTCCACGCCGTCAGCGGGTGCGAGCGGGGCCAGCGCCATCAGCACGTGGGAGCAGCGGCGGCGGGAGCGGGGCTGCCAGCTAACAGGGGACCAGGAGTAGTGGTGGGCGGGGCCAGGCAGGGGCACAGAGGATGGGCGGAGACGTGCCCCTGTGCCCACCGCAACCTCGCAGCCCACAGTTCCTTTCAAGGTGCACAAATTTGTGCACTGGGCCCCTAGTTTCATATAAATGGGATCATACAATATATGTCCTTTTATGACTGACTTCTTTCACTTAACATGTTTCAAAGGTTCATCCATATTGTAGCATGTGTCAGTACTTCATTCCTTTTTATGGCTGAGTAATATTCCATTGTATGGATACATCATATTTTGTTTAACCATTCATCCATTGAAGGACATTTTAGTTGTTTCCATTTTGTGACTATTATGAATAACTAGAGGCCCGGTGCACAAAATTCGTGCATGGGTAGGGTCCCTAGGCCTGGTTAGTGATCAAGGCCAATTGGGGCCTTCCGGCTGCAGGCTGGGGCCTCCCTTCCCCGGCTGCTGGCTGCCTGCTGGGGACTTCCTTTGCATACTAGGCTTTTATATAAAGAGATGCTGCTATAAACAGTCATTACAAATTTTTGTGCAAATATATGCTTTCATTTCTCTATACCTACAATGAAATTGCTAGGTCACACAGTTACTCTATGTTTAAAATTTTGAGGAACTGCCTGTTTTCCAAAGTAGCTGCCTGACTTAGCGTTCCCAGCAATGTTTGAGAGGTCCAATTTTTCTATATCCTTTCCAGCACTTGTTATTATCTTACTTTTTGATGATAGCCATCCTAGTGAGTGTAAAGTATTATCTCATCTTTCTATGGTTTTGAATTGCATTTCCCTGATAGCTAGTGAGGTTGAGTATCTTCCTGTGCTTATTGGCCATTTGTATATCTTCTTTGAAGAAATGTCTATTCAGATGCTTTGCCCATTCTTTAATTAATTTTAGGTTGTCTTTTTATTGTTGAGTTATAAGAGTACTTTATATATTCTAGATATCAGTCCCTTATCAACTCCCATTTTGTGGGTTGTCTTTCCACTTTCTTGATGGCATCATCTGCAGTAGAAAAGTTTTTAATTTTGATGTAGTCCCATTTTTTTCATGTCATTTGTGCTTCTGGTGTTCTATCTAAGACACCACTGCCTAACCATTTACTCCTAAGTTTTCTTCTAAGCATTTTATAGTTCTAGCTCTTATATATAGATCTATAATCCATTTTGAGTTAACTTCTGTGCATGGTGTGAGGTAGGGGTCCAATCTCATTCTTTTGCATGTGGATATCCAATTGCACCATTTGCTGAAAAACTATTCTTTGAATTGTTTTGGCACTCTTGTCTAAAACCCAAATAATTTTTATTTTTATAATTTTTTAAAATATATTTTATTGATTTTTTACAGAGGAAGGGAGAGGTATAGAGAGTCAGAAACATCGATGGGAGAGAAACATCAATCAGCTGCCTCCTGCACACCTCCTACTGGGGATGTGCCCGCAACCAAGGCACATGCCCTTGACCAGAATCGAACCTGGGACCTTTCAGTCCGCAGGCCAACACTCTATCCACTGAGCCAAACCAGTTAGGGCAAAAACCCAAATAATTTTTAAAGCATTTGTTTTTATGGCCACATATTCCCTGGCTTTCTGAATTTGCGACCCATAATTATTGATTCATACCTCTCAGGCTTCCCTGGCTCATAGCCACAGATGCATGAGATGGAAAAAAGCTTGAGGCAACCCTCTATTTAACTTACTTAACCTTGCTGAGTCAGGATTTCTCAAACTCTCTCCCCAATACATAGAGAGCATATGAAAGAAGTGAAGTCAAAGCCTCTTATATGTGTTTCTGTCCCTCTGTCATTGAAAGATAACAAAAAGCAGACTCACAAGGCCTGGATTTACTCTTCCCTCAGCTTCCTCTCTAGTTCCCATAAGAATTCTTAGTGAAAATATATCTATTTCTGCTCTGCCTTCTACTTTATCACCATTTTTTTTCTGTTCTCAGCTCTCCAGTCTTTCAAATTATCCCCAAAAGGAGCCATATGCAATTTCTATATACTCTATTTGAAGTGTACAAAAAATAAATCCACATATACTATAATTTCAAATAGCTGGGAAGGAATTACTATACATGCCTATAGTATAAAATTGCCACAAAATGATCCACTCCTCGTGGGTAACTTTTTTCTGTTTCCTTTCTACATTGCCTATTCATTCCTCAACCAACTCTATACTGTCATAATATTTCTACCTCCATTATTATACTGAAACAACGTATGTCAAGAATTCCAGATATCCATATCTAATGGACATCTGTCTTTACTCATCTTACCAGACTTCTTGAAGCAGCAAGTTACACTAGACATTCTCACCTTCCTAAAACACTTTTCTTAGAATCTTTGAGGCACCTCCTTTGCTTTACTCCACATTCAAACATTAAATACTAACATTCCTCAAGTGTCAGTTCCAAGCCTTTTTTCTTCTCACTCCAATGCTTCCCCCGAGTTTCATTCTATTCTCAAGGCTTCAATAACCTAAGAGTTATCCCTGGAATTCCTTTTCCTTATGCTCAATATCTAATCTATCTCCAAGTCTTATATATATGATCCACTAATTCAGGAATCTGTCCATTTTTCTCTATCTCCAATGCCTGTACAGGCTATTACTTTCTTTTAATAAAATATTTTTATTGATTTCAGAGAGAAAGGGAGAGGGCGAGAGAGAGAAATATCAATAATGACAGAGAATCATTGATTGGCTGCCTCCTGCACACCCCACACTGGGGATCAAGCCCGCAACCTGGGTATGTGCCCTGATCGGGAATCGAACCGTTGTGGGTTTGATCTCCATTGGTTCATAGGTCGACACTCAACCACTGAGCCGCCCCGGCCGGGGAGGCTTTATTTTCTTCATTTATTCCATAAATACTTATTAAGCACATTAGGAAAATAATGAAGAATAAAACAGACATGATTTCACATGCATTAGTATAATTTCCTTAGTAAAATGTACTCTTTCCCCTCCTCCATTTTGCTCTCCTCATTATAGTGAGAGTAATATTTTAAAAATGTAAATATGCCAGAAGATAAAATTCTTATTACAGCCTAAGGCCCAACATAGTCTGGCCCTTTATCTACCTCTCCAGTCTAGCCTTCCACCTCCACACTCCAATCCCAACAGTGTTTGCTGTATACCTGAAATGCTCCCAGGCTCACTCCCACCACAGAGTCCTTTTGTGTACACACACTGCCTGGAACATGCATCCCTAACCTTTTACCTGCTTATGTCCTACTCCTTCTCTACTCATTCATTAAATTTCAGCTTAATCATCTCTTCCTCAGGGAAACCTTTCTTATATGCACCCCTCCCCACACAAACACACTATGTTTTTGGGTTGTGAGCTCAATCCCTGGTGTGAGGTGTGCAGGAGTTAGCCAATAGACGATTCTCTCTCATCATTGATGTTTCTGTCTCTCTCTCCCTCTCCCTGCCTCTCTGAAATCAATAAAAAATGTAATAAAATATACACACAGCGGGGGTGGGAGGGGGATTATTTCTGGGGGAAAAAGATAAAATATTTGTTTACTTTACTACAAAATCAGCCCTGGCCAGGTGGCTCAGTTGGAGTGTAGTGTAGTCCGTACACCAAAAGGTTGTGGGTTTGATCTCCATTCAGGGTGCGTATGGGACGCAACTGATCAATGTTTCTCTCTCACATCAATGTTTTTTTTTCTCTCTCTCCCCATTCTCCTTCCCCCCAAAATCAATAAAACCATATCCTTAGGTGAGGATTAAAAAACAAAAAACTGCCCAGCCTGCGTGGCTCAGTGGATAGAGCATCAGCCTGTGGAATGAAGGGTCCCAAGTTTGATTCCAGTCAAGGGCACATGCCTGGGTTGCAGGCTCAGTACCCAGTGTGGGGCATGCAGGTGGCAGCCAATCAATGATTCTCTCTCTTCATTGATGTTTCTATCTCTCTCTCCCTTCCCCTTCCTTTCTGAAATCAATAAAAATGTATTTAAAAAAAAAAACAAAAGAAAAAAAAACTATTTAATGCAACTGAATGAAAAGATATTAAAACATTTCTCATTCTTTTACTGTTAAAATAATGTAGATCTATCCTTCCTCTTGAGTCTCATTTCCCAAAGGAAAAAGTTGGTTTGTTTTTGCTTTCTCTAACCACCACTCATACCCTTGCCCTTTCTATGGTATCTCTGAGTTGGTCCTTTTTACTGCAAGAAAGGTGTCTTGACATTCTTGTAATATAAAGATCTGCATCAATTTCAATATAGTGTTTCCTATTTAAATATATTTCATCTATAAAATAGCTTTGTCAAATCACAGTCACAGGTTTCCATCTCCCATTTCCTAAGATCTAATGCTTCCAGATAGGAGTTTTTAATTGCATGTGTATGTGTGCTGCACAGTTCAATATAACTGTGAATATCTACCAACAAGTCAGAATAATGCCGTGGTTTTGGAGTCTGACATATCTGGGTTTTGAATTCCAGCTATGCCCCCTAGTACCTGTGTGATTTGGGACAAGTTGTTGCACTTCTGAGACTCAGTTTCCTCATCTATAAAGTAGCAATAATTGTACCTTATAAAGTTGATTTGGGATTTTAAACAATGATAAAAGTAAAGCATTTAACAAAAATATAAGTATTTGATAAATAGAAATATTTTCAGCCCCAGATAACAATACTTGTAATTCCAAAATCCCATTTAGGACAAAAAGACAACAACAAAAAACAAAATTCACCTTCATAGCTAAATCACTACAGCTGCTAACAATGAACAAGCACAATAATTCTATTTTTCCTTTCTACTGATTTTCAATAGTAGATTAAAAATAAGATGTGAAATAAAGGAAAAGCAGAATGGAAAAAAAGAAAATACAAAAATAGTAAGTCAATACTTGAAAAATATGCTATTATTTTCAGGACTTTTCCAAACTAGACCATGATAAATTGGAGCAAAAGTGATCTTCTCCATTATCAACTTCTATTTGAACAACTAATGTCTATTCCCTTTCCATGACTTGCTACTACCTCCTTCATACTCTGATCACAAGTTCCTTCCACCCAGAGGCCCTCCCTCTCAATCTCATCCTAACTAAAATCCTATCTATCCTTCTTTGAAGACCTAGATCAAATACCATTTCCTCCTCCCTGCAACATTCTCTAATTCTGCCAAACTGTTATTAATTTCTCCCTCTTCTGAATTCTTCACTATCCCCTCACCAAGCCTTCTGGTTGTTTATGTTTATGTCATCTCTTTTGCTTGGCTGTAAACTTCTTGAGGGCAGGGAATAGTCTGACCCAAATTCTTACCCCCATAGTACTCTGCATACTACCTTGCACATAGTGATTACTCAACAATATTTCTAAAATGAAAGGGGTAGCAAGCAGTCTTTTAGATCTTGTGATCAAGGATAAAAAGCATCCAACTCCTGCAATGGCAAATACAATAATTACAAGAAAAATTATATAGGGAAGAATGGAGGGAAATCGAGATGTGAGAATAAAATCCAAATGTATCTTTTTTTTTCTTTTTTAAAAAATATATTTTATTGATTTTTTACAGAGAGGAAGGGAGAGGGATAGAGAGTTAGAAACATCGATGAGAGAGAAAGATCGATCAGCTGCCTCATGCACACCCCCTACTGGGGATGTGCCCGCAACGAAGGTACATGCCCTTGACCGGAATCGAACCTGGGACCTTTCAGTCCACAGGCCGACGCTCTATCCACTGAGCCAAACCGGTTTCGGCAAATCCAAATGTATCTTAATACTGAAGTAACAAATAACCCACCTTTGGTTACTAAAATAAGAAAATGAATAGCTAGAGGCTATTATTGAAAAAGTCAGCCTAACTGCCTCACTGCCCTTGGTCTTTAAGGATTTGATTAGTTTTTCCAGTGTCTGATTCAGCCCCCGCCCCAACCCCCGAAGCTAGAGCTAAGGCGTGTGATTTGGAAAGGATGATAAATAAATTCATTCACTGAATAAAAAAGTAACACTGTTTTCTCAGCACAAGTTCTAAAATATTTCAAAGGCTATAATATTTCACTAGGCTTGGCCATTTGGGTTAAAATTTATTAGTCAAAACAGAAAACTTTCTCATCAGACCCCATATATTCCATTAGGCATGACACAGAATGTCTCTCAAGGTCTAATTATTAACTAGAAGTGTAGGTAAATCACTATCAGTATTAGGATCTGATGTTTAAAGATAGAATAAGAAAAAAAAAGAGTAAGAATTGGGCAATGCAAATGCTAAGAAATTTCTTTTTGCCAATTTGCTTCTTGTTTCTTTTTCCTACAACTAAAATGAATTTTACAAAGACTAAGTGACTGCATTAAGCCATTCTTTCCAATCTATACCAAAAGTAAGAATATACAGAAAGTGCTACTTTTTAGAATTTCCAACAGCTCCCATTTCTAGTCTTCTGTCCCCTTGTCACCAGACAAATGTCCTGGTGTGTATCTTTTCTTCTTCTATCTAAAACAAAAGTGGGGAGAGGGGTTACATATTCTTTGGGACACCAGCTCAAACAAAGACTATTTCTGGGCATCCTTTGGCAATGTTTCTTTTAATGGCACCATACAATACATCATTTGTATTAAAAGAATAAAGAAGTCATTCAGAACTAGAGACAATTTAAGTAAAAAGGATTCACAAGAAAGAAACCGAAAGGGTAGTACTAACTTATATTATGTAATTATGTCCCTTTGAGGACTAAAAGCCCAGCTGAAACAAACCTCAACCTGTCTTTCTAGCATTCAGACTCCAATAATTCGTCAGTCCCACCAGGATCAATAATGCATTGATCCTGCTACCTTTTCAGCATCCCTGCTCCTCTCCTCATGTGCTCATTTCCCTCCTTACTCAGGTGGATGCAAACTCAGTTCATCAGGATAATCACTCCTGATATACATCCTTAACTCCCTTGCATGTAGTCCCTTTGTCAGACAGATCCACAATCCCTTGGGGATCCATGTGTCTTAGAATTCAGAATTTTTAGGATACACAATAAATGCCCCAGCAGAGCCTGGGGCAGTGTCCCAAAGTTAAACACATTAATATTTCTATAGCAGAATACTTGACTAAGTGGGATACTCAGATCAGATATTGGCCACTCAGATCAGATATTGCCAACACAATGGTTTGCCAAACTAAAACAAACAAAAAACAGAGTTTTTAGAACTTTTTAAATTTCAGAATTGCACATAAAGATTATGTACCTGTACTTCCTTGGCAAAACCCCAACCATCTTAAATCTCAGAACCTGCATCCACACAACTGAACTGGCTAAAGAAAAAGCCAAGATCATGTGAACTGGTCTCACTTTAAATTCGTTAGCACTACCTTTTGTGGGTAAGTGATACCTGACAATTTCTCTACAGTTCCTTAGCCACTCATTCTCCCACCCTCTCAGGTGACTTTGCCACACACTCTCTTCTCTCAAATTTTGCCACTTCTCACTCTTAGCCTCTTAAATTCTTAAAATAAAGTAAAATAAAATAAAAGCACTCAGATTCAGATGAGAACTTCCATATGCTCCCATCCCTTATCTACTTGCAATTTTACCCATATACTCTGCCTTCCCTCCAATATCTATGGATGAACTGTCCGTCAGTCCACCCCCTCTCTACTTGTGTACTCACTAGCAATTCTCACCTCTTTCCTGAGACATCCATTTCTCCCTCTCTACTCCATTTCCATCAGCATATAAACAGCATACAAAATACATCTTCTATCTTAAAACAAAACAAAAAAACTCTCCCGATCCTCCACTTGACCTTCCGTCTGCTGCCCCATTTTCTCTATTCCCTTTATAGCAAATCTCATAGAGAGCTGCTGACACAGTCTCCAATTTCTGTTTCCATTCTTTTTTTAAAACCCATTCCATTACTCTACCAAAACAGTTTTTGTCAAGGTCACCAATAACTTCCATGTTACTAAAATGAATGGTCAATTCTCAGTACTTATCTTATATGATCTGTCCGCAACATTGAACATAGTAGGTCACTCTCTTCTTTAAACAAAAACACAACTTTATTTAGATATCATTCACATACCATGCAATTCACCTATTTAAATCGCATGATTCACGGTTTTGTATATTCAGAGTTGTGTAACCATCACTACAATCAATTTTAGAATATTCTCATCACTCCCAAAAGAAACCCATTACCCATTAGCTGTTACCCTCCATATAACCTCCAACATCCCCAGCCCTAAGCAACCACTAATCAACTTCTTGTCTCTATAAATGTATCTATCCTGGACATTTCATATAAATAGAATCATATAACATGTGGTCTTTTTGTCAATAGCTTCTTTACTTAACATAATGTTTCCAAGGTTTATCCATATTGTAGCAAGTATGAGTACTTTATTTCTCTTTATGGCTAAACTGGAGGACCAGTGCACGAATTTGGGCACGGGTGGGTTTGGGGTCCCTTGGGGTGGCTTGCGAAGATTGGGCCCCAGCTTGAGCCCCCAGCCTTGCAGCTCTGTAGCCCCGCCTGGCACCCTGCCTTGGCCTGGCGCTGGCCCCTCACCTGCTCCACCCCCACTCAGGGCCAAGCTCCCCCCACCCCCACTAGGCTCCCTCAGTGCCAGGAAGCTGGGCAGCAGTCCTGCCCTCCCCCCTGCTGGTTGCCGCCTGCAGGGCGATCGGTGGGGCAATCGGGCCCCGCTCGCACCCACCTTGGCCTGGTGCTGCCCACTCACCTGCTCCACCATCCCACCACGGTCCCGCTCTTATCGGGGCCCAGCAGCACCACATCCACTGCTGCCCGCTGGCAGCGCTGCATCGCTGATGCCAGCCATGTTCTGCCCCATCCCCTGGTGGTCAGCGCACGTCATAGCGAGCAGTCCAACGACCGCCCAAGGGGACAATTTGCATATTAGGCTTTTATTATCCTCTCTAATAAAATGGTAATATGCAAATTAACCATCACTCCGCTACATAAGCCACGCCCACCAGCCAAGCCACACCCACCAGCCAATCAGGGCGAGTATGCAAATTAACCCCAATCCAAGATGGCTACAGCCACAGAGAGCAAGGTTTCCTAGGTAACAGAGGAAGCCAAGCTTTCCATAGCCGTTGCAGGCCTAAGCCTCCACTCAAGCTACAAAGTTTCAATTATAGAAGGTAAACAAATTCAAACAAATGGCAGCAGAATGGAGCTTGAGAGAGCAGGCCAGGGTTGCCGGCAGCAACAGGGGAAGCAAAGCTTTCCGCACACCCTGGCCGGGCTCACCCGCTTAAGGCTACAAAGTTTCAATTGTAGAAGGTGAATTAACTGCCACAGAAATGGCTGCCGCCCCAGAAATGGCTGCTGCCCCAGGCTACAAAGTTTCAATTGTAGAAGGAAAATAAATTCCAGATACCAGGGCCTCCCCTTGGGTTGCCAGGAGGCGTGGCCGGCCTGCAAACCACCACAGGCCCCTCGCTCAGGCCGCCCCACACCCCAAGGGAACCCCCACCCTTATCTGTGACACCCTTCAGGGCAAACCAGCTGGCCCCCACCCGTGCACCAAGCCTCTAACCTATCTAATAAAAGAGTAATATACAGATTGATCATCACTGCAACACACAATATAGCTGCCCCCATGTGGTCAAAGATCCTGCCCCCATGTGGACACAAGATGGCCACCACAAGATGGCCAGCAGGGGAGGGCAGTTTGGAGGCACCCGGCTTACAAGGGAGGGCAGTTGAGAGGGACCAGGTTTGCAAGGGAGGGCAGTTGGAGGTGATCAACCCTGCAGGAGAGGGCAGTTAGGGGTGACCAGGCTGGCAGAGGAGGGAAGTTGGGGGCAAACAGGCTGGCAGGGGAGCAGTTAAGCATCAACCAGGCTGGCAGCGGAGTGGTTAGGGGGTGATCAGGCTGGCAGGCAGAAGCGGTTAGGGGCAATCAGGAAGGCAGGCAGGCAAGCAGTTGGGAGCCAGCAGTCCTGGATTGTGAGAGGGATGGCCGACTGCCCGTTTAGGCCCGATCCCACCAGGATCGGGCCTAAACGGGCAGTCGGACATACCTCCAGGAGTCCCAGATTGGAGAGGGTACAGGCTGGGCTGAGGGACAACCCCCCGCCGTGCACGAATTTCGTGCACCGGGCTTCTAGTATAGGATAATATTCTATTGTATGGATACACCATGTTTTGTTTATTCAATTATCAGTTGAAGGACATTTGGGTTGTTTCCTTTGTGGCTATTATGAATAATGTTGCAAATATTCACATGTAAGTTTTTGTGTGAATATACACTTTCATTTCTCTTGGTATACACCTAAGAGTGGAATTGTTGAGTCAGATGGTAATCTATGTTTAATGTTTGAGGAACTGCCAAACTGTTTTCCACAGAGGCTGTACCAAATTACATTCTCACTATCAAGTAAGAGGGTTGCCAATTCTCCATATCCTCCCCAACACTTGTTAAAATTTCTTTTTGGTCATAGCTGTCCTAGTGGTGTAAAGTGGTATTCATTTTGAGTTTGATTTGCATTTTCCTAAAGACTAATGATACTGAGCAGCTTTTCCTGCACTTATTGATCATTTAAATATATTTTTGGAGAAATGTTTATTCAGATTCTTTGCCTTTTTTTTTTTTTTTTTACTATCTGTCTTTTATTATTGAGTTGTAAGAGTTCTATATATATTCTAAATACCAGTCCCTTATCAGATATATGATTTGCAAATATTTTCTTCCATTTTATGGGTCTTTTCACTTTCCTAATGATAACTTTACGGAATAAAAGTTTATTTCAATGAAGTCCAAATTTATCTGTTGTGTGTGTGCTTTTTGTCACTGTGCTTTTGTTGTAACATCTAAGAAGCCACTGCCTACCCCAAGGTCATAAAGATTTACTCCTATTTTTTTCTTCTCAAAGTTTTATAGTTTTAGCTCTTATATTTAGGTATATGATCCATTATGAGTTAATTTTTGTGTAGGTATAAGGGAGGGCTCTAATTTCATTCTTTTGCATGTGGATAGCAAGTTGGCTTAGCACTATCTGTTGAAAAGACTATTCTTTCCTCCACTGAATTGTTTTGGCACCCATGTCGAAAATCAATTGACCATAAAAATAAGGGTTTATTTCTGAAGTCTCAATTGTATTCCATTGATCTATATGCCTAACTTTATACCAGAACAATATCTTGATTATTAGGCGCTTTGTAGTCAGTTTTGAAATTAAAAAGTATGCATCCTCCAACTCTGTTCCTTTCAAGTTTGTTTTGACTATTCTGGGTCTCTTGCATTTCCAAATGAGTTTTAGGACTGATCAGTTAGTAAATTTCTACAAAAAGGCAGCTTGGATTTTGATAGAGATGTGTTGAATCTAGTGGTCTCCCATCTCAGTCACAGTTAAAACCAAAAAGTCTTACAGAGGTTTCTTCAGGACCTCGCCCCCCATTCATTACCTTTCTAATCTCTTCTCCTATCACACACTTTCTTGCCTAGCCCGCCTCAGGGACACCAGCCTCCTTGATTTTCCTAAAGCATGCTAGCCTCTGCTGTGCCTCAGAGCCTTTATACTTACCATCCCCTTTGTCCCCACACTATTGCCCCAGACACCTGCATGCCTTTGTTGTTCACTGCCTTTAGGTCTCTGTTCAAATACCACCTTATCCCCTGAACATCCTATGTAAAAACAGTAACCATCCCATCTTTACTCTAGTACTCCCTTCACCTATACTCAGTTTTATCATTTTCTTTTCCTTTTAATATATTTTTATTGATTTCAGAGAGAAAGGAGAGGGAGAGAGAGAAATAGAAACATCAATAATGAGAGAGAATCATCGATCAGCCGCCTCCTGCACGCCTCCCATTTGGGGATCAGGCCCACATTGGGGATTGGGCCTACAACCCGGGCATGTGCCCTTGACTGGAATCAAACCTGAGACCCTTCAGTCCGAAGGCCGATGCTCTATCCACCGAGCCAAACCAGCCAGGGCCAGTTTTTTTATTTTCTACTGCAGTGTCACAATGTATTCCCCAATTTCACCCTATTTCTAAGCCAGATAAAGCTCATGAGGACATGACTTTGCTTTGTTCTAGCCCCTAACACAGCTCCAATAGAAACTTCTGTGATGATGGAAATATTCTATATTTGCACCGTTTAACACAGTAGCCACTACTTGCACATGTGGCTACTTAGCACTTGAAATGTGGCTAGTATAACTGACTCAGAGCTGAAATTTTAACTTTATTCTATTTTAATTAAATTTAAATAGCTACATGTGGCTAGTGGCTACTGCATTAAACAGCTTAGAATAGTAGTCATTCAATAAACACATAGTAAGTACGCAAATATTTGTTGAATGAATTAATGGAAGGAAGAAAAAAATCTGAAGGCCTTTCTTCTCCTTTAACATAAAAGATTTCAGAAATACACAAAAAAGCAGGCCATAGCAAATGAACCCTCAAATACTGGAAGTCTTTTCTAACCTGAAATAAGTTTCAGTGGATATCTCAATCTGGCTTCTACCAGTGACTATATTCTTTAAAAATAGAGAATTTATATTAACCCAACTTATATCTAAAAGCATCTCTTAGGGGTCATTACAGGTTATGAAAAAATGACGTTAGGAATTAGATCAGGTGTATGTTGAGGGAAATACCAGTATGCTAATAAACGTTTGAAGCATATTTGTGATAGTACACTAGAGAACTGCATGTATGTTTTTATATCAAGGACCTGATTGCTCTCTTTCACCACTTATCTTCTCCACTTAAATTTTAATAAAGCCATACTCTTAAAGAGGAGCTAGATGGCTACACAAAATTGCAGAGAACCTTACTCTTGTTAGATGACACAAATTCCTTGGGCATTGATTTTGTCTTATTAGTCTTTATAAGCCTATCATCTAGTATAATAAATGTTAATTGAATGAATTTCATAATTGCACAAAAGTGATACATGTGACTTGTCAGAGTGCAAATGGATACACTGGATCTCTAATTTCCTAAACAGATATTAATCTGAAAAGGAAACTCTCATGCGGATTTTTATACATGCAAGGTCAAAAGGCAGCAAAAATCAAACTGGGAGCAAGAACACCTGGGCTTTAATGTCCTAACTCACTAAGTGGAGTGATCCTACACTAGTCATTTATCTTCTCTAGGCTTGTTGGTAAAAAGACAAACTGTCTTTTAGTTTGGACTTGATGGTCTTCAAGGATGCTATCTAACTTTAATGCAGTTATGTTCTATTCTTCATCCACAGTACACATTCCTTTACAAAAATGCTTATAAACTTCCCCTTTCTATGCTAAAACTTGTCCCTAAACTTACTTTAAAGAAGCTATACATTGACTATGATTTAATAAGAAGACACCATGACTACTTTAGTGAACTGGTAGTGTTCCCCATTTCTTGGGGAGTGCCAAATTCTAAAATGCTGCTGGAATCCTGTGTTTAATTTACAGTCAGCCAGCTGACATTGTGCTTATTAGCATAGAAAAGACAATTTTGGCCATATGTTTGTCTGGTAAACTCCCATGACCATTTGTGCTTGAAATGTTTCTTCAATAGTTCTAAGCCAATTCTTATCTCTTTCCCAGCTGGCTCCTAAAGTGTACTGTTTTAGTCTCTGTTCTGAAGTTTTACCTTTGTTAAATGAAGTAGTAGTACTGAAATCATGCTCTGATGTTTATTAAAGCAAGGAAACTGAAAGAAATGAGGGCCATTCATCTGTACCTTCCCTTGATGCTGCTTTCATGAAATTTCGGTCGGACCTTCATTTAAAATGTGGCTTTTGGCCTCTTGTCTGTGCATTCTCCACAATAGTGAGCCCACACTAGCAAACAAATGTCAATACTGATGTCGTATTTGGGGCTAAACATGGACAGACAGGCAATGGCAGCACAGAAAGCAGAATGTATCTCAAAATTTGTACACATGGTTGCAAAATAATCTTGTAATTATTAAAACTGGGATTTACTTGGACATTAGTATTTGGTTTGTTTTGTTTTTTAACACCTTTACTATACCTCAAGAAACTTGACTGATTCTCTGCTATATCTTTAACCAGAATTGCAATTTTCTAATTTATGTACTTTATTTGAATGTCTTCTCTAAAATCGCCATAAAGGCCTATGTGTAATAAGTTTTACCAAACTTTTAAGAAACACATTTCAAATAATAGCAACATTTTAAAGTAAAACTTAAAATGAAATACTATCCTGAACACAGGTATCTATTTTCCAACAACTAATTAAAAGGAGCAGGTTCAGATAAAACTGAAAACATATTATTAACCATCAACTGAACCACTGGCAAGATACATGCCAAAAGTAAGAATGTCCCATTGTATTAGCATTAACCAGAGAAATGGCTTCAGACATCTCTTATTCACACTAAGATCTAAATGCATATAATTAAAGCCACCAACCACATTAACTGTCCATATTAATCACTCACCAATTTAATTAAGGTAAACCATCTTCTCAGAAAGCTTACCTCTTCTCTTTTTCTTAACATTATCAACTTTTAATAGTTCACCGAATCAGTAATTACTTCTTTATGGTATTATCAAATGTCCTGGATACAAAAATCCAATGTGTGGCAAGGTCAGTTATAGACATGTCCTGATGGCAAATAAAGGGAGAAATTTAACCCATCAAAGTGATCATCAAAAGCGCAAAATCTATTATGCCTTTCTCCAGACACTCCTGGTTAAATTCAAAGTGACAGGACAAACCAGATCAAAACTAAACACAGCTAGAAGCAACATACAAAACCCTAATGAACTCTTAGATATCCAGGTATCGATCTGTCAATATCTAAGCTCAATTAGGCCTTTCAGAACAAAATACTTCATGAGGTGACAAGAAACTAGTTTGAAGTCTTGGCTCTGAGAAGAATAAAACCAGTCACTTTCCATAGGTTACAGCTAAATACAGCCATTTCTCAATATGGAAATCTTGTGAGGATTAAATAAAGATGTAGGCCAAGTACCTATCTAATTAGTCCAGGGGCTGGCACACAACTACTGTTCAGTAAACATTAGCCCTTCCTCAATTCTTTAAGAACTCAAATCAGGCTGATCAAGTCAAAGATCAACCGATGGCTTAAAAAATAAAATAAAGAAAAACCTTAAAGTCATCTAGACAACACATCTTTTAAAAAGTTAATGTTAAAAAGTAGCAAATAAGATCATGAAAATGAAAAATAGATGTTGAAAATATTTCTGAATGGCTCATCGTTCACGGCCATTTACAACCTTCACATTTTGTGAAATCGTCTTCTGGGATGAGCTCTGACAAGAAATAGGCCAAATGCAAACTAACTCCACTTGAGAGTAACAGCACTGCTTGTAGCAGGTGAACAGTTTCCCTGATAAAAGCTTCACCACCAGGTATACTTCAAGCTTTCAGCAATCAGGTTCCCAAACAAACCAGTAACACAACTATAAAGCTAATTTTTTTATTAGAATTGTTAAGAAGTAAGAGTTCAATAAATCATTTACGTTTTAAGGAAAAGACATTACTTTCTAACACATAATATTTCTTCCAGGTCTAAGGAAATGAAGCTTATTTATTCACACATTGAAAAGTAATACTATAGTGAAGTCTTTTTATGACTCGAGGATGAAATATTTAAGAAATAAAGGTATGGAAAGAACAGGACTTGGTCCAAGAAGTCTTGAGATCAAGTACTAGAGTTGCGCCGAAACCGGTTTGGCTCAGTGGATAGAGCGTCAGCCTGCGGACTGGAGGGTCCCAGGTTCGATTCCGGTCAAGGGCATGTACCTTGGTTGCGGGCACATCCCCAGTGGGGGGTGTGCAGGAGGCAGCTGGTCGATGTTTCTCTCTCATCGATGTTTCTGACTCTCTATCCCTCTCTCTTCCTCTCTGTAAAAAAATCAATAATATATATATATATATATATATATATATATATATATATATATATATATATAAAAAGTACTAGAGTTGCCATTTACTGTATAAGTTTATATGAAGTTACTTAACTTTTCAGGGAATCAGTTTCTTATAAGGTTCTTTTCACCTCAAAAATGATGTAATTGAAATGCTGATATTCTTCAGATATATATGTTTGTACCTTTATTAAGTAAGTAACACAGACATATTTTAAGGTTGTAGTAACTTAAGACCCATTATAAAACAAAGAGAGTGAGTGAGTGTGTGTGTTTTGGGTGTTCTGACCCCAAACATTGTTCTCAGTAGTTAGGGCATTTACAAGCCTCGTGACACCTGAATTAACCAAGTAAGCCTTTAAACCCCTACAATGAAACATTAAAATTCAATGTGGCTATAATCTCTTCCTTACAAAACATGGACACAAAGAGTCTGGCTTCAAGTATGGTTTAAAAAAAACAAAAAGGTGAAATGTATTATATTCACCACCCAGCTTTTCCATATGACCACAAAAAAACCCCACGCAAATGAAAACTCACAAGCCCATTGTAATACATTGTACCACTTCTGAATGCAACACTTAGCTCAGGCTTACTACCCTGACAAATAAAGGAAAGCACTTTATGAAGCCAATTTAATTGGGAGGTGACAGAAAACATACAGCCATTTTCTTTAGCCTTATCATCGAATTGGCTTCAGCTCCAATCTCTGGCAAATCCCACTCAACAGAAGAAATTAACCAGGTCAGCAGAACAGGTGCTACGTTGTGTCTGTCAAGGGCCTGGCATCACCACAATTACTTGTACACAATGAAGCAGTAATCTTTACAGATCATCTCTCCCAAGAAGCATATTGGGGAGGGGGAGGAAAACTGAAGGGAGGAGGGGGAAAGTGGAAAGGAGAGGAATAGGAGGCAAAAAGAAAAGGCAAGAAAAGAAAATGAATGTGCAGCTGCCTTGAGGCTCAGCAGATGTCGGGATGTGATGTACGAGGCTAGGATAAGCTGTCGTAGCCTGCTGCCAAACAGTGGTAAGTGATTAAAGCCTGCACAGTTCTAAGCGCCATATTTAGAATCTGCGGGGTTTCAAGACTTGCACCCATTCCTTGCTGTGCTGCCAGATGTTGGCAACCGGTCCAGTTCCTACTGACTGTGCATGGATGGCAGCAGTTGGTACAGCAGCAAAGCAATCTGGAATGCTTCCGGAGATACTGTACATTAACAAGTGTCACCCATCATTCACCTTTACAGAAGGCTGAAACAACTCCAATTTGCTGCCACTTCCCTCTTGGGAAACAGCCAAGATAAAGTTGCGCCTGGCAGTCCCATTTGTTTCACTCAGGTGTTTCAGCTGCCTTGCTGACCTCTATTAGTTTAAGTTTTAATTTAGATTAACCCCAGCACCCCAATTAACCGGCAAGGGGAAAAGCTAAGATGTGAGTAGTCATAACTCTGAAATCAGAATTTACCGAAGTTAAAATTATTAATTGGGATGAAGGGCCAATCAAGTAATGCTATTTCTTTTTAAAAAGACCTCCAGGCCAAAAAATAATTTTTTTAAATCTTTCAGGCTAGGGATTGCCAGTAGAAGCAATTCTTTCCATAATTTCAGTTTATTTTATTAAGGCTATTTAATTTATTATATACTCTCCATTGAATAATGTACACTTCAAATAATGAAGACTGAAACATTTTTGATTGTCTCCCATGATCTCATACAACTATACACCATTAATATCCTATATCAGGTATTTCCTTTGACATTCTAGAACAAAATAGAGTTCCCTACTCTTCTGACAAATGGATATAATAAGAGAAGAAACGGAAAAAGGAATCAGGACCTCTGACTAGGAACACTTGAGGCTCCACCAATCCTCTTTCCTCTCATTACTTTTAAGACTCACTATGGTAATAATTTTATTGAACAACACAGAGTGAATAAAAAGATTAATAGAAAGTTTCTTTCTCTTTTTAGGACAAAACCAAAGGTATCTGCAATAAAGAATCACTTGTTCTACTGGGTTCACAGTGCAATTTTCCTAAGTTCCTTCCTTCATAGTCCATGTACATAATACAGTCATCATGGTTAAACCTTCAACAAGCAACTGCAAAATCTTTGCAAAAATTAAAACACTAAAAATTTAGCAGAGAAAAAAATTATCTTGATAAATAATGATTCAACAAAAACTGATATATCACTGCTGAGCAACCTCCTCAATTCTCTGGAGTTAGAAAGGATACATCCTAAAGCACATTTCATTAAGAAATATTACTAATCAAGAGACCCAGGATTATAAGAAATTATCTTAGTTCTTTAGAATAGTTCAAATGTTTAGTCTAGCTCAACATTCACTAACATCATTAACCTTTTGCACTCGGATGTCGAGTGTGACTCGACACGGTTAGCATTAGAATAAAGGAATCCAGAAAAAAGCAAGCGAGTGCAAAGGGTTAAAAAGAGCAGCATGTTAAGAGGTATGATGTCAGGGAAAGAATTGGGGGATGTTTGTGAAGAGATATTGAGAATGAAACCACATTTCAACTTCTACCAATGCTTTCTGTCTGCAAAGCACTACAACCTATATATCTATCTAACCTAATAATAGGCAAACATACAAATTGACCGCACCTTCGCTACGCCCACAGCCAATCAGAGCGAACAAGATGGCGGTTAATTTGCATATGCGGGCGCTGAGCAGCCTGGGTCCCGTAAACATCCTCCGGACCCAGGCCGATCAGAGCCTGTAGGCCCGCGCTTAGGTCCTGAGCGGCAGGGGCCCAGAACACCCCCTGGCCACTGGGAGCCTTGGCGGGCGGGAACATTCCCGCCCCCAAACACTTGCAGCAGTCTGGGGTCTGGGACCTAAGCCGCTCAGAGCCTGTAGGCCCTCGCTTAGGTCCTGAGCGGCAGGGGCCCCAGAACGCCCCCTGGCCAATGGGAGCCTTGGCGGGGCGAGAACATTCCCGCCCCCAAACACTTGCAGTAGTCTGGGGTCTGGGAAACATCCTTCAGACCCAAGCCGCTCAGATCCTGTAGGCCTGCGCTTAGGTCCTGAGCGGCCTGGGTCCCATAAACATCCTCCGGACCCAGGCGGATCACTTAGGTCCTGAGTGGCGGGGGGCCCCAGAATGCCCCCTGGCCACTGGGAGCCTTGGCGGGGTGGGAAGGTT
Organism: Cnephaeus nilssonii; assembly: GCF_951640355.1. Classification (NCBI taxonomy): domain Eukaryota; kingdom Metazoa; phylum Chordata; class Mammalia; order Chiroptera; family Vespertilionidae; genus Cnephaeus; species Cnephaeus nilssonii. The sequence goes on along the minus strand of NC_137090.1, from coordinate 23,064,676 downwards.
CCCGCCCCCAAACACTTGCAGGGGTCTGGGGTCTGGGAAACATCCTCCAGACCCAAGCCGCTCAGATCCTGTAGGCCTGCGCTTAGGTCCTGAGCGGCCTGGGTCCCATAAACATCCTCTGGACCCAGGCCGATCAGAGCCTGTAGGCCCACACTTAGGTCCTGAGCGGCAGGGTCCCAGAATGCCCCCTGGCCACTTGGAGCCCAAGGGTGCAGGCGCCAAGGGGCTGGGTCCCGCAAACATCCTCAGGACCCAGGCCAGTCCGAGCCTGTAGGCCCCTTGCTTAGGTCCTGAGTGGCAGGGGTCCCAGAACACCCCCTGGCCACTTTGAGCCTATAGGTGCAGGAGCCAAGGGGCTGGGGGCGGGGCAGAAACATCCCCTGTCACAATAGTGCCCCCAGCCGCTTGGGAATGCTCCAGCATCAAGAGGCAGTTTGGGTCCACGTCCCCAGCCTGGCGCACATGATGGGGGGCTGGCTGCTGGCCTCTGGGGTGTGTGGAGACCCTTGGCGGCCACCGCTGCGTGCGGCCCAGGGGTCCCTGCATGCCCCCCAGCCTGGCGCCCATGGTCAGGGCTCATACAGGAGGCAACCAATCAAAGTGTCCCTCTCACATTGATGTTTCTCTCTGTCTCTCCCTCTTTCATCCACACTCTAAAAATCAATGGGAACATACCCTCAGGTGAGGATTAAAAAAAAAATGCATATCCTATGAAAGACACATCTTGAAAATGCCTAAAGAAAGTTGTCATTTTTTCTTGGTGAAGGGACTGAAGTCCGTGTTGATGAAAACACCTTGGTGGCTGTGGTGACTGGTAGTGGCTGCAGCAGCGGGGTGATGGGGCTGCTGCCTTCCCCTGATCAGCCCGGTTGCCTCCCACAAAGGAGCGTGGGGCACGGGCCTAAGCCATCAGTAGGACATCCCCTGAGGGCACCCAGTATGTGAGAGGGGGCAGGTTGGGCTGAGGGACCCCCAACCCCAGTGCACGAATATCGTGCACCGGGCCCCTAGTATATATATAAAAGCCTAAGCGACCGTTATGACCAAAGACTGAACTGACTGAAATGACCGGTCGACCAGTCACTATGACGTGCACTGACCACCAGGGGGCAGACGCTCAACAAAGGAGCTGCCCCCTGATGGTCAGTAAGCTCTCACAGCCAACCTCCTGTGGCTGGCCAACCTCCCGCGGTCCCTCTCCCTGTCCCTTGCCCCCAGCCGGCAGGCCCCAAACGACCTGGCCCCGATCGGGACTGGGTGAGACGGCCCCGATCGGCCCTGATAGCTGGCCAGGCCTAGGGACCCCACCTGCGCACGAAATCATGCACCAAGCCTCTAGTATTATTATAATCAACAGTAGCAATCTCAATACATACTTAACTGATTTGAACAGGCACAAAAATAAATTAAAGACAAGAGACTTAAGACTTAATAAGTAAGAGAACCAGAAGTACAATTAAAGAATTCTGAGATCCCAGCCCTTTAGCTCCATATTCTGATATAATAGTAAATAGAGGCCCGATGCATGAAAATTCGTGCAAGAGTAGGCCTTCCTTCCCCCGGCTGGTGGCACCGGTTTCCCTCCGGCACCAGGGACTCGGGCTTCCCTCCGGCCCCGGCTTCATCCGGAAGGATGTCTGGTCTAATTAGCATATTACCCTTTTATTATTATAGAATTATAGATAGGACAAAAACCAAATAACTGACAAAAAATCCTCCATTAACATTATCAAAATCAGTTAAGAAAGAATAGACCTGATTCAAAGTTGAAACTGTTTTACAGATAATTCACAATCTGTAACAACTAACAAAGAAGCTATAGCTATTTTCATTTCAAAAAGAAAAATATAAGACAAAAGAAAAGCAACAGATCCAGAACTACACAGTAAGTTAATTCTGAACACAGAAGTTTTAACTCCCTGTGTAACTCTATCCCCAAACCTTTTGGTCAGAGAAGTCGATCAGCTGTTTTAAAATGCTAAAACCTGATTTGCAACAAAAGAAAAGAGTGTAAAAATCATACCTGGTGGTAAAAATCATCATCATCAAAGATTTCTTCATCCAAGTCCTTCAGGTGGGCATTGGCAGGAGCCTGAGGAAGGATCTCCTATATCAATAAGAAGAAAAAGTGAATACCATTAGGTTATCTAAGTAATGTAGTACTATAAACATTCAAAGCACTGTTTTCCTTAAGATATAAAGAGCTCTTAAAATTAAAGAACAATCCAATTGAAAAATGGGCAAAAACATAAACAGGAACTTGACAGAATAAGAACCCCAAATAGTAAAAAAATCATTTGAAAATATGTTTAACTTCATTCTAATTATATATATATATATATATATATATATATATATATATATATATATACACACACACATACACACACACACATATGCAAATTTAAATGAAAAGACACCATTTTTCAACTCTAAAACTGGCAACACTCAGCACTGGAAAACACAGCTGGTGGGATTGGAAATTACAGCCTTTTTGGAGGCAATTCGGCAGCATTCATAGGGGTTTAAAATGCATATTCTCTTTGATTTAGTATTTCCAACTCAAGAAATCTATCCATATGTTCACACAAATACAAAAATATAAATGCTCAGGAATATTTACTATAGCACTGTTTTAAAATTTTAGATAACAAAAATATCCACTGTTTGAATAAATTATAGTACACATCCATACAATAGAATACTCTAGCCATTAGGAAAAATGAGGTAGATCTCTATGTAATGATATGGAAAAATATCTGGGATATATTAAATTTAAAAAATTGTAAGATTTTATAAATATAACATTTTATGTATTTACTAGCGTTCCCGTTGCAGGAAAAATCCTGCAATAGGGTTTCCTGCTGCACTCTACCCAGCCCTGCCTGCTCTCCTCCCTTGTCCCCCGCCCCGCGTTCTCCACGTTCTCCACCAGCCCCCCTGCTTTTCTAACTTCTCCGCCAGCCCACTCTCCTTCCTGCTCCCCTGGCCCCGCCTCCGCTCCTCCCTTCTCCCCCACCCCGCCTTCTCCGCCAGCCCACTCTCCTTCCTTCTCCCCTGGCCCCGCCTCCGCTCCTCCCTTCTCCCCCGCCCCGCCTTCTCCGCCAGCCCGCTCTCCTTCCTTCTCCCCCGGCCCCGCCTCCGCTCCTCCCTTCTCCCCCGCCCCGCCTTCTCTGCCAGCCCGCTCTCCTTCCTTCTCCCCTGGCCCCGCCTCCGCTCCTCCCTTCTCCCCCGGCCCCGCCCCTTCTCCCCCGGCCCCGCCTGCTCAACTTCCTTCTCCCGTGGCCCCGCCTCCGCTCCTCCCTTCTCCTCCCCTCCCCCGCTTGCTTGCTTCTCTGAAGCTTTGCTCCCTTCTGCAGCTCTTGGCTTCTTTCTACGTTGTCTTGATATGCAAATTAGCCGCCATCTTTGTTGGGGTAATTTGCATATTTGTCCTGATTGGTTGGTGGGTGTGGCTTGGCTGGTGGGCGTGGCGAAGGTGCGGTCAATTTGCATATTTGTCTATTATTAGATAGGATATACACATACATATTGATGTAATTTAGTTTAAAAGAAAAGGCAACCACATTTTAAATATGTATATTTATGTATGTTGCTATGTACATATCTTTCTGTGTCAGCAGAGAAATATATATATATATGAATGGAAAATAACCCAAAAGCATGTTACAACTATGAACATTGGTTAAATCTGAGGAGTAAAATGTTCAGACTAGGGGGAATTTTTCTTTTCATTTAAAATTCTTCTGAACTTAAGAAAGTATTAAATATATATTTCTACTATAAATAAAAGAGTTTCCTTTCAACAAAAGAATCTGACTATTCCAATTTTGGATCCTTTTCTGGAGTAGCCAAACATCCAATATAAAGCCTAAAGAACACACTTGCTTCAATACTGACATTTCTAAAGAAATTGCTTTAAAAATTAATTTTAAAATTTGGGTTACAAATGCTTCCATTACCAGACTCATATCAACTTCAAAATTAAGATAAGACTACACACATGTTAAGAATAGCTCCAAATTTTAAAACCATTTTTAAAAAACACACATTTCTTTAACAATCTAGTCGTGTTTTTCCCACTTTCTTTCATTAATTTTTCATATCAAGAGTAATACCTACAAGGAGGTGATCAGATTTTTCAGTTAATTAGCCTCACAGAAACTGTCCCCATAATCATCCTGCATGCATCACAGAGTTCTTACCGGTTGCCCTGGCAAAGTCTCCGGGACAGGCTGCGCTGCTGGCTCGGGTTTGCCAAGAACTTGGTAACTAGAACGCTTGGTCTGTGTCCTTCGAAGTAATCTTTCTTTGTCCATTAGAATATGATCAATCTGAGTCAAGATTGAGCGTTCAAAGGCACCAAAACCCTGCAACAACATTAACCAGTGTCAGATAATGCAGAAAGTCTGTGCTGAAGGCAGCTACATTGGTTTCTCTATCTTTCTGTGTCAGCAGAGAAATAGACAACCCTTCTTTCAAAAGAGACTTTCTGTTAAAGACTGAGTTTGTGAATGGCTATAATTGTTCTCAGAAAAAAAAAAGTGGCTAATAGATTGTATTACTTTCCTACACCCAGAGTTTAACTCCTGCTCCTTTAATAATATTTGTTTAACATCTGTTCTTTTAATAATAATTGTTTAACATCAACTTCTTTATTTGTATTTCCAACACTTGAACACTTACAAGGCCACAATTTCTAGAATAAAATATTCTTTCTAATAAAGTTAAAATCACAAGTCTGAATGGTATAAACCCCAATGGTAGGAATTCAGTAAATTTTTTTCTACAGAATGACTGTATACCACAGTGACATCATCCATACAAACGAGCTGTAGATCCAATTTCTTAGAACTGCTTCAGGTTGCCACAGCATGTTACTCACACATGTGCACACACACACACTTGCCTTCCCCAGTTTTCCAGAAGCCAGTTTGGTTTTATCATGCCACTTCTGAAGTGTGCGGTTCCTGTAAACTGTGAAGTCAGCAAAACGCTTTGCCATAAAGCCAGGATAGTCATCCATCTCCAGCTTCCTCTTTCGTGGGGCCCTTTTCTGCTTCTTCTTCTCTCCTACCAGCTCTTCATCTTCACTTGAAATCTCCTCCTCACTAGAAAACCAGGAAGAATAATGAGTCCAATATAAATAAACATTACCCACATAAAAAGCTAGACTTGCATGTAGTTGAGAGTATTTAGGCCTTCCCTATTTTGTCTACATGTTAAATAGAACCACAGATGTGATGGATTTTATTTTGTTTGAAAAGAATGTTCATGAGGTCAATCAAAACCTCATTTAACTTTTCAAATAAATATAACTGATTTCAAAATATTTCTTAAAAGGTAAGCAAATCATAAAATTACATGAGATTGCAAAAACATTATTAGAAATGCATATGAACCAATCCTATACTGGTTACAAGAGGGTCTTCAAAAGTTAAAACATATAATCATACTTTTATGACCTTAATCCCCAAATCAATAAAAACAAACGCCTCCCTATAACCAACTGTTCAAGACAACTGAATAATATTAGTGAGCCAGATGAAGAGAAGATGAATGTGAAGAAAACTCATAAAGGGGTAGGCAACAGAACCAGCATTAAGCCCCAATATTATGCGCAACTGCCATAAGAAAGTAATACAACCTCCAATTATATAGCCAATTACATTCACTGGATTACAGACCCGAACACACAGTAGGTACTCAATAAATGTGAGTTTACTACTTATCCCTCCAATTCCATAGAAAAGAATGAAGCAAAGGATAAACAAAAGGGAAAGCAGTAAGCAGGTACCATACACAGCAGGCTCAAACAAAGGGGCAGGGAGATGCTTCACTGAATGTGATCATTTCAATCAAGAAAGGGGTTTATTCTACTGTTTCCTGAAATTTTCCACCCTTCAAAATAACTGCTTCTTCCCTCAGTGAAAAGAAGATGGTTGTGACCAGAGATTCCATGGTATGGGCACAAAGTGCTTCATAAACATTAATTAAGCATTGACATTAAAATGTGCTTTCATCTACTAATTTCAATAGCTCTAAAGAGAAGGCAAGTCTTTTGCTGAAGTCACAAAGAGAATGAGGCACAGCTAAGTATAAAAATTCAAAACTTAATTCCCAATTCTTGTGCTATCCTGGCCAAAAGAGCAGGTAAATATAAGTGGCTCTATTTTACTAACATTTAAGTCTGGTATCTGCATGGAAAGGACTTAGCTTTCTTTTTCATAAATGATGGTTCACTATTCAGATGAAAAGAAAACAAGCAACTCCACAGCTGCATTCCTCCTTACCTTTCTGCTTTGGGCTTTGTCCCATCTACTAGGTACCTAGTGTCGGGGTACTGGAAGAGCAGCTCTTCCTGAAGACCTACCAATGACCTCAACAATGCTTTAAGTGCCTTGTGACCTGGGAAATAAAGCACAGAGAAGGAACAATTATCATGGCTCCTGAGCAGCTCTGGCTCAGGGTTAAGAGTGGGGGCAGGCACAGGGTATGCAGGGACTAAGAACAACAACCTGAAGAGGAAGGCATTGTTATTATTTCCTTTTGCGAATTCTGTTTTTCAAAAATATGTTCTTACCTGGCTCTCCTCATAGCCAACAGGATGCATTTGTAAAGAAGTTCATCAGGATTCAGTATATAGTCTATGGCTAAGCACTTTCAGAATAAAAACTGGCCCTCTGAGAAGTGAACTCTTACCTTCTTTATCAGCCTAGTCCTACTAAAGTGGCTAATGACAATGGTCATCACTACTTATGTGTTGATAGCACTCTGACATCTCTCCCAAGCTCAAACTTTCACATTTCCAGCAACTCCAAGAAAATCTTCACATGGATGCCCCATCACTCCTTCATATATACCATTTCAGAAACAGAACCTTTTTCTTCCTAATACTTCCTGGTCTGATTTTTCTCTTCTCTGTTTAATGTGTTTTCATAGATCACTGACATTTTGGTGCCCTTATTCTATACATTTAATTGATTAAAATTGTATATTTTTCACACTAATAGTTATCTCTGGCCACGCTTCTATCGCTCCTTCCCTTTTCCCCTTAAATAACTGCAGTCTTCTCACAAGTAACCCTACTTTCATTTAGCAACCCCTACATTCATTTTTGTTTTACAATCCACACTAACTTCAGCTTAAGTGATTTTTATAAGTCTTGTTCTATCATTTCTGCTTCTACCCGGCCCAGAATGAATGATACTATTTACACTCCAACTTGTTTCATCAATGGTACACCAACACCTGAGTTAAACAAGCTAACCTTGTGAGACAGCCTTCTCAGATTGGTCAGAAGGAAATCAATAACCCAATAACTACGTTGTATCCCTTCAAATACTCTGCATATAAGACTACATAAATACTTCCTTGTTTAAAATAAGACCCTTGGTCACAGCTTTTCTAAATTCTGTATTCTAATCCTTTTATAATCAGTGTATATCCGTACCACTTGGGAACATCTGCAGTACATAATATTACCCAAAAAATCCAAAAAGCCTTGTGTTCCAAACCAAAATTCCAAATCTATTGCTCTGTCTCTTAAAAAACAACAAAACAAAATGTTCACCAAATATGGAAACAACTTATACTCATGAAGAAAAAATACAGCATTATTCTTTGTTCTGTCGGCTTTCAAGAAATGGATTAAGTATAAACAAGATGATAACACAGGCCAGAAGGAAAAATAGGACAAAGATGTAACAATTTTAAAGCCTAAAATCAGTCAGTCTAAATGTGCTAAGTGTATAAGTAGAACAACACAAATTATGTAAATATATATGGGAAATTTTAAAAGGAATGAGTAGAACAAAGAATACAAATGATAATTACAAATATTAGGTTACCACAAATGGTCATCTGTGAAAAGACCCGAGAATTGTTAAGAGATATTCCAAGTAGCTAAGGTTCTAAAGTATATATTGTAGCAAGAACATTAAGAAAATAGAAAAGACACTTATACTTGGAAGAAAGCCCATGAAAATGGAGAATTGTCATCTCATCCAAATTCTATGTATTAACCACTATTTTATAACTTCTTTTCTAGAAATGTCTGTATCTTAAGAGACAGGGCCCATGTTTTCCAAAGTGAAACCACAAATCAATTTTACATTTGCACACTAGTTTCTAAAATTCCCAAGACTCAACTTTGAAAATATTATGCTAAGTGAAATAAGCCAGTGGCAAAAGGGCATATACTGTATGATTCCACTTACATGAGGTACCTAAAACAGTCACATTCATAGAAAGTAGAATGGTGCTTGCCAGGGGTTGAAGGGAAGGGGGAATGAGGACTTATTGTTTAATGGATACAGTTTCAATTTGAGATTATGAAAAAGTTCTAGAGATGGATAATGGTGATGGTTGCATAACAATGTGAATGTACATAATGGTACTGAACTGTACACTGAAAAACGGTTAAAATGGTAAATTTTATGTCATGTATATTTTACCACAATTAAATAAACACTTTAAAAAATCCCAAGACCAGAGTATAATAAATAATTCTACCATCCTGGACAAAATAATCTACAATCCCTCAATCTTGAATTCAGTCAAAAAGAACAGGGGGAAAAGGGAATATTATTCAGCCTTTAAAAATAAGGAAATTCTGACACATGCTACAATATGGATGAACCTTGAGGACACTATGCTAAATGAAATAAGACAGTCACAAAACAACAAATACTATATCATTCCACTTATATAAGGTACGTAGAGTAGTCAAGTTCATACAAACAGAATATTGAAGAGTAGTTTCCAGATGTTGGGGCAGAGGGAAATAGTGAGTTGTTGTTTTAATGAAGTGTAAAGATTTTTAGCTTTGCAAGATGAAAAGGTTCTAGAAACTGGTTGTACAACAATGTAAATATACTTAACACTATTGAACTGTACACTTAGAAATGATTAGTAAGGTAAATTTTATAATGCATTTTTTTTGCCACAATAAAAAATTTAAAAGAACAGAAAAGGCAAGTGCCTGTCCCTTACTTCCACTAGGTACCATGTGTCATGTTCTAAAATATGAAATGAAGAACCATGCAGGGAAGAAGCTGCAGAGCAGTCCATAATGTTTATAGCTGCTTGCCCCCAACAAGCAAGTCATAATTTGACTCTAACATGTAACATAACCAAGAATTGTGAAAACATCCAATGAAAGCCTAGTACTTTAAGGGCCACTCTCAAATAGCTATACAAGCCCTTTTATTTTGTTCAAGTCAGTTTTTAAAAATCCATTGCAGATATATTAGACAGCCTATCAATCCAACAAGAAAGCAGAGAGCCAATATCAGTAAATCAAAGTGTGCCTTTCTGTTAATACTCTCTCATATGTTCTCATTTTATACACCCCTTCACCCAGTCAGAAAGTAGCCCTGAAGTATTTAAGCTCCATTCAGGGATAGCACCACCATGCATCAAAGTGTCAAGAGACCTACCAGAGATGAAATCTGCAATTCTGTGCTTCTAACCACACCAAAAAAAAAAGTTTATCAAAGTAAAGTCACTAGTGGCCAACACATGGACAACGGACAACTTCCTGTAAAGAGATTTAGAAGAAAGAACCCAATCCTCATTTCTTTGCAATATCAGGGCCACATTTCCTCCTAGTAAGATTTTATGTAAAACCTGAGGAGACAAGGAGCAATCCTTTGCTGGACGTGGTAGGCCTCCTCAAAGCCACAACTGACAAGAGTGAGGAAAGACTCTCTCTGGGAGGCTCAAATCTAACAGTGAATTCTTCCCAGACAAAACCAAGACAAACCCTCTTTATCATTCATATAGTGCTGAATTCTGTTTGTTCAACCCTATAAATTATAAAGAGAATGGAATCAACAGTTTCTAATTCACTTCTAATTTTTTATCCATTACTGTTACAGTTAGTAAGTTTTTAAAAGCAGCAAAGATGCATATACTTTCTTCTCTCTTCTTCTTGGCAAGTATACCAAAAAAAAAAACAAACAACAACAAAAATAGAGACTGTCAAAGATATATGTTTATTTTGCCCTCTATGGTCAATTTCCAGAAGAGAGCAAGAAGAACATATGCCTCACCGTGTTACCAAGATTCAACCTAAGCATCTAGGCACCAGCTTTAGGAATAATTTTCCAAGCAGATAGTAAATAGAAAGAGTGCTTTACTAAGGGTCAGGAACCCCACATTCTAACTGACATTATCACTAACTAGTCATTTTATAGACTGAGTGGACCAATGTAATCTCTTTGAGTCTCAATTTTCTCATCTATAAAACACAGATAATCCTTTGCCTGTTTATCTCACAAAAAAATAACAAATGTTTTTTTATATATTAAGGTATTTAAAAAAGTTTTAATATTATAAAGATGGAAAGAATATTAGCATAAAAATCATCATTTCACATGGTGAAAATTCTTAAGCTCTGCTTGTACTGATCTATAGCACTAGGGCTGAGCTAGTACTCACAGTCCTATATTAAGTATTCATTTGCATGCTACCCATATGCAAGCATTCTATATAGAAAATGTCACCAATCTAAAAACCATTTTCACCTAACAGCTTTATTTTTCCCCCTGATTCATCTAGGCTGTCCAACAAAAACAAAATTGTAGGCAGAGAATAAGTTTGGACATGGGTGCACAGTTCATTCATTAGATTATAACCCAATACGTAAAACTTTGGTAAGGCGGTGGAGGTGGAATGGGAAGAGTGAATATATAAAGTAAAATAAAGCTTACCTTATCAGTTTTTAAATATCTATACTGTTATTTTTAAAATAATATGCAAACATACAATTATTTATGTACAATAAAATGCCACATCCCTATTACCCCCAGATAAATATATTGAACTAGAATGTACATATTACAAGGGCATTTTTTTTTTCTCCTTCAAAAGTAACTCTAGAACTAGAGCTAAACTATAGGTCAAAATGACACACAATATATTGGCCTGAGAACAATACTTTTCATTCAAATCCACACAAGCCTGCCACTTGCACTAGTCATCCCCGGCAATTAATCCCCCAAGAAAGACGTTTGATTAAATCTTTTCAAGCAAATCCTTTGCTTTGCTTTTGTTAGTTCACTTCTTGTCAACATCTATTAAAATATGCCTTTAATTCTCCCACAATCTTAAAAAACACCGATTCCACTGTCTTCAACTTTAATCAACTGTATGGCCAGCATTTTTCATTTCATAATAATGTGCTGCTTGGAATTCAAGAGGCAGGCTCAGCATCAATCATCTGGTAAGAATTTTTCCACTGCAATAAATATGCAAATGAGGAGAGCCAGTCAGTCGTATTTCAGGCCCGACTTGCTAGTGTTTTAAAAAAGACACAAATTTATTAATTGCCGGTGGCCAGAGGAATCCTATTACTTTGGGCATTGATTACAAAGCTGTGTGAGTGATTATTGTGCAACTCGCGGGCTACCCAGGCATGAGGAAAAATTATTAAAGCAAGGCAGAGATTATCAACTCAGAATAACAATAAGCCTTAACATTTAGGCCCTAACTTCTTCAACAAAGAATTACGTGAAGGCTCCACTGTATCATAATTCCAAATTCTGTCAGTATTACTGTTTGGGCTTGTACTTTATTCCCCACGCAGAATGGTGTTACCAGTAAGAAAGAGTACAGCAGGTAACAAATTCCTCAACACCAACCATATGGATGAGTTGTTACCATTTCCAATGTGTGTCCAACTAGAATTTTTATATATCCATGTATGAATACATATATACAGATGTGTGCACATACTGATTCCCAGGTATAGATACATGGCTGTGTTATTATTGAGGACTGTGGTTTTAACTGGAACAGTATAAGGAGTACTGTCCCATTGTGTTGGCTGGTTCTGTGAACCAAAAGCAGAATTTTTTTTTAATGGTACAAAATAACCACCAGGATAACATTTTCAAAGCAGAGCATGGAGACTTATATTCTAAATCATGACGGCTAAGCCAAAAGCAGACTGGGGTTTTCATACCTCTGAGGGTACCACAGTAGAAGGCATGCAATCTATGCAGAGGTCTATGGAGAAAAAGGTTTGATAGGCTAATACGGAATGCAAAGTGTTTTTGTGAGAAACATTCAGCCCAAGACATATTAAATCAAATCAGAAAGAGGACTCAGTGGGCAAAACTTATTTTTTTCTCTTAAGAGAATGATGTGGGGAGTTGGGGGAGTAAGTGGAAGTTGAAATAAGGGAGAGATGAAGAGACACATGATAAAATATATTGGGTGAGCCCCTCACAGAAAGAAACAAAAAGAAAAAATCCTTAACATTTTACATTACTGCCACACTAAGTAACATGATAGATAGTGTGCATTTGAGTTCTGTGGAGGGACATCCCACTCAAGCTGTAATTTCTGACCAGGCATGAATTTATAAGGAGGGGAAAAGAACTGCAGAATTTCTTAGGTTTCCCTGAATACTCTCTCGAACACCTTGATGAAGTGTGTCAATAAATCCTTAAAAAGCCCTATAGGACACAGCAATCTAACTGATCAATGTACTTTCCGAAATCCACTACAGTTACCTTCCACTTCATAGTTCCTAGACAACCTCCATTGCTCTGGAGTACTTCCCTAACAAGGGAAATTGATTACCCCCCTTTAAAAAGAAAGAGTAACCACTCAGAATATGAGGTACTTCAAATCCAAGTTTATTTACAAGTAAGGGTTTAACTGCCTAACAGGAGTTCCCCGGGAGAGTGGGATACTCTTTTATCTGATTAGATATTTTATATGCATATATTACTTTTATAACTTAAAATACTATTTAAAGTTAACTTTAAAGTAAGAAAACTTATTAAAAATAAAATTAGAACCACAATCCAAGTCACCCTCTCTTTCATATAAAATAGTCTGACCCCTTCACATTAAAAAGCCTTTAAATAAACAGACTCTTAGGTAGTGAAACTATTCCTAACTAAATGCCAAAATTCTCCATAGAGTACAGGTCTGGAAATTACTCCTTTGAAAATGGGGATTCAGAGAATACCTTCCTGAAAATGAGGATTCCCATGCAGAATTAATCACTCCTTTCTCAGTATCATTCATGTCACTGCCACCACACTTATACTGTATCATGAGTCTGACTTCACTGCACTGTTAGCAGCTCGAGAGCAGAGACCTCACCCTATCACTCTAGCATCCAACATATCGCCTGGGCCATAAAAATATCCTACAATATTTTAGTTCTAGAAAAAGGATGCCTAGGTCACATGGCAGAACATCTTATTACACTATCATTTCCAAATCTAATGCTGACAAGCAAACAAACTATGGACTCCGTATCTGCTAACTGTGATAAATATGTATCCTCCACAAGCTGACCTTTGTTAACAGAAGCAAAGTAATCGAACTGAACTTTTCCCTTATTATAATACACCAACTATAATTGTATAGGTTACTCCTAAGAGTCTCAAAACCATCTTACCAAATTGAAGAACCTAAAATTGTTACAATGTATTCTCATGAAGATTTAGTAGTTATCACCACTTAGAGCAGTGGTTCTCAACCTTTCTAATGCCGCGACCATTTAATACAGTTCCTCATGTTGTGGTGACCCGGTTGAGAACCACTAGCAGGGTCGCCTAAGACCATTGGAAAACACAGATATTTACATTACGATTCATAACAGTAGCAAAATTACAGTTATGAAGTAGCAACGAAAATAATTTTATGGTTGGGGGTCACCACAACATGAGGAACTGTATCAAAGGGTCGCGGCATTAGGAAAGTTGAGAACCACTGACTTAGAGCGATAAACTAAGGCTCAGACAATAAAAGTTAGTTTTCCTTTTTTTAATATTAGGAAGATTAAGCATTATTTATTTGCCGACTCAAAATGAAACACTTGGAGAGGATGCTTTCATGTAAACAAAAAACAAAAAAAAACACTTAAATGATTTATGCTTTAAAAGTGGTTTACCCATCTCTACACCTTACTATGAGCTCCTTGAGGCAAGGACTATGAACCTTGGTATGCTTGGTGTTGGCAAATGGTGGACTCTTATGTTGCTGACTGAATAACTGAAAAAATGATACTGTAATATTTTTCTTGGCACGTACTTTTTGTATGTGCATTTCAAGTCATCAAAGAACTAACTGTACTAGTAAGTGCAGAATTTATTTATATAACCCTTTTAGGAAGAGGGAAACAAATACTTTGGCCATAGAACTACAGTCTAAGAAAAGAATGTACTATCACTATGAAGATTAACAGTTAACACTAAGAACCTACTAAGTAGCAGGCACTAGCCCCTAAGCACTTTGTATGTATAACTCATTTAAATCCTCACAACAACCCTTTGATTAGGTACTATTATTATACTACCACTAAAGGCCTGGTGCACAAAATTCGTGCACAGGTAGGGTCCATAGGCCTGGCCAGTGATCAGGGCCGATTGGGACAGGGCCTCCCTTCCCTGGCTGCCGGTCAGGGCCTTCCTTCATTCTGTGCCGGCTCCTGGTGGTCAGCACACATCATAGCTAGCGATCAAACTCCCAGTCTCCAGGTCAAATTCCCGAGGGGACAATTTGGATATTAGGCTTTTATATATATAGATAGAAGATTACTGGTATACAGATGAAGAAAATGAAACACTCCTACAAGCTTAAAAAAAAAGCCTGCACATTTTTCATTTTCTAGGTCAATGTATATGTATGGGTACAAACTACCTGGAAAACAAAGTGTAATAAAATTTCAATTACTAAAAAATGACAAAACGGTCCTCCCCTTACACAATTAAACACACACACACACACACACACACACACACACACACACACGTGAGGCTCTGTTACAATGTTATGTCCAGTCCTAGCCGGTTTGGTTCAGTGGAGAGAACATCGGCCTGAGGAATGAAGTGTCCCAGGTTCGATTCTGGCCAAGGACACATGCCTGGGGTTGCAGGCTCAATCCCCAGTAGGGGTGTGCAGGAGGCAGCCAATCAATGATTCTCTCTCATCATTGATGTTTCTCTCTCTGAAATCAATAGAAAAAAGAAAAGATAGCAAAGTATTGCTTTTAAAGAAAGAAAAAGTAGATTTATATTCATTAACATGGGAAGATAAAAGCATAATATCATTTATGGCTTTTAAAAAAGTTTAAATTGACATAAAGTATATGGAAAAATATATACCAAATTGTTAAATATAGTTATCTCTGAAGAGCACTATTAAGAGTAGGGAAAAAGGGGACTTGTTTAATCCATGTTACATATTTCAGTATTGTTTGGGGGCAGGGGTCAGTACTATCTGAAAAAACTTTTTTACTACAAACAAATTTTATTTTTATGATTTTTTAAAAATATATATATTTTAATGATTTTTTACAGAGAGGAAGGGAGAGGGATAGAGAGCTAGAAACATCGATGAGAGAGAAACATCGATCAGCTGCCTCCTGCACACCTCCTACTGGGGATGTGCCTGCAACCAAGGTACATGCCCTTGACCGGAATCGATCCTGGGACCCTTCAGTCTGCAGGCCAACACTCTATCCACTGAGCCAAACCAGTTAGGGCTTTTTATGATTTTTTAAAAGGCAATGAAGATTAAATAAATATATTTCAAAATACAGAGAGGTCTGCTAAGGTAGATGTAATTCTTTCTGTCAACAGAAAATCAAACAAGGAGAAACATTAAAATAAAAGCAGGAAAGATTAGAGGTGGCCAGAAGATTGATTGACAAGGAGACTATCCACCCCTATAACAGTTTAAAATTTCCCCTGAATGATTCCCAAAGAAATACCAAAAACCAATAAATGTAAGGGAAAAATTGTTTATCCTCTTTAAACACTGGGAAATAAAAATTTTTTAAAATGTAAATTAAAATAAGCAGAAACCATTTTCCATCTATCAAAGTGACAAAGATGAAAAAAATAAGATAAAATTCAGTATTGACAAGGAAAAGGGAAACTGACATTCATATAAAGAATGTAAAAATGTGAACTAATATAACTTTACTGGAGGGCAACTTGGCGATACAGATCAAAAGCCTAAAAATTTAGTATATCCTTAGAACACATACTAATTCCACATACAAAAATTTATTTTATGCAATAACATAATCATGGATGTGAATAAAGATTTAGTAACAATGATGTTTATTATATTATTTATAAAAATGAAAAACTGGACACAATCCAAATGTCCAACAATAAATAATTGGTTATGTGATGGAAAGTCTATGCTAGCATTAAAAATAATGCTGTAGAGCCCTGGCCAGGTAGCTCAGTTGGTTAGAGCTTCATATCCATACACCAAGGTTTTGGGTTCCATCCCTGGTCAGGGCACATACAAGAATCAACCAATGAATGCATAAATAAGAGGAACAAGAAATTGATATTTCTCTTCTCCCCTTCTCTCTCTCTCTCAAATCAATAAATAATAATAATAATGTAGAATAATATTTAATGACATGAAAAAATATTCATGATCTCTGTTAAGTAGGAAAAAACAGATTGCAATATAGAATATAATTCCATTTTTGTTCTAACTACACACCCACAAGGGGGAAAAAACTAGAAAAGATACACATACCCACACACCAAAATATTAAAAGTACTTAACGCTAGCTGCTGGGATCAGAGAGCATAATTTCCTTACTTTTTTGCTTGGCCATTTTCTGGATTTTATATAATGAATATGTACTATATTTATAAGAAAAATAAATCTGTTTATCTATTTCTTTATCACTTAAAAGGAGAGGAACTAGGTCAGGTGATCTCCCGAGGGCCCTCCTAGCTCTCTTACTGAAAAAACAGTATGCAGGAAAAATTGAAGGATGCATTTACTACTTGCACTCTAAGCTTCCGTTTTACAACAAATTCATCTCCGTGGCACTCCTGACTTCATTCCTTTAAGCTTTGACCTTTATTACCTCACACTTTCTTGGAAAAAATAAAATAAAATAGTTAAACTATAGGTATAGTGATTGGCCAAGAGCAAACCTGTTTCTGTACTAGCTTTACATCTAATGGTGTGACCTTAACTAGTTACTAACCTGTCCAAGACTTGATTTCCTCATATGTGCAGCACAGTTATTAGCACCTATTTCACAAGCCTCTGTGAGAACTAAATGAGACATTTGTGAAGAACTTAATACAGTACATGGAGAGTAGTGCACAATTGACAAATGGGAGCTATTTTTATTATTTTTAGTGTATACGTGCATCTAGCATTATACTTACACAATACTTATAAGATGGACGTAAATTGATTATCCCAATTCTCAAAATATCCCAAAATATTTGATGGCTTTCTATTCATGTTCTTATATCTTACTAGAGGCCCGGTGCATGAATTCATGCACGAGTGGGGTACAGCCAGCCCACCCCAGTCAGGGCCGATCAAGCTGGGCCGGCCAGGGGGAGGGGCTGTGGGCGGTTGGTGGGCCAGCCCTGCCCCCAATCGGGGTAGGGGGGCCGATCAGGGGTGGGGCTGGCCAGGGAAAGGGGCTGCGGGTGGTTGGCCGGCTGGCCCCGCCCCATGGTCGAACTCCTGGTTGAACTTCCAGTCGAGGGGACAATTTGCATATTAGCCTTTTATTATATAGGCCTTAGAGGCCCGGTGCACGAAATTCGTGCACGGGGGTGGGGGACTGTCCCTCAGCCCTACCTGCACCCTCCCCAATCTGGGAGCCCTCAGGGGATGTCCTACTGGGGATCGGGCCTAAGCCTCAGTCTGGCCTCCCTCTGCAGGAGGTGACCAGGCTGATTAGGGGAAGGCGCCACCCCCATCACCCCGCTGCTGCTGCCACTGCCGGCTGCTGTAGCTGCCAAAGTGTTTTATTCAACACGGACTCGTCCCTTCACCACGAAAAAATGACAACTTTCTTTAGGCATTTGCAAGATGTCTCTTTCATAGGATATGACATCTCTTTCTTTCTTTTTTTTTTTTATCCTCAACTGAGCATATTTTTCCATTGATTTTTAAGAGAGCATGGAAGAGAGAGGGAAAGACAGAAAGACACATCAATGTGAAAGGGACACTTCAATTGGTTGCCTCCTGCATGAGCCCTGAATTGGGCCCTGGCCAGGAAGGAGACTGCAACCTAGGTATATGCCCTTGACCGGAATAAAACCTGGACCCTGCAGTTGGCAGGCCGAGGCTCTATCCACTGAGTCAAACTGGCTAGGGCAGGATATGACATTTCTTAGCCCCTCCAGCAGTGGACCTTCATTTTTTCCTCCAGGAGTGAGGTGGAAAAACCCTAGATGGCCTTCTTGGATTCTTACGACCCAAGTTACCAAGAACACTGAGAGTGGTGTACGGGGAGCTTAGCCAATGAGCGGTCAGAAAAGGTGTTTCCTTTGCAGCTCACGCGCAGAGGCGGGACTGCTGGCGTACGCGGCTGGCAGGCCCTGTTCTCTCTGGGCCTGCGCCATCCATGGCTTGCCTCACCGCGCACGCAGTCCCCTCCTGCCCACCTGCACACGCAGCCTCCTCCTGAGCGGTCGTGACATCACGGCGTCCTGGCTAATTTGCATATTACCACTTTATTTTTATATATATCTATATAGATATATATATAGATAAGTCATACTGAAGACACCAGAAATACTTTATAATTACTGGAGTAGAACATTTGTCTCTGCCCTTTCCCCAGCCCTCACCATAGCTGACATTTATGTAGCCTAGATTATGTACCATCTGTAGGGTGTAAGAACCTTTAAAAACTATCTGAGCCCAGCTGGTGTGGCTCAGTGGTTGAGCATTGACCCATGAACCAGGAGGTCATATTTCAATTCCCGGTCAGGGCACATACCCGGATTGCCAGCTCCATCTCCAGTACGGGGTGTGCAGGAGGCAGCAGATCAATGATTTTCTCATCATTGATATTTCTCTCTCTCCCTCTTCCTTCCTCTTTCTGAAATCAATAAAAAATATAGTAAAAAATATTTAAAAACAAAACAAAACTGAACAGCATCTCTACCTCTAAAAATTCCCCTTGCATAAAACAGAATGAATAGCTAGTAAGAACTTTTCTCAAAATAGTAGCAATTTGGATTTATCTAGAGGCAAATTTACTCAATTGCCCCCAGGAAAAAAATCTGGTAGATTTGAGACTAAACACTCAGCAAAACAATCAATGTTATATGAAAGGTAATTAAAATTTATCAAAGAACTCAGCTACAATCCAGTGTTGTCCAAGTACAACAAATTTTCAAAGCAAATCATCTAGGCAAACTTATGTGGAGATAGGTTATAAATTATAATTATAATAATCAAGAGAGAATTGTGTCTTAAACGTATCATGATACAGACTTTCTCTAAGATAATTCATAAGTAACATTATAGCCTTTTTTTCCCCCTCACACTGCCTGCTACCCCCTATCCCATCTCCTCTCCTTGTCAAACTTCCATTAACACTTAATGGAAAAGTAAATCTAGTGAGAGAAAATATATACACATTAAAATGTCTGTAATAATACACCCCACAGTATTTTCTCTGAGGAGGAGGTGTAGGGATTTGGAAAACTGGGAGAACTTTTACTTTCTCCTTTACGTATTTTATTGTTTACGTATTATATTGTTTACGTATTTTTTAAATTTTATTTATTGATTGGCTTTGAAAGAGAGAGAAAGGGACAGGGGAAAGAGAAACAATGATTTGTTGTTCCGCTTATTTATGCATTCGTTGGTTGATTCTTGTATGTACCCTGACTGTGGATCGAACCCCCAACCTTGGCATATCAGGACGACACTCTAACCAACTGAGCTATCTGGCCAGGACTTACATATATATTAATGGAAGAGCATAAGGACAAACTAAATTAAGTCCTATAAAATCCCTAGCAAGTTTATAATTTCAGGGAAAAAATGTCTCTACACTTTTGAAAAACGCTTTGCAGCTTCACATAGTATTTTTAAAGATAGACTGGCTACTATTAGAAAAATACATTACGAGTAGATAAGCATTAGCCATGGTTAAAACTGAAAAGAAAGAACCTGATGAACCAGTGAACTGATTTCGTGTTTCCAACTGCTATTCATATTCCCTTTCTTTTTTAACTGCCTTTCATTCTTCAACTCCCTTTATTTTTAAGAATAGTTTATTGATTTTTTTAGACTGGGAGAAGAGAGAAACATCCATGTGAGAACATAACATCAATCTCCTGTCTCCTGCAGGCCCCCTGCTGGGGGGTCAAGCCCACAACCCAGGCATGTGCCCTGTGGGGAATCGAACTAGCAACTCTTGGTGCACAGGACAACACACAACCAATTGAGCCACCCGAGCCAGGGCTACACTCCTTTCTTACACACCAAGATGGAGACCACCTCTGGTTTAGACCAAGGATTCCATACACTGAGAAACTTGCATCTTGCACTTTTACCATGTAAATAATGCACAGATCCTACGGGAACATGCCAAACACTAGGATTCTTAATTAATGGAGCTCTTTAATGTGCAAATCAGGAACAAATTGCAAGTTCTGACTTGCATTGATTATGAAAACAATTGAATGAGCAAGACCCTAAAAAATACCCACACACAACAGAATCCTAAGTCTTTGAAGAGACCAAAAGAATACAAAGCTCTCAAACCAGTCAAGTCTGACCAATGTCCAAAATGCAAACCTAAAACAGTGCTGCTCACTAGTACACAATGAATTAAAAAACCAGAAACAAAAAGCCAACAGTTTAATCAGAAAGCAATCACTATAAAAGCATCTATTCCACCAACACTTGCATTAAGCAGAAAAACGAGTGTTTACTCCAGAAGCTCATACACACTGTTTTAAGGAAGGGAAAAAACACACTCTCTATGTCCACACTTATATGTATATAGGTATAACAAAACAATGCTGTCTCTTTAAAAAGAAATTCATCCTATATAAATTATAGCCATAAACTTTTCCTGCAGTGCAGCCTAATTAATTCTTGTTCTATACACAAAGGGAAATGCTGGGTGACAAATGGGTGTGAGGCCAGAAAGCTGCCAGGTCTGCAAAACATTTTCTACTTCAATTTATAAGCAATTTTGCAGTAAATCATCAACCAGAACCTGGAATCTCAGGAATCTCTGAGTGTCCAAACCACATTATATCATATCACTTATCAAAGAGAGAAGGAAAAAGAGTTTAAAGACATCTCATTTTTCAGTTCTAACCCACATCAAAATCTAGAAGCTCTGTGTAATCTATTATTCTCTTCTGGGTCAGGTTTTAGTACCAAAGATATATATTTCAAGCAAACATGACAATATAGGTTGATGCAGCCCATTCCTCCATCCCTAGAAGTACTGTATCACATATCCATTACTATAAGAAATATTCCCAGAGTTATCTGGGAATCAGCACACAACTATTTATAGCCCCTCCCTCAATCCAAGCAAAATGTTCACAATCAAGCCAAACTGCAGGGTTCAGCAGTGAGCCACTGTGGAAAAACAGGTGGGATACACTCCAAGGAAATGAGGCTACTGAAGAGGAAAATAGAAACTACAAAGAAGAAAGCAGAGCTGCCCCTATATAATCAAACCCTTCCCCCGCCCCTAACCTCTGCCAGCTCTCCATCCCTTTTTTTTCTTTTCTTTTTTTTAAAAAACTTATTTTAAAATATATTTTTTATTGATTTCTTACAGAGAGGAAGGGAGATAGAGAGTTAGAAACATCGATCAGCTGCCTCCTGCACACCCCCCACTGGGGATGTGCCCGCAACCAAGGTACGTGCCCTTGACCGGAATCGAACCTGGGACCCTTCAGTCCACAGGCTGACGCTCTATCCACTGAGCCAAACCGGTTTCGGCTCTCCATCCCTTTTCGACAGAATGTCATCAGAATGGAATTTTGAAGTACATAATTTATTTTTTTTATTGTTTAAAGTATTACATATAGTATTACATATGTCTCCTTTAAAGTACATAATTTATTAAAACTAGACTCTTTCACTGCCATAATAACTTTGACATTCAACAAGTTTTTGCATTTATCATGTTTGTTCCTTTTTATTGCTGAGTAATGTACCAGAATTGGTTTACCCATTTGCCACTGAAGGACATTTGGGCTGTTTCCAGTTTTGGGTGATAATCAACAAAGGTGCTATAAACAAGCATGTACAAGTCTTTGTGTGGACATATGTTTTCATTTCTTTATGGTAAATATTTAAGACTAGGACTGCTGGATCATCTGGCAAATACATGTTTAACTTTATAAAAACAAAACAAAACTGCTCAACTGTTTTCCAAGGTGGCTGTCCTATTTTGCATTCCCACTAGTAATAGATGTAAATTCCAGTCACTCTGCATCCTTGCTAGCACTTGGTGTTGTCAGGTGTTTGTTTTTAGCTATTCTAATAAGTAAGTAGTAGTATCTCATTGTGAGTTTAATTTGCATTACCTCAACACTAATGATTATGTTAAACATTTTTTCATATGCTTACTTGCCATCATATACCTTCCCTGGAAAAGTTTCTGTTCAAATATATATTTAAAAATGAATGGAGAAGCAGTGAGAGAAACAGTGATATGAAAACAAAACATCATTGGCTGCCTCCTGCACACCCCCTACCGGGAATCAAGCCCACAATCTGGGCATGTACCCTGACCAGGAATCAAACCGACAACTTTTCGGTGCACAGGACAAAGCCCAGCCAACTGAACCACACCAGCCAGGGCTTTTGTTCTCTTTTTAATGGGTGTTTTTTATTGTTGGGTTTTGAGAGTTCTTTATATATTCTGAACACAAGTCTTTTGTTGAATATGTGATTTGCAAACATTTTCTCTAGGCCTCTAGCTTGTCTTTTCATTCTATTAACGTATCTTTCACAGAGCAAAATTTTTATTCTGATTTAGCCCAATCATTAATTTGTTCTTTCATGGATTGTACTTTTGATGTTGTATCTAAGAACTCTTTGCCTAACGAAGTCATGAGGATTTTTTTCCCATGTGTTCTTCACTTTATAGTTTTATGTTTTATGTCAATGATCTATTTCATGTCAATTTTTGTCTAAAGTGTGAGCTATTGATTAAAGGTCATTTTTTGCAAGGGAATGTACATTGTTCTAGCACCATTTGTTGAAAAGACTATCCTGTCTCAACTGAGCTGACTTTGCACCTATGTAAAATGTCAATTACCCATATTTCTGAACTCTCTATTCTAGTCCACTGATTAAAGTAACTTTTAGAATAAATAAACCCACAATGAAAGGACAAAGTATGAGAGAGATAACAGCAACTCAGTTTGATAAGCTAAAAAGCCAATTGACTAAGCAATTATGAGAATGTCTAAAATTAAAAAGACTGACCAGCCCTAACCGGTTTGGCTCAGTGGATAGAGCATCGGCCTGCGGACTGAAGGGTCCCAGGTTCGATTCCGGTCAAGGGCATGTACCTTGGTTGCGGGCGCATCCCCAGTGGGGGGTGTGCAGGAGGCAGCTCATCGATGTTTCTCATCGATGTTTCTAACTCTCTATCCCTCTCCCTTCCTCTCTGTAAAAAAAAATAATAAAATAAATCAATAAAATATACTTGAAAAAAAAAAAAAAGACTGACCATATCAAATGTTTATGAGGATGTGAAGCAACTGGAACTCTTACACAATGCTGGTGAGATTTTAAAATGGTAAAACCACTTTGGAAAACATGTTGGCAGTTTCTTTAAAAATTAAACATATAAACATATATGTACTAGAGGCCCAGTGCACGAATTTGTGCATGGGTGGAGTCCAGCAGGGCCAGCCAGGGGGAGGGGCTGCAGAAGGTTGGCCAGCCGGTCCTGCCCCCTGGTCGAACTCCCAGTAGAGGGGACAATTTGCATATTAGCCTTTTATTATATTAGAAGATATGCATAGCCCATGGACACAGGCAATAGGATGGTGAAGACTGGAGGAGGGGGGTGGGTAGGGGCTGAGAGTATGGGAATAAATGGGGGGGAAATGGGAGACTTGATTGGGGGTAGTGAAAACCCAATACAGTGAACATATGATGTGTTGTGGAATTCTGCACCTGAAACCTGTTTAATTTTGTTAATCAGTATCACCCCAATAAATTCAATAAAAAGGAAAAAAAATACTCAAAGAAGAAATTGAAAATAAAGCTAAAGAAACTTTCTTAGAATATAGAACCAGAGAGAGAGAAGAAAAAGAGAGAACTGGAAAAAAAAAGAGAGAAAAAAAAAAAGAGAACCAGAGGAACAGTCTAACACCAAATAACAGACCTTCCAGAAAGAGAGAAAACAGAGGTAATAAAATCACTAACAAAGTAATTTCAAGAAACTTTTCCAGGACTGGAAGTTATGTTTCCAGACTGAAAAAACCCTGCAAGTACTCTGCACAATGAATGAGGACACATGTACACCAAGGGGCAGCATCATGAAACTTCAGAATTCTTCAGACAAAGAGAAGTTTCCAGCATCCAAAAATGGAGGGGGAAAAAGTAAGATCAGGAATCAGAATGGCTTTTGACTTATCAATAGCAATTTTGTAAGGTGGAAGGCAATGGAATACTATTCTATAGAATTCTATATACAAACAGAATTGTGATGAGTGTCATTACAGAATAAAGGTATTTTCAAACAAGCAAGGTCTAAAAAAGTTGATCTCTCATGCACCCTTTCTCAGCAAGCCACAAGAGAATGTGCTTTACCAACGTAAGGGGATAAGCCAAGAAAGATGCTGGAATATGGAGAAGATCCACAGAAGCAAGAAGTGAAGGTAATGCCAGCACATTAGCTGGGCACAGAAGGTGAACAGTTCAGATTGAGCAAGTCAAAAGGCGCTAAGAGAGACTTCTGTAGGAAGATAAATCAGCAGAATATCTGATGCAACTGAATATCCTGAGGGGAGATTTAGACAACCTGAGTAAAGTTTGGGTTTGAATTACTGCATAAAAAACAAAATAAATAAAAATGGAACAATTATTAACTCTAGAAAACAAAATGGAGTGTGGGAAAGGAAAAATAATCATAGTATATATATATTACTCAGCTCAGCTGTGAACAGTGTTTACATAGACATAATATTGTAAACACTGACTATTGATCTAACCAAATTACAATATAACCATGAAGAGACAAGAAGGTGTTTATGAGTGTAGTAGGAGAGCTAAATCCTCATTTTCATAATGAAGAGTCAATAGATAATGCCTAGAACGGAAAAATCAAGTAGAAACAAAACATGTTAACTAGAGATATAAAGATAAATCCTATGGATTCCCAAAAAAACAGAATTAAAAATTTATTTTTTTCTTCGGTAGAGTAGATTATGGCAAGGGGGTGATGTGTACAGCCAGCAGAATCTGGTTTTCATAACAAGCTTTGTCCAACTATTTGATTCTTCAAATTATATACATGTATAACTTGGGTGAAAATTTAAAAGAAAGGGAAACTGTCCAAGGTAAACAGAAAAGCTGGTGGAGATAGGAACAATTTTAGGAACTAAAGTGAAAACAAAACCAAAAAAGCTTTAAATGTACATAATATACTCCAAGCATATTAATTACTAGGGGCCCGGTGCACAAAATTTGTGCACTGGGAGTGTGTGTGGGGGGGGTCCCTCAGCCCATCCTGCCCCCTCTCACATACTGAGAGCCCTCAGGGGATGTCCTACTGAAGGCTTAGGCCCGCTCCCCAGGGGGAGCGGGCCTAAGCCGCAGTCTGGCCTCCCTTTGTGGGAGGCAACCGGGCTGATCAGGGGAAGGCATCAGCCCCATCACCCCACTGCTACAGCCACTGCCAGTCACCACAGCCACCAAGGTGTTTTCATCAACACGGACTCCAGTCCCTTCACCAAGAAAAAATGACAACTTTCTTTAGGCATTTTCAAGATGTGTCTTTCATAGGATATGCATTTCTTTCTTTTTTTTTTTATCCTCAACTGAGGATATGTTTCCATTGACTTTTAGAGAATGTGGAAGAGAAAGGGAAAGACAGAGAGCAACATCAAAGTGAGAGGAACACTCGGATTGGTTGCCTCCTGCATGAGCCCTGATCTGGGCCCCGGCCAGGGAGGAGCCTGCAACCTAGGTACATGCCCTTGATCAGAATCGAACCCAGACCCTGATGTCGGCAGGCCGAGGCATTATCCACTGAGTCAAACTGGCTAGGGCAGGATATGACATTTCTTAGCCCTCCAGCAGCAGACCTTCATTTTTTTCTCCAGAAGTGTGGTGGAAAAACCCTAGATCACCTTTTTGGATTCTTATTACCCAAGTTACTAAGACTATTACCAATGGCATACAGGAAGCTTAGCCAATGTGCCGTCAGAAAAGGTGTTTCCTCTATAGTTCACACCAATCGCGGGCTGGGCCCTGCCCAGGCCTAAAGCCTCTGGCCGAAGCTTTAGGCCTGGGCAGGGGCCCTCCAGCTCCCTCTGATTGCGGGCTCCGCCCCTGCCCAGGCCTGCCCAGACCAAAAGCCTCTAGGGCAGGAGCGGAGCCCCAGCTCCCTGCCATCGATCACAGGGGGTCCGCTCGTGCCCAGGAGATAGATCGCAGGGGGTCCGCTCCCGCACAAGGCCGAAAGCCTCCGGATTTCGCCTGGAGCAGGAATGGAGCCCCAGCTCCCTGCGATCAATCGCAGGGGGTGGAGGCTTTCGGCCTGGAGCAGGAGCGGAGCCCCAGCTCCCTGCGATCGATCTCAGAGGGTCTGCTCCTGCACCAGGCCGAAAGCCTCCGGATTTCGCCTGGAGCAGGAACGGAGCCCCAGCTCCCTGCGATCAATCGCAGGGGGTGGAGGCTTTCGGCCTGGAGCCGGAGCGGAGCCCCAGCTCCCTGCGATCGATCGCAGGGGGTCCGCTCCTGCACCAGGCCTTACCTCACAGTGACCTGGGTGCCAGGATGTTCCTGGGACACAGGCGCTGGGCGCCTATGTATGCAAATTAACCGCCATCTTTTTTGGGGGTTAATTTGCATAGTCACTCTGATGGGCTATGGGCGTAGCGAAGGTACGGTAAATTTACATGTTTGTCTATTATTAGGTAAGATATTGAAAAGGAACATTCAGAAAGCAAAAGAGGTTAAAAATACAATTAAAAAAAAAAAAAGAACTAGCCTGGCCAGTGTGGCACAATGGTTGAGCGTCAACCTATGAACCAGGAGGTCACAAGTTCAATTCCCCGTCAGGACATGTGTAGGGGTTGTGGGCTTGATCCCCAGTAGGAGTGGTGCAAGAAGCCAATCAATGATTCTCTCTCATCATTGATGTTTCTATTTCTCTCTCCCTTTCCCTCCCTCTCTGACATTAATAAAAATATATTTTTTTAAAACTGCTCATTAAGATCACAGATGACCACCATGCTGCAAAACTAAATGTTCAATTCTCAATCCTCATTTACCTACCCTGTCAGGCACATTCTCATCTTTCATACCAGAGAATAGAGACATAAAACAAAGTATCTACAATTACAGGAGTAAAACAGAAATAGAATGAGATTAAATATAAGGCAAAGAACTCTTGTCTTCCAGAATGCTTCTGTACTGTTTATCATATTCAAGTATAATTTTCATAAAATGATTTAAGAATAGGTTTTAAGATGTAAGTAACAATAGAGTAAGCATTTTATGCAATGGTTAGGCTCTGAAATCTAAAGTGTGAGAATAAAGCAAAAATCAAGTTCTAACAAAACTACTTTAAAAATCCCTAAAATTGCCCATAAAGTTCAGCACCATGCTGTCTCTCCACAAGTTCAACATATTCAGTTCCTCCCCTCAAACACTAGAACACGCAGCTACTTCATTGATTAAACGAATAATTGTGTTTAGGACCATTATACAAAGACTGCATGCTGTCACTTTGGTGTGGGTTTGTTTGTGGGGTTTTTTTTTTTTTGCATATTATAACTTTAAACACTGGATTCATACATAGTGTGTCTGATGAGAGGTATTCAGGAACAGAAAATAATTGATCCAGCTGCCCTCTCATGCTTACTCCAGGGCACTCACTCACTCAATAAAATGGCAGGCAGAATTGCTAGTACTATTTAAGCTGTTCCTCTCTCCCTCTTTTTCTTTTGGCCAGGAATATAGTGAAAGGTTAATTAAATGTCCATACAAAGTTCCCAATATTCGGTGTACAACTTCATCGTATACAACAGAGTGATCCTACCTGGAACTCACTACTAGCCAGGGTTGCTGCCTTATCTAACTCATTACTATTAATGAGTTACTAATTGTTTCTGGAGCTAAAGACAACCCTAATTCCTAACAAATCCAAAACAAAACAAATTTCCATAATTTTGAAGCTTTCACAGCTCCATCTCATCTTTTCAGGGCAAGAGGAATCACTGGGGAAGTCTGACACTCTGCTCCTGGTTGCACTACTTGGTTATTTTGGAAAAGCACTTGCTTTACTCTCTACATAATATAAGTGCCTAATTAACCAGGTTGGACAAAATAGGTAGTAGTTCAAGAGGGACCAAATGTCTTCCTACACAGAGCTCATTTGCTAATAAATAAGACAAAACATAGCCTATATTTCAATGCTAAGTCAACAGGTATGATGTAAATATCAAATAGAAAGTTATCATGAAGACATGATTGCTTTCATTTCCCACCTAGGAAAAAAGAAGAGATCAAAAAATAATATTCTGGGGGTGAGGGGGCAATGGGGGGATAAGGACATATATGTAATACCTTAATCAATAAAGAAAAAAATAAATTAAAAAAATAATATTCTGTGGTGGCAGGAGTGCAGGACATAACTTACAGATGGTAATTTCAATTGTTACAATTCTTCTAGGGCCAATTTCTCAACATATTCCAAAAGCCTTTTTTAATAAAAGGTACCATACAATACCTGTCCTAGCAACTCCATTTCCTGGGAATGCAGATCTGTGCTGTCCAATACAGTATCCACTTGCTACAAGTGAGTATTGAGCACTTGAAAGGTGGTTAGTCCAAATTTTGAGATGCACTGAAAATGTAGAATACACTTAGAATTTCAAGACTTAACATGGAAAACTATACGTAAAATACCTCATTTGTAATTGTATAGTGACTACACGTTAAAATTATAATAAATTTTTTGCCATGTAAGGTTAAATAAGATTTTACAAAAATTAACTTTGCCTCTGTCTTTTTACATTTATAATGTGGTTACTAGACAATTTAAAATTACAGATGTGGCTTTCATTACATTTCTATTGGACAGTGCTACTTTTAGACAAACTGCACAGATATGTATGTACAAGGATGTTTATCAAAGCATACTTTATAAAAGTGAAAAACTAGAACTTAAGCATCCATCAATATAGATTGGTTAGACAAACTGCAGTAAATCTATAAAGTGTAATATTCTGTAGCCACTGAAAATGCTGATGTACATCTAAATATACTAACATGAAATGATAAGTTAAATAGAAAAAATAAGTTTACAAAATAATACATATTTTTAAGAGTCCAATTTCATTTTAAAAAGGGGTGTGTGTGTGTGTGGGTAAGCACAGAAAAAGGTCTGAAAGGATATTCATCAAAATAACAACTGTGATTATCTCTGGGCAGCAGGATACAGGTAAACTTTATTTTTTTCTTTATGCTTTTACTAGAGGCCCGGTGCACGAAATTTGTGCACGGGTAGGGTCCCTAGGCCTGGCCGGCGATCAGGGCCAAGTGGGGCCTTCTGGATGCCGGCTGGGGCCTCCCTTCCCTGGCTGCCGGCCGGGGCCTTCCTTCGTTCTGCGCCACTTCTGATAGTCAGCACACATCATAGCAAGCAGTCAAACTCCCAAGGGGAGGGACACTTTGCATATTAGCCTTTTATATATATAGATATATTTCCTGAATTTTTGAAGTAAGCGTAACATAATTTTATAATTAGAACAGTAAAGCTATTTAAAAAAACGACAGCCATCATCTGAAACAAAAAGATCAATCTTATATGATCTTGGCTAAATGAAGTCCACAGTGATAAAGGTCCTTAATTCTATACAATGCTACTCTTGGAGAAACTTGCAAGTGCCTTCATCCCAAGCAATACTTAAACCAATTCCAAGTAATTAAAAAATATTTCAGGGTTCTACAGACCATTTGTGAGAACTCTGTCATGAACCCATAAAGTGTTAATTGAGAGAGAACACTGAAATAGATGTTCATGAATTAGTCACCTAAGGCAACTAAGTAATTAAAGGGAGAAGTTCCACTGATAACATCGGTTGCCTATGGGATAGAGAACTGGAGGTGGGGGGCGGTGCAAGAATGGGAAGGAGAATTCTATGTAGCTGTTAGTATCTCTGGAATTCTGAGCCATGTGAATGTATTGCCTACTTAAAAATAAATAAAATATAAAAACAACAGGAACATTTTCAAGACACTGTGGTTGCCCATGACTTATTCAAAATTTTAAAAGTTACTCTTTAAGATATCTATTAGTGTTGAGGGTCAATTAAGAATTAAAGTTTTCAGTCTATTCAAGTCAAAATAGTTGAGGGGCCAGGGGAAGGAGCACAGAGAGATGAGAAGATGAGTATGAATCATATGTGGGAAGATGAGGGGGGCAAACAAAATGTGATTTATTAATAATGGAATTTGTTTTTATACTCTTAGGCAAGCAAAAAATTCCAACACTGCCTCTATATTTATATTACATTATACTGTGTTCTTGGATTTTTTTTGCTTATGGGAAATATCAAAATGTCAACCATTGTTTCTATTAAAGGTCTTTAATGATATTGCATTTGGACCTGTAATGAAACATGGTGCTCACTGCAGTTTGTAATGCATCTCATTAAATACATTAATAACATGCATTTCACTAAAAGGTCAACTTATTATGGCTGGAGTTTGGCTTTCCTTTAATCACTTCATTTAAAGCTATAGAGCAAACTCTGAAAAAGACAGTAGAGAGGGCCTGTTACAAAAATGTTCTCTCAATTCCCCATTCATTAAAATCAGTTATGCTTATTAAGAAATCATTGTTAATGTTTTTATGTGAAATACTGATGTTGTGATTTTAAAAAAAAATCCTTTTATTTTAGAGATACATGCTGATTTACTGATAATAGGATGTCTGGTATTTGCTTCAAAATAATCCAGAAATAAGGGGAGAGTTAGTATAAGTACAGATGAAGTAAGATTGATATTACTTAGCTGGTAACGGTATATGAGTTCATTGTACAATTCTCTCTTTTATGTAGGTTTGATATATCCCATAATGAAAAGTTTTAAATAACTCATGCTGAGTTTTCCTTAAGTAGCTTGCACTCTTCCTTGTATATCGTTGTTACCAACATAAAAGACCTTCCTCCTAATACTGGAGAACTTTTTAAAAGAAAATCAGAGGAAAAGCTAATCTCTTTAGAGAAATGGTTTTGTATACCGAAGATCCCTTAATTTTGCCAAGGTTACTTCATGGTTTACCACTATGCTGCTACTAAGATATTTTAAAAATGTCTTTGAAATTACTTCACAGTTAAAGAGTTAATTACTAACATGTAACGTCAAGGTGATTGGGAACTAAGTGCATATGTGTGTTGTTGAAGGAAGGAGATATTTGTTTAGTTTCTGAAAAGTAGACATTAGGGTACTGAAGGTACAAAGACATGCTCAGAAGTTTACTGTGGCTAAAATACAGCTGGAAGTCTGCTGATTTAGAGACTATTGTTAGGACTATGAGGTAAATGACAGTGCCAAGGAGAGAATATATCAAGAAAACACTACTTGAGAACAGGATCCTAAATGCAATGAAACTGACATTGGGAGCATAAAAGAAGAGTCTGAGATGAGAAGAAATCAGAAAGGCAGGAGAACCCAAACAGCATATGTAATGTCACCAAAGTCAACGGGAAATATTTTCAGGAAAGACTGAACGTTTCAGGGAGGCAACAGGCTGGGTTTGGCAATAAGGAAATATCTGCTCACCTTTCCGTAGGCATAAGCTGAATTGTAAGTATTATCTATAATAATAAAAGGGCAAAATGCTAATTAGACCGGATGATGACCTTCCCGACAAAACCGGGGCTGTGAGGGAAGCCTGGGTCCCGGGTGCCAGAGGGAAGCCAGTGCTGGCAGCCCGGGGAAGGAAGGCCTACTCTTGCATGATTTTCGTGCATCGGGCCTCTAGTAGTTGAATAAAACACTACCCACTTTCCAGCACAAATGGTTAATTTAGATTATATAGGGAATATAAATACTAATAAAAAGTCAAAAAACACTGAAGACAGTGGGGATAGTTTGTTACAATGATGCCCATCATTCACATAGCTGAACACTGCCAAATACCTCTTTCAGCAGAAAAAGATAATACCCATCCCTAACATTTGTAGTGTGCTATGTGCCAGACACTGTGCTAAGGCTTTATATCATGTCCTTTAATCTCACAACCTTATTATCACCATTTTAGTGTGATGTTAAGTAACCTGCCCAAGGTCACAGAGATGGAATCTAAACCCACACAGTCTGACTTTAACTACTGCAAGACCAAGCAAACTGAAAAGAGATTTACTTAAAGACAGTTAAGTTCCAATGTTTACTTGAGGTCAGCACAAATTCAGCTTATGTTCCATACCAGCTTTACTACACAGTATAAATTCTTCATTCAGAATAAAATAGTCAAGACATTTTTCTTAAAGTCTGTTTACCAAGACAGGCAGGTATATAACATGTTATGTCATATTGTCATCAGAAGGTTGAAAACAAACAAAAATTAACTACCTGTAAGATGTGCAGAAATTCTGGTTATCAGAAAACTCCCCACTCTCCCATCTTAAAATATATGGTATCAAACATTCCTTTCTTCTCCTTCTTCCACCATAGCCCACCCCGTCAAATTAATAGGCATCCATCAGATTAACTGGAGTTCACCAATGAGGCAAAGAGGCAATTGGTTAAACACCAAAAAAAAAAAAAAAAAAATCAGAACTGTTGTAAAAGTTAAATATAACGCTAAAATTGCTAAAGATACTAAATTATATCCAAGGATAAAAATGTGTCCATTATACATGATACTGAATCTTAAAATATCAATATTTTAAGATGACTTAAAAAAAATGGAAAGGCTCAAGCAAAAAGACTATTAAGTAACAAAATGGAAAAGGCCTTTAACAAAAACATTTCAGATAATCTAGGTCTCATTCCAAGGCAAACCAGGGATTAGGTCAAAGATAGCAGAGAAATGCTCCAAAAATCTCAAAAATTTTGAAAACTGGCCATCTATCATTTAAGGGAGGAAGGGGGAAAAGCTGGGAGATGGATATAAAAGACCCACCCTCACAGTATCTGCAGGGTTTCTGAAGGATTAACCAGGACTTTCACATAGGAAACAGACTTCAAGTATGGCAGGACATACAATCTAAAGACTGGACTCTAGGAAGTAATTTCTAATTAAACCACATGTTTTCCTACGTGAAAGGTCCACAAAATCTCCTTCCCTAGAAATCCTATTTATTTGGAATGGCTTAAGCTCCCTAAAGGTAGGTATCAAATCCTCCTCAGCTCCCTTCCAACCCTAATGCTATAAGATAAAAATAAGTTTTAAAGAACAAATGAAAACACTAAGCCTCAGCAGGTAAATGAGGAATAGAGATCCCAACCACAGTGCACTAGCCCCAAATCTCTCTCTACCCCAGTCTTTTGGTGCCACTGAGCACACAGGCACACAGCACACGGGAGGCAGAAAAGCTGGAGTTTTCTCTCTGCCTTGCATGTACAAACTCTGTAATTCTCAGCAACTGGTTCTCTCTGGGCCACAGTTCTTTCATATGTAAAATGAGGGGACTGGGAACCAAAATATTCCTAAATTCCTCTTTTCTCCTAAAATTTTTGGCCTTCACAGCTCAGCAATTCTCTTCTAAAACTTTTTTCCTCCTTCTGCAGTCATCATCTTGCCTCACTCTATGCAACTCAAAGGAAGATTTGAGTAAGATCTTAGCATCTTCTAGAAACCACACAATAATAAAAACAAAAACAAAACAAGGCATCTTTTAAGTATGTGATACAACCAACTTAAATGAACTGATTGTAGTCATTCCTTCTCTCCTTTTCATTTTCTAACAGTAGATTTTCAGCGAGTGTTCTCTGAACATTAAAAGAAGTAACTCAGAAAGCCAAGGAGCAGAGGGAGAGGTAAGAAAAACAGAACAGACATGACTCCAGCACCCAATCCATTTCAACCAAAGTTATCTTCATTTGATAAAAGAATTATATTGCTTTTTTTTTAAGTTAAAAACTACTATTTTATACCATGTTATCATGAAAACCACGTCTTCTCTTTTTCAACTCTGTGGTGATGCAAAGTATCCCAATAAGTATGCTTACTATTTTTTAAGGCGCTGGCAAATTCTGGGCCACCCTTGTCCTTGAAAACAGGGAAAACATCCGGTTGAGGAAGCTGATTGGTAGTCAACAGAGCTTTTTGCAGTTTGATCCTTCCTTCCAAGAGCTGGTCCCACAATGCTGAGAAAGAAAAAATAATTCCATTCCTCAGTTATATAATCTTCCTGGGGAGGAGAGGGGGGAAAGGACAGGAAATCACACCAGTCTGTCTCTAAGCAACACAACTTTATCACAGTTTTTCATGCCATGGAAACACTCTCTGTTATAGGAAATAAATTCAGTATCTTAGAAGCAAATATGTGCTACATGAGAGAAAATGCTAAGCCCAAAGAGAGGAGAAAACACTCTCCTCTTCAATCTTCCACAGTTGCCGGAAGTACTAGAGCAGAACCAACTAAGCAGCTCAGTGTAGAAATGGCTGGCTAAGCATAGAGGAATGGGGCTTTAGGCTTCTAGGTAAGTGGGGCATGTCACAAACTTAATTGGAAGGACACAGGAGAGAACGAACAGCCAAAAACAAACAAACAAAAAGGACATCAAATGCAGGCACTTTGGAAAATAAGCAAACCATGTACAAACCTATCTGGTTCTTCACAGCTCTGCCTTTCTCCACTTCCTCGGAAACTTTGACACTGGAGAAGGTCATCACCACACCATCATCTTCACTGTTCCTGTCTTCAGCCCTGTCTTCCTCACTGGCACCCTCTAAATCTTCTTCACCATCCCCTTCTTCCATGCCACTCTCCTCCTCTTCATCTTCCTCATCATCACTGCTACCAAGGTCATCCATTCCCTCAGTAAATTTTTCAAAGTCACTGATATTCTGGATACTGAAGCCTGGTGTTTTCCCAGAGTGGCTTCTGCTCCCCTTCCTCCAGGCCAGACTATTGTCCCCATCATCACCACACTCCTGTTCCTCAGCAACACTCATGGCATCCTCATCAGACTCCTCCAGACCCAGCCCCTCTGAGTCGCCATCTCCAGACTCTTCCTCATCAGATATTTCCTTGTCTAAACAAGGGAGAGAAGAAGGAAAGAAAATGGATGTTACCTTGAGGCAAATACCAGGCTGTATTTTTCATTTCATCTAAAGGGCCATGGCAGTTATTTTTTTTAAAGTAGTAGTATTATACATTGTACTCAATCCAATAAATATTTATTATACACCTATTACCTATAAAATGCTAATGGAGAAGCAAAGATAAACAAAACATAAATCCAATCCTAACATAAAGGTTCTAGTGGGAAAGACCCATAAAATTATAATACAGAAAAGACTTAAAAGCTTTAACAAAGTTTTGATAACCCAGAGAAGAGGGAGATTTTAACTGTGGGAAAAGTGAATTTAAGTATACTTAAATAGGAAGAGATAGTCCTTGGTCTGGACCTTGAAGAATGGTCAGATTTCAATGGTGTGAGGGAATTACCAGTTTTCTCAAAACTGCATCTAAAAACATATACATTATCATTAACTATCCCAAATGCATAATTTCTATCACACAAATGTACACAATTTATTATATACTTACTAGAGGCCTGGTGCACAGATTCATGCATGGGTGGGGTCCCTCAGCCGCTTGGTAGCACTGCTGCGGAGGCAAAAGAGGCTCCCGCCGCTGCCGCAGCTGCACTCGCCAGCCATGAGCCCAGCTTCTGGCTGAGTGGCGCTCCCACTGTGGGAGTGCACTGACCACCAGGGGACAGCTCCTGCACTGAGCGTCTGCCCCCCGGTGGTCCGTGCACATCACAGCAACCAGTTGACCAGACGTTCGGTCTTACGGTCGCTTAGGCTTTTATAAATATAGATTAGGCTTTTATAAATATAGAAGATATAGATTAAGCACCTATTATGAGCCAGGCATAGAAAAATGCTAAGGAATGACAAATAGAATGTGATACCTATGAGGAAGGCTTCATAGTCTGGTGGGAGTGGTAGATATGCACACCAGTAATTATGTTACAATGTCATAAGGAACCACTTAACTCACCTGCAAAGGTGAGAGATGGCTTCATGTGTAGGAGGAGACATTATAATTTTACTTATTAAGTGTAAGTAACAGCTCATCATATAGAGAAAGGGGAAAGAGAAAACAGCATATGCAAAGATCCAGCACCATAAAAGTACACTAGAGTGCAGAATGGTAGGAGATATGACTACAGAGTTGCTATCAGGAGTTTGAACTTGATCCTACAGTAAATAGAATGTTAATTACAGCTCCTGATTTTACTTTTCCTTAGGGTATCGCCTGATTAGGGTTTTCACTGATTATCCTATCTCTTACATGGTAGAACATAAGGGTCCTACGTATAGCAAACATAATTATTAGACACAGGGACCAGTTACCAACAACTTTCTTCAATAAAATATTTTATGAAAACGTGGAGAGGCCTTCAGTACTTCTTTTAAAAACTATATATAAACTAAAGACACAGGGAAATCTTTCAAATATACAAATACAAAAACTAAATGCAAAGTTCTTTAAAGGTATACAATTTTTCAAATTAAGAAACATTCCTACAGAGTACTAATTAAGAGTACTCTTGGAGTCAGACTGCCTTACTTAAGTCTGGGATCCTCCACTTACTACCTATATGACCTTAAACAAGTTACTTAACCAATCTATCCCTCCATTTCTTTATCTGTAAAATGGGAATAAATAGTATCAACCTCACAAGGCTATTGGAAAGATTAAATGAAATTATGTAAGTAATGATAATGTTGATATAACATTTTTTGAAGACTTACTGTGTCCCAGATTCTTGGAATTTAATTTAAAGCGTTTTCTACCGTGCCTTACACATGGTGACAACACAATAAGTACTATAATATTTGTCTTATACTGGTCTCTTTAGCAGTCTCTAGGCAAAAATTGTGAAATGAGGTTATCAGGAACTTGCAGAACTATATCAAGGACTAAATCATATATATATATATATATATATATATATATATATATATCATAACCTAAATGAAAGTTTGTTTTCTATTATCTGCGGATTCTCAACATAGCACCTCTGATCTCTTTAATGAAAATCAAATGGCATCCACTCAGTAATTACCATATGCAACCACTTCTTCCACTCTGCTTTAAAACTATAAGCTCACATCTTCTAACACTCCTGCAGGGAATAGGGAAGGATTATGTTATTTTTGTAATGGCAAAAGATGAGTTTCACAAATTAATGTCATAAAGTGACCCAATGTAACACTGAAAAACTGAAGGAAAAGGATCAAAATCCCTGAATAGCACGCTTATCAGAGGCAATGCTTTTTCAATACACAGCCTCTTCAATGTCCAATATGCACTGCCTTTTCTCTTACTCCGTTTTACAGTGAACTATTAAACATAAGGAGTGTAGCAACTTAATACCTTCAGGCTTTTGATTCCTTATGAAGTGGAAATTAAGTACCTCTAAGGCCCTTTCTAAAGCTAAATCAATGATCTCTCTTAAGATCATAGGTGGGGGTACATAGACTAGTCTTGCAAAATTCATTAAAAGGGGGAGGGGGAATTTTAACCCTAAAAAATTAGGGAAGAAAGAGAAAGAGTACCATGCAAAAAACAAACAAAACCCAAAAAAAACATGCAAATGTATCCACTCACCAGAAGAACCTGACAGAGGATGCTCCCACTGGTCTTCCTTCCAAGCTTTTCTAGAGGTAGTCTTGCCAGAATACCTTTTGTCTGTGTCCAAGAGGGA
Source organism: Cnephaeus nilssonii (assembly GCF_951640355.1). Lineage (NCBI taxonomy): Eukaryota > Metazoa > Chordata > Mammalia > Chiroptera > Vespertilionidae > Cnephaeus > Cnephaeus nilssonii. The sequence continues at coordinate 23,026,780 of NC_137090.1, read as the reverse complement.
GGCTGATGCCAGTTTTCTAATGTTACCCACAGCCAGGAAGTCACCTTCCCCATCTTCTCCTTCCTCAAACCTGTCAATCACTCTGGCAGCAGTGGCTGGGGGTGAAGGGAAAAGCAATCAGAATCTCCAACTTTAATGGTAACCCTGTCCAACCCTTTCAATTCATACTTGAATGTCCTCTACGAAATCCCTACCAACTTCCAGGAACAGGGAACTCATTACCTCCCAAGGTAGTCCTCTACCTTACTGCTGTTCCTGAACAGAAAGCCAACTGTATCTACTAAGTAGTATATATTTCTATGCCTTGGATCACATAAAACTAGGGTATAATTCCTCTTCCATGTATGACAGTCACTCAAACATTGTCTGTCAGCCATCATCATGTTCTGTCCTCACTCCATCCTATCCCTCGGGGAGGTTTTGGGTTTGTGTTTTGTTTTTTTTCGCTTACCCCGGCTAAATAGCCCCAGTTCCTTCAACTGATATTCCTAACACGCAGTCCAGCACTCACATTTATCCTTCATTATTCCCCCTTCCTCACACTTTTCGGACTCAAGTCTAAATAAAGCAGGATTACTCCCAACTAGACCTTGAACCTGAGCATACCGAACTGAGTCTCCCTCCATCAGCCCCTGAGCAAGGGTCCTGAGGCCTAAAGAGACTTAAGCAGCACCATGGAAATCTACTTCTTTATTCTCCATTAAGTTCTTAGGGACAGGCAGGGTTTAAAAACCGGAGGAGACTTCCTCCTCCTCATTTCTAACACAATTCCTGTAAGAGCATCCTGAAAGTCACTCCCAACCTGCGACCAGACTCCGGTTCCCGGCGACAGCCCTGGACCCAGTCACCGAGCCACAGTCCGCGGGACGCTCCGCCCACCCGAGCACCGAGTCTACCGCGGACAGCGTGTCAGCAGCCCAGCCGTCCTCCGCAGCCCGGGGCAACCCTCCGGGGGCGGGGGGCAGTTTCTCCCCACACAGGAAGAAGGAGGCGGCCCTCACACGCGGCCCGGGCCCGCACGTGGCCTGGCCCCCGTCACCTCACCCTCCTCCGGGTCGGCCTCTGGATCCGCCTCGCGTGGTCGCGGGTTCAACAGCTGTTCCAGCTGCAGCGCCAGGGGTTGCGACCCCGCCATGGTCACCCGGTCTCACTCCGCTCCGGGCCGCGCACGTGAACGTGTGGCCCTAGCTCGGGACGCTCTCTCCCCGCTGGGTCCTCCCTCCGGGAGACGCCTCCCAGAGCCCGTCAGGAACCGCGCGGAGCCCGGCGCCCAGCTCCCGGCGGGCAACTTCCGGGAGGGGGCGGGGCCTCGGCGTCACTACGAGAATGAAGGCGGAAGCGCCCGCGAGGCTGAAGGGCTGGTCGCCGACCGGCCGCGCGTGCGCGTTGAGGGGCCTGTTGGGAGGCGCGGGAACGCGCACGGGTGCGTGGCTGACGCCGACGCTCAGCAGGGGTAGCGATGCGAGCCGTTGTCCCCCTCGAATAAAATATTCCTGAAGATTTGTCCGAGATGTGCTTGGAAATAAAGTGTAGTGTAGCCGTGACCCGTGGTGGCTGCTTTGGGAAGAAGGGAGTCTAGGGTCAGCGTCTGGAGCTTCAGGTGCGCTTTCGGGCATGCACAGACTGGGGCTAAAAGCAGGTCTGGCGTTTCTCCATTTGGAGGGGCCGGGTTTAAGACTTCGGCCCCGCAGCGGCCAGGATTTGGCAATCCTACATCAGAGATGTGTCTGTGTAAGCGTACGGCAGGCTGCTGGCATCTTTACTAATAGGGATAATTAGAAATCGCTATGGTTGTGCATAAATAAAGATCGATTATGCAGTTTCTCCAAGTAGCCTTGTCTAAACAGGGAAAAGGGGGTGGGGAGGGGGTTACTACTATTCACACCCATCGCTATTGATATCTCTGCTGTTCAAAGATGAGGGCATACTCAGACACTTGGAACTGATACAGAAAACCTCAAATCTACCATTAGACTCAGAATATAAAGACTTAATAGGATCAATTTAATTGCATTCAGGCACATGGAAAGATACAATCCTTTAATATTCTCTTTCCTCATCAAGCATTCCCTGACTGCCCGCTATGTGGCAGGCATTGCTAGAAAAGATGCAAAGATGAGTAAGTTAGTCTCTCCTTGGTGATCAGCCTAGAGGGGCAGACAAACTTGTAAATAGAAGCAACAATAAGAGATGAGTGTGCTTACAGAGCCGTCTACCCTTCCAGTATCTGTTTGAAGTCACTTGTAGGGAACTGAAAACCCCTAAACAGAAACAACCTCAAAAGGATCCAGAAAACAGACGTTAAAGATGCCCCATGCCCTTCTTGGGTACAGCCCAGGCTAATTGCATCCCACAGCTGAACTTCCTAGGGAACCCTCAGCTCCCCAGTGTTTACTGAGGAACCCAAGGGAAGTAGGAATCCCTGACATTCACAGTCTTCAAATGCCTTCAAGATCAATGAGAGACCACCACTTTATTTTTTTGTTTGTTTTTTAATTTCTTTATTGATTATGGTATCACATAATTGTCCTCATCCCCCCATTCCCATCCCAAACCCCTCCCCACATATTCCCCCACCCCCCAAGAGAGACCACCACTTTAGTGTGCCTTGTCATACATACGTCCCTTCCTGAGTGGCTGCATAGGGGAAGGAGACCTGTTTTAGGATTGACCTCCCCCACAAACCTGGAAGGGAAAGAATGCCAGGCTAGAACTGGAGCACCCTGGACAGGGGACTCAGGCAAAAAACAAACAAACAGCAACAACAAAAAAACACACACAACCAAACCCTGCTTTTTACTGCCTGCAAGAAAATTCAAGCTAGAAAATAGCTTTTTAAAAAAACAAACACAACATATCCCCTGGAATTGCAGTCTGGTGCCCCTCTCAGAGCAAAAGCATGCTCCTCAGGCTGTGACAAGGGGCCATTGCCCTGGGCTTCGAAGGACAAAAATGTTTCTCTCAGCCCATATTTAGGAAATTACCTCCCACAATTCTCTTCCCTTCCTATTTTGGACACATACTGCTTAGAAATCTGCTCTAGGGGTAAAGAAAAGCAAGAAAGGGGGAGGAAGGCAAGGTAGGTCAGAGACCACCTCTAAGCTGTCATGCAAACAGGACACAGCCACTCCTGTCTCATACATCCCACGGCCCCCAAATGTTCCCCTGCTTTCTTACCCCATACTGAGGGTAGGGTAGGGAGAGGATTCCAGGAATGGAGAAAAGAGGGAGAATTCTAAAACTTAAGATGCAACTGAGAGAAACTGAGGCATGGGGCAGGAGAGCAACCTCCCATGCTTTCTTTGTCCCCCACCCTCTAGTTTCTTGAGAAGGAAAGAGGGGTTTCCTGGTGGGGATGGGAAGGAGACGGAGGGTGGACTAAGAGAGGACATATTTCAAAGACTTCATTTCCTAGAAGAAATGCAAACCCCCGACTGCTCTAGAGATGAGAACAGATGAGATAAGCAGGGGGATGGGAATAAATGGGAGCACACTCCCAAAAGAACAGTCCTCTCCAGAGAAGGTCAGAGGGATACCCTCTGCTTGGGGCCTAAGGGCTGCAAAGTGGCAGACAGATGTAGGAATACCAGAGTACGGGCAAGGGTGCCATTAGATACCACCCACCACCCCCCTGTCCCAATCAACGGCCTGTCACATGACCAAGAGTTTGGGGAAACCAGGTTCTTAACTGCCTCTCTTCTCTTTTCTGATACTATCCATCTCCAGGTCCCAGGCCCTGCCAATGCCTGTCCTGGCTTTCCTTGAATAGTCCTCCCCAACCTTGTCTCACCTTAAAGTAGCCCTCCCAGATTCCCACAGCCTCCCCCAGCCTGGAGAAGTTGGTGGGTGAGTTTCTCCTCTCTCACCCAGGGCAGATGGCGACTCCGCTGCTGGCACCCTGAGGGCAGGTGGCAAAAGGCACCAGCGGTGGCGGCTTTAAGATGGCTGCAGGGAGAAACCAGGCTGCCAGAGAGGAAACTCTTAGGCGGGAGGGGACTCTCTCGGTGCTCCCCGCTGCCTGGCTGGCCATGTCTTTCTCTGGCAGCTCCTAGCCCCACCGGAGTGGGGATGGTGAGGTGCTTTTCTGCACCTTAGAGCTAGAGGTGGGCAGCGAGGGTCTGATGGGAAGGAGAACAGTTCCTGACATTTCTAGATTTCCTCTTCTCAGGCAGCTCCAAAATTGACTGCTAAGCTTTGCCACCTGTTCAGGTATTCGCTAGGGTTCAGGGGACAGCGCCAAGGCGGAAAGGCTGAGCTGCTGCCTCGGAGCGCCCAACTCTAAAACGATTCTTATCAAGCACCGGATTCCACAATAAAGCTGCTAAATAATTCAGGAGGCTTGATAGGAAAATGCAGCTTCCCAATGAGGTGCAGTTAAATGAATGTCTTTAAAGGGGGCGGCTATAATAAATAAGTTGGCTATGATTTAACACAAATAAACGCTAAACGGGGAGAAAAACAAACGCATCCAGTGATTGCATACAAAGCAGATAAAGAAATGTGCTGTGTGCAGAGGCTAGGGGTTTCAGAAGTCTCTCCTGTATTTCATAAATTTGGATTTCTACAAGGACCACCATCAGATTCCTCCCTGATAGTCCTCCCCATTCGATAAGCCATCATATGGGTGCAGTGAAATATTGCTTATTTTAAAGCCTTCTTGTCAGGATACAGTTGGTTGTGTCTTAACAAAATATGGAAACACCACCAGAAATTACATGCCATTTAATGTAAAACCTTGATTTTTAAAAAAAGGGGGGAAGTAAATAACCCAGTGTGAAATCTAGGTGATACGGAAAAGAAATCCTGGAACTCTAATAGGGTTTGCTATGAACACACACACACATGTATTTCATAGTAGATAAAATATTTAAATTCCTTCCACACTTAATGAAGGCTTGGAAGGGACTGAACTACTTTTCAGAACTAATGGGAAACTGCCAGTTGACATTTGATTTCTATATTGGTTATTTTTATTCATCTCTCAAAGAAATGTAGTATGTATCTGTATCAGCAAAACAATTTTCCTTCTGGGGAACTTCAAATGCAACAAATACTATAAAACAACTATTTCATATCATTTCTGTGAAAGGGATTAAAGTATTTCACTTCTAGCTGTACTGTACATTCGTTTTACATTATCTTTCAAACCACCGAATTAGAAAACAGGATTATCTATGGGAAATGAATTGAAACTGAAAAAGACCACCTCTAACTATGTATTTGCAGCTGACATTCACAAGTCCAGTCTTGTTTGTGCGGGGGGGGGGGGGAGTGGGAGGGGGGGGAGAGTACATGTGATCTCATGCCTAATCACAGACTAGGGTCATTCATTTTGAGCCATGGATTTTATTTCTATTTCAAATTCTGTATTAACTTATCAGCAAGCATCTCTTCAACTGTACCAGTTAAATCCACAGAATGCAAATCTGTAGTTAATAACAGCAGGAAGCCATGGAGAAAAGCTTGGCTGGCATGAGGAATGGGGTTCAACCACAGCCAAGGTGAAAACAGATACCTGAGTCCTGCCTCGCTTCTAAGGGGTCATCCTGCCTCCCTTCCAGATCTTAAAACATCAAATAACACACCGGTTATCTAAACATCAGATTTTCTATTTTTATTAAAAACTCACAAATTTATTCAACATGTTTTCTTTCATACAGTGAATGGTCTAATATGCACTGGAGGTCACACAAGCTTAGGTTTATCAGAACAATAAAAGACATATGAGAAGTTTAATATATAAAGAAAAAAGTAGCAGCTGCTGACTGCATATTTGACCATAAAATTTAAATATTTTGGGCTTTTATTTTAAAGACACAAAAATAAAACCTGTGTGGGTCTATATAAGTCATATTAACAATTCCATGAATGTTCAACAGGACTAGAAATTAGCAAAGATGTTTCTTTCTTAAACCTTGTAACACTTTTTTTTTTTAACACTTTCTCAGGTTGTGGTGCCAGGCACCTTTACAGTATTTGTGCTATAATTATTCTATTTGGCAAGTGTCTGAATATCGTGTTTTCTTTTTGCCTTGTGTAAACAACACCATTTTACATACTAGCACAGTGAGCTGTGAGCCCTGCAAATCTGTCAGAACATCTACAGGAAAAGAAAATGAACAATTTTGGTTGACTGCTCAAAACGTTTTGTTTTTGAACAAGAGGTTTCAAAACAGGATGTATTAGTAAAACACTGAACTCCTGAATTTAACATTATACGTAAACAGTTGACTGTTTTTAGTTCGTCTTTTTTAAAACTCTGTGTGTGTGTGTGTGTGTGTGTGTGTGTGTGTGTGTGTGTGTGAAAGTAGAATACTTTCCTTGTACAGATGATGTTCAAGTCATTTTACTGAGAGGTCTGGCTGGAGACCGTCCTATCCAGTGTGTCTGTGTGTATAGGTGTGTAGAGCTTTGTGAAGGTAGAAGAGTTGATACTGAGGGCTTTACATTTAGAATTTTGCAATTTTGGCAAAAACAAAAAAACAAAAACCCAGAGAGACAAAATATATATATATATGTATATAGTCCCACCTGATGCACAGCAGGTCGACGTTTCTGAAGCTATAATAGTTTGTTGTCGCTGTTGCTGAACCAAGACCAACACTATTAGGTTTCCCACAGCCAGAACCCGCTTGGCTGGCCTGGGAGCGCCCCAAGGACGGCTCACCTCCGAAGCCGAAGCCGGGCTGTGGGCGCAGCCTCCCTCCAGGCGTCACCACGGAGCTGTGCGCCCGGCGGCCGGCCCCGCCGTGGTCGTTCCTGTGCCGCCCACCGGCCAGACTCGCGGTGTCTGTCCACGGAGTCGGGTCCAGGTGGGAGGTGAGGAGAGGTCTGTGTTTCCCTTCGGAAGCCCAGTCCTGCACCTGGCCAGCCAGCTCGCGGATCCCAGTCCTACCTCCAGGCAGATTTACATCCTATGTCCTGTTTCCCTTTCCCATCCAGTCTTCCCCAGACGGAAAATGGTCCCCGAGGCTGGAGGAAGGTGGTGGTGGTGGGGGGGTGTGACTTGATTTTTATGATTTTTTCCCCTATTTTTCTTAAATAAAAGTTCATTTCTGTACAACCACGAACTCCGCGGACCGTGCGAGACACCCCGCTACCACACGGCCGCCTCGTTCATTTCGGGAGGGTGAGACAGGTGGTTCCCATAGCTCGCCCCGCCGTTGACCGACAGCGACGAGAAGGGCGGGCTTGGCCCGAAGACCTCGGCCGACATCGAGTGCAGAGGCCCGGGCAGGCTGGGCTCGGGACTCGGCGAGTCCCCAGGGGGATGCGCCAGGATGTCGGTGAACCGCTGCGCCTCGCTCGAAGGGTGGTGGCCGGGCAGCGGGTGCTCCAAGCCGCCCAGGGGCGTCCCGGACGGCCCGGACGACGGCACGAACGGTAGGTCCACTGGTGTCTGAGCCTGCGAGGACGGGGGGCCTTGCGGGAAGAAGTCGTAGTTGCCTCCGGGCCCGTAGTACTCGCTCTGGTAATCTGCGGAGCAGCGGGAGGAGGAGGTCAGGGCGGGGCCCTGGGTGGGGTGGGATCAAGGGCAGGGAGGCGCCCTCGCCAACCGGCTGGGGGCTCCCTACCCTTCCAGGCTGGGAGGAGGCTGGTGCACACACTGGAGCTGCTTGCTAACTGCCCACCCGCCTCATTCAGGGTCAGGGATTCCGCCTTCGATGTTACTACCTCCCCCCAATTTAGTTCCCAGCCGCCCCCATTTCCCCTCTTCTCTGTAGAATGAGAGAAGCGCCTGCGGCGCTGCCACCCGCTTCCAGCGAAGCCCACCCCGGCCTGGCCGAGCCCTGCCCGGGGCCGCGCACCCACCTCCGTAGAAGGAGAAGGGCCCGTTGGGGAGGAGCTCGCCCGGCTCCAGGCGGTCCACGAGTGGCCGCATTCGGCGCGGACTGCGGAAGAAGGCGTGGCGCCGGGCGCCCAGCGCGCTCAGCTGCTTCATCCTCCGTTCCTTGGAGCGTCGGTTCTGGAACCAGACCTGAAGCAAACACGCCACAGGGTGAAGCCACAAAACCCCACTCCCCGCTTCAGGTTCGCCGCCCAGCCGGCCCCTCACCCTCCACAGCCTAGTTCTCAGAGCTCTGTGTGCGCGCGTGTGTGCGTGTGTGTGTGTGTGTGTGTGTGTGTGTGTGTGTGTGTATGCGCGTGTTGTGCATGGTGTTGGGGGTGGGGTCCTCTGAGTAGGGCAGCGCTGGGTGGCCCCTGAGCCAACGGGGAACAGGATTCCCGCCTGGAGGACCTGGGCAAGCTGCCCTGCCCAACGTGAGGCAGTTGGAGTTGTTTCTAACAGTCACAGTGTCACAGTTACAGCTTAGATATTCAACCTCCCAAAGCGGTGTCAGACACAGTTTTCCTCCAGGGTCCCTGGCAGCTCCCTCCCCCACACGATAGCAGACAGAGAACTAAACAGCCTCCTGTTGACACTCAGTCTCGCAACAATAGTGACACCAAAACGCACAATATCCTTTTCACACCCACACACAACCTTCCAGTGCCAAAGATACTTATCCACAGCAGCGCACTCATAGTGACACAGACATGCAGCCTACCATTCTCGTGCGTGCACTTTGGCACAACCTCCCAGACGCTGCAGGGCCTCCCTCCGAGGCAGCTTGCGTGCGTGTGCACACTCAGCCTCTCAGGCGCATCCACCCCCACCTTGGAAGAGCATCCAGGCACATGAACGGGACAACTAAACTTGGGCCAGAGACTCCACCCGAAGCACATGCAGTCTCAGATCCTTACAGCACCAGCACAGCGGCCCAGACGGCCACCTCCCTCCCCATCCTACTTGGGACCAGGAGGGAGGGCTGACTCCCAGGAGACTGACCACCTCACCTTCTAACCAGGATGCCCCTCCTCTCTCCGGAGGGGAAGTCTGTGCCCTGGGACTTGTCTAACTAGGGCAAGAGACCCACAAAGTTGGGGTTAGGGATGCAGAGGGAGATCTCCTTGTGCAGAAGCCATAGGAACCATTAAGTTCCACAGGCACAGTGACCTCTGGGCTCCTTCGGAACAGGGGTAGGTGGTGCAGGGGAAAAAGCGCCCCAACTCTCACTGGGTGTCCCACAATGTCCCTTCCTCCAACCTCCTGCGCAGCTCCCTTTCCCTCCCCCCTCCGCCACCACTATCACCGGGAAGAGGAGGAGACCTGGGGGTTTCCAGTCGTTCTAAGCATGGGGCAGAGCTTCAACTGTCCAAAGGGGTAAGGGTGTGGTGTGTCCGGGCTTCTCCGCACCCCAAGGCCAGCCTCCGCGAACTGGCTCAGCTCCTGCAGGCTGGCCTGGAGGAGTCCAGTGGGTCTGGGGGAACGGAGTGGACCCTGACCTGAATGACGCGCATGTTGAGGCCGGTCTCCTGAGCCAGCTGCTCGCGGATGTGGCGCGTGGGCTTGGGCGTCGCGGCAAAGGCAGCCTTCAGCGTCTCCAGCTGCTTGGCTTTAATGGTGGTGCGGGGCCCCCGCCGCTTGGCGCCCAGGTTCTGGTCGTCATTCTCGTTGCTGCCCCCTTCCTTGTCCGAGACGTTGGCGCTCTCCGAGTCCTTGGCGTCGTCCTGCGACGGGTCTTGGGAGTCCGGAGACAAACTGGGGTCACTGCCCGTGGTGGCTGGAGAGAAGGAAGGGACAGGTGTGAGCAGCGGCCTTGGCCCACCTTCCTCTCCCAGGGCCTGCCCGCCCCTGGGGAGCGGGCAAGTGGGGGGCCTCACCCGAGTGGAGGCTGTTCTCTTTGGCGACGCTGCTGTTGCTTAGGTAATCCTCTTTGCAGACGAACTTGTTCTCGTCGATGATGTAGAGCTCCTCGCCGGTGGAGAGCTGCTTGTTACACATCATGCAGGTGAAGCAGTTCAGGTGAAACACTTTGCTCCGCGCTCTCCGCACCAGGTCGCTAGGGGAGATGCCCTGCGCGCAGCCCGCGCATTTTGTACCAAAACACCTGCGAGGGGGCAGGGGGGAAAGGGGCAGAGAACATAAGGCAGGGGGAAAGACAGGGGGAAATAAATAAGCAGAAAATGGAGGAAGGCGAAAAGGAAGGGGGAAATGAAGAAAGAGAGAGAGAGGGTGCGCGCGCAAAAAAAAGTAAGAAAGGCAGAATGCCGATCAAGTAGGCAGGAAGAGAGCGCGGGCACCAGGAAAAGTCGGGAGGAGATCCATTTGGTTCGAGTGAGAGCGCGCGGAGCCCAAACTGCCCCCACTCCTAGCCTCACGCCCAATGTTGTCCCCGAGGAAAAAAGCGCTGCTCGAGAAGGCGGCAAGGCGGAGAAGGGAAGGGGGAGAGGCGCTTATTTTCCGATTAGATTCAGAAAACAGTCCCATTCTAATTAGAGCGCCTTATAAACGCCTCCCCAGCGCCGCTTTTCTCTTCTCGCGCCCTTTCTCCTTCACCGCCAAAGGACCCGCGCACTGGCGGGGGGGGGGGGGGGGGGGCGGGGGGCGGGTGGAGGGGTTGGCGAGGTCCAGTCCCGCTGCAGGTGAACCAACAGCCTGGGACAGCCCAGACGGCCGCAGCTGGACCGCCGCCACGTTCAAGCCCAAAGACAGGCAGGTTGGCGCAAGCGAGAGCCGAGGCTTGGCTTTAGACACCGGGACGCGCTTCGCGGGAGGGCCAGGCCTCTGGGGCCCCCTGGCACGGTTCGCAGCTCCCCGGCTGGGTTCCAGCCAGCACCAGGGAAAGCGGGCACGGCCTGCCGAGGCTCAGAGGTTCAGCCTGGGCGTCTCCTGGCAATACCGGCCTGCACAGCGCTTTGCTCCACAGTCTCCCTTAACCAGAGCCCCGCGTCCTGGGGTGACATTGGGGACAGGTGGCTTTGAACTCCCACCCCCCTCCCCCAGTTTGACTGTCACGACAGACTCCGAAGAAAACAGAGACCTCGTCAGCCCAGTAAACTGGGAGATTTCAAGCACAGCGCGGGGAATTACAAATCGCGTTTGCTCCAGCTCTCTGTTGACCTGGGTGTTTGTTGTGGGTTTGGTGACCGAAATAGTGAATTTAAGAGAATACCATTAAAATGCTAACCGGAGGGGTGTCGGGAGAATGCGAGGCTTTTCCCCGAGGTTTTCGAAAGGAGGTGGCTGGGTGATGGGCAGTGCTTGGGAGAGCTCAGAGTGGATTCTCCGCCCCAGAGCCAAAGTCCGCGTAGGGCGGAGGCCAAACCTCCCGCCATCCCCAGGCAGCGGGGTTAGCAGGGGAAAAGATCTTCACGGAGGCTGCAGCCTCTGGGCATTTCACAGTGACGGAGAGGCAGTTTGCCTAGGCCAGCGCTCGGAGGCTGGCTGGGGTTTAGGGAACGCCCGGGATATGGAGGATAGGGGCGATTTCCTGCCGCTGCCTAGGCAGGCGGCTGTGACACCCCATGCAAAAAAGCTCCGCGGTTCCCGCCAAGACCTCTTGGAGACCTCTAGCCGCGGCAGAGAGCTAGACGGGGCTTCAAAGCTCAGCCCGGAGGGCAAGCAGCCCAGGAGGCCGGGAGAACGCAGCTGCTGGAGAGCTCCGCGCCCTGGGAAAGAGAGCAGCCAGGGCCACAACGCCTGAGGCCGCGCTGCCTTCCTCCCAGCTTGGAGGGGCTTCTGGGCCGAGGCGGGCTCAGACCCTTGTTTCCTAGGCACGTGCAGCTAAGCCGCGCGACCCACAATTTCCAGGGTGCAAGCAGGGACGCGTCCTGGGAGCCCAGCGCGCCAGCTGGCCAAGAGGCGGGCGCCTGCGGGGCTGGGCTGCCCTCTCAAAAGGCAGTCCCTAACGCAACCGCGCTGACCTCTGGTCCGTGGCTGGCCCCGAAGGGCCCGCGGGAAGAAGGGAGCGGCGGAGGCCCGCGAGGGAAGTACTCACCGGAAGAAGTCGTTCTTGCAGTAGAGCTTGCCTTCCCGGGAGAAGCACTTCTCGGTCAGGTTGCATTTACATTCACAGCACTGGACGCACTTGACGTGCCAGGCCCTGTCCAGCACGTTCAAGAGGAAGCGGTCCAGGATGGGCCTTTTGCAGCCGGCACAGTGCACCATGGTCTTTGGTTTAGTCGGGTGAGGCCCGGAGAGAGAAGAGCAGGTAGAGCAGAGGGGTTGACTCCCGAAGGCGACCGAAATGAGCTCCCCAACCCTTCCGAAAAGAGGAGACTCACACTCGGCGGTGCAAGCCAAAATCCGCACCAGGCAGGAAATCAAAAGAGGGGGAAACGGGGCAAACGGGGCGCCTCGGTGGTGGGCAGCCCGGGCGTCCCAAGGCCCCGGGGGCACAGCAGCGCCACCACAGCTCCTGGGGTGAGGAAAAGAGTCTCCGGCGGGTGCGAAAGCGACTCTTCTGCCCAGAACCCGCGGAGGAGTGAAGGTCACCGAGACGGTGAGGGTAACGGAATTAAATAAATAAAACGGGGACGGTGAAGGAAGAGGACGACGCGACGAGCTATTTGCAGGGAAAGCGCCGCCGAGTTCTCACGGGCTTGAGGTAGAGCTGTCAGAAGTCAAAGTGCATCTGCTTTTGTCGGAGTATGAGGGCCGGTTGTACGTGTGCCCGGCTGCCCGCCACCGGGACTTCCCCTCCTCTTTTTATAAAAGAAAAGAACAAAATGAGTTGAGAGAAGCTTTGGATCCTAAGCTGCAGACATCGCACAGCGGGGTCGGGACGTGCCGGGCGCCCAGGGTGGGCCGGGGGGAGGGGGCGGGGGCGGACCGAGGGAGGAGGAGAGGAGGGGGGGGCGGGAGGAAGACCTCGTAGTTGACTGTTGTTGCTTGGGGTTCTCCCCTTTTGGAGAAGTGTCTGTGTCAATCGAGAAAGGAGGGGGACAACTCCGGGAGGACGCAGCCGGGCGCGCTCGCTAGCTTCCCACCGCCCCAGCCCCGTCACCTCGGCCCAGGGCCTGCCTGGCGGCCTCCGCGTTCTCGGGACCGCCCTCCCAGCGCCTGGACTCCGTCGGGAGGTGATTCGGGCTGGCTCCTCACCGCGCCTGGCGGTGCATCGCGGCTCCAGTCACAATTCGCGGCCGCCTGGGCGCGCAGCCCCGCATCGCTGGCCCACGCTCCGGCTGCAGGCGTCCAACCCCGCAGTCGCTCGACTTTTTCTTTTTCTTGTCCCCTCTTTTTTCGTTGTGGTGGCAAACCTGGGTTTCCTTTCTAGCCTCTTTCTTTCCTTTTTTTTTTTTTTTCTCTTTTGCAGCGGGAAGAGTCGGGAAGAGGGGGAGTAGCTTAGAGCGCTTTTTAAAACGTCCTGGTGCAGCGGCTACAGTTCTGCGCGGCCGGAACAGCTCGGCACCGGCCGCCGCTGTCGCCGCCCGGGCCGCGGTCCGTTGCTGGCTCTCCCTGGACAAGCGTCCCTCGGTCCCTGGTCTCCTGGCTCAGTCCGCCGCCCCGGCGCGTCTCTCCCCAGCTCCGGCGGCTCGGTCACTGCTCCCGGCTGTTGGCTGAGCTCTAGAAGCCCCCTCGCCTTAATGCAGCGCCCGCCGACGTCACCGCGGCCTGCGACCAATCAGCAGCTCGCGGTCCCTCTGTAAACCATTCTGCATCCCCAGGCCGGAGAGAGTGCGGGGGAGACCGCGTTTAGAGGATCAGTGGCGGCCGCCTCGGCGGCCCGGCGCGGTGAGCGCGGCGGGCTGCAAGGTGCCCCGGCCCCCTCCTGCTCCGGTAAGGCCTCGGTTTCGGTGGGAACGCGGGAGTAGGTCAGGCGGAACCGTTCTGCTGGAGGGGGGACGTATTCCAAGGCCAAACCTGGTTGAAGACAGGAGTGCAACCGGGTCTGGGAGCCCCGGCGGGCCTCGGTTAATTCATTGAGAGCTGGCTCCCCCCCCCCCCCCCCTTTCTCCGTGCAATCTTGGCCTAGAAGTTTGGCCCGAGCACCGTGCGCGTCTTTGGGGGAGTGGTGAAGGGAGGGCCCTTGGCAGCGGAATTTCCCTCCTCCGGTCCTTCCTCCCGCTCCCCCTCCCCCAATCCATCCAAAGTCCACAGGGTCCCGGTCGCCGGGAGATGGAGGTGTCTGTTTCCCGCGGCGCGGTCTTGTAAAGTTGATTCCGGCCGTTTCCTGATGGGGGCGGGGGAGACCGGAGGCGCGGCGCCCGGGAGGGGACAGGAGTGGGTGGGGGAAACGCCTTGGGTGAAGAGTTGCAACCCGGACGAGTTGTTGTGAGAAAACTGTGATCCGGAGACACCTTTTACACATAAAAACAAGCGACGAGGCGGGAAACCGCAGGGCTGCAGGGGCGGGTGGGGGCGGGGGTGGGGGTGCCGGTGGGAAGGCGGCCGTGGATTGGGGTGTGCAGCGCACGGGCAGGGTGAGCCCAGCTACCCGTCCTCCCCTTTTCCAGGCCTCGGGCTGGCCTCAACGTTCCCAGACAGCCGCCGACAGCGCACACCCTCCGGTGTTCACTCTCAGGGAGCCCCAGTACCTCACCAACTCCCGCTCAGAGTATAAACTCGGGACCGCTGTCCACGGGGGCGGAGTATCGCGGGCACGGCGGTCGCTTCGGGGTCCCGAAAGCCTTAGCCTCGAAGAGTCAGTCCGGCTCCCTGGCCCACCCCAGTCAAACGCCAAATTCCGTTTCCACGGCACCGCTTCTACGCAGTGACTGGGATCTCTCCCCAAGTGAAATTTGAAGGCGGCAAAGCTGGGCAGCCCTGCTGTTTTGCTCCCCGTTTTGTTTTTTGTTTTTCCTCCGGAGAAGGGGTGCTGGGGAAGAGTATCCGGCCCTAGCGTGGGAGAAAAGTGAGGACAGGCAGTCAGCCCGGACCAGCCGGGATTTGGGGACTAGCCTCTCTACCCCACTCGCGGTGCAGGGTCAGACATCCCACACCAGGTCCGGGGCTCACGAGGGGGGAAATGAGCCCTGAACCCCACCTGCACTGAGCCTGGGAGGAGGGGAGGGGGGGGCCGGGAATCTAGCCCTTTGCAAATAGAATACCCTCTTCCGGCGAACCGGCAAACTGCTGCGGCGAATTTGGTTTGAGCCTCAGTGGGGTTGGGATTTTAGGGTTCTACCAACGCCCCTTGTCTGCCTCCACGTCTCCGCCCGCACCTACAACCCCGGGGCCTGCGGACTGCCCGCGCCTCGCCGCCGGCCACCTTTTCGTCGGAAGCCCAGCCCCGCCGCGCACCTCTGGCGCTCCGCCCCCCCTGACCTCTAGGTGCGCAGCCCCTACCGCCTTCGCCGCACCCCCTAACGCCTTCGCCGCACCCCCTTCACACACACACACCGGGGTTCGGGCTCCTTACTGCGGGGAGGGCGGTGTTGAAGGTGGTTATCTCTGGGGCTAAGAGCGTGACTGGGGATGGGAGGCCGTTTTCCAACCCAGCCAGCGGGCTTCGGAGGCTTCGACGTGGCTCTGTGCTCCCCCTGCGGACCGACACTTCAAGAGGAACAAGCCGACCCGTTCCCGGCCCTCCAGGACCCAGGAGACACTAGGGATGCGCGGCGCGGGATCCTCGCCTCCTCCTGCGGGGCCCGCCGCGCTGGGTAGGTCGCGGGGAGGGGCTGGCCCAGTCCCGCGGTCCCCACGCTCCTCCCTCCCCCAGCTGTCTGGGTTCTCGCCGCTAGCGCCCAGGACCCAACCGCCCCTTTCTGGGATCTATAGCGGACCCGGTCCCAGCGGCTCGCCACCGCCCCCACCCCAGCTGGGCTTCTTCTTATGCAAAGCAGACGGGCCACGGGGGTTGGGGAGGGCGGTCGGCGGGGGACCTGTGAGGCGACAGCTGGACCCGGCTGCGGGCCCCTCCTGAACCCCACACCCGCCGCCGCTTCCGTTCGGGTGGGCAGGAGGAGGTTGCTGCAACCCATCTGGGGGTTCAGGGAACCCTCCCTGTGGGGGGACCAGCGTGGCGGAGGAGCGGAGGGTGAGGACAGGATGCGGGCTCTGGGACGGTGGCCTCTGCGTGTCCCTGTGTCCAGATGGCTAGTAAACAGGGCCGCGGGAACCAACCCAAGCGCCTGCCAGGAGGTCAGGGCGCGCCACTCCAGGCGCGCCTCCTGGCCCTGGATTCTAGGTTTAAAGTCCAGATTTAACGCCTCCAGGGGGACAGCACACCAGATTGATGTTTTCTTCGTTTCCACTGAGTTTTTATTTTAAAATGTAACTGGGCACAGAGACATGGAGAGGAAACTGAGCGAGCTTTAATTCTCCGAAGCCGCTCAGCTCAGCTTTTAAACCAACAGCTGCTCTGCGAAGAGCAACAACCTTCCCTCTACGCACACCCACCCCTCCCCAGGTCCCGTGAGCTCTGGACTGGGCGCCCCAGGGTGCTCGCACCTCGCCCCGGACACTCTCGGGGAAGGCCCAGAGGCCGGTTTTCACAGGATGGGCTTTTCTTCTGAGCGAAGCGCCCGGAGGGTCAGCCCCATAGGAGGGATCCAGCCGGGAACGGGACGGTCTGGGTTCTGCCCGCCCTCCCCGGCCGCTCTGCAGTTTGGGGGGGTGGGGGTGGGGGAGAAGGGGCCTGAACAAGCCCTATCCTACACCCCCTTTCTCGCCGCTGCCTTCTTAGTTCCGAGCCCACTTCGCCTCCCTCCCCCACGTTCTCGAGTGGCTCCTGAGGCCCAGGACCCGAGTCTGCTCCGCTGTTGATCTCCCAAGAGCGGCCACCGCCGATGCCTGTCCCTCCTCGCCCTCAGCGCTCCTATCCAGCCACAACCCCCGGGAACGGGCGGCAGGAGGAGGAGGAGGAGAGAGCCCTGGACGCTGCCCGCCCCAGGGGCCACGCCAACGGCACGGACCCGGTGAGGACGCCCGGATGCCACGCAGGAAACTGGCGCGAGCCTCTCGCCCCAGACCCGGCGCTCCCCATCCCGCCTTCTCCTCTCTCCGCCGCTCCTGCCTCAGGTTGCCTTCGTCTGACTCCATCACGCTCTCCTGGAAATGACCTCCTTGTGTGCAGCACTTCACAGTTTACAGCCCGAGGTCCCCGGCCCACACCGTGAGCCCGGGGGTCGGTATTATCCCCTCCACCCCCCGTCCCCCCAGGAAGAAACCCAAGTGAGACGGTTTGCTCGAGATCCGTCCGTCGGGGCGCGACGGAAGGAGAGAAGTTTGGGGGGCTTGTCACCTTGCCCCACTACGTACTTGGCCTCGGCCAGGTTTACCCAAGCGAAGGCTTGGGGGTGGCGGTACCCGGAGGCCAGGGAAGGGCGGCATCCGGCGGGGGTTGCACGGTGCGCGCTCGGCTGGGTCCGCCGGGCCGGCTTCCCACGAGGCTGGAGCTCCGGGGCGCGGAGAGCGGAGCGAGGTCGAGCGAGCGCGGCGATCTCCGATGCGAGTCAGTGCTGCGGGGCCGACCGGGGCGCGGCTGTCTCCGAAGGGAGGGGGCTGGGGACGGCAGGAGAGGGGGAGCGAGGGGAGAGGCATGGGGAGAGAATGAGGGCGGAAAACCAGAGGAAAGAGAGAGGGATGTGGAAGAGTGAGCCCCGATAAAAGACGTGCTGGGGGAAATGCATGGAAGAGTAGAGGAAAAGAAAGGGGAAAGACACTCAGCAACAACCAAAATAAAAATGAAAAAGAAGGCGGCGGGGCAGGCGCCGAGCCCATGCCCATCACCCTACAGGCGCCGCGGGGCGGCCTGCGGGACTCGGGGACGCGGGGACTCGGCGGGGGTGTGACAGGCGCGCTCTGCGGCGGCGGGAGACGGGGAGGCGGTGTGTTTGGTGGGAGACGCAGCGCCCGTGGAAAAGCGTGTGAGCGGCTCTGGGCAGGAATCCAACAAATAAATAAAACGTCTAAGACGGCGTGACAACAATGTGTATTTGGGTGCGTGCCCGTGTTCCCCTGTCTGAACACACACACCCCGTAAGGAAGACAAACGGGGCTCGTGCCTCCGAGTAATTAATCCTCCCACTAATTGACTCTCTCCCCTCACCTAATGGCGGTGGTCATTGCCGAGATCTGGGGAGATATCAAGTGGAAAGAGAGACCCCCAAAGCTAACTACCTTTGGGAATGGGATTGGATTCTTTCTGGACTTGGCTGCTCTAAGCCCCCCTCCCCTCTTTGGGGGGGGGCAGAGTTCAATACATGGTGCTGCTTCACCAGCCCCTCCATGTTTGCATTAATAAAAATCTCCTCCGATGAGGGGTGACCAGGAGCCCTCCACACACACACACACACACACACACACACACACACACACACACAGAGGCCCTTCATCAATCTCACAGGCTGAAAGCCACCCCCTGCCCCTCTGCTGGACATTTCCTACCTCCCCTACTGCTCCCCACCCCCAGCCCAGACCCTGCTCCCCTTCTTCCAGTCCCTGTTTTCCCAGGACCTGAGGTGTGTCCCGCAGCCCTGGCTGGGAGTGGGGGAGGTTTTGAATGGTAGAGGGAGAGAGGGCTGCGGGAGGGATGAGGTCAGGGCAAGGCTGGGAAGAGTCTTCTGGGACCAACCCACCCAGACGGGAGTGGAGAGACACGGAAGCACAGTGGAGAGGGATGCACACCTGGCAAGTGTGAGGCCCCCGGGGACAGAAGAGAAAAGAGGTGGCACATGTGCTGGGGGGGGGGGGGCAGGAAGGTGACCATGTTTCCGTGATTGTGTGACTTAGGGAGACAGTTCTATCTGTGTGACCCTGGGGAGGGGCTCCTCTTACTCCCCCCACAGCACCCCCAGTTTCCAGGACCGGAAAGAGAGGCAGGAGAATGTTGGACTTGGCAGGAAGGGGCGCCCAAGGCCTGCGGGGTGTCTGTGATGCAGCTTTGAGGCTTGGGTTTGGGAGGTGAATGTTAACTTTCGCCCCTTGGAGTTGGCAGGTTTGCCCTGTTGGCCTCCTCAGAGACTGAATCAGTAATTGTTGAGATCCAGAAACCAGCCAGCCTAGAGGGAGAGAGGAAGGAGAGGGACAGGGCAGCTCCCCAGGAAAAAAAAAAAATCCACCCCCCCACCCCACTAAACACATTCTTAATTGTCCCTTGGGAACATTTATATATTTGACCAAAGCAAATCCCTGAGCAGTAACAGCAAAATTCGTCACAGGGGCTGGCAGTCCAGGGAGAGTTGGGGTCTAGAGAAGGGGGAGGTGGGGAGATGGCGGGCATGCGTGAGAAGGAGAGAAACTCGGCTCTTCTCTCCCTGTCTGTCATGCCTTAGAAAGAAAGTGAGCAGGAGGAATAAAGTTCCAGAGGAGAGAAAGAGAAGGGCATATAAAAGGCAAATCCAAACCAGAAAGGAAAGAACGTGAAGAAGAAAGAAAAAGGCGGGGAGGGGAGGAAAGAGAGGATAATAAAAAAGGGTGAAGGCGGCCCCAGGAGGCTGGGCCTTGTCCCAAACCATCCGTCTTCATTGTCTCTGTGTGTGCAAAGGCAACTCCGGCATAAGGAAAAGCCACTATTGGAGCCGCGGCTTTATTTTATATCCTATACATCAGGAGGGAGGCAAAGCTTTATTTTCGCCAAGAGACAGATATTTTATTTCTCTCTTACGGTTTTATGTGTGAGAGATGTCAGGTTGCCACAATGGATGGCTAATGCATAGGCAAGAGGAAGCCGTGTTGGCATGCTGTGTGTCATGGGGTCTTGGGGAGGGGGTGAGTGGGTCTGGGATTTAGGGCTGATGGGACACTCTGGGGGATTTCTGCTAAAACATCTCTCTTCATAAATCCAGAAGCATGGTCAGCTCAACAGGGAGAAGAAGGAGTTTTAGAGGGAAAAGAGTTGGGCTTAGTAATAAGCGAACACACAAAGGAACCGCTTACCTTCCAACAGGCTCGGGCAACCGGGGCAAGGCGGCCCTGTGGAAATGCAGAGACCCGTGTCCAAATGCACACTCACCGTTCACAGGGAAGTGTTTTTTTTCTACAGAATACAATGTCATTTAACTTCCTATCCCCGTTTTATAATTTTCCGCCTTTCCCTTCCCCATCAGAAATCTTTTTTTTCACCTCCTCCGAGCCTTGGGGTGGGGGGGGGGGGGGGAAGAGCTATTAATTTGCAAATCATCTGATCTGTGAAAGGATCAAGATGCCTGTTTTTCACCGTTAAATCCAATGTCTTGAGCGGACACACACATGCACACATGAGCCCATCATGCTGTGAATCCTGATGGGGGGTAGGTGCCAGATTTGAATCCAAGAAAAGTATGCTTTCTCCTTCAGGGCCTGTGCCCAAATTAAGCCTTAGATCTCAAACTACATAATGCTCATATTTTTAAACCCGGAGACAAGGGGGAGATGAGGTGACAAAGAGACAGAGAGAGGGAGGCGAGGGAAGTGTGTTAATTAACATGTTCCATTTAGGACTTAGACTAGTATCCCCTACTCCCAACCTCCCACCTGCCAAATAATTTCTTACAACAATTACCTTTATTCGTTCTAATGTCCTATTTTTAATTTTTTGATTTCTTGGCTTATGTATCCACTGTGGAGCAAAAAGATGACCATGCTTTTTTCCTCTTTTCGGAGTATCAGCGGCGACACAGAGTCTCTAGACAACGGGGACCTGACCACACTGTCCTTAGCTGTGGCCTTGGGAGAAGACATTTACCCTTCCTGGGCCTCAGTTTCCCCCCGTGTAACACATGGGGATGGGGCTAAATAGTTGCTTAGATCCCTTCCAGCTCCAAACTCCCCGGACTGAAGGAGATAATGTGTGAAAACACTTTGTGAACGCTAAAGCCGGACGAATGGGGGATTATTATTACGATTCTAATCAATCCTCTTTTCTCCACATGGATCTTGGCTGTTTAGCGCCAGCAAACAGGCTAAAGAGGGCCGGAAGCGAGAAAGCTTAGCAGAGATGGAAAAGCTCCGTGGCGTGGACATAAAGAACCCTGCATCTCCAGAAACATTCTGTCTCTGTGTGGCCCCCAGGCCTGGTGGGAAGGGGTGGGGAAGAGGAGGCGGCCCAACTTGGTCTGATGCATTTCAGTCTACGTGGAGGCACAAAGTGCATTTCTTCCAAAGCATCACTTGTCTCCCAGTGACTGACATAGGAACCTGATGTGAAGGAGATTTGCAATTGTGTGTGTTTTTTCCAGAAAGAAAGGAAAAAAGCAAGGTGTAGCTGATTAGCAAGTTAATTATTTCAGTACCCCAAGGGTTCCAGTACGGTGGTAAGTTGTCCAGGCCTGGTGTAATTTCACAGTCCGTGCGTTTCCCTGTGAGCACCTGGGGTGCCGGGTCTGTCTCTCTCCATCCACCTGCCTTATGTCTTCCTGACACACCTGGGGAGATAAGGTGGGGCTGGGGTGATAGATAGTACAGTGTATGTATTTGGCCTAGGCTGCGGGGGGCGGGGTGGGGCATGGGCAGACAGAGAACAGAATGGAGGAAGCCTCTACCTCTACTGAGTGTTAATTATCTGCCCTTCTTTCTTCTTTTTTAAAAAAAATCTTTTAAAAAATAAATATTAATGAGGCGGGTTATCGGAAAGGGGAGCTGTTGTGAGGTTATTTCCCAGACTTAGCACAGACAGAAACTGGGCTTGAGTGGCCTTCTGGCCTCTCACCTCCTCCTAGCCCCGGCTGGCTCTCCAGTGCTCTATTTGCTTTCCCAACTCTGGCCACCACTTGGTCGGCTGTGACCTCCTCCAATCTGATTTCAAGATCTGATTTCCCGTTGGGGCAGAGGAGGGAGGATTGTGTGGTCAAACGGACGCCTCCCTCAGAGAGATAAGTTGGGGATGTGAACATTAGCCTCAGAATTAGCAGCTTTTGCTGCTCTCTGCTCTCGTGGCTGGTAGGGCTGGCTCCCTGCTGCTCCTCCTGAGATGGACAAGGGAGGGCTCAGCAGTTTACTTAAGAGTGGTCCCATCTGCTCGGCCTGGCCTTTCATAAGGGGAGGGATTTATGCAGTGTCCTTGTGCACAGACCTGGGATTTGCCTGAAAACCTTGGGCCTCTGAGAATATTACCGAACGCTAAAATGTTCAGCCACGGAGATGATTCATGATTTATCTGCAAGGACAGGGTGCGTGTGGGAGTGTGTGTGTGTGTGAGTGTGTGTGTGTGTGTGTGTGTGTGTGTGTGTGTGTGTTGGGGAGAGGCACATTGATGGGTACTTGTCACCGTTCTTACTTCTAATCCAAACATTAGGAATTTTTTTTTTTCCTATATTCACGCAGGAGACAGTGCATGGCACCAAGCTCTGGAGAGCCAACGTCCTGACTGGAGCGGTATGAAGATGATGCCATGCTTTTTGGTGCAGGTTGGCTGGTATCCCTGCTGTCGAGAGGGGCCAGGGGCTGTCTGGAAAGACGGCTCTGATGACTGCAGTACCTATAAAAATGGCAGGTGGCAAAGGATTTGAGGAGTGGGATGGGATCCAATCAATGTTCAAGTTCTACTTGGCCATCTTTAGTCTTTACGTCTCAGTAGGAGAGAAGTTAGAGAAAATTACAATTCAGGAAGGCAGGTGTAGGGAGTCCCCTGTTCCATGCCCAATGGAAGCCTAGTGGTGACAAAACACACCCTAGGGAGCTGGGTTTTGAGGTTCCACGTGCATTTTCAGCCCTGGTTCCTGAGAGATTAAGAAGCCTTTCCCAAGTTTTGGGAATAAATGACACGTGTCATTTATTCATAATCTTTGGGAATAAATGCAACCTCTCTCACTGCCCAGTGGCTGGAAAGGGAGCATTTTCAGCTGGTATGACCCTCATTTGTGGTTCTACCATTTTCTTGCTCGTGCTCCAGGCTGCACTGTCGATGAAGACCCCAGCTTCCCAGCTCCTGAGTTTTTCTTTTCTCTCAGGCCGTGCATTATTTAGCCCACATGCTAGGTCGTTGGCCAGCACACAATTTGAAAGGTGAGATGGCAGACCTCTAACTACGTGTAAGGCCGTCCTCATTTGGGCTCAAGAAAGGATACAGTTTGCCCTTAAAAAAAAGAGAAGCAGGGAATCATTTCTATGAATCTTTTAATGAAGGATTTACTACTAATTTCATCGCACTTTTTACTCATTCTGAATGAATAACTTTGTCAGTCAACCCAAGGGTCTGCAGAACCTATAAAAATGCTTCCTTTGGTCTCCTTCTTTTAACACATGCTGGGGCTTGGGCCTGCCTCTGACAGACTGGGGAGGAGTAGAAACATTCCAGAGACCAGGTCTTAGAATGTTATCTCTTCTCCCACCCCAAATCCTCACCCTCCATTTATCTCTCAAATACAAATGCAGGGACCTCCTAGGGAAGTGTGAAGGGATGGATTTTAATCAGGTTTGGGGAAGGAAGGGGGATGCGTTGAGCCCAAAGAAAGATGGGGACAGTTGGAATTTTTTAACACTCCTCTGTTAACACTTCTCATGTGTTGTATATTATATCTCACAAAGTATGCATTTGTTCCTGTAATCTACAGTGTATATATGGCGTTTGCCAAATGTTGCTTGGTCAAAACAGTGTTAAATAAAATTGTAAGAAATGCTACCAGGGCCTTGCATGGGTTATTTAATTCTATCACTGATAAACAATGTTAATGTGTAGCATCTCAGTTGGCACAATAATCATGTTTCATTTGTGTATGCTGAGATATAGTTAAGCACGAACGATACAGTTTTCCAACACATATATTTCCCAATGATTACTTAGGAGAAATGTGATGGGAATAGCAGAAACCTCTTCCCTCTCCACATTTACTTGCACCCTGCACACACAGACTGCCAGTCACACACATTCGCATGGCTGGCCAGCCCCGTATGTATCGTCCTACATATGTCTCCACTGGTAAATGTAAAGTATAGATTCTGTAAAGGTTGATCTAACTTTTTGCACCTGTACATAATTACAGACACACGTACCAGCATTCTAGAAACTTTGGTATATTTATACCTATTCCTCACAAACCCGTACTGCCTCATAGACGATGCTGACATGAACATGCATACCATCCCACATGTGGCTATCTATGTGCACACATGTAAGTGCTCTCACTGCAGACGTGAGAGTGCCCATATGCAAGAGGATCGTCTGCACAGGCTCCTACGTCAGTGTGTGTCTAGGTGCATGTGCACTTTTGCACGCACACACTCCTGCACCCCTGCTCTGGGGCGTCCGCTGACGCCCACGGGCCGAGGTGCAGCAGCTGCCCCGTTCCTCTCGGAGGTCCCAGGGCTGTCGGACAATATCTGAATTGGGTGTTTGCCCTCTACGAGTCCCCGGGCATTCAGGATGGGAGGCCAGGAGGAGCAGGGTCAAGATGCCAGCCTGCCTGGCCTCTGATGAAAACAATATGAAAATGTGGGGGTGGGAGGAGGGGTTTGGGTAGCTGGTCTCTGCAGATAAAGATGCCTCCAAAAGAGGACCAATCTTTTTTTGCTCATTTAACAAACGAGTCAGGTTACCTTCTCTGGTCCTGGTTCTGCTGCCAGTTAGCCTAGCCCAGTGGTCGGCAAACTCATTAGTCAACAGAGCCAAATATCAACAGTACAACGATGGGAATTTCTTTTGAGAGCCAAATTTTTTAAACTTAAACTTCTTCTAACGCCACTTCTTCAAAATAGACTCGCCCAGGCCGTGGTATTTTGTGGAAGAGCCGCACTCAAGGGGCCAAAGAGCTGCATGTGGCTCGCGAGCCGCAGTTTGCCGACCACGGGCCTAGGTAAACTGCTCTCTCAACCTCAGTTTCTACCTCTGGAAAGTGAAGTACTGGCCCGGACTGGTGCTTCTCAACCCTGGCTGCTCAGGAAGATCATCTGGGGAGCTTTTAAAAAGCACAGGCACCTGGCTCCATCCCAGACCAACTAGATCAGAATCTCTGGAGGTGGGTGCCCAGCATTTTATTTTACTTTATTTTTTTTAAAAAAAGCTCCCCAGGGGATTCTATACATATTCAACCAACATTGAAACCTACTGGCCTAGATGTTCCCAAGGCCCTTCTAGCCCTTCAACTCTATGTCACGGAGGACCTTTCATATATAAAGCATTGTGCTGGGCACCAGGGCACTCTGTTGAAAGTTCTAAATTCACTCATGAGATCATAAAAAGTCACTGAAATTATTCTTTTAGTTTAGGAAGAGGATAATTTTTGAACAAACTATATTTGTTCTGGAAAAACTCGTGCCTGCATTTCCAGCTATCTCTATTCCCTTCCATCTTTGTTCCAGTCTTCCAGCTCCCTGATTCCCACTCATCGAACATTCATTATAATGCCATATATGCAAATGCTCTAAGCTGGTACCTGATCAGTGTGGTAGAAACCTTGCTACCTGCACATATTTCCTGGCTAGCTCCTCACCCAATCTGCCGGTAGCACAGTATTTTGAGTTGGGTAAATGATAAGGCACAGGCCCCGGGGGGTTCCTCCCTCCCCCAGCCCTGAGACAGAGAATGCCGGCCCCTAGGCCCGTGCCCCAATTCTGGGGGCTGGTATGGTGGCTGACAAAAGCCTTGAGCTGCGTGTCCTAGAAAGCTGCTCTCAGACTTGGCCTCTGGGAATTCTGTGTTAATATTCTCCAACAACCGTTCCCCAGGCCGAGCCAGTCCTGCTTGAAAACACATCTGCTCTCAGCTGCACCTGCCAGAGGAGGCTGAGCCCAGGTGAGACATGGTACCCACTTGGCAAGAGGAAGGCAGAGCTGAGACAACATGGGCTGCTGACCACCGTGGGCCCCTTTCTCCCATTGAGGATGCTGCAGAGAGTGTGGGGGAGGGGCTCTGCCCTTCACCTGGGGTGGCGGGGAGGAGGAGTGTTCATTCTGGATGGAGGGTCTCCATTCTCACTCACTAAGGGGGATGCTCAGGGCCTCCCAGGGAAACACAGAACAGAGTCCGGTTCTCTCTTTCCCACTCTCTCTAGCTCGGCTGGCTGACTTTCTCCTGAGGGCAGTTGGACTAGTTTTCTTTAAGAAAAGTTGTCCTAAGGTGGCTACCGTTAAGCCACCATCCAAGAGGGCAGTGGAGGTAGTGAGGAGGCCTGAGACCTCCGGGTTTCTCGGCTCTAACCCTCTCATCCACTCATGCTCACTGTTTCTTCATTTGCCTCTTTATCCCCCTCCCTGCCCCCACTCTTTCATTTTGTCCCCTTCTCCCCTGATGACATGCCAGGCACATGCGACAGAAAAGTTTGCTGATCGCTGGGCTGTGCCCAGTCCCCTTCCGCCTCTCCCCTCACGTCCCTGCAGGGGGGCTGGCTTGGTGCTGGGGAGGGAGCCCTAGACACAGCACAGGATCCTCAGAGTCTAAACCTAGACCCAGAGCCCAGCTTCCCACGGCCCACCTCCCCTTGGGCCTGGGGAGCATCACACCCCAGGACGTGATGGATTCTCCAGGCACCTTCAAAGGGCTCTGCATTTGTTTGCAATGCGGACCTTGAATCCTTCTCTGGTCATAAACGTTGTTTATTTTGACTAGGACCTACCGAAAGGGGATTGGGGGTTAAGGAGGGCAAAGAGAGGATTCCTCTGGAAGATCATAAAACCATTAGCGGGGCAGGGCTTTACGGGGTCACAGGATCATAGAATTTTCTGACTGAAAGGAACACGGGCCATTAGGAAGGTCACAGATGACCACTTTGTCAGCTAAAGGCTCCTAGGGGCCACACGGGGCTGGGGCGGGGGGCTTTCGGGCCTCTTTCTAGAAAGTGGACACAAGGTGTGGGGGCATGACCCCACAATAACCTTACACCAGGCGGGGGAGGCCAATAGTTGCGGAACATGATGGATTTGCCCTCCTAGTGGGGCGAACCAGCTGTTTGAATGTGCAGTGGAGACTCTTGTTCTGGGGTATGGGCACAGCTCTGGGTAAAGGAAGTAAAACCACCTCTAATTCTGCCTCCACCATAATTTCAAGCAGCGAGTATGTAAGGTGCTATGCCTGATGCCCCTCCAGCATTTTCAAAACAATTCTGAAAGAGATGTTATCTTCGTTTTGCAGAGAAGACAAACTGCACTCAGAGAGGGGAGGTGGTTTGCCCAAGGTCACACAGCAAGGTAAGTGGTAAGGCTGGGACTAGACCTTAAGGCTTTAAAGGCTTCAAATCTGATCTCCTTCCCACCTCCCCATCTGCTATGGTCTGGTCCCCTGCAGCCGGAGAGACTGGATGGGCTCCCTCCCGTCTGAAGCTCACATTGGGGCTGAGGAACGTTCAGCAGCAAATCTTCCACTAAGGGAGAATTGTAGGGTCTCGGGCTCCTTTCCGTCCCCGGTATAGACCTGGCTCGCTCTGCAGAGAACATGCTCCTATAAATCCAGCCACAGTCAGGAAACCAACTTGGTTTTCCGTTCCTTGCTGTGTGACCTCACCTCTCTGAACTACAATTTCTGGATCCATCGTCAGACCTGAGGTCTCGGGGGAAGGTGAGGTTAGTGGAGGTGGTGGCGTGCGGATCCCTTTTGAGTCCCTCTTTGGTGTCATAGCTTTGGGGGTGGAGGGAGAGGAGACTTTGTTTTGCCCACAAGGCTGACTCAGATCACACACACAAAAACCACCTCAAAAGCAGGCGAGGCAAGGCTCACTAAGATCCCTGCTGAGAACACGGGAGGCTGAGAGCCAGGGCAGAGGCTGGGCTGTGAAGAGGCAGTTTAAGCAGCGAGTTCTTCCCTGATCTCCTGACAGGGTAATCCAGTTGCTCAGAGAATGGAAAATCCCCTTCTCCTCCCCAAACCCCTCCCCCACAAAGGCCCTCTAATAGGCCTGCCAGCTTTGGGCACTTATCTGCCCCGACATCACATTGGGAGCAGGTTGCCTGGGGTCCCCATCCTCTGTGGAAGATGGGGAAGGCTGGGAGGGGCCAGGAGTCCAGGATTTGGGGTGGGGGCGGGTGTGTGTGTGTGTGTGTGTGTGTCCGCTGCTCTCTGGCCTTCCCAAGGATCAGGGACACTAATGAGCCTCTGTTCTGAGGGAAACTTCAGGAAACGGGACAGGGACACAGGACTGGAGGGAACGGGGCAGGAAGGATGGGTCCCAGGGCAGAGATGTCTTGGGTGGGGCTTATATTAAACAGCCCCGTTATTTCCGCCGCCATGCTCCTCTCATTTTTATTTGAAGATGGCTCCCTCCCCAGCACCTTCGCCTCCCACCTCTTACACTTTCACTCATCCATCCACTGAGCTGCTGACAGCTGCCCTGCGGGTGAACTCCTGATCCTCAGGCCAGAGCATGCCTCCTCTAGCCCCCAGCCCCACACACAAACTCCCTCAAAACTGTGCCACCTCGGTTCCCCTGAATCAAACTGATTTCTGAATACCTACCTTATGCCAGGCCCTTTGGCTACATTATTCTCAATAAATCTTCATACATATACTGTTTGGTGGACATTCTATGTCCTGCCTTTACCGAGAAGTAAACCAAGGCCCAGAGAGGTTAAGTAACATGCCCAAAGTCACAGAGCTAGGAATTTGAGGTGGGATTTGCTCAACACCCATGCTGAATCCCTTATGCCATGCTCTGTCTTGGGTGATGATAGCTTAATGCTCTCTACCATCACCCCGTTCTCCACCCCACCCCCATATTCCAGGGATTAGATCTGAGGCACCACCTGCCCCATGCTGTCCAGGATTGATGTTGTCACTGAGAACCCAGCGAAGTGGAATCCTTTGACCATGTCCTGCTGACTTCCACCAAAGACCCCACAAGGACAAGGGTAAGACCCCCTGCGACTCTGAGTGATTTATCTGGCGAAATTGTTATTTTATGGGATGGGCCAAAGAGGTGTCAGGAAGCAAGTTTGCTGTAAATCTCCTCTCTCTGCTCCCTTTCCCTCTGTGTGTCCCCTCCTGGGATTTATGGTGGAAAATGTTCAGAGTTAGGGACTTGGGGCTTGGGTTCAGGCTTGGGGTGGGAAGGCAAAGGACAATATATCTTCCTCCTCTGAGATCTGCTAAACATGTGTGTGCGTGCGGGTGCGTGTGTGTGCATGCACCATCCATGCTCCATCACAAGTCGACAAAAATCTGTATGAAGACCTCCGAGGCACTCACGTGGCTCTGCAGACAGCACATTGCCGGCACCAGAGGTATGTCATGGGGGCCAACCCACCGGCGGTGCCCCACGTGTACCTCCCCTCCTGGCGGGCCTTTCCCTGTGCTGAGCCCTTTCCCCATCACAGGGCTCCTTACACAGGTCTGGTGGCCCCCATTACCGGCCCCTCCATTGCAGGGGGATTTTCCCCAAAGAGTCTCTGGCACCTAGAGGACATGTCTTGGGCACCCCACACTGCCCGCAGTCCCCAGCCCAGGGTGCAGGCCCTTAGGGAGCACTCAGTGAATCTGGCTGAATGAATCCAGGAGGGAAGAGAAGACGTCACTCTCTGAGTGAACATCAGGTCACTCGCCCACCCCGTCCCCTCCCGGCTCCTCTCCTGGCTGCCCGAACCAGGCTGCACTGTGTCTCCGGTTAAATATATGGAATTATCTATTACAATACTTCAATATTTATTACATTGATTTCGCTTTAAATGCTTTGTAAATCATAGCAAAAAATAATGGCCTTCCAACAGAGAGTCATATACCGTAATCAACTGGAAGAAAGTCGGCATTGTAATTTAAAATAAAAAAAATCCTTATGTGAGTCTCTCGTTTAAATTAAGAGACAGGACGTGATTCAAATAATAAGGCCCAAGTGAGGCTGGTTTTTCTTGGCAAATTAGTAGAGGTTTTAACTGGAACTGAAAAGGTGTTAAGGTGGAACAGTGACCTTATTAGACCTTAATTATTTTCTGTTGTTACATTCCTGGAGCTGAGGTTTTTTCCAAAGTGGCCATGTTAAGCCTCATCGCAGGAACTTTGACTTTTAGAGAGAGATCACTTCTCAAGAGGCATTAGTGGGATAAAAAGCAGACATTTCGCTTGAGTTCCTTTTCTCCACCCCGGAGTTTCTAGGGCTCCCAGAACTCCTGGTTCGGAGGCAACGTCCTTGTCCTTGAAAGATGAGAATTCCCCCCACTGTGCCCCTGGCTTCTGACACTCAGCCTTCTCAATGGCAGCCTCCTCCCTCTGGCTATCCTCTGTCCACTGGTGAAGCCAGCACCCATCGGGCCAAGAGAGAGGAGGGGGAGTATGCGTGTGTTTGTGCGTGTGCCTGTGTGCGTGTGTGTGTGCGCGCGTGTGGGGTGCAGTGGTGGGAAAGAAATACTGAGCCCAGGAAGGCCCAGTGCATGTCCCTCCAGGAAGATAACCCAGCTGAGCAATGTTTATTAAACACCGCCAGCTCCATTCCTCCCACTGGCCTTCCAAATCGACTTTGAATTTGACCAGAGTGAGGAAGACCTTTTTCTGAGGTCTGGTGTCTTGGGGACCAGGGCTGGTGGTTCATCCTTCCTGACGGAGGTCTGTGTGGGAGTGGAGATGATGTAAGAGCCTTGGGAAATGGCTAGGGGATGGGGTGGAATCCATTAGGCCATCACAGGTGGGAGGGATCCCCAAAGAAAGGGAAATCAAGGCTACTTTTGATTGCCCATCAACCATGTAGTTGCCCCCAGATGTTGGTGCATATGCTGCAGTACATTCTTCAGAGGATATTAAAAATCTTAGAATACCAGGTTCGAAAGGGCTTTAGACACCATCTAGGCAGACTCCTTTGCTTTACAAAGGGGATGCTCAGACAATCTGAAATGATCAAACACCCTGCTGAGGACCCACGGGGACAGAGTTGAGAGGGTGAGGTAGAGGACAGAAGCTGCAGGTAGGTGCTGTGGTCTCTGGCCTGGGTGAGGCTGGCCCAGCTGAAGAGTCCTGGCACCTGGATACACAAAGGTGCACCTTGGGCCAGTCCCCTCACTGGTGGGCCAGCCCCTGCTCCTGGCCAGAGGGATGACCTTTCTGGACCCCATTCACACAGAAAGGTCAAGGATGGAGGAGGATGTGCCCAGAGGAGCTGGAGGTCTGGGCTCCAGTCTTAGCAGCGACACGAGCCAGGAGCACTTCCTCCTTCTGAGCCATTCCTCCCTGCCCCACTGAGGTAACACAGCGTGGGGGTCATTGGCTTGCAGGGAGGCTGGTCGTGCACTGGCTTTATAAACAGTGACGTGCAGCGCAGGGAGTGGGGGCCTGTGGCCAGCTGGGTTGTAGAGATCCAGGTGTGGAGATGACTTAATCAGATTTTTATTTGTGGGCTCAGATTGAGTTTTGTCTCCTTTTCTACTACCTTCCTTGTAGCTTAACTCCAAATTCTGCCCTGCCACGGGATGGGATGAGGAAGGAAGCTTAATCCTCCCAATAACAGGACTATAGATGGGTAGGAAGGTATTATTATATCCATGTTACAGATAAGTACACTGAGGCCCAGTCGATCAAATACCCTGTTCCCATCCCCAGCTGCTGAGAGGAAAAGCTGGGATATGAACGCAAGTCTGATTCTAGATACATCGCAATCCCACTGGGGGGGTAAAGACAGTGGAATGTGAGCTCCATGGGCACAGGTGTCTGCAGAGGATTGTTTGCTGCTGTTTCCCTGGCCCCTGGAATAGTGCCCGGCACGTAGTGACCAGCAAATATTTAAAAAATAATGAGAATCAACTTTAATGGAAGGTGTGGTATAGCAAAAGTGAGTTAAGAATGAACAACCTATTGGGGCCTATAGCTTACATCACAGTTTCAGGGAAGGTTCTGTGTGGGTAGAGAATTTGGGGTAGCATTTCATTATTCATGGTAGCCCCTTCTGGCTGTTTTTATAGCCAGTTACCGCCATGATGGACGTTTGGGCCTCAGGTAGCAGTTACGTGGAAAGGAAATAAAATTAGGAAATGGCAACGTTGGCAGTAAAGTAAAATCTCCACAGACATACAAAGATTGTATTAAAATGATGTCATAGCGGCAAATACTATCTTGCTCTTTGGGAGAGCCCTTGGGAAGACCTTATGGAGCAGAGAACACTGTGTTTTCCTAATCACTGCATCGTGTAATGCTATATCCAAAGACACTGGTCCTTTCCCTAGCCAGCTTGGCTCAGTGGATGGAGCGTCAGCCTGCGGACTGAAGGGTCCCAGGTTCGATTCCGGCCCAGGGCACATGCCTGAGTTGCGGGCTCGATCCCCAGTGGGGGGTGTGCAGGAGGCAGCCGATCAATGATTCTCTCTCATCATTGATATTCCTATCTCTCTCTCCTTCTCCTTTCCTATCTGAAATCAATAAAGAAACATATTTAACAAAGACATTGGTCCTTGATGCAAAGGAACCAACTTTTCATTCAGCCCATTTTTACCGAGCACCTGCTATACACCATGTACTGGGTTAGGCCCTGGCAGGTACAGAGATGCCCAAGGGATGGCCCATGGCCCTCAGGAGCATGGTCAAGGCCTCGGGAGGCCAGACTTGTCCAGCAGCTTGCTTGACCCAGCTTGGCTCTTCCTTCTCTCCAACTTGGTTCAGAGAGACTCAGGATCTTGCTATAGGAGGTCAGCCCCCGGGTGTCTCTCTCCCGCTCCCACCCTCACTTCCCACCCTCCATCCCTAGTTCCCTGGCTGACAGAAAAGGTACAAGAGGGAATCTGAGAGATTCTGTGCTGTTTGTTTTGGGTTCAATGGAATCTCATTTACACGTGTTAATTGCAACTAATTGGCACTAATTGGATGAACAGGAAACCCTCTGGGAGCACTCATACCTTTAATTTGTAGTAAATATCATTAATTAACATATGCTAATTAGGACCAATTAACATTGATTAAGGGTTTCCAGCTACTTGGAAAGTACAACTGTGTCCTCCTCCCTTGGTTGCCTGAAGTCAGCACAAAATATGATACGAGGAGTCTGGGCAGGGAGAGGACCACCCTGCTGGCTGCATCTCCTGATGAAGGGGCATTGGGGCCAGCAGCCCTCACTGAGCTGGGTGCTTGGAGGGCCCTCTCCTTCCCCAGGACAGAGGGGTCTGCAGGGGAGGGGCTACATGGTTAGTGCTTCTCAGGGAACATATATACAATGGGAGGTTCTGGATGTTGGGATGTTCTCCCCTTGGCCTGGTTCCCAGAGTGGGTTGAAAGAGCCCTAGAGACCAGCCTGGCAGGGAGACCAAGCAATGTCTGGACTGAAAAGGTGCAGATGATGCAGGTGAGACACCCATCCACGAGTCCTGCTTGGTGCACGTGTGTGCACACACACACACACACACACACACACACACATACACATCTCCATCTGACATGGAGGTGTGAATGGGATACCTTCTAGGTCTGACAGGCACATAGATCGTAGGACCACCTCTGTCAGACATCTCTTTTGCCCATTTTGGGATTTTTTTTTAAAAAACCAGGATATTGGTGTCAGATTAAAAAAAAAATTTTTGCCTGAGAACCAGAAGGCTTTTAGGTCTATGTTCAGTTCTGATACTAACTAGCTATGAGACTCTTGGGATTCATTGAAAAATATATAAATTGTTCTATTTGAGTACTTTTAGGAAATAAATAAATGTTTAGTACAGACGCCCCACTGCCACCCCCAGGATTGTCCTTTCTGTGAGAGGCTCCCAAGGCCCTGCCTTCCCTTCTCTGCAACAGTCACGTCATTGTCTCATGTCCAATGTCCATCTTCAACGAGCTCTCAGTTCCCTCAAAGCAGAGTTCAAGTCTGGCCTGTTCACTGGCACTCTTTGAGCACTAAAAAAGCTGCTATTGAGTTAAATATTGTGTAGGGTGAAAAAAAAAAGTGTTGAATGAATGAACACATAAAACAGAACCATCTGTAATTTTAACTACCACAGAGAAAATAGCATTTGGTGTGTGTGTGTGTGTGTGTGTGTGTGTATACTTACATATAAATAAAATATGTTATATATAACATAAATATCCCAAAAGGCTTAGTGCAGTTTTTGCTTTAATAACTTCAAAAGTATAAGTGCTACAAACTTTAAAAACCAAAGAAATTATTTAAAACTTGATATAGATTTATTATACACTTAGTTTTGTGAATTTTGACTAATTTTAATTTCCTGTTTCAGTCCCTCTGAATGAAGGTAGCAAAGAGTGACTCAAAAATTAAAACTAAAATTTTATTCCTAAAAATGCACAAGACCGAATGTGTATTTCTGCCAGGACTGAGAACTGTTTTTCTCTTTCCACCACTGGGCCAGTGAACCCTGCACTATGTAACTCTCCATAGAGTGGAGTGATTCTGTAATCCAAGGAAAGGTGTATTTTCCAGGTCTCCTGAGAAAAAATAGCTTTATAGCTCCCAGATCTGAGCTACTGGCTCTGATGGAAAGAGGTGTGGGCCCAGGTGGGACAGAACCTGTCAGAAACCTCACCTCCAAGGCGATCTCTGTGGTAGATTCTTACCCAACTCTGAGCAACAGGGCTGCCCTGGAGGGGTTTAAGGTTCAGGCCAATGCAAATTGTAGGGTTGGAAAGATACCCTGTGAGGAGCTTGAACCCACTGGGGAAAGCAGATTGAAAGTCCCTGCTGTGGACCCTAACCGGTTTGGCTCAGTGGGTAGAGCCTCGGCCTGCGGACTGAAGGGTCCCAGGTTCGATTCCGGTCAAGGACATGTACCTTGGTTGTAGGCACTTACCCAGTAGGGAGTGTGCAGGAGGCAGCTGATCGATGTTTCTAACTCTCTATCCCTTTCCCTTCCTCTCTGTAAAAAAAATCAATAAAATATATTTAAACAAATAAAAATAAAAACCCCTGCTGTGGGACAGGCCCTCTTCTAAATATGTGACATGCATTCATTCACTCACTCCTCCCACAACCCAATGATGTAGGCACTATTATTATCCCCATTACACAGATGAGAAATCTGAGGCTCAGAGAGGTCAATTAATGTGCCCTAGCTCACACAGACAAGTGGCAGGGCTACAACTGGAATTTCAGTTTAGCTGCTATGTGCTGTTCCCTCCCTTCCACCCACATTTCTGGTACCTACAGAATGGCTCCAGGAAGCTGTGGCTCCGGGGTGGAATCCCCAAGGCAGGGAGCTCCTGGCCCTGCCCAGGCCTCCACAGCATGGCTGAGTGAACCCCGATTCCCAGCTCCCTCCCCATGGAAATCTGAGGTCTGAGGGAGAGCTGCTGGCGAGGTTCACAGCAGCTTAATTACTAAAGTGATTTTAATTTGTTTTTGTTAATTGAAATCTCATTAAGCTGGTAATTTACTCCAACACAGCTCAGGAGTCCACAATTCTACGGGTGAGGAGGCTAGAGGGGGCTCGCCTTAATCTGGGGATTGTGCCGCTTTATGCTGTGGCCTTTGTGGTGGGTGCGCACATGTGCTCCTGGGGAAGGGCCCTCCCTCCTGGCCGGGCACCCTTTCTCCTTCTTGGCCTACACTCCCCTGCCCCAGGGCCCTGGACCCCACCTGCCTGCGCTGTTCCCAGGAACGTGAATTTTGAATAAGGAAAAAGTGAACCCAAGCCATCTCTCCGTAGAGCGTGTATGTATTCAGGTGTGTGGCATGTGGTGCATTGGCCTGAACCCTAATGTTAAGTGGAAGAGACACTGTTCGGTATTTGCCCATCTTTGTGCCAAGCACTGCTCTAGGCACACACTGGAGATGCTGGGGGAACAAATGACACTTTTTAGGGGAGGTCCTTTCTGAACCCTGGGCTTTGTTAGTTCACCTGCGAAATGTCCCGAGTCCTCTTTCATCACTGGCATCTCACGCACCGTAAACCAATCCTTGCCACTGTCATCCTTCTTGTCGACTCTAAGAAGGCAGGGGCCCCTCGGCATCTGCATGGCCGTGGCCCTGGCTGAGCGTGAGGTTTCTCCACTGGGTGTGGGGTGGGCAGTCCTTTATAGAATGGGACTGCTCTGGGCATTGCAAGTCTCCTAGTGTTTCTGGGTGCCTTGCCTGTTCAGCACCGGTAGCATCCTCCCCAATAATTACGACAACCCAAACGTGCCCTCCACATGCTTCCCACCTCCCTGAGCGGGGTGGGGACTTGGAACCAGTGGATGTGCCCACACACTGCGTGGCATGTAGCAGGAGCTCCGTGAGCACTTGTTGGGTGACTGAGAGAGTGTATGAACTGTGTCTCTGACCTGGTCCGTGTGTCTCCACGATGTGTGTGCATGT
This sequence comes from Cnephaeus nilssonii, assembly GCF_951640355.1. Lineage (NCBI taxonomy): Eukaryota > Metazoa > Chordata > Mammalia > Chiroptera > Vespertilionidae > Cnephaeus > Cnephaeus nilssonii. Next base: position 22,990,960 of record NC_137090.1, on the reverse strand, counting down.
GTGACTTTGAAATGTGTGTGCTGCTCTTCGGGCCTGTGTACCCCTGGGTGTTCCGGGCCCAGTGGAGGATCCGGGGCCCTGTCACAGGCCAGGCCTCAGTTCTCCGGGGCTCTGTTTGCACCGGGCATGTTCTCTTTCCCTTCGTGGCCTCATCCCCTGGCTGCCTCTTGAAGGCCCTCGCCACCCAGCCGCCTCCTCCTTTTGCCCCTGACTACAGCCACTTGGTAGTTTTCCAGGCCTGACATTTCGAACATGCAATGCCATATGTATTGCCACTCTCAGGTAATTATCACGTAAAATTAAGCTAGTCTTGTACATGAAACCAGCAATTAGCCAGGGATTGAAGGTCAGGGAGATCTCGTTTATAGAGTCGCTAACAAAATGTTAAGTGGAAGTGTGTGTCAGATGGGCCAGGAGGCTGGATTAGCCGGGGTCGCAGCGGTGGGACTGGAGAGCCATGGAGACTCCCGGGCTCGGCAGCGCCGGGCACAGCAGGAGGAGCTGGGGATTTATGGCTCACACTTTCCTCTTCCAGCTCTCAATCTGGGGCACAGCTTTGAAGGAAGGTTGCTAAGTCTGCTAAATCCTAGTGCACACCGATGCTCCGTCCCCATTCATCCGGAAGCCGGGGAGATCCTGCCTAAAAGCCTGTATGTCAATGCCACCTCCTGCCTGGCTGCCCACCACGCCAGCATTTTACACTGGAGCCTTTCAGATCTGCTTTGCGTATCTAAAAACAGGATGAGCTTTCAAGACTCAGAAACTTTGCAAATGCCATTTCCTTTGCTTGGAATACCTTCTCCTTTCTCCCAACTCTCTTATTATCAGCCTGGAAATTTCTTATTTCCCTTCCCAAAATCTCAGTCTTCACTTCTCCAAGAGCCTTCCCACCCCACCCACAACTTTATTCTGGGAGTTACTTCACTTTTGTACCGTGAGCAGGTTTCCACTATTACACTTACACTCCATGGCAATTTATTGGTGACTTGTCTGCCCCCCACTACTGGACTGTGAATTATTCATCTCTTCCTGGCAACATGGAGCTTCTCAATAAATGTATGTGGGATGAATATAGAAATTATTCCCTTCTGCTCTTTGTTCTTTTACCTATCCTTCAAGGCCTGGCTCAGATGTCACCTCCGCTTTTCTGGATCCCCTACCCTGGTAGAATTAATCATACCTTCTGTGTTCCTGTAGCACTCTATACACATTTTTATTACAGCACTTACCAAATTGCCTCATATTTCATTATAGGTCTACCCAGGGCTACCACAACTCCAGAGAGCACCATTCACACTGAGCCAGGCAACACAGAGGTGGTGCTTGTACTTGGCCACTGGGCAGTGACCTTCTGCAGAGCAAGGACCCTGAGACTTTGCAAATAGCCTGCATATTATATGCTCTCCTTGGCCACATGTACTTAATTATTGGACAGGAACCAATAGTTCAGTGGAGCAAGCTCTAGATTTGGATTCTGCGGACCTGGGTTCCAGCTCTGGCTCTGCCACTAGATTGCTGTGCAGCCTTAAGTGAATCAGCCTCTCTGGTCCTATCCTTTTAAATCAGGTCACATGTATCAAAGTGCCTGGGACAAAAGGAGGTGCTCAATGCATGTTAGGTTCCCCACCCCCCGCCTTTGTCATCTGCAAAATGAGGAATTTTAAGATTCCGTGTGGTCTTCTAGAATTATAGGCTCTCACGATTAGAAGAAGTTTTGAAAGGCATCTGGCCTAACCCCTGGTTTCTCCAGTAAGTCGTCAGGTAGTTCTGGTCTGTACATCTCTAATGACAAGAAGCTCACTTCCTCGAAAAGTAGGCCATTCTATTTTCAGACAGCTCTGCCTTAAAAAGAGCCTGATTATCTGACAGCTTCCCAGAGCTTCCACCCCAGGCCCTGGTTTTGCACAGACAACGATCATAGACAACGATCTGCTCCAGGCTCAGAGACACAGTTCTGTCCCCATCCCTTATGTGACTTGATTCACCGCCTTGGTTATCCTCCGCCCCCCCCACCCCCCACACTGCTCCACCCAGAACTTGCTCCCCTTTGTCCAAAGACCTCTTGAGATGAGGCATCAGAACAGGGTAGGACTATCACCTTCCTCTGCCTAGAACTTGTGTGTCTATCACAAGAGCCCAGGTTGGAACCCAAGATCGTGTTCTTGTGACCTATATCTCCTTCAACCCTAGCAAGCATGTCACTATGAGAGGCAAAGCTGGGAAGGAGCAGAATTCTTCTTCAATTTTATTTTTATGTTTTAAAAAGTCTGTATTAAAAAAAAAACATAAACAAAGTTCAAATACAAATGACAAGCTAGGGAAAGATTATTTGTAATTCATATCACAGGCAAAGGGCTAATTTCCTTAAGAGATAAAGAGAATCCACAAATCAACATGAAAAGGATCCATGACCTAATAGAAATATGAGCAAAGGATAGCAGATAATTGACAGAAAAGGACCTGAATAGTGTTCTTAAATATATGAAACCATGTTTAACCCCATTCATCATAAGAGAAATGCAAATTAAAACTACAGTTCTTTTTCATTTGTCACAAGGGCAAAGATAAAAAAAATCTGATAATGTTTTGTTGGTAAAGGGTAAGGAACAGACACTCTCCTACTTTGTGAGGGTAAACTGGTACAACCTCTCTGGGGATAAATGTGGCTTTATCTACTAACATTTTAAAATGCACACACACTTTGATTCAATGATCTACCTCTATGGATGTATCTTACATCAGAAAATACACTCAGTGGGGGCAAGAACTTTTACCCACTTGTTCACTGTTCTATCTTTGGTACCTGGATTGCTGTCCAGTACATAGTAGGTGCTCAATAAATGTCTGTTGAATTAATGAATGAATGAACGAGTGGATGGATAAATATGTAAAATGACATATTATTCATCACAAAATTTTTGGTAAGAGGCAAAGACCAGAAATAATGTAAGTCTCCAACTACAATGAAATAATATACTACTATTAAAAATATCAAGGCAGCTCTCCATGTACTGATGTATAAGGATTTCTGAGAGATATTATTAGATGAGAAAAGCAAGGTGTAGAAAAATGTGTGTAATAAAAATGCAGCTGGATAGAGAATAAAAATGGCAGCAGAGTAGGAGGATGCTGCACGGACATGCTCCCAGGAACAAGCTGGAATTACAACTGAAATACTGAGAGGCTTCCTGAATAATCAACGGAAAACTCACAGGAGAGAACCCTGATACCTAAGGACTGAAGGTGAAGACCTACTAGAGACTGGTAGGAGGGGTAGAGAGTGAAAGGGCTGGCAGGGCACCCACAGATGGCAACTGACGTCCTGGAGAGATATCTCAGATGTGTGTGTGTGTGTGTGGCGGTGTGTGTGGGGGGGTGCAACTGATAACTCTGAGATCTAATCCCGAAGCTGGGCTCCCCAGCAGAGAGCACCAAACTGAAGAGGTTACCCACATAACATCTACCTGTGAAAAGCAGTGGGGTGCTGTCTGCCAGGGAGTGGCAGCTGAAAGTTCAGGCACCCTCTTAAAGGGCCAACACACAAAAATTCCTTGTGGAGCCACCCAGATTGTGCTCTGGCAGAGGGAGGGTGAAGTGGACTAGAGCTGTGAAAGCAGAACCCAGGACTGGGGACTCGGGGGGATAGAGCTCAGAAAACAGACACCCCAAGTTTCCTGGGCTGAGTCATTCCCTCACGCAGTAGAGGACATCTTTCCCACATAGACATCTGCCTTGCCTGGGGGGGAAAGACAGTCGACCCAACCTATTGGAAAACACCTTGCCCTGAGGCCCCTTAAGAGATTAAACGTAACAATTAGCCTCCGGGCAGAAGCAACTGCCCCACCCTGTTGAAAAAAACTCTCACCACACCGGAGGACGATTGCCTGGGGGCAATTCAAGTGGGAATCCTATTAGTCTGTAGACAGTCTCTGGAGGCTTTCAGTCTTTGCCTGATCCAATTAGCCAGAAACAACCTTTAACACTATCCTGCACTAAAGTTCAAGAGGTGCAGAGGATCTACCTAATACATAGTCACAAACCCAAACAGACAACCAAAATGAGGAAACAGTCCACCAGAGCACTTCCGACTGTTCACCTGGGCCAGACCATATCCTTGGTCACCTCAGCACTTCTGACTCTCCACCTGGCCCCTCCCCATTGATGATATGAACACTTTAAGCTGGCTACCGGGCCCCAACCCTTGTTCACGTGACTATTTCCAGCTGTTCCCCAGGCCCTTGTTCACCTCACCAATGAGCCACACTGGCTGGCTACTTAGCTCCTAAGAAGACGGGTGACTTCCCAATCTCTGGAAGTTGGCTTAAGGGCCTAACACCCACAGCCCAAGGTCACCTTCTGCTCACAGACTGCCTCTTCCCCGGTGGGAGGGTGGCAAGCAGGGAGCCACCAGCACTCCTTTAAGACAACCCTGGGTGTCCATGAGCCCAGGGATCCCCATAGTACCCCCCCCCCAAAATGAGGAAACAAAGAAACAACCCTCAAATGAAAGAACTAGAGAATTCTCAGGAAGAAGAGATAAATGAAGCAGAGATAAGAAATTTATCTGAAACAGAGTTCAGAGTAATGATGGTAAAAATGCTCAACAGTATGAAAAAAGATATAGTAACTATGAAAAAATAATAGTCTGAGATAAAGAATGACATAACACAAATAAAGAACACAGTGGAAGGAATATACAGATTAGGGGAAGCTGAGGATTGAATCAGTAAATTAGAAGACAGAGTTGAAAATATCACTCAATTAGAGAACCAAAAAGAAAAAAACAATTAAACAATAGGAGGACAACTTAAGGGAGCTGTGGGACAATGTGAAACGTAACAATATTAGAATAGTAGGTATGCCAGAAGAGAAAGGAATAGAGAAGGTGTTTGAAGAAATAATGGTAGAAAACTTCCCTAACCTGGTAAAGGAAAAAGTCATACAAGTTCAGGAGGCACAGAGAACTCCAAATAAGAAGAGCCCAAACAGACCCACACCAAGACACATCATAATTTAAATGCCAAAAATTAAAGACAAAGAGAGAATCTTAAAGAGAGCAAGAGAAAGGAAAACTGTTACCTACAAAGGAGTTCCCATAAGGCTGACACCTGATTTTTCATCAGAAACTCTACAGGCCAGAAGGGAATGGCATGAAGTACTCAAGGTAATGGCAAGCAAGGATCTGAGACCAAGATTACTATATCCAGCAAGGCTATCATTCAAAATAGATGGTCAAATAAAGAGCTTCCCAGACACACACACACACACACACACACACACACACACACACACACACACAAAAGGCAAAATGAGTTCATCACCACCAAGCCAGCATTATAAAAAATGCTAAAGGGATTGCTGTAAGGGATTGCTGAGAAGAAAAAACACAGAGAGAAACCTAGCCATACAGAATTAAAATGGCTATAAATAAGTACTTCTCAATAACCCTAAATGTAAATGGAGTAAATGCTCCAATCAAAAGGTGTAGGGTAGCTGAATGGATACAAAAACATGACCCAACTATATGCTGTCTACAAGAGACCTACCTCAAAACAAAAGACACACACAGGATGAAAGTGAAAGGATGGAAAAAATTTTTCCATGCAAATGGAAAAGAAAAAAAAAAGCTGGAGTAGCAATACTCATATCTGGACAAAATAGACTTTAAAATGAAGGCCATCGCCTGGCCAGTTTGGCTCAGTGGATAGAGCGTTGGCCTGTGGACTGAAAGGTTCCGGGTTCGATTCTGGTCAAGGGCATGTACCTTGGTTGCGGGCACATCCCCAGTAGGAGATGTGCAGGAGGCAGCTGATCAATGTTTCGCTCTCGTCGATGTTTCTAACTCTCTATCCCTCTCCCTTCCTCTCTGTAAGAAATCAATAAAATATATAATAAAATAAAATAAAATAAAATGAAGGCCATCACAAGAGACAACAAAGGTCACTACATAATACTAAAGGGATTGATCCAACAAGAGGATATAACCCTGGCAAACATTTATGCACCCAATATAGGTGCACCTAAATATATTAAAAAAAACTTATAGATGACTTTAATTGAGAGATTGACAACAATACAGTCATAGTAGGGGACTTTAACACCCCTCTGACTTACCTGGACAGATCTTCCAGACAAAAAAAAGGAAACAGAGACTCTAAAGGACACACTGGATCAAATGGATTTAATAGACATTTATAGAACATTTCATCCAATGCAGCAGAATATACATTCTTCTCAAGTGCACATGGATCATTCACAAAGATAGACCACATGTTAGGACAAACTAAAAATAAATAAATAAATAAAAATCTCATTTACTATTGCACCTCCAAAAAAATTAAGATACCTAGGAATAAACTTAACTAAGGAGGTAAAAGACCTATATGTGGAAAACTATAGGACATTGAAAAAAGAGATAGAGGAAGACATAAACAAATGGAAGAATATACCATGTTCATGGATTAGTAGAATCAACATCATTAAAATGTCCATACTACCCAAAGCAATCTATAGATTGAGTGCAATCCCATTAAGATACCAACAGAATATTTCACAGACCTAGAACAAACTCTCCAAAAATTCATCCTATCTAATAAAAGAGAAACATGCAAATGGACTGTACCTCTGCTACAACCACAAGCCACGCCCACCAGCCAATCAGGAGCGAGTATGCAAATTAACACAACAAATATGGCAGCAGCCACAGAGCTGGAGCCAGCTGGAGGCTTGGGTTGCCCCTGGCGATGGAGGAAGCCAAGCTTCCCGCCCTGGCCTGCCCTGGCTTCCGCTCAAGGCTACAAAGTTTCAATTATAAAAGATAAATAAATCCCAGATACCAGGGCCTCCGCTTGGGTTGCCGGGGGGCATAGCTGGCCTGCAAACCACCACAGGCCCCTTGCCCAGGCTGCCCCACGCCCCAAGGGAACCCCCACCCTTGTTACCAAACAGAGAACCCAGAAATCGACCCAAGCCATTATACTCCATTAATATTTGACAAAGAAGGCAAGAGCATAGAATGGAGTCAAGACAATCTTTTCAATAAATGGTGTTGGGGAAATTGGACAGATACAAGCAAAAAAATAAAACTAGACCACCAACTTACACCATACACAAAAATAAATTCAAAATGGATAAAGGACTTAAACATAAGATGGGAAACCATAAAAATCTTAGAAGAATCCATAGGCAGCAAAATAGCAGACATATGTCATGGCAATATCTTTACCGATATAGCTCCTGCAGTGGTTCTCAACCTTTCTAATGCCGCGACCCTTTAATACAATTCCTCATGTTGTGGTGAGGGTTGCCTAAGACCATTGGAAAACACAGATATTTACATTGCGATTCATAACAGTAGCAAAATTACAGTTATGAAGTAGCAACGAAAATAATTTTATGGTTGGGGGTCACCACAACATGAAGAACTGTATTAAAAGGTCGCGGCATTAGAAAGGTTGAGAACCACTGAAGCAATGGAAATTAAAGAGAAAATAAAGAAATGGGACTACATCAAAATAAAAAGCTCTGTACAACAAAAGAAACCATCAACAAAACAACAAGAAAGCCCACTGCATGGAAGAACATATTTGCCAATGTTATCTCCAATAAGTGTTTAATCTCCAAAATTTACAGGGAATTCATACTACTTAACAAAAGGAAGATAAACAATCCAATCAAAAAATGGGCAAAGGCCCTAAACAGACATTTTTTGAAAGAGGACATAAAGAAGGCCAAGAGATATATGAAAACATGCTCAAAGTCACTAATCATCCAAGAGATGCAAATCAAAATGACAATGAGGTACCATTTCACACCTGTCAGAATGGCTATCATCAACAAATCACCAAAGACAAGTGCTGGTGAGGATGCAGAGAAAAAGGAACCCTATTGCACTGCTGGTGGGAATGCAGACTGGTGCAACCACTGTGGAAAAGAGTATGGAGTTTCCTCAAAAAATTAAAAATGGAACTCCCATTTGACCCAGTGATCCCACTTCTAGGAATATATCCCAAGAAATCAGAAACACCAATCAGAAAGGATATATGTAGCCATATGTTCATAGCAGCACAATTTACCATAGCTAAGATTTGGAAACAGCTTAAGTGCCCATCAGCAGATGAGTGGATCAGAAAACTGTGGTACATTTACTCAATGGAATACTACACTGCAGTAAAAAAGAAGGAACTCTTACCATTTGCAACAGCATAGATGGACCTGGAGAGCAAAATGCTAAGTGAAATAAGCCAGTCGGAGAAAGATAAATATCATATGATCTCAGTCATTTGTGGAATATAATGAACAACATAAACTGATGAACAAAAATAAAGCCAGAGGGGGGGAAATATTCTAGATATAATAGAAGCAATCCTGTTATTTGCAGATTTTTAATATTTCCTACAACTTTTGTGGTATCATATGATGTTAGTACAGTTTTGGTAATATTATTGTACTTAAAATCCTTTTATTCTTGAAATATTAATGTTTATGGCATATAATATTATTATATGTAAGATCATTTTTCTTGAACAATAGATGTTTATTACATGTAACATTATCATATTTAAGATTTTTCTTGAAATATTAAGGTTTACTGCATGTAACATTATTATGTTTAAAATCATTTTTTTTTGACATAAAAAACCTGAAAACTGTGGAAGGAAGCTCCCAACATGGGCACTGGATTTATCTCTAGGGAGAGGAACTGGGAGCCTGGAGGAAGGAGTGGGGGTGGCTTTACTTTTTAGTGGATTCTCTGGGATTTCTCTTGAATTTTAGGTCACATGAATGTACAGGCAGTCCTCGGGTTACATCAGACTCGACTTACGTCGTTTTCCATTTACAGTATTTATTAAAATAAGTTCCGTCATTTCGACGTATGTACATACGTGCTTTATATTTTTTATTATTTATTTACCACAAGTAAAGGTCAGGAATTGTTATCTCTCTTTTAAATTTTTTTAATGTTTCACGTCATTACTGCTGTGTATATGCTCCATGTGAGTGACGTAGGTGCTTATGGAGGTGGGTTCCGACTTACGGCGAAAATTGAGTTAGGAACGGATCTCTGATGTAACCCAAGGACTACCTGTATTACCTATTTCAACAAACAGGTACAATTCAAAATTTAAAAAGAGCTGGGCTCAGGAATGAACCCTATTCTTTTGGGCCTGTGCATTTGTGCACATATGTATTACACCTTCCTAAGAATGTACACCTGTGCATATGTACATGCATGTACATTTCCAAATTACTTTGCTCACAAACGTGGATTAGTCTTTCTAAATGAAGCACAGCTCCTGAGGCCTTCCTCTGCTCAACATTTTTTGATGGCTCCCTCCCCTATTGTCTGTATGGTCCAAATTCCTTGTCCTGGTCTTGGACCCCAACCCACCTCCCACCATTCCTTCCACACAGCCTTTGCCGTAGGAAAATGGAGCTATTTGCTCTCTCCAGACCCACCTGCCATTACCCACCTGCACCTTGGACGGTGTGCCTTGGGAAATCAAGATCCCCTTCTCCACTGACACAGTAGGTCATCCCCACTCTTCAAGACCCACCTCACACCTCTTTCCCAGGAAGGCTTCTTCCATGTCTCACGCTGGAAGTGCTCTCTCACTTTATATCTGCACTAGAGGCCCAGTGCATGATTTAATCATGCACCTGGTGCACCAGCGGGCTGGCTGTCCGCGGGTGCCCCAGGCCTTCCGAAAGCCTCCGGCGCTGCGGAGGCTTTCGAAAGGCCTTGCGCCGGAGCAGACAGCCGGCCAGGTCCCCCGCTTTGGCCTTTGATCGCGGGGGACCCGGCCGGCTGTCCGCCGGTGCCCCAGGCCTTCCGAAAGCCTCCGGCGCTGCGGAGGCTTTCGAAAGGCCTTGCGCCGGAGCAGACAGCCGGCCAGGTCCCCCGCTTTGGCCTTTGATCGCGGGGGACCCGGCCGGCTGTCCGCCGGTGCCCCAGGCCTTCCGAAAGCCTCCGGCGCTGCAGAGGCTTTCGAAAGGCCTTGCGCCGGAGCAGACAGCCGGCCAGGTCCCCCGCTTTGGCCTTTGATCGCGGGGGACCTGGCCGGCTGTCCGCCGGTGCCCCAGGCCTTCCGAAAGCCTCCGGCAGCCATGGCTCAGCGTCCTGCTGGCCCAATCAGCTACCCCGGCCACCCTGAGTCCCGCCCCCTGCGCCTCCTGCTGGCCCAATCGTGGGCGTAGCAGAGTGATGGTAATTTACATATTACCATTTTATTATGTAGGATCTCTCTTACAGCATTTAGGTTTCTTTTAACATTATATTAAAGCTTTCTCCCTAACTGAAAACTGTTCTCATAAGCTATCTGAAGGAAGACAGAGTTCAAGTTTGATTCCTGTTTGCATTGTCCTTAGAGCCCAATAAAATGCCAGGCACATAGTAGGTATTCGGGAAACGCCGAAGGAATGGATATGCCTAAGACTCAGCGGTGGGTGATCAGTGTGTCTGGTCTCTGTATCGCCTGAACCATCATTATTATCTTCATCATCACTGGGGAAAAGGCTTTTGCATACTGTAGAGGGGCTCAGCAGGAGCCACTGCAGCCCATCCACGCCCACCAGCCTGGCTGAAGAGGGGCCCAGACGTGACCAGACGGTGAGGCAGCCGCATTCCAGACGGATGAGGCACGCCTGGGAAGTCACATGTCTGGCTCAACCCACCTGCGGGCACTCAAGCCTTACAGACCCTCAGGCTGACCTGGGGTCCAGATCCTTACACTCCCTGTGTAACTGCACGACTTGCTGTCTCAGGGTCCTCACGTATAATATGGAACCAGGGAGACCTGCCTCGTGTGTGGCTGTGAGGACTGGAGAGAATGTTTGGGAGGTGCTTTGCCGAGGGCCTGGCATCTGGCAGGTTCTCAGGGGCTGATTACCCTGGAATCTGGGGCTGCCAAGCTGCGAACATGCAGGAAACCACATCAGCCCGAGCTAAACCTAGAAAGGTAAACGTATTGCCAAAAACCCCATATGCCAAGCAGTACTTTATTGCAAAGCCAAACAGATTTTTTTGGCTTCACTATTGTTTGGGATTATCTTGCCACAGTTAATGCTCTGTTGGTGAGAACACTCAAGACCTACCCAGAGTGTGGTATGTCTGGTGGATACGTGTGTGAACGAGGTATGCACATACATTCACATGCATGTGGGCTCCCCAATGGTCATGCATGTGAGTGTTCATGCATCCACATATGTGGATATGGCCATTCAGGCAACAGTGCTGGCATGGGGACCTGGGTAGACTGGAACAAGATACCTGAAGGAATAAGGGCTGGTTAAAGAAATGCTGAGAAAAGATGAGGCAAGAAAGGAAGAAGAAATTTATAGACTAAACATGTGGGGTGGGGGGTGGGGTGAAAGTCAGTAGAGTGTGCAGGTTAAGAGCATGAACTTCGAACCTTTCTTGGGTTTGAACCCTTGTCAATTCCTAGCTTGTGATCTTGGGCAGGTCACTCAACCTCTCTCTGCCTCAGTTTCTCATCTGTAAAATGGGATCACAATAACAGCACCCGCTGATTGGGACTGTTGTGAGGACTGAATGGGTTAATACATGTAAGGTGTTTAATGGGGCCTGATCCAAAGGAAGTCCTTGCTTAAAGCATGGTGGTGGAGGGCCATCAGGCCTGTTTCCTGGTCTTCCTTTACTCCTCTCCGGATGTCACCTTCCCGCTTCTTTCCCTCCCTCCTCCCTCTCACATCATGCTCCCCTCCCCCCCCCCCCCCCCCCCCCCGCCGCCACACACACACATCTTAGCCTTTGCCAGAGCCAGGCTGGGAGCAGGGAGTGCATGCCATTGGCAGGGAAAGAGAGCCAAAGGGAGCAGGAGGAGGTGGAGACACTGGCTCTGAAATGTTGCTTCTCCCCCACCCCTTTCCCCAGCCATGCTCCCAGAGGCGGGAGGTTGGGGGTGGGGGCAGTGGGAGGGCTCCAACGAACAGACAATCCCAGCCATTCCCTGGTGGGCCGGGGGTCAGGCCCCCTCCTCGCTCCATCTGCCTCTGCCACAGCCTGTGCCATCCGGCTTGCCAGCCCAGCCCAGCCCAGCAGGCTGGGATCCCAGGCCGTGCCAGCCCCGGCCGGCTAGGGGTGGGAGTGGGCTGCCGTCTGGGGGTCTGCCGCTTTGTTTTATTCGTCCATATCTCCTCTTTGCTTTCGGAGCCCTGGTCTTTCCCAGCCCCGAGGCTCTGACTCCATCCTGTGCCAGCCTCTGGCTGTCTCGTCCATCCCTGCATCTCTGTCACCACCTGCCCGGCGTCCCCTGCCAGCTCTGGGCTCAGGGAGCATGAGGCCCAGTCGGCCTCAGCTCCTGCACACTCCCTCCCCGACCCTGGCTGAAGGCTGGCAGCCCCAGCACCCGGAGGGGCTGGCTCTCCGCTTGGCGGCCCTGGGCGCAGGGTCTACCACCCTGTCCTCTAGCCCTCCTCCCCCTCCTCCCCTCTCCCCAGTGACTAGAGTCCTCTTCCCACCCCTCTGCCTCCTCCCTGCACAGGACAGCTTGCTGCCCTCCAGGCCTTGGCTGGAGGCTCACAATGAAACTGCCTCCCCCCACAGATCAGGAGGTGGAGAATCACCATGGCAACCAAGAAAGCCTCTCCTCCCTCTCTTACCCTTCCTCTCCTGGCTTCATCAAAGGGGCTAGAGGTCTGATGAGGAGTCAGAGCTCTCGGGGGATACAGGATGGAGAATGACGGGGCGGGGACAGGGTAGCTGGTGGGATGTTTGTTAGAGACATGGGCTATGGGAGATGGCCGACTGTGGGACTCTTGAGGAACAGGGTCCGTGTGTGATTAGTATGGTCTCAGCCACCAGTTGAGTCCCCACATATGGCTGTGATTCACTGGGGCAGCTTGTTAAATACAGAGAGCGTCAGGCACCATCCTAGCCCTGCTGAAGCCCAATCTTCAGAGTTGGGCCCTAGGAACCCATATTTTAAAGATTGTCCCCAGGTGATTCCGGCACATACCAAGGTTGAAGACCCACCGGTATAGAAGGCTGGAATATAACACACCCGTGTTTAACTCCTAGCTTGGTCACCCAAAGTCAGGTGACAAATCTTGTCATCTTTTCAAGGCTCAGTTTCCACTTCTGTAAAATGGGATAATAGTACCAGCTTTGTAGGATGTTGTGAGAATTGGCCTTCACGGATAAAGCCCCTTACACAGAGCTTGCCCTCCTCTGCCTCCTGCTCTAGGCTTTGCCATCTCCAGGGGGCCGGGCAGGGTCTGTGGAGGAGCGGGACTCCCCTCCCCGCTGGGGCCTGCCACGGCCTGGGACTTCTTTGCCATTATGTGTTACAAGACACTGAATTCTCCACACCAGAGCAACATGAAATCATTAAGGCAAAACAATAAATAAAGGCCTAGAAGTTATTACAGAGCTGACAGCGCACAACGCTGCCCTGCAAAGCAAATATGAATTATTTCAGAACATTTTAAAATGAAAAATCCTCTCTTCTTCCTGCCCGGCCCTGTAATCCATTAACTCCTCTGCTCACCCCCTTCTCGCGGGTAGAGAGTGGCCGGGCCACGGCAGGGTCCAGAGCAGGGCTTCCTGTGCCCCGGGCGGACTGTCCTTCCTGCTGAGTCAGGCTGGAAGCCAGCCTGCTGCGTCTCTGGCCTGGACACTCTCTGGTTCTCTAAAGGCATATCCTCATTCCTTGTCTCCACCTGGAATCAGTCCACAAGCGTCACCGTGAACCTCTCCGACCCCTAACACGGTTCGCATTGTTCACAGTTTACAGAGAAGCCCACAGCTCCTGGAAGATGGGCTATCTTCTTCCCACTGTAGAGATGGGCACACGGGTTTAGAAGGATTCAGAGACAGGTTCTGGGTCTGGTGAACGGCAGAGCGGGGACTCGATCCCCGGTCTTCTCGCGCTAGGTTTAAAGGAGATGAAATGAGACAATGTATGCAGAGCACTTGCTTTGCCATACTCTAACACAGCGGTCGCCAACCTTTCAGACCTCACGGACCACCGTTTGGGGACCGCTGCTCTAAAAGCTATTATTACTGTTGCTGATATGGTTATTTTTCCTAAGTACGCTTTCTTTCTGACGCCCTAGTTACCCAGCGCTGTGATGGCACTGCTGTGGCTATCTGCCATGCTGACTGTTGAGCATCCTTCCCCCGTTCTGCAGGTAACAGCACCCTTCCTTCGGAGCACTGCGCTCTCCTTTCCATGGCGCTTGATGAGCTGTCATCCCTGGCCCAGGGCCTCTCCTGGTCTCCGGTGTGGACATGAGATCCAGACTTGCTCAATCCTGGTGTCCAGCCTTCTGACCACCGGCTCAGACCAGATCTAGCAGCAGCAGAATATCTAGCTGAGTTTTATATACCAACTCAGAGAAGGCAAGTTTCCCCCCTCACCCCCTTTCCAGCAACATGGGCCATGCCCCATCCATCTCCCAACCCAACAAGGAAGAAGCCATCAGGAGGAGATGAGAGTGTGGCCAGCACACAGAGAGGGAGAGGGGAGAAATCTCGCAACACCCAGGCAGCCCACCTGCCCTTCCAGTCACACAGGTCAATGGTCTGCCCTTTCGGATAAACTAGGTTAAGCTGGGTTTCAGTCACTAGCTCTGATGGGTACAGTTGCTGTGTATGGACTCAGACATGTCCTTTAGCAGTCAGTGTACCCACAGAGTAAGTTCCAACCCAGGAAAGTGAGTGTGGTTTCATCACCTCCTAATCCTTCCTGGGGTACAGGAGGCTGAATGTGCCCGGGACCTGGAGGTCAAGCCTAGGGGTTTAATCCATTGACTGGCCCTCTGGGTGATCTGGAGTAAGCCCTGCTTCTCTGGGCCTCAGCTTCCTCATTTGTAAAATGAAGGTTAACACTATATTATCTCAAAGGAGTCTGGTGCTGCTAATGTTCTAGAATTAACTTTGTACGCCAATGTGTGCTGGTGTGGGTCACGGGGCCTTCACACTCCCACCCCACCAGTTTCTTCACTTCCAACCTCCTACAATTCTCCCATCATTATCTACCCCCTTGTACTCTCCATACCTCTGCAGTTCTTTTTCACTTGTAGCTCCTTGAACAATCAAACATACATACATACATACATACATACATACATACATACATGTTTATCCACACCCCCCCAATCCTATCCAACCAACGAGCTCCTAAAATGTGTCAGGCACTGTCCCAGATGCTGTAGGTAACACATAGTCCTTGCCCTCATGGAGAAACAGGTGAATACAAGTGTGTGGAGAGTTAGGAAAGGGGAGACACAGGATGCTACAGCAGCATCTAGAGCAAGCTGTAGCTTTCTCTAAGGAAGGGATAGTTCTTTAAGACAAGCCTTGAAGGTTGAATAGGGAATAGTCAAGGAAAAGAAGGGAAGAACATTTCAGGCAAGTGGAACAGCATCGAGAGTGTGGAAAGGAATCATAAAGAAAAGTGCACAGTCAGCAAAAGGGAGAGGAAGGTGTGCAATGCATGCCCAGAGGTGTCAGGAGGAGGCAGGCAATGATAATGATCCCTTGGTACTCAGTCCACTTGGAAAACTCCTATTCAACATTAAAAACCCCGCTGAGGTATCACCTCCTCTGGGAAGTGCCCTCCATGACCCTAGAGTTAATTGCTCTTTCCTCCATCTATGACTTACACTCCTGTAATTGCACCTGTCCCCCTGTCCTATAATGAACTCTTTCCATATTTGTCTCACCTCTTATTATTATTACTTTTTTATTTCAGAGAAGAAGAGAGAGGGAGAGAGAGATAGAAACATCAATGATGAGAGAGAATCATTGATTGGCTGCCTCCTGCACCCCCTCTACTGGGAATCGAATCCACAACCCGGGCATGTGCCCTTGACCAGAATCGAACCCGGGAACCTTAGGTCCACAGGCTGACACTCTATCCACTGAGTTAAACTGGCGAGGGCCATATTTGTCTCACCTCTTAGAATGTACGTTCCTTTAGGGCACGAAGCTGTTTATAGTTGCAGTGCCTGGCACACATAGGTATTCAATAAATGCTTTTAGACTGAATTGAATCAGGCGGTGTGTATGTAACCATGAGATAACTATGTTCGTGTTTAAGGAAGGGTGGGAAGAGCAATAGGCATGTATGTGGGTATCTCTGTGTTTGGATTTAAATTCAACAACATTTCCAGAGGGCTGTTTGGAGTCAGTGGACTGTGACAAGCTGCTGACCATTTTCTCAACACCGAGAAAACTCGCTCGGTTGGGCGGTGCGGAGCTAGCTGGGCCCGAGGCTGAGCGGCTGCCTCCCTGTTCTCTCCTCTCTCTTTGCTTTCCTGCCGCTCTCTACATGGCCCCTGTGGGGGCCCTCAACTCTTTAGGGCTCCGTAAGGAGGTGGACTGAGGCAGAGACCCCCGCCTGGGTGCCCACTGGCTACTGACCAAGCTTTCTTGGAGAAGAAACTGATCCATGGGGACCCCAGGCCAAGGAATGATTAAAAATGAAAATGATGAGTTCGAGTTCGCTTGAGGGGAGGGTCCGTTGTGAGGGGGCAGGGGAGAGAATGGAGTGGTGTACTCGGAAGGGGCGGTGGGGACGAGAGGAGCCGAGTGCTGTTGAGGGCTTTGGAGAGACCACTAGCCTGCATCACAGAAGTAAGGCCAGGCAGGGAGAGGTCGGGGAGGGCTCTGAATGCCAGGCTGACTTTGGACTCTGTCTTAGGGATTCATGGTTTTCACACATGAAGTCCTTTGTCCTGTGTGGAAGTCCAGTAGGACAAGCAGATAAATGGTTGGATTGAGGCCATTTGGAAGTCCAGAGTCCTGTTTCTCAACCCCCCTGCACCCCGGTCCACGGAACTCACGGAGTGACATGGAGTAGGTTTTCAAAGCGTTCTCTGTGGGGAATGAATCAGAGCAGAACTAGGAGGCCTGAGTGAGGAGGGTGTGGGGAGGGCTCCGTGGATTGGGACGCAGCTTCCTCCAGGAAGCCTGCCTTGTTCCCCTCTATATGCTGGATCGGCTGCTCCTCCTTTGTGCCCCACTGCCCTGGGCTAGCCTCGCTTGTAGCAAGAATCCCTGAGGGATGAGGACACATGTAATACCTTAATCAATAAAGAAATTAAAAAAAATAAAAAGAATCCCTGAGGACTGTCATTGTCTGCTCCTTTCTCTCTCCCCTCGGCTAGGCGTTGAGTTTGAGGGTGGGGATCTCATTGCCAGATCCTCACACAGTAGGCTCCGCATAATGCAGAGTAGGTGCTTAATAAATGCTGGTAAATGAATGAGTCCTACTCCAGCATGGCTGCAGGGGGACATCAAATGACAGTGTGTGCTCTGGACAGATGAGAGGTGAAATGAACATCTGAAGAAGGGTTACTGAGTGCGACAGAGGCCCAGCAGAGAGAGGTTGGGGGCAGAACCCAGGCACTGGGGTTTCCGGGCTGGGATGGCATATTTGCTATGGGTACTGAACAGTCTGCCCACCACTTCACATGCCCACTGTGCGTGTGCGTGTGAGTATGTGTGTGTGTGTGTGTGTGTGTGTGAGTGCGTGTGTGCGTGCATGTGTGCGCGTGAAAACATACACACATGGCAGCAGTAAGTTTGATGTGCACACGTGCCTTTGCCTATTCAGGTGTGGGTGTGACACCTTTGCGTGCACAGCTGTGTATGTGGAACGTGTACAGACGTGTTTTTGCATCTGTGAGTGTACATGTGCTTGCACAGACGTGCGCGTGCCCACTGGGCTGGGTGGGGCCGGGTGTGTTCTGTCACTGCACCCTGATTAGCTTTCCCTTGGAGGCATTTGGGTGACGATTTACAGCCGCACCTGACCCTGGCCTCTCTGCCCTGTCCCGTGTGTGCTGCTGGGCTGCCCCCTGGCCCCTGCCCACCCTGCCCCCGGGCCACATAACTGTGATTTATGGCTGGCCTGTGGGGAGCGGCCCCTCCCCACCGTCCAACTCTCCGCAGCTCCCACACCAGATGGGCTGCCTGCTGCTCCCGGGAGCAGCTCCGCCAGGGAGGACGAGGCAAGAGGACCGCCTCCAGCCCGCACGGACCCCTCCCTCCCTCCCTCACTGCTCTCCCCCTCTCAGACAGGGCCTGTCATCCTGTCCTGGGCTTGTTCGCGGTGCTGGGATTGTGAACTGAGATGGGAGGTCAGAGTCTGTGACACAGAACAGAAACCGTCGGCGAGTCCTCCATTCATCTCCACCCCAGACACAGATAGACAGACAGATGGACAGACACACACAGATAAAGATACCGATAGGTCCTCCTACAAGGATGCTTATAGGATGCATCTGACAGGCACATGTGGGTGCGCGCCCGCGCACACACACACACATGCACACACGCGCAGTGCGTGTTCGTGGGGATCCGCATATGTGTGGGGGCTGGGAAGGGAGCCAGGCCCCCTGTAGCCAAGCCAAGCCTTCCCACTCCCGCTGTGTCCCTGCCTCTCTTCTCCCGCGTCTACACTCGCTGATGCCAAAGGGTATCTTCTCCAGCTCCTGCCAATCCATTATGAAGGTCCACTCAACCAGCAAGGGCATTTTTGGGGGTGCCCTGGGGTGGGCCCCTGGGGGCTGGGGCCCCACCTTCTACTCCCAGGATGGCATTGCCGGGGGCGCCGGGGGCAGGAGGGAGACCCTGGGCTATGTCAGGCTGAAGGTGAGAGCTGGAAACAAAAAGATTGGAGTAAATTATTATTCCCCCCATGGCTTTCCCAAGGAAAGTGGAAGCAGCAGCCTGAGGCCCGTTTTCCTATTTGATGGGGAATCAGATAAATGGCAGGCAGCTTGCTCTGATAAGGCCTTGCTCTGGGCACAACCTCTCTCTCTGAAACCCTCTTACTATGCATAGAGGAAGGCTATCTGTGCAGCTGCACCTTGACACAAATATATCTGCACCCGAGATGAAGCAATTCCCCCAGAAATTACAGCAGGGGGATTGCATCTGAGGGGGGGCCCTGGGGAGGCGTGGGGGCTGTGAGGGAGGGAGGGGGAAGAGAGAGAGGCCTGGGCAGGCAGGGAGGGGAAGAGGGAGGTGGGGAGGTGGCTGGGAGGCTGGGAGTGGGGAGGAAGAGGTCAAGAGGACTGTGCCAGGGAGGGGCTCAGAAGCATCTCTGTATAAAATTTGTACATTTTTTCCCCTTCCAAGTAGCTTTCATGGAAATATTATTTTCCTCCTGCATCATCTTTTTAATAAGTTCACCCACACCACCGCCCCCCCCCCAACCTGCACCCTGCCCCTGCCCTAACCACATTCTCTTCTGCTGATAGAATTAAAAATAAAATATGTGGACAATACAATAGGCTTTACAATTAGTTGTCTCCACAGAAGAGTCCCAGCTGACTTAAAATTTTCTCTTTTCAAAGGGAGAGTGAGGTGGTAAATGTGATTTAAATGAACAAGTGTATAAATAAATATTTTTGAAAAGATGGAGAGCACAGAGTTCTGATTGTTTGGGCATTTGAAACACTTTTCCAACTTGTCACATGACTCTCTGTGTGTGTGTGTGTGCGTGTGCACATGCATGCTTTGTATGTGTGCAAAAATGTGTGTGAATATGCCTGTGTGTTTGTCTGGGTGTGTTCTCATATGTGTAATTTTTTTATTGTTAATTCTCAACTACGGATATTTTTTCCCATTGATTTTCTTTTTTCAGAGAGAGTGAAGGGAGGAAGAGAGGAGAGAGAGAGAGAGAGAGAGACAGGGAGAGAGAGAAACATCAATGTAAGAGAAGACACCTTGGTTGGTTGCCTCCCGCACATGCCCCAACTAGGGGCTGGGATAGAACCTGCAACCTAGGTATGTGCCCTTGACCTAGAATTGAACCTGTAACCCTTTGGTGCATGGGCTGACACTCTAACCACTTAGCAACACCAGCCAGGGTTGTCACCTATGTAACCCTTATGCACACAGACACACACCCACTCTGCTCTTTTCATCTAGCCTGACGACACACCATCCTCTCTCTCTGTCCCCCACCAGCAGTGTCTGCCCATTTCTGTGAGCTTGTGTCTCTCACCTCCCTCCTTCCTGATCTGAAGAAGTGGAGCCTCTCAGGAGGTCTCCAGGAAGCCCTGGCCCCAGGAAGAGAAGCTTAAGTGAGAGACATCCCATTAGGCACAAGGGTCCCCATCTCATACCAGACACCCCCTCCCCTAGCTCCTCCAAGGCTGGGCAAAGGTGCCTGAGGGCGCTGGGAGCAGACGCAGGCAGGACAAGTACAGGAGAACGTCAGCGGGGTCATGTGGGATGGGGGTCCTGTTTCCAGAGCTTTGGGTCCTAGGGGCACAGGGTGGGCTTATGGGGGTGGGATGGGCCACAGGAGGCATTGCATGTGCAGGGAGGGTGTGAGAGGAGGAAGTGAAGTGTGAGTGCATGCGTCGACATTCCCCTCCCTCCCCAAACTGGCACCTGCCTTGGGTCTGACTGTTGAGCAGCTGCAAGACACAAGAGTCAGCCGACAGATGCTATGGCCCAGCCTTTGTCTGAGAGTGAAATCACACCCCCCTCTTAAGCCCCGATGGCAGCGAAGGCTGGGAGGTTTGTCCCTGTCATCCTCCCGCTCCATCTCTAACCCTAGAAAGCAACAGAAGCCTTCATCCTGCCCCCCAACGCCCGGGAACTGTAAAGGTGATGGGGAAGACGCGGCAAAGTGAAGGTGTGGGGGACAGATCTTTCAATCCCTTTGCCCAAAGTTTACGATAAAATCCTAGAACACACCTATATCAGGGGGTGGTGTTGGCGGGGGTGGGGACTCTGTCACATCAGCTTCATGCAGCTGAAAAAGGGCTAAGCTGGCAGCCAGGAAACCATGCTTCTAGTTCTCTATCTGCCACATCTCTGTGGCCAATTAGTTCATCTCCTGGTCTCACTGTTCTCGTCTGTAAAACAGGGGAGGAGCAATCCTTCAAATGATAGATATAATGTTAAATAACATAGATAACTGGGTTGTTGTTTTTTTAGATATCTATCAGGCCGATGAGGCAAGAACTGACTGGCTGTGACTACCCCACCTGCTACTGGTTTGGAATGAGCCTGGAGGAGCCCAAGGCCTGGTTTCCCTGCAGAAAATAATCCCTGGAAAACAACTCGCCTCTTCTGGGCAGGTGGAATTGTCTATCGGGAGGCACTTACAAAGCTGGCTCTGGAGACAGGCTAGAGAATAGGAGCCCTCCAAGGGAGCCAGGCTGGGCCGCGTCACAGGCAGAACAGGTCCCCCACCAATTTTTCTGCAGTGAAAGACTTAGCCAGGGAGTCAAAAGAGCCAGGGAGCCTGGGAACTGTCCGGTTAGAGCAAATACGAGAAGGAAAAGCCACCTCGGGAAGCCTGCAGGGCATAGATAGGTACCCTATTGTTCTCCATGTTGGCGAGATGAGGTCTTCATTGGGACATGAACCCCCATCCACTCCTATTGTGGGACTTTGGCCATCATTGGTCTCACATTGGGACACTGGCTGTCACACCCATGGTTGCAAATCATTAACTGCTACTGATCCTGATATTGGGGCATTGATTCCCCTTAACCAGCTCTGAATTGGGGCATTGATCCCTACATGGGACACTGATTACCTCAACAGAATCTTCATTGGGTTATTGATCCCTACATCGGAATGTTGACTCCCTTTCCCATCCAACTCTGGATTGAGACATTGATCCCACATTGGGAAGTTGATTTATTCTTCTCATGCAGTATCTGGACATTATCCACTACTCAACCCAGAACAGAGACACTGGTTTTTATTTTAGGGCTCTGGTTCCATTCATTCCATCAATCTTCTGTTTGCTGCAACTACTGTGTGTCACTCTTTTGTGCTAATGGCTGGGATTTCTGCTTTTCTTTCTCTTCCTACCATCAGTCCCCATGTGAAGACTCCTTCAGTCTTCACAGTTGAACGCTGACCCATCATCCTGCACCCATCACCCCATTCTTCCTCCTCCAATGACTTTAACTAAGCTCTCTAGTCATCAGTCAAATGAAGGAAGCCGAATGAAGTCAGGGGCCATTCACAGCACATTGGAAAGAGCATAGACGCTGGAGTCATGAGTTTAAATCCCGGACTTCATCCAGTACCAGCCTCAGTTTCCTCATCTTTCAAGTGGGGATGGGAAGACCTATTTTTTAGGCTTTCTCTGCAGATTAAGGGAGGGAATGGATATGAGAGAACTGAATGGGACATGGAGCACAGAGCGCAGGCCTTAAAGCAAGGCTTCCCCTCCCCTGTCCTCTTTGCCTGCCCCACTCCCAGCCCAGAAAGATGGCTCTTAAGTTGACACATCCATTGTCCCCCTCACATACTGCTGTTGGGGCTCAGACCCTTCCTGTCCTTCATGAAGTAGGTCCCTCACAAAATTCCAGATGTAGCTTTCATTTTAAAAAATCCATATTATATAGATAGCGAAGATGAGAGAAACTTTTCCACCTCAAGCCTGCGTGTAATTACATATTTTGGCCGCGTGCTGGGCCAGGGATAAATCTGTATGGTAATGCAGACCAGGGGCTTATGATGTAGGCACACATGCTAATTTTAAACCACAAAATCGCGGCTGTTTTTCATTTTCATTTCCGACAACACTGGCAGAGATTAGGTCCTATTAAGCACCATGGGGCCTGTCCTCCCCCCGCCCGCCCTCCCCCGCCACCTGAGGGGCTCCTTGTGGCTTTCGTGGGCTTGTAGGGCCTGGCAGAGGCAGACACAGCCTTCCTAATGGCAGGGCAAAGCTCTGCTGGGAGAAGGTGTCCAAGGGGGCACACGGGGCGAGGCCCCTCTCTGCCTAGGGAGGGAAGACTCCGAGCCCACAGTGCCCACAGGGATTGAAATTCCAAGTCAGTGCCTCTCCTCACGGGAAAGAAAAGTCGGAGGCTCTCCCCAAAGCCCAGGGCTGTCTTCAGGACCCTGAAGACAAGGGCTCAGGTCACTGACCTTTAGCCCAGCCCCATCTTTTTTTTAAAAAATGCCTATTTATTTATTTTATTGATTTGAGAGAGAGGAAGGGAGAGGGAGAGAGAAACATCGATCAGTTGCCTCCAGCACGCGTCCTGACCAGAGATTGAACCTGCAATCTGGGTACATGCCCTGATTAGGAATCAAACTGGCGGCCTTTTGGTGCATGGGATGACACTCTAAGCAACGGAGCCACACCGGCCAGCCAGCCCCGTATGGATGTGTGACCTTGTGCAAGTCACTTCTCTTGCCATCGGTCAAGCCCAAGAGAGTGCAAACGAGGTGACCTGGACTCTTCCTTCCAGTTCTGAGGTTCTGCACTGGAGTTTCCTGTTCCCGCGAAAGGGAAAACGGAGCAGGGTGACAGCAGCCAACATGGGTTACCCACGGACCTTGCGTTAAACGGCAAACTTTCATTATCTCATTTAATCTTCCCCTTGACTCCGTGATGTAACAGAATGCTCAACAGCAAATCCTATATTCATCCGTCACTGGCTGGATGATCCATTTCCTCATCTGTACGATGGGCGTGTAATTGATAACAATGTATTTTTGAGATCAAATGAATTGCCACAAAGTATACAAGACACTTAGAGCCGGGCACATGGTCAGCATCATATATGTGCTGGATGCTATTACCATTTTACAGATAAGGAAATGAAGGCTCAGAGGAGTTTAAGTAGTTCACTCAAGGCCACACTGTTGGACCCAGAACTGGAACCCAGGTCCCTGCTAGCTCCTCAGTAGATGCTTTGTCTCATTCACCTCTTCCCCACCCACAAGCAGGGGCAGATTCTCTGCCTCCCGCCTGTCCCCATTCCTGGGCACTGGGCAAAATGGCAGCAGAGAGATGCTGAGATCAGCAAAAGGGCTCCTGAACGGGGGCTCTGGCTACCCCCCCCCCACCACCACTACCACCACCAACCTTGACTCCTAGCAGCCTTGGGTACAATGGAGCCAGCCCAGGCTCAGCCTGACAACACTGGGTCTGGCAGACCCTCTGCTTGTCTGAGGAGAGAGGAGGGCAGGGAGGGGCTGGGGAGGAGGAGCTGGCCCAGCCCCCTTCCATTCTCCCTCCATCTGCACCCAGAAGCAGCCAAGCGTGGCACTGGGCCACCCCTCCCACTCCCACCCCCTCGGCATCTCCCCTCCTGGGCCAGGGCTGCCCTATCTCTCAGGGGAACCTGGTCTGTGCTCAATTTCATGCCACTTAATTCCCAAGTCTGCCCGTGAAAATGGCAACAAATCGGCCCCAACTGCCCAAATGTCCTGTCCCATCTCGGATGTCTCTCCCGAAACCCCCTCCTCCCTCCGACAGCCCCTCTCCCATCAGATGAGAGGGAGCGTCAGTCCATGGGGCCAGTGAGCTGAGAGGCCTCACTGCTGACTCACACTCATTGTGGCTCTCCTCCCTGCCCCCCAAGCCCCTTCTCCACTAGGGCCAAACCCCCAATGTGGGCCACAGGTCAACCCAGAGGTGACCCACTCCATACTCCCTCAAGTGCATGGTCAATGCTGGGGCTCTGTTTCACTTTGAATTTTGATATTACTGCATGATTATTCTTTTACTTGTTTATTTTCTAAGAACAATTTAGTATATTTTTTGAATAGGTGACATTCACATGATTCAAATTTCAAAAAATACATAAGGGAGGGTAAGTGGTTCCCTTCTCTCCCTGTATCAGTCCCTCTGTTTCCCTAACCCCTCAGTTCCCATCCCAAGAAATCGAACACCCCCAGATTCTTGGGCATCCTTCCAGAGATCTGTTGTGCAAACATAAGCAAATACATGTTGCCTTTCCCACTTTTCCCACAAATGGTGGTGCGCTGTACATGCCAGACTGCACCTCACCGTTCCCATTCACTGTGTCTCAGTGCCCAGTCTGCTTTCCACCCGTCTTCTCCATACAGGGCAATTTGAAACTCTCCTCTCCCTCCACCTGCCCACCATAAAGGTATTGAAGCCATACACACCAGAATTCAATCCTACCTGTGTCAACTACTCTGAGTAGTTGACCTTGACAAATTCACTTTCCTCTCCAAATCAGTAAAATGGAAATATTAATGTATACCCACCTCACAAGACTACTAAGGGTTGGTGGGTAATAGAGAAGAGAATGGATGCAAAGTGCAAGGAGGTGACGCCCATTTCTCTCCCCCTTTCTCTCCATCCTCCCATCAGAGGAATGCCTACTTGTCCTTCAAGCCCTGGGTCAATGCCACCCCCTTCGGAGCCCCCTTCTAAGGAATGAAGCCTCCTCTTTGCATCCATGGGTTTTGGATCTACCTCGAAGAGATGTATAACTGTGCTGTGGTATAGCCACCTAAACTCATCTTCCCCCGACAAGACTGTGACTTGAGGGCTTCTGATGAGCAGGGACCAAAATATTAAGGTGTAAATATTTACAGCATTTTGTTCCCCTCACCTGAGCTGATCAGGGGGAGAGGGACAGAGGCAGAGTTGAAGCCGCTTCCTACCCAAGAAAGAGCATGAAGTTATCAATGGCAAAAGCTGGACCAGAATAGAATCGGACCAGTTGTCGAGTGGTGGAGGCAAGACAGAGTAGAGCTGGGGTTTTAGGAGAGACAAAGGAGAAAGGAAAAAGGGTGTGAGAGCCTGGTGACCTATGAGACTTTGGGGAAAGACAGGACTAAAGAGTATTTTGCTATCTGTTGTGTGACGTGATTTTCTTTCCCACTTTGCCACTTGTCCAAGGGAGTTCGGTAAAGGCTTTGTTGCAAATCAGTGCTTTCTTTGGGAGGCTCTTAAGTTCTCTTTTGGGTGTGATCTAGGGTAAGACTGCCCTGTACAGTCACACCCTTAGGCGACCCTGCTGGCGGTTCTCAACCTGTGGGTCTCGACCCACAGGTTGAGAACCGCTGCTGTAGAGCCTAAGACCATCAGAAAACACAGATATTTACATTATGATTCATAACAGTAGCAAAATTACAATTATGAAGTAGCAACGAAAATAATTTTATGGTTGGGGGTCACCACAACATGAGGAACTGTATTAAAGGGTCGCGGCGTTAGAAAGGTTGAGAACCACTGCTCTAGAGACAGACTTCCTAGGCCTTGAAACCCAATTCCACCACCTACCAGCCATGTGACCTTGGGCAAGGTACTTAGCCTCCCTGGCCTTTAGTCTTCTCATTGGCAAAACAGGGAGAATTGCTTTTCTACCTTATAAACTCATGTGTGGGCTACACAGTTAATACACAGCAAATTCCCCAGGCTAAGTGCTATACAAGGGTGAGAGCAACTATTATTGGTATTGAGTCACAGGTCTGTTGGGGGGGACCTCCCGGAGCCACCTTCCTCTCGGAAAACGCACACACCCTGCTTCTAACTCCCACAATTGTCTATAAAGAGAGCTGTGCCTTCGGTGGCCAAGTTACTTGACCTCTCTGATCCTGTTTTGTGTTTTTTTTTTAGCCATTGAATGGGAGAATGAGCCCTATCTCACACTGTGAAGAGAACCAGCTAAGGCATGGTAAAGCACTGTAAGCCTTTGGTAATGGCAAGAATAACGACAACTTCAAAGTGCCTGCTCTCTGCGAGGCAACCGGGACGGCTTAATCGGCGTGTATTCACTTATCCTGGCAACACCCCTGTGAGGCGGACTGGGATCTACACAAGGAAACCAAGCCCCAGAGGTCAAATGACATAAGGGCCTTCAGCCAGGATTGAACCCAGGTAGGCCCATCCTCAAAGTCTGGATCTTGATTATTTTGCACGGTTCTCCTTCTGGGATCAAGGGGCCCGAGCCACAGCATCTGGGTACAGGTGCCCCCTCCCCCAGGCAGCCCCTCCCAGACCCTCCCCTGGGTGAGGGCTGCCCTTCAGTCACTCGCTCGCTCGCTCGCTTGTCCAGCCAAATGCGGGCGGGTGGCTTTGGTGCAGGAGGCAGATGGGACCTTCACAAAAGCCCCCGCACCTCTCCAAGCTGGTCCCCCCCACACGCCTGATTACCCCCCAATACCCAAGTTACCATTGATACAGTGGTGCCGGGTGATTCAATTAGTGCAGCCGGCATGAAGGCAACAGCACAAAGAGCTGGGGTAGTTAGAAACTCATTTTCTTTTGATTATTATAGCATCTCACACGTGGAAGCAGAAAATTATAGGCTCATGTGTCTTTGCTTAATATCCTCTGGGGCCAGATTTGTCGTCATGTTGAAGTTAGCTGTCAGAATTGACAAAATCATGTGGAGTTGATGGATTTACAGTGCCGGGGCCCAGTCAAGCTGGAGAGGCACAGACCCACACAAATGCAGATAGAGAGACACACACACAGACACTCAGAGACACACACAGACACTCACACACGGATACACCCCAGACACAAAGGTACACACAGACCTCACTTCCCAGATGCTAATAAATAGACACTGTCACAGTGAAGCATGTGCAGAGATACACACTCCCCGCACACTTAAACATACCCATTCAGACCCACAGAGATGCGTACACACTCAAGGGCGCGCACACACACACACTGCACACACTGATATACCCCCCACACACATATACATACCCCACCTACTGCTATCCACTCACCCAGACTCACAGAGGATATACATCCCCCACACACAGATGCACCTCACCCAGACACCGCCCAGATATTCACACCCTCCCACATATGATACATGCTACTTAGACATACACATATACTTACGCTGATGCACGCTGATGCACGCACACACAGATGCACACAGATACACGTACACCCATGCTGATTCACTCCAGTCAGATACAGCCTCCACACTAATACACACTCGCCTGGACACACACTCAGATCTTCACACACCCACATTGATATACACCCATGTGGACACACACAAAACCTCACACCCACAGTCCTCACACATAACCCCATTCAAACACACACACACACACACACACACACACACACACCACACTATATAATCTCATTCAGACACACATGATTCACACACACATACCCAGGCCCATACACACACATCAGATACGGAGACGGTGGGCACACACAGGGCAGGAGACACAGAAAACAGGCACCTGCACAGAGTCAGAGTGATGCACTTACACAGGTGCCCAGACAAGGACCTGACCACACAAGGGCAGAGAGACAACACAGAGTCACAGACCCGTGAAACGGGGGTGAAACAGGGAAACATATTCACAGGGTCGCCCGAGCATGAAGGTGGCAGGCAGCTCCCAGCTTCTCCCCCCTCACCCCCTGCAGACCCCTTTCCTTCTTTCCTTCCCATTTCTCTCCTCACACTCATCCTTGCTTGCCCTGGCTGGGTGCAGGAGGTCCTAGGGGGTGATATGCAAATAGCAACATAGATAGGGTGAAGACTGGGGCAACCCCCACTCCTGGATGCCCGGTACATCTCAGCTCTGTTAGAGTGACTGGTGGCCAAAGGGGTGCTGGGGCATTGGCAGGGAGGAGAGGTTGTTGGGACACAAAGGGGGAGGGAACTGGGAAGGGATTTAACCTCCACTTCACAGAGAAGGAGACTGAGGCACAGAGAAGGTAAGTTCTTCCCCCATGATGCACCGGGAGCTTTCGTAAAAAGCTCGCAAAAGCAGCACAGGTTGGTGAGTGAGTGGACCAGGGGCTGATTTCAGCCCCACTCGGCCCCTCCTGCAGGGCGCAACCTTACTCAGCAGCCACGAACACAGGACGGTTCTCTGGCAAATTCCTGGGAGAGGAAAGGCAGGCTGCCTGGGCTGGAAGGTTCTGCAGAGACAGCTCAGGCCCTCTGCCTCTCTTTACAGAGGGAAACTCAAGGGCAGAGCTCCCCCAACAGATAATGGGGCACTTGCGACAGTAGAGGTGCTGGAGGCCGCACCCCAACTTTCCTGGGGGAGGGCAGAGGAGACCTGCCCTGGAGGGCTCCTGGGGTGGAGGGTCCAGTCCCAGCGTCCAGATTGTGGGGATAGTGGTTGTGAGCAGGAGGAGCCGGTGGTCACTTGGCCAAGGAGGGTGGGAGTGAAGAGTCACAAATTCTAGAATCTTCGAGCCTTGGCTCAGCCACCCCCCATGCCCTTGCGAGGAGGAAATCTATCCTCTCTGAACCCCATGCCACCCAGGTGTACCTGGGCTCATCTCCTTCCCTCAGCAACCCTAGAAGTTGGTCTTATCATCCCATTTGGCCAAGGAGGAGTATGACACTTGGAAGGTAAATGATTTACCTAAGGTCACAGAGCTAACAAGAGACAGAATCTGAACCCAGCGCTGCCTGACTTCCAATCAATCCCCTGCTCACTCCCCTCCAGCACGTGAGGTCAGCAAGTTCAGGTGTAGAAGGAAGGGAGGGACTTCCTGGCTCAGTCAGGCCTTAGGGCCCAGAGCCCAGGGGTGGGACGTGATGGCTACAGTGGAAAGGGCCTGGGCTTTGGGGGTCAGACCAAACTAGGTTTGAATCCGAAATCTACAACCTCAAAGAAGTCACCTTGCCTCTCTGAGCCTAATTTCCTATCAAATGGAAATGATAATATCTCTCTAATATAATCTCTTGTGTATTAAATACATACACACACACACACACACACACACACACACACACACACACACACACACATATATATATATATACACATTGATACACTGAGTGGCCAGATTATTATGATCTCTGAACGCATAATAATCTGGCCACTCAGAGTGTGTGTGTGAGTGTGTGAGTGTGTGTGTGTGTGTGTGTGTGTGTGTGTGTGTGTGTGTGTGTCTATATATATATATATATATATATATATATATATATATATATATTCTCTCAGGAGGGTCTCCAGGTGATTCATGCTCATCTGAAAGTTTGAGAAGCCCTTGCTCTGGGCGCTCTCTCCTTTGAGAGAAGAGCAAGCCGAGGTCCAGAGACTTTCAATGGACACAGCAGGATCCAGGCTCCCCTCAACCCTCTTTCCCCAGAAAAGGCCTCAGGGAGCAGACACCTCTGACCAACTTCTCCAAGTGGGATCCCTGGTCGGGGCATCCCATCTCCGGGTCCTCACCTCCTCCACCTCGTCTGGTCTTGAAGTTATGCTAATCAGCGCGGGAGTCCACCTTCCATAGAATTATCATATGTGAGCCGCGCCTCATCGCAGGATAATTTTCTCATCTGCATAATCGTATTTGACTTCCTTGCGGATGTAAAAACCCCTTTACCTTGGGCGAGTTAATCTTTATTGATTGAATATCAAATTCATTCGAATGTGGGAGAGGAGGCTTTTCTTTCTCTGCAGCAGAATCGCTGTCTGTCTGAAAGCCTGGCTCGGCGGGGGTGGGGGGTGGGGAGGTGGGGGAATGGGGGGCAGTGGGGGAGGGCGGTGAGGGGTGGAGGGGGGTGGAGGGGGGTGCTGCTGAGTCATCTTTGTCTCTGTCCCTGCCTGCTGCTGGAGGGGCCCTTCCCTTTCCACCCACGTACTCTGTGCCGGCATCTTCCCAGCTTCAATACCTCTCTCTTTCTTCTTCTTCCTCTGTTTCAGCTCCATCTTTCTACCTCGTGGTGTCCCTTAGTGTCTTGGTCTTTTGGTTCTGTGTTTTCTTTTCTTTTTTCTATTTTACCTTAATTTCCTTTCCTTCTTGGTTTCTTTCTTTCCCTCCCTCCTCTTCCCTCTCCTCCTCTCCTCTTCCTCTCCCCAGTTCTCCAAGTCTCAGATTCTTTCTTTACCTGAAAGTATCTCTGCTATGTCCTCACCTACAACTTGATAGAAGAAAAGAAAAATCCAGCAAGAACCCATCGCAGAAGCGCAGAAGCGGCTGAGATTCTCAGGGAGACAGGGGGCCACACTGGGGTGGAGGTGGGGAATGAGGAGGGAGGAGGGCAGGCTGCCCTGGGGCCTGCGAGGCCCTGGCTGAGAGGCCTGTTCTCGGTTAGAAAATGTCAATCCTGCCCAATAAGAGAGGTTCCAGGTGTTCACAACAATCCTATGAATCAGGAGTATTTTCCCATTTTACAGATGAGGACATGAGAAACATGTCAAAGTCCCACCGGTAGTGGTGGGACCAGGATTCGAACCCAGGCCACCCTAATCCTGCAGGCAGTCTGTGATTATCCAGGAAGAGGCTGAGGCCGTGCGCCCTGCTTCCAAGAAGCCTGGAAGCAGGTGAATGAATCACCCTGATGATTCTAGAACTTGTCATTTCTCCTCAAGCTTACGTTGTCATTTTGAGTGCTTAGCAAACCATCTGGTACCCAGAAAGCACCTAGTACCTGCTAGGTAGTTATCATCATCATCACTGTTCTTCTTCAAAGACAGGCCAAGGTTCAAATTCTCTCTCAGGTGCAAGAAACCTGTGTGGCCTTAGTCTCTTTGAGCCTCAGTGGACTCATCTTTATCTATTAATAATAATAGTATCTGCCCGGCAGGGCTACCATAGGATTAGAGCTCTGCATACAAAACACCTAGCTCAGGGCCAAGCACATAGTAGGACCTGGAAAGGTTAGCAATGACTTCCACATTATTACTGTCATGTTGCTGTTATCGATGATTCACGCACACATATACCATGCTTGACGCTTGCTATTCTCATCCTCATTTTTGTTATATCTGAGTGCCTAGCACCTAGTAGGTGTTTGGTAAATATCAAATCAGTGAATGAATGACCTCTTGTAGAAGCTCCTTTTATACCTTCATTATAGTTCCTGACTCCCTGACTTCATTTCTCCTATGTATGTTGGCGGAGTCTGCTTTGCGGCAGGCCTAGGTAATGGGCAAGAGCTGGGTTCTCGAGTGAGCAAAATGGGGTTGTGCATCCCAGCTCTGCCACCTGCTAGCTGTGAACCTGTCTGAGTCTCAGTTCCTCCATCTGTAGAATGGGACTCTCAACAGTAGTGGGAGGTGTAGCTGAGACTGGAGCAGCATGGGTGGGCAGTGGGATGGTGGTTGTTGGCGGGGGCTTGGGAGGGGGTGGTAAAGGCAGATGTTCCTTACAAGACAGAGAGAAGGTGGGATCTGCCTAACTGGTTTGGCTCAGTGGATAGAGTGTCGGCCTGTGGACTGAAGGGTCCCAGGTTCAATTCCGGTCAAGGGCATGTACCTTGGTTGCGGGCACATCCCCAGTGGGGGGTGTGCAAGAGGCAGCTGATCGATGTTTCTCTCTCATCGATGTTTCTAACTCGCTATCCTTCTCCCTTCCTCTCTGTAAAAAAATCAATAAAATATATTTAAAAAGAGAGAGAGGGAGAGAGAGAGAGAGAGAGAGAGAGAGAGAGAGAGAGAGAGAGAGAAGGTGGGATCAGACTATGAGAGCCTTGAACGCCAAGCTAGGTCCTTCTAACTGGGTCTTGCTTCCTCGTTCCCAGACTGCTGGAAAGGGGCCCTGGTCGGAGGGCTCTGCCTGCAGACGCTTTGAGACAAAGCCAGGCTGCAAGCATCCTGCAGGGGCAAGAACACTTCTCTGGGCTCCTGTCCTCAGCTCCAGCTGGAGCTGGAATGGTGGGGAAGGGAAGGCATTTGCAATTCAGATCTGGGGCAGATGGGAGGACTTCCTTGATGGAAGCGTGGGGCGTGGGTGGAGCCAGCTGCCTCACTTCTCACACACATCCTGACCTCAGACTGGCGCTTTCTGGCCACTGCCTCTCAGAGCGCCACCCAGCCTCTGCCCTGTACCCGACACTGCTCTAAGTGCTTTACATAATTAAGCGACAGTCATACGAAGGAGATACTACTATTATTACCCCTTCTTACAGAGAAGGGAAGCAAGGTCCACAGAGGCAAAGCAACTTGCCCAAGATCACACAGTAGTCAGTGACAGAGCTGTCATTCACACCAGGTTGCCTGACTGCAGAGCCCACACTCTTACTCATGCACCGCTCCACCTAAACCGATCCCAACTGCAACCCGTCCACCGGGGAGGATGTTGTATACTTTGCCGAGTTTCTTCGGTGAACCACACTCGGGGGGGCATCTCCCACCTTCCTCACAGACCATGCAGCTCTCTGGGGCTGCAAGACCACTTTAGCAGACAGGCACAGGGCCCCAGCCCCTCCTACTCTCTGGGCCCCATGGGACCTCTGGATCATCAGAGGGGACCCTGATACAAGTGACCAGGCAGGGCCCTCACAGGGGTTCATAGGCAGGTGACCCCTGGGCATGTGGTTCATCAGTCTGAGATAACCCGGCTCTGATCACCGGCAGGTATGGCTCCCTCTCCCTCCCACGGAGAGGAAGCACCTTCACACACGCTCAGTCCCCACCCCGCCCCCCATCCAGCCACCCTGTGATCCTGGGAGGCAGGCACTGTTGGCTCCATCTCACAGAAGAGAAGATGGCTGTTCCGACAAGGCCCTCAGTCAGTGTTTGCTCCTCGTTGGAGAAAAAGGTCCACTCTCGATCCCTTTCCATCCCTCCCCTTGCCTCAACCCCTGGGGGAGAATAACAGGTAGGGTGGTAGCTCCCCCATCTGGACAGTCATTTCCCCTCCAAGGGGCTTCCATGCTGATGAAGTCATTCATCCACATGGGAGGCAGTGGGGAGGGGAGGGGACAGGAAGGAGCTGGCGATGGTGCTGGACAGACCCTCCGTGCTGAAGCCGGGCTTTGGCCCTGACTGGCTGTGTGACCTTGTGCAATCCGTATTCTCTCCGCTGCCACCACCACTGTCCCACCCGTGAAGTGGGCGGCAGATTCCCTCCTGCACAGGGTTAGTTTGCAATCGAATCAGCTAGCACCTGTGTAAGCCCCATGCTTAATGAATGAATACTCTAGTCACTCCCTCCCTCACAAGTTCTTGGTTCCCTAGTGGAGCCTGTCCTCCTCCCTCTGTGACCTCTGACCCCTCCTCCTCCTTCTCAGCTGGGGCTATGAGTTCTATCCCCCGCCCCCCCCCACAAGGCCCAGGGGGCCCAGAGAAATTAGACCGAATCAAAGCAGAAAATGAGTTTTCATTCATCTTGGAATGATGCAAGAGGTTACGGGCAAGACAAATAGCAGCCTCCCCCCTTCCTTTATCACTGTCACCGCAATTAATAGGCTGTGGCCTTCGTTATCCAGGCCTCTGCTAAGGAGGGCGCAGGGCCCCGGGCGACTCTAATCAGGGAGAGGAAGCCGACCCTTCTCTGACCAAGTTCTGCATGAGGCCATATGCTCACCTGGCCCTTCCAGCTCAGTGTCGGGCACAGATGAGCCGGGAGGGTGTCCAGCAGCACATGGGGCAGCCACATAGGACTCATCTCAGCCGGGGTGACAGGGGAACGACCGTCTCCAACACCCCTGGGAGCACCCGCCAGTCTGTGGTCTGAGGATCACTACGGCTGCCGAGCCCCTCGAGTATTTCCAAAGTGTTAACAATTACGAGGCACCGAGTCATTTCTGCCGATACAACAACGTGTGAACATGGCATCTGCTCTCTGCTTTTTCTGAGAGGAAACTGGGGTTCAGAGAAGTACAGCTACTGGTTTGTGGTCACACAGATCTGGAAAAGGAGCATCCAGGATTCAAACCCAGGCCTGCTTGACCCCCCCAAACTTGGGGTCCTCACTATCACATTCTACTGCCCAACAGTATGGAGGGAGCAAAGACTGGGAGGTAGGTTCCTGAAGGTCTCTGATCCCAGAGTCTTAGTAGGAAAAGAGCTGTGGAGAGCAACTGAGTCAGCAGCAGGTCCTCACCCTGACCCAGGCCTGGGGACCTCAGACCGTGGAGGGAACCTGAGGTCATTGCAGTCCTTAACTTGAACCAAGTCTTCATCATGCTCCCAAAGGAAGGTGCCTTTTCAAGTGTGAGTAGATACTTTTAAGATAATTTAAAAAAGGAATTCCTTTAGAAGGTTCCTGAAAGCCGAGGAATTTTGGCTCCCTGGGTATTTGCTCAATCATTGAATACTGTATTACTTATCTATTGCTGTGAACAAATTACCCCCCGCCCCTCAATAAGTGCCTTAAAAGAATAGTAAACATTTATTATCTTTCACAGTTGCCATGGATCAGGAATTCAGGGATGGCTAGCAGTTCCAGCTTAGGGTCTCATTCATAGTCCCATGTTGGCCTGGGCTGCAGCCATCTGAAGGCTGCACTGGGGCTGGCAGATCTGCTTCCAGGGTGGCGCAGTCGTGGGACTGGCACCCTGGTGCTGGCTGTGGGTGGGAGGCCTCAGCCCTGTCCATGTGGAGCTCCCCAGAGGATGGCTCACTCCATGGCGGCTAGCTTCCTCGGAGCTAGTGATCCAGTAGAGCAAGGCAGAAGCCACACTGCCCTTCATGACCTGCCTGAGAAGCCATACCCCGTCTCCTCGGCCATACTCTGTGGGGCACAAAGACCACCCTGATTCGATGTGGGAGGGGACTCCACGGGTGTGAGTACCAGCAGGCCAGCATCATTGGGGGTCACCTTGGAGGTGGGCTACCACAGATACTGAAATCAAAAGAGAATTTCGTAGAGGTTATAAAGGGATCCTTGAGGTTAGGAAAACAGGGGAAACGTAACCTATCGTGTTAAAACTCAGGAGAATCTTTGTCTTGGGAGGGAGGTGGGGAGAGGAGCTGGGAAGGGCTCCAAGAGCTTGACTTTTGGGGGAACTGGTAATGTTTTATTTCTTGATCAGGGTGTTAGTCATATGAACATATTTACTTTGTGAAAAATCACTGAATATGATGTGTGTATTTTTCTGTATGTACATGATGCTTCAATTTAAAAAATGTGAAGGGAATCCTCCTATTTGAAAAGGTTTTAGAGGAGAGAAAACACCAGGACTCAGAGAGGGAAGGTGATTTGCTCGAGGTCCCTTTGGTGGGTCAGAGTTGGGGTCTTGGACTGGTATTCGGGCCTCCTGGGTCCTGGGGAATGGCCCTTTGCAGGCACTGTAGGTGCAGAAGCAGCCACCACCAGGGGGCTGGGGCTGGGGGCTCCACAGCCCGTGCTTTTGCTTCCCTTCCCCCCCAGTCCTCCCAGCAATGCTCCAGAGCTGATGAGAGCCCGTGCCAGGGTCAGAACCTGTGCTGTCTGTGCATCCAGCTCACACAGCCCCGTCCCAGCCTGCCCTCCCTGGGACCAACTGGGACACCCTCTGCCCACAGACCGACCGCCTGGGTGTTCAGAGTAAGAGTGGGTCTCAGGAGAGGGCCAAGTCCTGAAGTGGGGAGGAGACTGTCGGGTGCTGCTCTTTCTCTGTACACACCTCTGTCAGAACGTGTCTCTCACTCAGGTGACAAAGTCCTTTTTCCTTGGCTGGACCGAGACCTTTCAGGGCTGGGACCCAGCCTTATTCAGTTCTGTGTCTCTATTCATCACCTATCACCCACCCATCCACCCACCCATCCACCCACCCATCCACCCATCCATCCATCCATCCATCCATCCATCCATCCATCCAGGAAACATTTACTCAGCACCTCTCTTAGGCACTAGAGACACAACAACAAACAGAATAGGCAAACATCCCTGCCCTTGGGGAACTCACATTCTAGGAAGGGCAGACACAATGGGTGGCATATAGAATATGGGGGCTGGGGGGGGGGCAAAAGAGTGTGTGAGTGTGAGTGTGTGTGCATGCAATTGTGTCAGGGAAGATGTTATTGAGAAAATGACATTTGAGCAAAGACTTGAAGAAGGAGAGGGGTGAGCCTAAGGTTATCAGCAGGAAGAGCTTTCCAGGCATAAGGAACAGCACGTACAAAGGCTCAGAGGCAAGGGCATGTCTGGCATGCTAAGGACTAGCACAGGGGACAGTGAGGCCTGAGCAGGTGAACAAGGAGGAGCAGTGTCCTGCAGTGGAGATTCCGCAGCTCAGCACCTGCAGACCTGGGTTTGAACCTCAGTCCTATTGTTCCCTAATTGGGTGGATTGAGGGCTCTTGGTTGTACAGTCAGAATACCACCTACCTCACAGGGCCTTTGAGGCTCAAACTCAACCACGCCTTCAGTGACATGTCCACAAAGGTTGAAAAAGATAGCCCTGTTCTACTCATCTCCCCTGGAATATAAGCTTCAGGAAGGCCAGGGATTTTTGTCTGCTTTGCTCACCACTAACTTCCCAGGTCCAGAAGAGTGCCCTCGACAAGGGTCCTCACAGACCATTAAACAATGACAACACACTGTGATGCTACATATCTTGAAGGGGAAATGCAGGGGGCCCAGGGGGCTCTTGGTGAGGAAGCCTACATGGACTCAGGGAATGGCAGGGGGGGGGGCTTCCTGGAGGAAGTGGCAGCTGAGACCTGCTGAGTAGGAGGTAACCAAGAGTGTTCCAGGCAGAGGGAGCAGCATGTGCGAAAGCCCAGAGGCTGGAGAGAGCAAGTTATTTAGAAGGATTTCAATACGGCTAGAACAGAGCATTAGGAGGGATAAAGGGGCAGGGTGGTATGGGAATGTGGGGCAGAGGGATCAGGTTGGCGGGGTGGGGGTGGGGGTGGGGTGTAGCTAGAAATCAGGTAAGCAGAGTACTGTGTCCTAAGAGCAATAGAAGGCCCTTGGTAGCCATCAGGTGTGTAACACAGTACCTGGCACGTAAAAGTGAGATGGAAGGGAGAGAGAGAGAGGAATGGAGAAGGAAGGAAGGAAATAAAATCTGAGCCAACCACAGTCTAGCCTCACTCCAGTTTCAACAGCAGCTGTGGCTGGAGCACCTCCATAACCCTGTGGCTCAGCCGGACCCCTGGGACGTCCAGCCCTGTGTCCCCTCTGCCAGGACCCCAAGGCCTCCTAGGACCGAGTCTGTTCTGCTTCCTCCCTCTCCGCAGACCTGGCCAGGCAGGGCGGGGAGGGACCGGCGGGCCCCAGGGTCCCGGAAGTGGACACAATGTTCTGGTTCAGTGGAAGGACCTTAAACTCCGAGACAAGGACACGGCAGTAAAGGATGATGCGGCCGAACCCCCTGGTTCCACGGCGAGCAGACCCCAGGTGTGTGATCGGGAGCAGTTAAATTTCATCATTACCCTTTCTCCGATGGTGTTTTTTATAGTCTTTTTTACTACTGGCACTAAAGGTTCTGGACTCATCCTGGCGGAGTGGAGGACATCACTCGTAGGGCTGACTGCTCCGTGATATAAAAAAATGACAAGTCCCAGCTTAATCTTTCTGATAACTGTGTTCCGAGCCCCCATCCATCTCCACCAAGGGGTTTGGGCGAAGCTGGAAGACAAGAGCATCCCAGCATTTAAGAATGAAAAATTAAGTGCCCTTTTTAAGCACAGCGTGAAGCTTCCTGGCTTGGTGCTGCTCCGCAGGAGGGGGGTCTGAGGGGGAGGGGAGGAGTAAGAACAAGTCAAGCAGTGCCCTCTCCAGGTCCCGGGGTGGGAGAGGTGGTTGTGGGTCCCGCTCAGCGCCATGGCATGTGAGCACGTGTGCGCCAGCCTTGTGCCCACCTGGGTGGCCCTGGCATGTGCTCTGAGTGTCTGTCCATCAGGGTCCGTGGGTATGTTTCTGGGTGGGTGTCTGCATCTGGTGGTGCGTGTCTAACGCGGGACAGTGGACACAGCCCTGCGCTACAGATCAATTCGATTCCCGGCCCTGCTTTGATGAACCTATGTGGGCTTTTGTAAGTCATTCCCCCTCGCTGGGCCTCAGTTTCCTCATCTGAAGAACTGGTGAGCTGGGGGCCTCACTGGCTGGATGATCCTGCCCACGCATCACCTTGCTGCTCTTTGCCTTGTTTTCCCATTTGTCCCGTGAGACCCTGGCTCTCGGTGACCTCCAAGGCTGTTTCAGCCCTGGGATGTGAAGACCCAAATTTGGGGGCTGGCAGTGTTCCTTCAGCCCAGTAGCCTAGCGCCCAAAGCCAGCTTCCAGTTGTGGCTCAGACTCTTCTGCTCGTGCCTAGGAGAGCAGCCCCCCGTTTCCTCTCCACACCCCGGAAATGGCCAAATGCAGAGGTGCACTTTGGGAACAGGGTACAGAAGGCAAGAGCACAGGCTCGGAGCCTCTAGACCTGGCCTTCAATTCCAGCTTTATTTACCGGTTCTATCTGTGACCTTCTGAGCCTCAGTTGCCTTACCTGTGAAATGGAAACAAAGGCAACAAGAGACCTCTCCCAAGGGATCAGGTAAGCATTCAGGCCCCAGCCAGCTTGGCTCAGCGGATAGAGCGTCGGCCTGCGGACCAGAGTGTCCCGGGTTCGATTCCAGTCAAGTTCATGTACCTTGATTGCAGCCCAGGGCCTGGTTGGGGCACGTGCAGGAGGCAACCCATCGATGTGGTTTCTCTCACATCAATATTTCCCTGTCTTTCCCTCTCTCTTCTACTCTCCCTGAAAATCAATGGGGAAATATCCTTGGGTGAGGATCAACAACAGCAACAACAACAAAAAGCATTCCGTATTGTCATAGGTGTCCTCTTAGCAAGGGCACCCCACTCTGAACCTTCATAGCCACACAGACCCCTAAACAGGACTTTCCTGTCTGGCACTGCCTAATCGCACCTCTCCCGCCCCTCTCTCTTCCTGTGGAAGTCCAACAGAGGGGACAAATGGCCCTCATACAGAGCTGCAAGAGACAGAGGGAGGGGAGGCTGAGCTGGGAGAGTCTGGCTGCCAAAGGAGTGGTGTATCCCGGAAGGGGCCCAACATTTGTTGTTAATAAGAGGGCGGGGGGAGGGGGAAACCTGCGAAAGGTTTCCACCTGGGCCAGGCAGATGCAGCCCCACACAATCCCTTTATCGCCAGCAATGTGGTTTGGAGGACAAGATGACAGGCTGATAGGCCTCGGCTATCTGGGGCAGGCAGCGTTTATCTGGGAAGTCTCTGTAGGCCAGGGTCCCCATTGGTGTGCGCATGTTATCTGGGCCAGAGCAGCTGGGGACTTGGGGCCCCCACCCCCACTGGGCAGCTTTTGGAGGGGGGCGGGGTAATGAGCGTCTCTTGTGCGGCTGGTAAGATTTGTGGTTAAGAACGGACAAGGCCTGGATAGGTTATGTCACTTGCCTAAAGCTGCCCAGAAAATAGCAGAACCAGGATTTGAACTCTGGTCCAAAAACACTGGCCCGGACAAATCCTATAACCTGGGCAGAGGGGACTAATTTAACACCTTGCAGAGAGGTGACACTTCACATTTTCAGAGACGGCATGGATGCATTCGCTCTGTTGATCCCACACTGGCCTGGGGGTAGGGTGCTCGAGCTTTATCCTGGTTCCCATTTTACAGGTGAGGAAGCAGAGGCCCAGAGAGATACAGCCCTGTGGCCAAGGTCATTCACGTTAGAGCATCACTGGGGCTGTGAACCCAGTCCCCTGGCTCTGCGTCCGCCAGCAGCCTTGCACCTCTCGGTCCCCAAGGCCCTCTCCTCTGACCCGCTGAGGCAATTACCCTCAGCACCGCTCACGTGGCCCTTAATCATTGACTGCCCTTGCAAACAGCCTTGGTCAAAAGCAATAAAGTTCTGACTCGGACAGACCAGACCTTGTGCAGCTGCCATTTGTGCACGTGGCCCACCTCCCCTGCTGACTGGAAGGGCCCGGAAGGTGGCTGTATTTTTCTGTCTTCCCTACATTGCTCACATGCTGAGGGTGTTTGGTGAGTGAACACTCGAACTTGGACCTGACGCTTTAATTAACACCGGGAAAGGAGGAACCACAGGGGACAGGGACAGCAGGAGGAGTTGGCACCTCACACTCTCTAGGACCAGCAGTGAACCCAGAATCTGCTCCACCCCCATCAGTCAACCCTGCGCATGTCCTGGTGCCCGATATTCGGTGGCTGGCACTGCAGCCATGACTCGGCTAAGCAGATGCGTGACTCTCCCTCTTGGCACCTCTGAACCCCACCAGCCAGTCATTGCCATGTCTCATCAGTTCTGTACACATTTCTTTCTTTCTTTTTTTTTTTTAAAGAGCCCGCAACCAGGCATTACCCTTGACCGGAATCAAACCCAGGATCCCTCAGTCCACAGGCCGACACTCTATCCACTGAGCCAAACCTGCTAGGGCCATACACACTTCTTCTAGATCGGGCCCCTGGGGCTGCCATCCTGGACTCCCATGCAGCCTCCTAACTGGCCTCCCTGCCTCCAACATGCTCTCCAGTTGCAATCAGAGTACTCTCCTTCAAAGGCGAACTTGAGCTTGTCCCTCCTCTGCTTAAACCCTCCAGGGCCTCCGCCTCCAAAGTGAAGTTCTAATGTCTTAACTCCATTATGATCTGTCTCAGGCCCACTACTCCAGCCTTACCTTCTGCCATTTCTGGCCACAAGGAACTCTGGGTTCCTCAGGATGCCCCCCTCGCCCTGCCCTGGCCTTTGCACACACCCATCTCTATCAGGAACACTCCTCCCTGCCCTGTTTATTTCATGGCGAGCTCCTCCTCATGCTCCAGGACTCAGTTTGGTGTTGCTTCCTCCAGGAAGCCTCCCCTGACCCCTACCAAGTTAGGTGCCCATTTGTCCATGAAAGCTTTTGCACACACCCATTAGAGCCCTTAAAACACGGACTGGAAATTGCCTGTGAACTTGCCTTTTGCCTGTCCCTTCCATTAGACTCTAAGCTCCACGAAGACAAGGCCTGTGTTCCTGTTTCCTGAGGCCATTTCTCAGTGAATATTTGTGAAGGAGCAAGTACTTGACGACATCCCCTCTCTTCCTGGACACTCTCAAAGGGACTTGGGCAGAGCTCTAGGGAATAAGGAACAGAGGTCAGAGGTCATGCAACCCACCCCAGGCGGTTCTTCTTTTTTTACTTTGTTATTTGCCTTTTAATGTTTGTAATATTTTTTAAAGTATGTTTTTATTTCAGATAGAGAAAGAGAGAGATAGAAACATAGATCAGCTGCCTCCTACACCCCCCTCCCTGTCTGGGGATTGAGCCTGTAACCCAAGCATGTGCCCTGACTGGAAATAGAACCAGCAACCTCCTGGTACATGGGACGACACTCAACCACTGAGCAACACTGGCTGGGCTGTTTGTGATATTTTTGATACACAGTTTAAATCTCTAACTTTTATTTTTAAAATGCATGTAAATATATATATATATATATATATATATATATATATATATATATATATATACTATTTGACTACTACTGCTAATAAAAAAAGAAATCTTGTACTTCCATCCTGGTTTGAGAATAGTTCCACAATTTAATTCGTTCCAGTGTTGTTCCCAGTTTTGGGTATTATAACCTGGATTATTCTTAATTTTATCCTCCCCATCCATTCCTGGTACCTGTCCTATCTGTGCACCCTCCTGCTGTCACATTGAAGC
Source organism: Cnephaeus nilssonii (assembly GCF_951640355.1). NCBI lineage: Eukaryota > Metazoa > Chordata > Mammalia > Chiroptera > Vespertilionidae > Cnephaeus > Cnephaeus nilssonii. The sequence goes on along the minus strand of NC_137090.1, from coordinate 22,948,943 downwards.
CCCGTCCCCAGAGACAGGGAGTGAGGGACAAGGCTCCTGACAGGGGCTGCCTCGACAGAACCCCTAAAGCCACCATGAGTCAGAGTGTGATTGCCTGAGTCCCACTGACCTCCTGGGAAGACCTGGGCTCTGGGGCTGGCTGAGTGCTCATCAGGCCTCCCTTCTCCTCCCCCCGCCCCCTCCCAGCCTCATGAGCTGCCACACTGCCCTCCCTGGCACTTGCCTGGGCCCAGACCTTCCCTCCCCTCCCCAACTGCCCAGCCCTGGCAGAGGGCGTGGGACCGTGCATCCTGGTGTGTGTACCCAGCTGTTGCTTGCCACAGCTGGCTGCATCAGGCTCTGCGGAGCCAGGGAGAGCGGGCTCTGCCCTTCTCCTCCTCCCACTCCATGTAATGTCTGGGATTGGATGAGGGTGGACAGAACCTGAGGATGTTCCTGGCTGGGGACAGGACACCTTTCAGCTCTAGGCCCAGACTGATGGTGTCCCCTCCTTCCTTCCTTCTTGAATTCCTGGGTCCTGGCTTTCCTGGCTGCCTTTGTTCTGGACTCTGAGAGGTGGTACCATTCCTCCTTCCGGGGCCTCTGCATTCTCTTCTGTACAATGGGATGTAGGTTGCTTCAGAAAGGCCCTCCCCTCATGGGCAAGGGCCTTGACAGGCCAGGGAGGGTGTATGCACTCCACTGAGCAGCCCAGGGAGTCGTGGGAAAGGCTCCTGGAGAGGGCTAGGATCGGCTCAGAGGAGACTCTGCCTGCACAGGGGAGCAGTAAGAGGCAGGGGGGCTGCAGGGAGGAGGTTGTGGGAAGAGTCTAGGGGGGGGAAGTCCAGGGCAGGGTTAGGGTGGGGCCACCTATGGCACTGAAAATGGCACCGTCTTTGATGAACCAGTAGGGTTGGGGCCTCAGAGGGTGGGCTGGGGGTGCTGTCCAGCAACCCGCCCACACTGGGCCCCCAAACAGGACACTCACCTGGCCCACAAGCCAAGGAGCAGTTACTGCATGCCAGCCCTGTGCCAGGGAAGAGGCAAGCCCTGCGCGTGGCCATCGGAGTCCAGCCTCTTAACAACAGAAACTGCCCCTGGGGAGAGCACTGAGTGGCTCACACACCTGGGATGCCGTGTGCCCGTCGTTTCCTGCGCTTCGCAGGCATTAACTCCTTTTTACTCGCACAACACCCCGCGGTCGGCACTATTGTTGTCCTGCCCATTTTCTAGATAAGGAAAGGGAGACGCAGAGAGGGAAACTCACTTGCTCAAGAGCACACCGTTGAATCCCCAGGGAAAGTCCCTGCATTTGAACCTGACCACCTGGCTCAGGAGAACTCCCCCCCCCCTCCTGCGCCATCCTGCCCCTTCGCCAGGAGTCTGGGAAAGACACCTCCGGGCAGCTGTCTCCTGAGATACCTTCTCCACACCCTGCAGACGAGGGATGCAGAGCTTGAAGTGGTTAGGCAACTTGCCCTCCAAAATTCAACTGGACTTAGGACTTAAGGCCATGTGAAAATGCTATACTGCCTCCTGCAACCTGGGGCGCGCCCTAGCATGCATGACCTAGAGGCCAGAGTGCAGGGTATCTTCAGAAAGGGTCTCTTTCTTTGGACAAAACGTTCCTGAGCCAGCTGGGCCAAGGTTATCAGAAACACACAGAAATGTGTGTGTGTGTGTGTGTGTGCATGTGCACAGCCTCTTATGTCATCAGACAGGCTCCCTGTTTAAGGGGGGAAAGGATTAGACATAGAGCACCAGACCACAGCGGCTGAGGATGCTGCTGGACTGCCACTTGCATGGTTGGGAGGTCTCAGCCAAGTGGCTTTACCTCTCTGCCCATTTCGTCATCTAAAACATGGAGAAAAACAGCACCTGGCCGACAAGGCCCACAGCAAGGGCCCTATAAGATTTTATTTAATCCTCACAACAATTCTCTGAGATACCTTCTGTTACTGGCCCATTTTCAGACGGAAAACGAAGCACAGAGAGGTTGTCACCTGCCCAAGGTCACACACCTGAAAAGTGGGAGAGTCAGAATTTGAATTCAGGCTGTCTGACCCGCGTCCACAGTCTCAAGTTCTGCCTTGCTGTGAAATAACAATAGCACAGCATGGAGGACTTACTGGGCTCCAGACAGTGAGTAACCAAAGGATTATCAGAGAAATGCAACCTTTTTTCTGTAGATGAGGAAGAGACTCAGAGATGGGAAGGGACTGGCTTGGAGACTCCCAACGCCCATCCCATACTCTTCTGCCACCACACGGGGAAATCTTGAAGCCCAGCTTTATCATCAGGAGGGGGCTGACCCCACTCTGCCCCCGGCATCCTGTGCTGGGGATCGATGCAAGCCCATCTGTCCCAGGACCCTGTGCCCAGTTCCCGTAGCCTGGCCTACCCCTCTAGCACCCCCATGTCCCAGACTCTGCTGGTGCCATGTGGCGGGTGGCAGGGTGCCCACCCCCGGGTGTGGGTGCTAGGGGCCAAGAGGGGAGCAGTTGGGAGGCTGGGTTGACCCCAGGACCAGGCCAGTCCCCAGGGCTCAGTCTGAGGAGCAGCACCTCCCAACCCATGAATAGCAATAGGTTCTTCCACTGCCCTGCCAGCTGCTTTTAAAACCCCAGGAACCAGCGAGAACTTTTTACCTTGGGAATTACCACCTCTGAGGACTCACCCCTACCCCACAGTTCACTCCAGTGAAGGAGCATGGGGCATAAAGGCTCCCAAACCCCCTAACCCCGAGGACTGTCCTGCCACGGTCTGGCCAGCTCCCACTTCTGTGGCTCCTACCAGGTGCTGGGCTCTGTTCTAATCTCCTTACATTGAGTACCTCAATCTTTACACAACTCTAGAAGGCAGTTACAATTATTGTTCCCATTTCACAGACAGGGAAACTGAGCTACAAAGTTGTTAAGTGACTTGCCCAAGGTCATGCTGCTGATAGGTGGCTGAGCTGGGATTATAACCCACACAATCTAAATTCTCAACCCTGATCTTGTGCGCCCTACCAAACAGGCACTATTCTCAGTTAATATCAATTACTTTCTTTAATTCTCACAATGCTGTCATCTTTCTTATTTTACAGACGAGAAAACCAGCACAGAGAGTTTCCGTAGCTTGCCTAAGGTCACACAGCTAAGGAGAAAAACTGGTGAGATTTGAAACCAGGCAGTTCTGGCTGATCACAAGGACCTTGAGGCTTGTGGGTGAAAGGGCTCAGTAAAGTGCTATAAAAATAAGTGGAGGTGGGTTTATTCTGGCTCCTCTCTCCCCTCTCCCTTCTTCCCACTGTCCCATTCACAGCCAGGGAAGCACGGTGCAGGGAGGAGAGAGCATCTGTGAGTCGGGCAGGCGGGCGCAAGCAGAGGCTGCACGTGCTCATGACGTCTCTTCTGTGGCCAATTAAACAAATTGCAGCAAAACAACATTTTATTAGTATTTGCCCACAGCAGTCTGGGGCTGCAATAAATTTCCTCCTGGCTGCGGCACTGGAGAGGCAGGCGGAGGGGGTAGAGATCGGTGCCACTGGTGGAGGGTGTGTGGAGCAGGGTGTGGGAGAGAGGGCTGGCATGTTAAGCAGTGGATGGTGGAGGAGAAACATCAGGAATGGCCCTGGGGGCTGTGGGGTATCAGAGTGGCTGTCTTCCAAACAACTGCTCCGCTTCATCATAAACACAGTGAGTTATGAGGTGGTGCCCTGTGCTACACATCAGCAGCAGTGCCAACGAAGCAGCCTGCCTGGGCCGGGTGGGGGTGGGCATGGAAGCCCCGTGCTGGGTTGTGGGTCCCACCCATCTGCATGGCACCTGCCCTGGGTCCAGCCCTCACCATGGGATCCCTGAGTTGCTAAAATGGTCTCCTCACTGGTCCCTCTTTCTCTAAGCTCCACTCATTCATTCATCCTCCCATCCATCCATCCATCCATCCATCCATCCATCCATCCATCCAAGAAGTATTTATTAAATGCCTGCTGTTTGTCAGGTTCTGGAGTGAACTGTCTATTAAGCGTGTCATTCTTCTGTTTAAAAAATCTTTACTGCTTCCCTGTTGCTTTTAGGATCAATCCCCAGCGCCTGGGCCTGGTGTTTAAGATGCTCAAAAGCAGGATTCTGCTTCCCTTTGCACCTCTTCTGCGGCCTCTCCTCTCCACCTCTCTAACAACACTAGTACTAATAGCAGCTCACATTTACCGAATGTGAAGTGCCAGTGCTATGTGTAAGATGCTCTACCTACATTAACTCACAGTGTCCCCGTCACAACCCTCTGTCAGCACGGGCTAAGTTATGCTGCCCTAACAAACAATTCCTGAGCCTCGGTGACTTAAACAAGCAAGTTTACGTCTTGTTCAAGTATGTGTTCCGTGTGCATCGCCAGGGACTCGGCTCATCAGAGAGGCTTAGGGACTCGGGGCTGTTCACGTAGTCATATCTCAAACGTTGTTGGGCTCTGCACTGTGCCAGAGAGGAACAAGAGAGCTCTGGAGGCCCTCCCACTGACGGTCCAGGTCTGGAGATGACACTTCCACTCAAATACCGTTGGCCTGGACCAGTCACATGACCCCGCCTACCACAGGGGACCAGAAAATGCACTCCTACCTGTGCCTGGGAGGGGAGACAAAGTGTTGGGCAAATAGCATTAATGACCACCACAACTATTATGAGCACCTGTTAACGGATGAGGACAGGGAGGCACAGAGAGGTTGCAAACTGCCCCAAGTTACACAGCTAGAAAGCGGAAGTGGGCTTCAAGCACAGCATTGGGGTTGTGCTCCTGCACAGAGGCCTCACAGTCTCTCATACCCAGCTTTCCTCACCCCTGCATGCTTTGCTCAGGCTTTGCCTCTGCTGAGAATACCCTCCCACCACCTCTTTGCCTGGCAAACTCCTACTCAACCATCAAGACCCTCCTCCATACCCCCCTCTGCTTTCTAGTTCTAGGTAGAGAGAACTGTTCCAGTCTGAGCCTGCACAGCACCTGCAGGGGCCACCCCCATGGTACTGACTGCACCATCATGAACAGTCTCTGTGCCCTGCTGAGCTCCATGGGGCCAGGACCTGCTTTGCTGTCTTCGCATCCTTGTGCTGGCACTGCACTGGCATGGGGCTGCCTGGCAGGAGTCCAGAGCAGAAAGCATTGAGGCCTCGCTGGGGACATGTCACGAGAGCTCACCCCCTCCCACTCAAGGAAGTCGCTGGGCCTAGGCCCTCTCTTTCTTGAAACCCTGGACTAAGGAGCCCAAAGAGACAACAAGCCAGAGGAAGGGCTCTGGGTGCTGGCCCTGGAGACAGCAGCAGCCTCCCCAGCCCCAGAGCCTCCCTGCGGGCACAGAGGAGCCACCAGGCCTGGGGCCCGCCTTCAGCCCTACCTCCTGTTTGGGCCCAGCTGTTGGGCTCTTCCAGTTGAGAACTCTCAGCCACAAAGGTTTTCGATTGTTTGTTACTTAAACCACTTTCTCTCCTCTCCCCGTCTACCTCCAGGCCCGAAGGGGCTAAATCAGATAAAACCAGTCCTTTCCTCCATCCCACAAGCATCAATTGGGTTTAGGAGCTGGAAGGCAAGGGACCCCCTAACCAGCCTTCCTCCCAGGACGGGGGCAGCTTCCATGCATAGAGGATGGGCAGAGGGCGTGGGAGGCGGGTTAGGGAGGTTCCATCCAGCGCCCTTCTACACTCACTGTCCACCGTGACCACCAGGCCTCCCCCGTCTCTGCTCAGCATTCTTTTTCCTCAAGGAACATGTCCTGACTTTAAATGTTTCCTTCATTTGAGCGCCCTTCCCACTCCACTGCCGCCCCCGCCTCCAAGGCTGGCACACAGTAGGGACTCGTATTTGCTAAGAGCATGAATGAAGAAAGAAATTCCATTCAAAACAGACAACATATCACCTTTTACACCCTGGTATAGAAGCAGAGCCTGAGAGTCCCCATCTTCATCTCATCATGAAAAGGATCATTATTTTGCTGATATTGAGTCATTCCACCCCATATCTTAGTTTCTGAACCCCTAATGGTATCTAAATCCTGCTGGCCCCCACAGCCCTCTTGCTCTCAACAGGACTGTACTAAAGTCCAAGGAAATCTGTCCTGAATTGGTCAGCCAACGTTCACTGAGCACCTACTGTGTGCAGGGCATGGTGCTGGGCGGTCCAGAGACCAGGAGCCCTGTTAGTGCCCTTAGCTGCTCCAGTAAGGGCAGGTCCAAAGTGCATCATAAAGACAGGGCAGAGGGGAAGAGAAGGCAGGCCAAGGGCATTTCTTCCTTTCCTTTACTATATATTCTTATATTTAAACTAGTGACCTGGTGCATGAATTCATGCACATTAAAAGGAAATTAGAAGGTGGCCAGTGGGGTAGGACTGGGTGAGACAGACCAGACACGCCCTGGAGCCAACCTCCTGCGGTCCCTCCTGCGGTCCCTCCCCGGCGTCTGCGGAGTGAGCAGGGTCCCTCCAGCAGGTGGGGTCCCTCGACCTGGCCTGTGGGGATCAGGCCGAAACCAGCTTTCCAACATCCCGTGACGGGTCCCAGAGTGTGAGAGGGCACTCTGCAAAGTTGCTGTCGTACAGGGTGTGGAATGCAAATGCAAGTGTGCAGTAAACCAGATTTGGGGCCAACAGTGCCCCAGCAACAACATAACCCACGGCTGAAGGTAGAATTGTGAGGCCCCGTGAGGAAGAGAAATTGGGCTCCCTCCTCTCTGGTTTCAGGGTGCATTACCTGAGAACCGCAGCTGCCAAGTCATTGCAGCTCCCCCTGGGGGTCAGTGCGCATCATAGCGACTGGTAGGATGGTCAGACACTTAGCATATTAGCCTTTTATATATATAGATGTTTTCCAAGTAACACATTTTGCTGTTGTAATTTTTCAAACAATAATGAATTTTTTTACTGAGAAGGCATGGTGCTCATTTGCAGGAGACTTGTGAGAAAGTGGGTAGAAACATGCCCCCTCTCTCAGACCCAACTCGAGTCATCTTGGGGCATAGTACTCTCACATAGCTAGACAGGGAGGCCAGGTTCAGGCCTTGATGACTTGGGGTGATGGCCAAGGTGATGGCTAGGACCCCTGGACAGGGAGAACAGGGATGAAAGCTTCATCCTGGCCTGGCTCAGCCATAGGGGGTGAGGGACCCCAGTGGGAAAAGAGCCCCTTTCTCCAGTAAATCAAGTCTAGCAAGTCTCAGCACTGACAAATGGTGTGGGGGTGGGGTGGGGTGGGGTGGGGTGGAGGTGTCGTGGAGCAAGGCTGGAGGATGGCAGGACCGGCCAGAGGGAGGAGGAAAAATATAAACCTGTATGGTTATGCGTATGGCCCATATGTTTACAAAGCACTTTCACATCCCTAAGGACATGTCAGCCCAATGAGACATTATCCCCATTTTACAGATGAGAATCCTGAGGCTCAGAGAGGTAAACAAATTTGCCAGAGATCACACTAGTGATGGGACGAATCTTAACCCAAGTCTCCTGATGCCAATTTGTCTAAGAGTTCTGGGTCATGAGGGGAACAACAACTACAAGACAGCTTCCAGGCCCCCCCCCCAATATTTTCAAAAGTTGGGGAGAACAGGGGCAAAGCAAGGGCCCCCCACCAACTCGGTGGTCCCATTGCAGAACTCCCAGGACACACTGACTCACAGCCCTGAACGGAATGGCACGTTGGGTCCCACTTGGTTCTCTGTTGGGCTTCTCACGAGCCTTAAAATATGAGAGGGGCATGCTGGTAAGACTGCTGAAGTTGGAGAACCTGAAACTCAGAGAGGTGGAGCCATTGGCCCAAGGTCACATGGCAGGTAAATGTCTGAGCCGGGACTAGAACTAAGTGTGAGGCTCGGAAGCCCTTGCTCTTCCTGTGTCATATCCATCTTCCTGCCTCCCTTCCCACCTCTCCTCCAGGGGCTGGAGCTGGCAGCTTCCAGGCATCAGACTCTGCCAAGGTAGCTGGGCCTCTATAGAGAATTCCCACCTCTTCCCCAGAGAGAACTTCTGGAAGTCTGGCTAGGACTCTGGGCCAGAAGTGGCAGGTTCCTCTAAAGACCCAGCTGGGTGAGTCACCCTACTGGGGCCCCCAATCAAACCTTCCTCCCTGTTTGAATAACCAGTGGGATCTCAGGCCCATTAGTGGACACTTCCCCTGCCGGGCATGCCATGCAGAGGAGGTAAAAGGCGGGCGCTGGGCGGGGGGTGACTGACAGCAGCAGGCCCCAGCAGCGGACAATGAAGATAACTGCTCTTGACAGATGAAGACGCAACGCCGGCAAAAGCTACATCCTATTTGGCTTTTAATTTGGAGGCCCCGAGAGTGAATTCTGAAGCTCCCGCTCACGTCCGCACGTGCAAAGTGGATCTGACTTTCAGGAAATGACCTGAAGTGAAACCACATTACTTATCAGACGGTGTCTCAGGATTCACAGCCTTCACACTCCCACCCCCACCCCTGAACGGATCAAGGCTTCCACTTGTGTCCGTTCACGCAGCCTCTATCTTAGGGAGGGGCAGCCCAGGCCCCTGGTGACTCAGGGGCATGTGGGTGGAAAGCGGTGTTCAGCTCTTAGCTCAGAATCAGGAAACAACTCCCCCCCCCCCCCCCCCGCCCAATTTCATTGAAATCAGGCATCTGCAAATGACAGCCAAATCCAGCCAGCCCATCCCCATTTTTATACCGCCACGAACTAGGAATGACTTCTGAAAAAAAATCGGAAGAAATTTGGTGACATGTGAAAATTATATGAAATTCACATTTCAGCATCCATTAATGCAGTGCTATTGGGACGCGGCAGTGCCGACTCATTCATATGTTGTCCACGGCTGCCTGTGAGCTGTCACAGCAGAGTTGTTGAGACAGAGACAGTAGGGCCCACATAGCCGAACGTATTTACTATCCGGCCCTTTACAGAAAAAGGTGGCCAGCATCTAATCTAAACTCTCGTTTCTCCCAATGGAAAGCACATAAAAGTGTTGATGATGGTGGAGAATGGAGGAGGCGTCGTCCTGAAGCCCCCTCCCTCAACAGGCAAGATGAGGGAACGTCCACTAACTTCTCCCATCCCACATCTCAGAGGCCACGTGACCATCGGGCATTCAGTGCACAGGGAGCACATTTTCTGGGCACCGACTGATGGGGAGTGGAGATAGGAAGGTGACTAAGGCCGGCTCCCAGCACTCCCTCCGCAGCACTGTGTATTGGTGGCCCATCTCCCTCCGGTCGGATTAAGGCCCAGGGGACAATGGTCCCCACACCCAGGTGTTCACAGTCTGGGCTGGGAGGTCTAGACAGACAGGTAAACAAAACCACCAGATGGTAGGTGTGACTCCTGAAGGTAAGTCCCGGGGAGCAGAAAAGACCAAGGGGGTGGGTGCCTGAAGGAACGCCTCCTGGACAGTAGAGCTTAGACCGGCTGCACTTGAGAATGACCACGAGGCTTGGACAGCCGTGCCAGTGCCTGAGACCCTGGTGATCCTGGTTCCTTCTGTCTCAAGCGGGTTTTGGACATGGGTACGTTTTCAAGTTTCCCAGGAGATCTGAATGGTCAACCAGGACTATGACCCCTCTAAAGCTGGGGTGGGGAACATCCTGCCCACGGGCCCTATGAGGCCCACAAATCATTTGGTCTGGCCCTGCCAAGGCATTAGGGGTGAGTGAATGAAATGTTTGAACAAATATAGCAGGCTAATGTTTAAGATGATAATTCTGTATGGCCGAGAATGATGTTATAAATATCCAAATGGCCCTTGGCAGAAAAAGGTTCCCCACCCCTGCTCTAAAGGGTGAGTGGGAATTGGCTAGGTGGCATGGGCAGAAGTGGTCCAGGCAGGGCAGAGGACAGGCAGGGACAAAGGCAGGGATGCCCTGCATGGATGTGTGAGCTGCCCCCGCCTGCAGGCCATTGGGACCCTCCCCACAACAGGTCCTCAGCAGCCCTTGTCCCCCAGGAAGTACTCCCCCCATCCTGCCAACTCCTTTATCTCCTCAGGAAAAGCGCTGATCCGATCAAACTCATTCACAAACTGAGCCAATTCCCTGGGCTCAGGAAAAAGAATGTTTCTGGTGTGAAGATAAGGAAGGAAATGATAATCTACACATCATTAAGTCAAACATCCCCCCCTCCCCCCAATCCCCACCCCCCCTTCCCAGGCTGGAGAGCTCTCCAGGCCCAGGTGGGAAGACACTTGGAGCCTCCGTTTCCCCTTTTCCCTGACCCCTTGGAATTCCCTCCGGAATAGGGCCTGAAGGAGAGGGTGTGTGGTGCATGTGTTGGGGGTTGGACCAGTCCAGCCTCCCTTGTCTGGGCTCATCCAGCCTCAGGGTCCTGCAGGCGTGACTCCGAGGCCCTATCTTTGATCACTCAGGTAATGGCCTGGCCTGCTCTCAGCCGAGACGGGGAATAGAGTTAGCACCCACGCTCCGGGAGCCCTGACAGCCCGTTTAACAAGGTGTCCAACATCCCATTTCCTCTGCACTTCCTCTCGCCTTAATCCTTTTATGCGAAACTCACTCAGGAGCAAGCCCTGTGAAATTGAGGCCTCTCTGCACAGGGCCTGGCCCACTCCCTGCTCCTCCCGGAGCACAGCCCCTCCCATCCCAGGCACCTGGGGGCAGCAGGGCTGGGCTTAGGGGAGGGGACCTGTGTGCCCCAGAGGGTCACCCCCAAACTGTGGAGGGTGGGGTGCAGATCAGGCAACTCACAGATGATTTAGAGTCCCTGGCCCAGAGGTGGGGCTTCTAGAGTTGCCACTCAGACACCAGGCCACCCTCCCCCTTCCCTCCTCCCTCCTCCTAGGTCACTGCCCCGCCTGGGCTGGGGGCCCTCACGCCTGGAGTCAGACTTGAAAGGAGGAAAAAGGGAGTTCTTAATGGCTCTAAGGAAAACTCTGAACCCAAGCCCCATCCCTTCCAAGAAAAACAAATCATTCATATGTTAGCATTAATACCCAGGGGGGAGAAATGGGGTTCTCCAGGCCATCAGCCGGGGTACAGATAAGAGCTAGGTTATCTGGGAATAGGAAATGTTAATATTTAAGGAGAGGCAAGTGGAGAAAGGCAGGCAGCCCAGCCCTCCACCTTCTCTGGCTTGGCTTCCTCTGGCCTCCCAGCAGCTCTTCCTGCCATGGACTGTGCCTGCATCCGCTCTCTGCCCCATGGCACTGGGCAGACACAGCAGCTCCTCCTGGGAAGGGGGGAGGGGGAGACAGGACTCCTCACCAACCTGGGGAAGGCACCTGCATACTGTCCACACTCATCCATGCTGGTATGCCCAGCTGCTTCCCATTCCTCCCCTCCCCGCTGGACCAAGCCCTAGCCAGGCTCCTGAACCTTCTCCTAGGCCCATCCGTGCACTTCCTTGTAAAATCCAGTTTTAGCAAGACCCTCCCCCCACCCTTGATATCTGCTCAGGTTTCTCACTCTCCACCCCCACACCCCCTACCCCCAGGTGTTGTCTGATCCCCCTGATCTGTCTTCAGCAAAGAATCCCGTTAGGCTGGTTTAGTCAAAACCCCTTACCTTGATGTTTCCTCTTAGTAATTTTCCACCCACTGACCACCACCCTGCTCCTTGGCTATCAAGTCCCACGTGCCCAGGCCATGTTTGGAGCTGAGTCCCGAACCCCTGCAGAATCCCATTGCAGCAGTCCCTACACTCATTGTGATGGTCCTGAATCAAGTCTGCCTGACCAGCTTCGCCAAGTGTCATGAATATTGTTTATTTAACTCCTTCCTGCCATCTGCCCTCACCAAGGCCTGTTGATGAGACTTGGGGGGAGGGGAGGGAAGGTGGTGGTGCCAGGACCAGGTCCCTTCTCCTTTTGCTCCTCAAACCTGTTTCTGCTGTGGACACAGGACAGGTGAGAGCCACACCTGGACAACTGGCCATCGTGGGAAAGGTAGCTGGCTTGCGATGGGTGGGAAAGGGTTTGTCAGAAGCAAGGTTCACAGGCTGTCCCCACCCCCTTTCCTCCCTGGGACTCAGGGCCCTGCAGCCTGGCCCACAGGGTATCTTCCTCAGAAGGGGCCTGTCCCCCTCTGCCCCAACCTCACAGCCTCGTGTAGAGCTGGTATGGGGGTGGTGGCTGTGCCCTTGGCCAGCTGATGACCTCTAGGTTTGCTATGTCCTGGTGGATTGTGCTGGATTACATGACACACGGAGCAGGCCAAGGGCATGCTGGGAGCACCAGCAAAGCACGGCCACCTACATGCCGTTTTAGAAAGAATTTACTATTCCAAAGAGGGCATGTAAGTAAGATGGGACAACTAGAAATTTGCTGGCCTTCCTTACACCAATTTATCACTGAGTTACTTGGGTTTTTAGATTACATCTGGAGAGGGGCGTCTAAAGGTCTTAAGGTGGCCCTGATGGCCACCCATCACAGTTGGTGTTGAGGCACAGACCTCTCCCCTGCCCCCTCCACGGGTGGTTTGGCTGTCAGCAGCACAGAATTGTAAGGCTTGGGGCAGGCCAACCCCCTCCTGGGACCTCATTTAATAAAGGAGGGTAAATGCCCACCCACTCTGAGGTCTCTCCTCTCCTGGACAGCTCCACAGCCCTTCCCACAGCCCTCACACCCACTACGACCTGTCTTAAGGGTCGCGGCGTCCAACCCCATCAATGTATGGAGGAGGAAACAGAGGTCCAGAGAGCTTCTCTGATTTGGCCAAAGAAGACACTTGTAGCATGAACAGGGGGCTCTGCCCACAGCCTCCTGGAGATTCTGAGGAGGCCTGACCTGTTGTCAGCAAGCAGCCAGGTGGGCAGAGAAAGATGCCATGCACAGGATGAGACAGACATGGGGCCAAAAAAGGGCACATGAGCTGTGAAGGGAGACAGTGGGAGCAGGGAGAGGAGGGCAAGACAGAGAGGAGTGGAAAGAGAGGAAGATGGAGTGGCCCCTCAGGAATCCTGATCTTTAAGGATGACTGATAAAAAGCTTGTTCCAAAGACAAATTCTTTCAAACCAACAGCTCCAATGAGACTTTCCGTCATTCTCCCTATCTCCGCTGGCCCCTTCTCTCCAGGAAGAAGATGAAAACATCTTCATCTCCCTCTCTGCCTCCTGTCTTCCCTCCCTCCCTCCCTGCTCTTTCTCCCCTCCCAGCACTTGCCTTAATCAAACCTCCCTGGAACCTCCCTGGGAGGCCACAGTGCCACCCACCTCGCCCCCAATGTCCCACCTCCCCACTTCCCACTCCCTCCCCCTAGTTTCCTGCCTCTCTGGATCAGGAGCACCTCCAGCACCCAATTCTCTTTGCTTCTTGTCCCCTCTCCTATTTCCTTCCTCTCTTCACTGTCATTACTTCTGACATCATCCCACCCCACCCCCATGATGGCTCATAAGCGAGGGCCCCTGGCTTTCTCCCCTGGGTTTCTGAAGCAATCTTGGCTGGGAAAATCACAATCAGAAGGGCTCCTTTTCTCATCCCCTCCTGAATCCTTGCTGTCCTGGGCCCTCAGAGGGTCTGGGAACAGGTGTGGTCCCTGGTGCTGGGCACCTAAGCCAGGTCTCCTTTCAGGGCTTGGGGTGGGCATTGTCTCCTAGTCTGACCGTCCCTTCCCAGCTATGGCTGAGGCCAGGTCCCGTCTCTCCCCCGCCTTCAACCTGCCCTTACACTCTGCAGTGAGGTCTTCTTAGGGCCCACTTTGGGAAACACCTGCCAGATGGGTCCCATCCCACCTCTAAGAGTGTCTTGGTCCAAGATTCAAAAGAGAATTCCATCTCTTTTTGTCCCTATTCAGGGTCTCTCTTTTGTCAAAACTGCGATGAGCCCCGTAGCCCAATCAGTGGACTAAGCTCAGAGAGGTACAGTGAATTTTCCAAAGTCACCCTGGAGCTAATATTTGAACACTGGCCTAATTGCAACACAATATCCTCTCCCCAGACAAAGAAGGCACTGGCTTTGCCAAGCTTGCTGACGGTCATCTTGCAGAAACCCTGGCGCCCCAGCTCTCTGAACCCCACCTTTCCTCCCTCCGAGCCAGGCTTTCCAAGAAATTCACTGCATCCGCCCTCCCTGCTCTCCCTCTCCTCTGCCCCCACAGCCTGGTTACTTCCATTCCTCCCTGGCTGGCTCCCGCCCCCAAAAGAGAGAAAAAATGGAGAGAAAATGGATCTTTGAAGATACATGTATCCATCACTATTATTTACATTCTAATGTGCGTCTGTGGCTCAGCTCCAGTGGGGGAAATGTAAATCAGGTGGACACCGCTCCCGAAAGCCCTAAAGAGCTTGGCTCCCCCAAATTAGAATAGAAAATGCTCTTTTAAAATGCACCTTTAATATGTAAAAGCCTGCCGACCTGGGCTCTAAATAAACCAAACTTGAACCAGATGCCAACTAGAGTAGATGAAGGACAGGTGCACAGAGGGTCCCAGGCTGGGGAATGAGGCCTAAACAGCTATTTATATTAATGCAAAGAAAGTTCAACATTCTTCCCCTTGATATATGCTGCAGTGGGAGGTGGTTTTTGTCCCACCAGCGAGAATAAAACGTACAGCTCGTGATGGGCAGGGTCACATGTGCGAGATAAAAAGCTCTGGGTGTAATATATGTCTCTACCGCGTATTCTCAGCAGGCTTTGCATTAGATCTGCGGATGACAACAACAGAACACTTACTCAAGGTTAGACTCTGCTCGCCAGGCTCCCAATCACAGCATCCCATCCCTAAGGGAATGCAGCTGCCTCAGAATGGGCCCCGCAGAGCCCCAGGCTGGGTTCCTGGGGGCACCCTGCCTGCCTTGGCACTGAGCCAGCAGGTGGGCCCTGCCTGGAGCTGGAAGTCTCCCAGGGGGCTGCTGGCTCTGGTCAGAAATGCCTGCATGTGCCCGCCTGGGGGTGGGGTTGAGGGGGATGTGTGTCCTTCCCACTGGGGACACCCCTGACTGTTCATAGACTCCCTACAGACACACACACAGCTGCCTGGGCAGTTTATAAAGCAGACACATATGACAGGGGAGGGGGTGTGCTTACCCAGGTGTGTTACATGAAGTCCTAGCCTCTTCTCTGTGTATAAGTCAGAATTCACTTATTCACTTATTTGTTTCATGCAGGCAACATTCATTCATTCATTCAAAAGAGCATTACTGAGAAATTTCAGGAACATAAGGGGAGTTGATGAAGAAGCTCCGGAGGCTATAAAATGAAGATAATAACAGTACATGTTCAAAGAGAGCAGCTGGGTATGTATGGTGTGTAGCCCAGTGCAGGGTAGTGGTAAGCAATCAATGCATGTTGGCCACAATGTAATTGTCAGCAATGTGTGGTCGACAACGTGTTGGAGTGAGAGGAGAGACCAAATGATGACGGAGGTGCTGGCCATGTCATGAGAACCTTACAGTCTCGGGAGCGCTGAGCATGCAGAAAGATAAGCAAATAAGACCAAGTTCACATACTAAGTCTAAGATAGAAGTACACTAAGTCCTCAATGTCGTTGTGAGGTTCTGCGACTTTAAGCAAAACTACACGTGATAAAACCATTTTTACCATAGGCTGATTGACATAAACAAGAATTCAGTTCCTAGGGCATCTCATCAACATTACAACATTGAACGAAAAGATGTCGTTCAAGGACCTGCTGTATGTGCCCAGTGGGGTACCGGTCAAGATGGACCAGGAAAGGCTTAGAAGAACAGGTAATACTTGACCTAGGACTTTAAAAATCAGTGGACTCTCCTCAGGGGGGGATGTCAATGGAAAAGCATTTTAGGCAAAAGGAACAGCATGTACAAAAAGGTAGTTTGTGGCAGAGCTTGATGTGATGAGGGAATGAGGTCAGTGTCTCTGGGCCTGAGATGTGAAACAGGGTTGGGAGCAGCAGGAAATATGTTTGGAGGGGTACGCAGGGGTCAGCTCACTGAGGGCCTTGTCTGCCAAAATAAGTCAAACATTTATTCTGTTGAGTATGGGAAACTTACATTGAAAAACTGATTTTTTCCTGATTGGGGCAGGCAGGGTATGCATTTGACCCAAAGGCAACTAATCCCCACACTGACTCAATTAATAGCCTGGCCTGGGCAGAAAGATTAGCTGGACCAGTCAGAGGCTCTTTCTTGGTGTTAGTCAGGACAGGCTAGGTTACACTGTGGTAACAAACATCACCAAATCTCAATGGATTAACACAGAGATTTTCAACCTTTTTCATCTCATAGCACACATAAGCGAATTGCTAAAATTCTGTGGCACACCAAAAATTACATTATATGTTTTTGCCAAATGCATGTTTTAAAAATTCTTGTGGCACACCGGTTGAAAATTGCTGGATTAACACAACCAAAATCTATTCTTTGCTCATGCAAAGGTCTGGGAAACTCTTCAGAGCAGCTGCCACCGTATGGGGCAGTTCTACCACAGCACCTCCATAGCAATAGTGCTTCGGTGGGGAGTAGCGGGGACGGGGAAGAAGGCTTGCAGAATTGTACATTGGCTCTTAAGTCCTTGTACCTGGAAGTGACACCTGCCTCCTCTGCTCACATTTCATTGGCCCAAGCAAGTCACACTGCTATGCCTAACCTCAGTTACAGGTAGGGAGTACTATCTTCCTGTGCAAGCAGAACCCAAAATACATTGAGCACCAGTGGTGTCTATCGAACTTGGGAAAAACAGAGAGAAGGAGCTAGTTCTCGATGAGATAGGGGAAGCTCAGAAGAGATTGTGAAGAAGAGGAGCTCCAGACCCTGTGGTGGCTGTGAACAAGAGATGCTCACAGGCCTGGCCAGCGTGGCTCAGTGGTTGAGCATCGACCTATGAACCAGGAGGTCACAGTTCGATTCCTGGTCAGAGCATATGCCCAGGTTTCAGGCTCGATATAACAGTGTGGGGCAAGCAGGAGGCAGCCAATCAATGTTTCTCTCTCATTGATGTTTCTATTTCTCTCTCCCTCTCTGAAATTAATATATATATACACACACACACATATATATATAATTTTATATACATATATTTATATGTATATATTATATATATTTTATTTATTTATTTATTTATTTATTTTTAAGAGATGGTTACTGTGGTTAGCTGCTGAGCGAGCAGGTCTTTCTTTTGTCCCTGGATTCTGGCTTGGTTTGGGCCTTAGTTTGCTCTTTTGTAATGCTCCTCCCGGTTCTACACCTAGGGGATTCTAAGATTTCACCAAGCCTTGTGATGTCCAGGAGTGGGGAGGGGATGCTAGCAGTGCAGAGGAAAGGGAAGGACCCAGCCAGAAGTCAGTCGTCCTCTACCCAGAGTTTCAGCAAACCTGGGAGAAGAGATGGATTGTGCCAGTGGGTCTGCCACTCCAGGCTCCATGTCCAGATATAGTTGATCTTGATTCGTAAGTGAGAAACCTCTGGTTGGCAGAAAAGGCAGGGCTGGTTCTAGAAGGCCTGAACCCAAAGCCGAATTCCCCGAAGGCCTGAAGCTGGGGGTTGCAGGCTTGGAGGGCAACAATTTGGGGGCAGAAGGGTGTCTGAGGGGTGCAGGGATAGGGAGCAGGGTTCACTCACTCCCTTAGGTCTCAACCAGCCATGGCAGATGAGTGAAAGGCCAATGCCTTTTCAGGGGCATTTTGCCAGCAAGGCAAACACCATGGCCCCTTGCATTGCCTCCCACTTCCCCGTCCTTCTGAGGAGGAAGGATGGTGGGAAGGGGGTCATAACCCCTGCCCCTCAGTCCCTCAAACACCTCCAGATTGCTTCGGGGTGTGGCTCCCAAGGAGTGTAACTGATGCCACAAATCACAGAGGTGGCAGGTCAGGCTGGATGGCCTCTGAGGTCCTTTACCACATGAATGGGAATCGAGGGGCCAAGAGCTGGGTCCTAAGAGAGGGTGGGGGAGGGGACACGCCCTGTGTGCCCATCCTGCTCCTGAGGGATCATGGGAAGGGGAGGGAGAGGCCTGGAGCTGTGTGGCCCAGGGAGGGAGAGGAGGGGAAGCAAGGAAAGAGGAAGTGGAGGAGGAAGATAGAGAGAGAAGACAGTGGTAAAGGAGAAGGAGAAGGAAGGAGAGAAGGAAAGGCAGGAGAAGGAGGTAAAAACATCAAAGGGAGAAGAGCAGAAAGAAGGAAAAAGAGAAAGAAGAGAGAGGAGGAAGGAAGAAAGGAGAAGTACAAACAAAGAAAGGAAAGTGGGAAGAAAGGGAGAAAGAGCTGGAGCCACACAGCACTCCTGGGCGCTGGGAGCCAAAGTGGGCGCCCGGGCTGCCTGGAGGGGAGCCCCGCAGGCTGGGCCTGGCAGTGAGGAGAGCACAGTGGGCCGCTATGAAGATCTATTGGGCCCCGCAGTGCCATTGTCTTCAGAAGGAATTAAAAACAAATTGCTGAGGGCCAGCACATAATTTAAAGACTCACGGCAATTTTATGACTTGCTAATGTTCCTAATTACATGCCCGTGAAAGGCTTAATTAATTGGGGGATGTAGCAAAAAGTGGAGCCTGTGTTTGTTATCATGGTTCCACTGCATTGATTTTAGTGCCTATGGAGAATTTAGGGCCTCTTTATTTGCACAAAGAAAATGCAAGTCTCTCGAAAAAATGCACATTAAGATCAACCCCTCGCTGCTATCTAATATACTTTCCTCTACTTAACCAAAGCGCTTGTAATCATATTTTGTAAATGTTGGTGCCGTTAATTGCATTGTGGGGAAAATTGGTTCCGCTTGGCTGGTTGTGGAGAATTTTATAAAGTTGGCTTCTTGCACCCCATTCCGGGGGACTCTTCCCAGGGAACTTGTGGAGAAGTTGGGATGCCCGGCCACGAGTCTCCCTGCTCCTGGCCAAAGCTCGGCTGTCACGACCTCTCGCTCTCCAGGGCCCTGGTGGCGAGCACAAGGCGGTTGGGCCTGCGTGGGGCTGGGAGTGAGGGCACGGGGCACAGAGGAGGCCACATACAACCAATCCTCTCGAGAGCATTGACGCGGAAGACCCAGTTCCCTGGGCCCAGTCATCCCTTCCCTGAGAGGCCTTGGATGAAGCACTTAGCTTCACTGCGCCTCCGTTTCTTCATCTGTGAAATGCGGTAATGATTCCTGCCCTGCTGACATCGCTGAACAAGGGTATGGGAGTGAAAGAGGCCCAGATCTAAGGCTTGTGGTTACTGTCCTTAGCCACCACTGTCTCCTCTCTCCCTTCCTCAGGGACTGCAGGGAAGTTCTTCCACCCGGGGCTCTCTCTGGGAGAGGGGCAATGACCCACACTCTGCCTTTCATAGGGAGGGGCACAACCGGTTCACTGGGAGGTGTGTTGGGTCCAGCTCAGGTCCTCTCCTCTAAGAAATTATTCCTGACACTCCCCTCCCTGCGCAGGCCAGGCACTGCCCTTTCCTTTGTACGCTCAGGGCTTTCCCAGGCCCGGAGCCTTCCCATGGGCTGCCATTGTGTGCTCACTGCAGACTCCTTGGGACAGAGACTGGCCCTCTCACCTCTTTGTCCCCAGCGTTAGGTAGGATTGCTATTTTACTGAAAGAATGAATCCATGTCACGCATTTGGGCAATGGGGCTTGGTCAGAGAGGGCTCTCCAGGCTCGGCTCCTGATTTCTGCCTCTTTGGCTGAGTTCCCTGATCAATAGCTCCTCCCTCTTTTATATCACTTTAAACATGCTAAATATACACATTTTTTTGGTTCTCTGATAACTCCATGAGATGAAATTCACTCATGCTAATAACCCATTGGCTAAAACAGGTCACACGGCCGAGTCTAGAGGTTAGTGTGGGAGGGTGTGAATACTGGGAGGTGTGGTTCATTGGGAACGGCTGATACACTAGTAGGGGTCTACCACAATAGGGTACAGCACCATTCATTTTATGAGATACTGGCAAATGGCTCTCCGAATATCAAGGTATAATCTCCCAGCCCTGGTACAGTCCCTTCCCAAAGGTGTCTGAGTTCTTCTACATCCACACCAACACATGGATATTGCCAAGCTTTTCATTTTTTGCTAGACTAACTAATATGAAACAGTGACACATTACTGTGTAGTTGTATTGCCCTGATTACTGGGTGGGGTTGATTCTTTCCCTCCCAGCTTTGTTGAGATGTAATTGACATACAACATTGTATAAGTTGAAAGTGTACGATGTGTCAAGAGTTGATTATTCTTTCCTGTTTATTGAACAGTTTATCTGGGTTTTCTTTTCTGTGACTTGCCTGTTCCTATCTTTTGCCCATCCATCAAGTTTTTGTTTGTTTGTTTGTTTTGGCTAATACTCACCTGACAGTATTTTTCCATTGCTTTTTAGAGAGAGTTGAAGGGAGGGGGAGACACACAGAGAGAGAAACATTGATGTGAGAGAGACACACCGATTGCTGTCTCTGGCATGCGCTCCCACCGGGGCCAGGGATCCAGCCTGAAGGGAATCGAACCCGAGACCCTCAGTCCATGGGCCGATGTTCTATCCACTGAGCAAAATCGGCCAGGGCTGTTTTTTCTTTTTGTCGTATTAATTTGTAGTTGTTTTATATTCTCTGGATCCCTAATTCTTAAATATTTAACCTGACCCTGGAGGGAATGTCTTCTCATTCTCAAAAGGAGGCTGTTACTGAGGGCCCTGGGGCAGAAACTTAGGGAGTCTGGGACACTGAGCTTCCTTGGTATGACTCTAAATGGCCTCAGGGGCTGCCCTGCCCTGCAGGTGTCTGTCAGAGTTAGGGTGCAGATGGGGAAAGCCGGGACTCCCCGTCACCTCCTTGCTTTCCCCTTCCCTTCCTATCACTTCAGACAGGCATCCTCCTCCTCCAGCACAGTCCCCATGGGAAACTGGACAATGGTCAGAGGATGAGAAGGTGAGAGAGACTGCAGCTCAGAGGACTGCTGCGCCCATTACATCCTGTGCACTGGACACTGATCCCGAATCACCCGCACTGCCTCTGTGCCTTTGCTGATGCTGTTCCCACTGCCTCCACACGCGAGCTCAATGCCCCTTGCATAAAACCCTCCCGTAGGTGGTCCTCCTCCCCCACACCAGGTGCAATCTATCCCTCTTCTGACACGTCACAGAGTTTTCTTTGTGCCATGTGTCACCTTTTACAGACCCAAATTTGAGTTCCAGACAAGATGACTCCAACAGACAGTCTTAGTGGTTGAGTGCCCCTAAAACAAAACTCAAACCCCAAAGTCAGCTTTGATGAATGTAACCAGAATTTTACAAGCAGAAAAATCTAGAAAGGAGTGATGCTAACTTAGCACACAGCTCTGAGCTGTCCAATTTGAGGCTGTTTCAATGTAGATTTGGATTAAATTAGAAGTCCATCTTGTTAGTCACACTAGCCACATTTCAAGTGCTTAATGGCCACCCGTGGCCACTGGCTACCACACAGTACAGTGCGAATATAGAACACTTCCCCCACTGAAGTGTTCGTGGGGGAGCATCGGGAGGGATGGGGAAGGGGAGGGAGGGAGGAAGAGGAGGAGGAAGGAGATCGTTTATGGCTCCCAGCTTCTTGCCTTTGATCAGGTAGTCTGGAGTGAGGTGAGGGGCCAGGAGACTGGGGTGGTGGGAGGAAGAGAGGAAGCAGAGGGTCAGGTGAGAGGCAGCTGGAATGGGGGAGTCTTCCTCCCTCCTTCTTTCCGCCTGGGAAAGAGCGGAGTCCTGGCCCAGGGCCCTCCCCTCCCAGCCCTCCAGTATCTAAGTGGAGAGACTGGGTATCCCGCTCGCCCCTACCACCAGCTCTTCCTTCCTGGCTGCCATTCAGCAAATATAAAGGCCAACGGGGACTGATGCGCCTGGAGGAGGAGGGAGATTGGGCTCCGTGGTGGAGCCCTGGATGTCTGTCCATCCTGCCTGGCCAGGAGGGGCTACTGAAATGAGTGCACTTTGAAATAAGAAAAGGGTAGTCTTGCCTGGCCAGTGTGGCTCAGTGGTTGAGCACAGACCCAGGAACCAAGAGGTCACCGGTTCAATTCTGGTCTATTCGGGATCAGTGTCCAGTGCACAGGCCGGTCAGGGCACATGCCTGGGTTGTGGGCACAATCTCCAGTGGGGGGCGTGCAGGAGGCAGCCAATTGATGATGTTTCTCTCTCACTGATGTTTCTCTCATTCTGTCCCTCTCCCTTCCTCTCTTTAAAAATCAATAAAGACATATTTGAAAAAAGAGAAAAGGGATAGCCTTTCTGAGCTGTTGGCTTTGGGGACTGAAGCATATAACTGGGTTGGTGACCAGAAATTGGAAATTACTTTCCATCTTTGAGGAGGGGAGGAGACTTCCCAGGGGGGAGACAGCCCTGGAGTCAGGATCAGGGGAGTTGGGATCAGGTTTCCAATTCTAATTCCTCAGATACATTATTTAACCCCTCAAAGCCTCAGTTCCCTCATCTGTAAAATGGGACCAGGGACACAATAACCAGCATGAAGAAGAAATGAAGCCAAACCTGCATGGAGATGCCCCAAACATATTGGGGCGCCTATGGGTTTGGAGTCCTCTGAAATCTGAGCTCGGGCCCCTGCAGGGGACCCTGTGCACCTTGCCCTGACAGTCACCCTCAACCGAGGGCTCTAACTGCATGCATGGTGGGGAGGGGGCTGGGACCCTTTGATCTCCCAGGTCAGAAACCACACTCGCCTCTCTGGAGGGCTGGGCGGGTGCTGGGGAGAGGGCACGGGCGTCTGGGTCTCCTTGGCTCAGACCCAAGAGTCCAGGTTTCAAAGGTGAGCTTCAAAGGCAGGGCTGAGTTAATGTGCCTTCCTTTGTACCTGCTCAAGGAAGGAAAACAATCCAGTGCCCCCTCCTGCCCAGGATGGCAGCTCAGATCCCAGGACATACTCCCTGCCCCCTTCATGCCCCAATACAACCGGTTTGATCTCCCCAACACGACTTCCCTCCTATCAAAACAGTGATGGAGCTGATTAGGGTGGGCCCTGCCCCTGCCCAGCTCAGGCTGCCCTGGGGGTTATGGTGGCATGGGTGTGTGTGGGGGGGGGGGTGTGAGAGGGAAGGAAGGCCAGGAACTACAGCTTTAATGGAGGGTGAGCATCGGCAGTGAAGCAGAGAGGTTTGAGAACCAGGAAATTGGCTGCGAGTGATGGCAGAGAGGTGCCTGCTGGGGCCTGGGAGGGGGTGAGGGGGCTGGTGAAGCTGAGAGGGACTTCCCTTCACTCCCTGCCTCCTCCAGCTCTCAGAAGAGGCGGCTTACCTGTCACCAGACCTGAGAGGCCCCTCCCTGCCTCTTCCTTGGCTGACTAGACCTCACCCTGGCCAGCACAGGAGGGGGCTCCCCCACCCCAGGGGCTGCCTGTGCCAGCGTCTCGGTGACCCCACAGATGCCCTGGCTGGGCTCCAGCGGGGGAGAGGGGTGAAGGGAAGGTGAGCGCCCCAGCCCCTCCCACAGTGTGGCCAGAGCCACTCCAGTGGAACAGGGCTGGGGCAGGAGGTGGCTGGAAGATGAATGAAGTGCTTATTCTCTGTCAAGTTGCCCACACCTTGGCCTGAATTTCTGGGGCCTCAACCACGTGGATAAACTCTGCCCCTTCAAGAAAAGCCTCCCACGGCCTGGTCCCCTCCCCTCCCGCCTCCAGTAGAAGTTTCAAAAGTCTGAAACCTTGGACAACCAGGATCCTCTAGGGATTGGTATGCAGAGCTGAGGTTTCTAAGTGGCATACCCCATGCCTCTCCCAGGAAATGGTCCAAGTGAAAATTCTCTCATTCATTCAGCAACTTTTTATTGAACACCTACACGTGTCAGGCATTCTCACCACACGTCTATAATTTACGCATCGTTATCCCATTTTACAAGTGAGGAAATTGAGAGTCAGGGGTTAGGCAACTTGGGCTGCGAGGCCGGTAGACGCATTGGTGCTCAGAGCTCACTGAGTTGCTGGAATGCTTTAGGCTTGGCTCTGCGGCGGGACCTGAGTGAGCCCTTCTCTTGGGACACGGCTATGCTATTGTTGTTATCATCTGGGCCACCCTTGCCCGTCGGTCAAGTGAGGCTGATGGACTGGCTAAGTGGTTCTTTTGACCCTGGCTGCACATTAGTATTTTAAGAATACATCGGGTCCTCAATTAACTTCGTTTTGTTATAACGTCGATGCCTAGGAACTTAACTCTGCCATACAATACATGTTCTATGGCAACACTGGTTGTGTTATACATTGTTTATCCAAAGTGCCAAGGACCTATGTTAAGTGAGGACTTAAGGTATTGATGCCTCCTCCCCATCCCCCAACTAGCCCAAGAAATCCTGATCTGATTGGCCTGGGCTGAGCTGCAGGTATCTCTCCCTTAAAGCTCCCGAGGTGATTTAAGAATGTGGTTAGGGCTGAGAATCCCTTGGACCGGATGATGGCTAGTTCTCAGGGGTTAAGGATGGAGCCCAGCCCCTTCCCCAGGCTTGGAGATCACGGCCTCTGAGTCTGTTCTCAGGGTAGTTATGCAGGCAGAAACATGGAGCCACTGTCTCTTTAAGGAGATGGCACGCTGGGAGCCAGCAGAGGACCCAGCCCTGTGGGCCAGGTGGCGAGAAGGCTGGGGAGGAGCAGGTGCCTCAGCAGGAGCTGGGGAGGCAAACTTCCAAAGGGAGGAGAGAGGAGGGCGGAGGGAGGAGGGAGGAGGGAGGAGGGAGGAGAGAGAGGGGTGGAAGGAGGAGGAGGGAGGGGGAGGGGGAGGGCAAACTCCCTCAGCCGGGGTGGGCGCAGAGGACTGACTCCCCCTTTTGAGGAGAGAAGCGGCTCTTTGGTCTGATCCTCTGGGGCCAGCTCTGGGAGAGCAGGGCCTGGAGGGGCAGGGACAGGCCCGAGAACCACGGTGCCTTTGGGGAAGGTGAACTCAGTGGCCTTGGCCACCTGCCCTGCCATCCCTGCACACGGCGTTCTTATACTCGGTGCCCATGTGAGAGGGGAGGGATTGAGGGGCACCTTGACTCTCCTTCCAGAAAGATCTGCTGACAGAGACAAACGCACCCACCCCCACCCCCACCCTCTCTGGCTGCAGCTGGCAGGCACCTCAAGCCGCTCAGGCGGGGTGGGCCCCTCCCTCCCTCCTTCCCTTGTGCCCATGGTCGCACTCTGTCAGGCTTCAGCAATCCCCGGGTGCCTGTGAGAGCTGCTCAGCACGCAGGGGCCCAGGGCAGGGGGAAGGGGGCCGCTGAGACCTGGGCTTGTCCTCTATCTTCTCGGCTTCTCAAACTGGGATGGGCAGACACATCACCCTCAGGTTTTTGTTAAAATATAAATTTGGATCTGGTACGGGGGGGGGGGGGGGGGGGGAGGCTGACACTCTGCATTGCTAACTGCCCTCAGGTAATGCTGCTGGTCCGTGGACCACTCTGAGCAACAAGGGCTAGAACTCCCCCATGGCTGTTCTGTGAGCCCGGCCCTCTGGGCCCGCAAGCAGCTGGCACTCACCAGGGTAGAGCCAGGCTGGTCCAGGCTGGGCGGACGGCCACCAGCCCTGGTGCCCCTAAGGAGCAAGTGGTCCTCGCCAGCCTGGCACGTGGCACCATGGATGGCTCAGTGCCCAGAACAGGAAAAACATAAAATCTCATTTCAAGCCCCAATGATGGTTTGGTTCAGCTTTCCTAGCTTTTTAGGAACTTAATTCCATGCATTTTTCTTAAATGCAAGGCTGCGAGGCACCTGCTTAAAATGATTTTTCCCCGGTGCAACTGAGTAGAGACGGGCAAAGGGGGGCGAATGCGTTTCCTTCCCTTCTTCGGGCTCTGCTTTGCTCTGTCTCTGTCCTGACGTTCGTCTGTGTTGGCCTTTCCTGCCTGTTCCTGCTCTTTCCCTGACACAGTGCTGGTCTTTCATCCGTACAGACCTAAGTCTGAGTGAGACCTTCCTTTGCCACAGTGGGAGAGCGCTGTGGCTTTAGACGAGACTCTTCTCTGAGCCTCAATTTGTTCACCTATAAAATGGGCCCATGAACAGGTAGGTGCTTCATAGAGCGGTTGTATTTTTTTGTTTGTTAAAGCTGTTGAGGTAACATTGGTTATATAACATTATAGAGGTCTCAGGTGCACCACGTAATTCGATATCTGTATGCCTTACTGCGTGCTCCACCAGTGACTATTTTTATATAAGATCATAAACATTAGAGCACCTTGTAAAGTGGAAAGGAGTGGCTGACAACATGGGATCATGACAGGGTAGAGCCTGGGAAAGACTCTACTTCCCATGAGACTCAGTGTTCGCCCAGGTAACGGGGGGAGAAAGGGGCATGAAAGCATGCCTGCAAAACAGCACGCGCCCCTCCCTGAGGGCTCGTAGACTGTAGCTGCCGCTGTTACTACAACCTTCCCCGCCTCCCAGGATTAGTCTATCCCTCCTCTGTCTCTGCCCCTCCACCCCTTCCCAGCATCTCACTGACCAGCACTTTCATGGTTTTCCCTCCAGTCAACTCGGGCTCTGCCAGGGAGATAGTCCCAAAGCCCTGGTGTCGGGGCCCACCTGGTCCCTGCTGGAGCAGTGTGTGCAGAGGCCACGGGGAGGTGGGGTGGGGTGCTGGTAAGGACAGACACCCTGACGGGCAGGGTCCCGGGAACTGGAGGTTCCCCAGCTTCACGAATACAACCTGTTGTTTCCCCAAGGGCCATGCCAAGCAGCCTTCCACATCCCCAGAAGATCCAACAAGAGTCGTGGATTACATGAAAGCAGCAGGGATTTGAGTGGGATACACGGCAGGCTCTCTGGATAACAGCCGGGGACAACAGGCAGGAGAAGCCGAAGCCGCGGGACGAAGGCTGAACCGCCCTGTCCCAGGAAGGAGGCCTGCAGTAGATCAGGTCTGAGAACTGGCCGGGTGCTCACGGAATGCTGGTTCGTATCTCCCCTCTCTGGGTCTAGAATGTAATCATTTAATTCTGGTGTGATACCTCAATTTCTTTGAAGCTTAAAGACAAAATAGAAAACCATCTACCCGAGCTTGAATGAGCAAAGGCCTCCGCTGACAGGCAGCCCCACCCTCGCCCTCCCGGCTTCCTGAAGGCACGTTTTGGCTAAGAGACAAAGTTCGAGGTGTGAAACCCAACTGTCGATACAGCCACTCTCGGCAATCAGGCAGAATTAATTGTGTGAACACCATTGATCAAACCACTTAATACTTACAGGGGCTGAGAAGGAGCTGAAATGTAATTTCATTACCAACCTGCTCACCCCTAATAAAACTCCTAATAACTCTCTAATTTTTCTTTCAGATAAGGGCTGATAGGTGGAAATGGGGGGGGGGGGGCGGGGAAGGAGGGATTAGGGGAAGGGAGGGACATGGAAACTTATTTTCTCTTCTTTGCTGAACTCTATCCAGATAGAACCAAGTTAAATAGTGAGTCCCAGGAGCATCTTATCACAAGTCACCTTAAAGGTTGTGGCCAACCCTGAGATTCCTGCCGAGGGGTGCGGGGAGCGGGGAGGATGGGCCCAGAGAATCCTAAGCTGCAAGTGAGGGTAACAGAAACCAAGTCTGATTTAGCGTAGGGTGATTATTCAGTGATTCAAGGGCAGCTGAAAACAAAACGTGTGGGGCTTCCCTGGGCCCACAGCAGGGGGTAGGTGGTGAGGTGGGAGCAGCAGTCACAGGTTCAAACCTCCCAGGAGAATGATTCCAGGGATGGTTACAAAGTAGCATGAGTCCTGGCTGAAGTCCTGAGCGGGCAGAAGGAAGTTCGGCTTGGGGGCAGGAACAGGAACTGCGTGCCCACCTGCACACACATACAGGGGCCGGTGTGAGTTCCATGGGACAAAAACACTCTGTCTTGCTCCTGGTTTTTTCCTGCGCCCCACGGGGCGTTTGAAATGTAGCAGGCACTGGACAGATATTTGGAAACTATGCACAAATAGCACATGCATATGCGAGCACGTGACCTGCACACACACACACACAGGCATGTGTACACGTGAGCGCACACTGTCTCCCACCCTTTGTCCTCTGGGCGGGAAGGGAACCTGCAGGTCTCATTTGCCATCTTATCCCTGGCACAGAGTGGCACCTGGAAACATCCGTGTGAAGAGGAGGTGGATGAGACACGCCTCCAGCAAAGCTCATCTGCTCACGACAGCCTTCCATTCGAACTTGGCTCCAGACTCCCCTCTCCCAGGAGGTCTCTCCCGCGGTCACATTCTCAGGGACTCACTCACCTGCACGACACACCTGTGTACACTGGTTGCTCAGCTGCCTTTAGCATGTACCTCCCTCATCAGACTTTTGTCCTCCCAGGCGACCCCCTACACCCCGCTCGATATCAGACCAAGAACTGCTTGAGAGGAGGAGCCCCGCCCTGTCAAAGTGGGAGCCCCTGGACGGCACCCCCGTTCCTCCATCGGACTGGAACCCTCTGGGCTCCAGAGGGAGTGCCTCCTCTACTTGTCAGGGCTGGTGAGATCCACCTCCTTTTTGTTTAGCTTTCACTGGAGCCCCTGAAGTCCCCCAAAGCCCAACAGATGCCAGCAAGCCTGCCCACCGCCTAGGGCTCATGGTTGAGTTCACAGGGTGGGCACATAGGCAGATGAGGGGAAACAGCATAAGTAACTGGGCCTGGGGGAGGGGGTGGATACATATGTGGTCCTCACACCAGTGGACATGTGCAGACGGGTCCTGCCTTCCTGGACTGAGCCAGTGTGAGCAGTAAAATCCAAGTTTCTATGACCCGGTCCCATCATGCTCTGCTTAGGACTACCCCCAGCCTACCTCGGGCCCTCGAATGTGGCCTTTCTGGGGAAGGGATGTAGGAGGGGCACCCCCACATCCAGGTCCTCAACCACTCCCCCCAACTATACATAGTCTTCTTTCCTGCCCCAGCTCCCTTTACCTGGCTTCTGAGGCCTGGAAGGGAGGGATGGAAGGAGGGAGGAGGGGGCGAGAGCAGGGGGCAGTGGAGGGTAGTTATTTACAAAGCCTGTGCCCTGGGGACCCTTGTCCTGGACAACAATTACAGCCCCTTAATTAACTGAAATGCAGTCCGCCTGTCGATGGAGGCATGTCCCCCACTGAAGTTTGCTGCGCCTGCCGCTGTCTAGTACTGGTTAATGAATATAAATCAGATAGTTTATAGTTAGCAAGCAGGGAACAGGCTGGAAAGGGCCTGAATTCCAAAGCGGAATGCCCGAGGATAGGAACGTGCCCTCCATAACAGAGGCCAGGGCACCTGTGGGGGCAGCAGGGATGGGGAAGGCTAAGCCTGCCCACCCTGTTCTCGGGCTCTGAGGGCACGAGGGACACCCAGGACAGGCTTTCCCTGCATACACGTGATGCACCCGTGGAAGCGGATGACACCTGCATGACCCGTGCCTTCTACGAGACACATGGCCATGCTGAAGCAGCACTCCTCCCCCGAGGAAATCCTGGCCCCTGCACTCTCCTGAAACCCACAGGGCCTCAGCTCTGGGCTGCTTCTCCCTTAGATGGCAGACCCCGTGCCCGCTGCCCCTGCCAGAGCCAGAGCCAGAGCCAGTCTGGTTCCCAGGCAGCTCCGCCTGATTCTGGGGGTCAGCCAGGCTGACTGCACCTGGCAGGGGCTGTGGTGGGGCCACTGTGGCTGTAGAACCCTGACTCCAGGCAGGGAGGCTCCTAGAAAGTGTGTGGGAATTCCACCCAAGGCCTTCGCCGCTGCAGAGGGAGTGGATTGCCACAGTCCTGGCCCAGGGCCGGGTTTAAGGGCTGGTGATGTGCGCACAGGACCCCGTGTTTGCATGGCTTAATGGTGTAATGCCCTTCTGCAGGGGACTTGGAAGTCTTAATCATTTTGAACAAGGGGCCCTGCATTTCCATGTTGCACTGGGCACCCCAAACGATACAGCCGGTCAGCCCTGTTCTTGCCCTTGACACAGGGCCAGTGGGACAAGACAGTGTGCAAACTATGAGCTTGGGGTTCTGTTGTTTAGGGTGTCCCTAGACAGAACTCTAGCTACAGGGCTCCCCTGTGGAAAGCACACTTTACCCAGACCTGGGGCTGTGTCCTGCTGGCTCTGTCACGTGGGCAAGTCACCTCACCTCTCCTGGTCCCACGTTCAGGTTTCCAAGGAGAGGACCCTCAGCTCCCTCTGGCCCAGCCACTGCTCGTCAGGGAAGAGGCCCAACCTCCTTGGAATCTTGGTCTCGGTCTCTCTCTCTCTCTCTCTCTCTCTCACACACACACACACACACACACACACACACACACACAGCTGAAGCCTCATCACAGAGCTGCATTATTGCCTCTGGGCGGGGGGGGGGGGGAGTCCCCACACCCAGGCAAGTCTTGACAAGCTGTTTCTGAAACCCAGAGACCAGCCAACACCTTTCCTGGGCTTGTTTACTCCCCTTCGAGGGCGTGAGGGGCTCCAGCTGTGGGGAATGGAGAGGTTGGTGGTGGTTATGGTTTGGGGGCACATAAAGTAATTGGCATCCGCAGCTTGATGGCACCCCCCCCCCCCCCCCGTTCCGCCAGGTTGGTCAGGGCTGGGAGGGACAACAATTATTTACTCCTCCTGGGCTCCCTTGCTGGGAGAGCTACAGGGAGGAAGGCAAGAATCTTCAGGTTCTAGAGACAAAGGAAAATGATCCTATGACCACAGAGGCGTGCGTGGCAGCGGGGCAGAGCTCAGGGACAGGAGAGCAGCAGACGTGGGCCAGGGCAGTGGGTGGGGGCGGGGAGGAGAGAGAAGGGGTGCAGAATGTGCACTTGGACTGTCCTGGGCCAGAGGAAGGGGGTCGTCTCCCAGGGGCTGCACGTCTGTGGGGAAGGGGAGCTTCGGCGCCTCCTGTTGGTACCGCTAAGGCCCGTTTAGGCTGGGGCGGCAGAGTAGGGGTATCCCCAGTCTCCACCCTCATGCAACAGCCCAGGGGAGGGACAGTCGCTTGTCTAGGCTGCTTTCCCCCGCCATGGAGCTGACTGGGGAGGAGAAGGGTGATGCTCAGGTTGGCCAGGGCCTCGTGCCTCCGCTGAGGGGTCTCTCACAGAAGCCTCCCTCCATCCTGGCTAAGCTACTTGAACACACCCATTTCACAGACAGAAAAGTAAACAGAGAAGGCACTCACTTCTGGGGTCCTGCAGCACCAAGGACATTAAAGCTCAGGTGACTTCTCTCTGATTCCGGACAGGGGCCCTTGAAGACCGTCAGCAGCCCACTACTCCCCCACACCCATCCCATCCACCCAGAGGTGGACGGCAACCCCACGTCCCTGTCAGAATGGGGAGAAGAGGGTCCCCCAATGCTCTAACAAGGGTGCCCCGAACAACGTGTTCTAATAACCCCTTTCATGCACCAGAAACATCTGATCGTCAGCCTGGGTAAGGGAGACAGGTAGGGTGTCAGGAACTGAATTCACAAAGACAGAGGCCAGAGAAGGTGCCAGAAGCGGTCTGCGTGGTGACTCATCTGGAGTTGACACGGAGAGGGTGTCTCCTCGGGCACTGAGCCCTCCGCGTGGGGGTGGGAGGGCAAAGGGGGGAGAGGTTGTGTGGTTTGGTTTGGAATCTGGTCAGGCTCTCCCGCCCCTCCCATCTCTGAGACAGACTGTCCTCAACTGGGGACAACACACAAAATGAGTCTCTAAGACACTCAGATGCCAAGAGCTCTTGGTCAGCTTTCCAGCGAAGGCCGAAGTCGCGGGCGCCCTGAGCAGGACCAGGACCAGCCGGGGCAGAGCTGGGAGACCCGTGCCTGAGTGGGCCAGCCCCTCTCCCCACTCCAGTCTCTGTGCTCAGCAGGCGGCAGGAGTGGAACAGCCCTTCGTTTTGAGGTGAAATGAGGAATTATGAGCTCAGGAACCTGGCTGCTGTTAGGGGGTCATTGATATCATCAGACAACAAGACGGATGGTATGGAGACGCACACCTGGGTCGGAGTTAGGGCACCTTGGGCTGGCTATCAGTGGGCACTGGCCCTCCAAACCCCCTGGAGGCGGGTTTGGTAGAGAGACAAGTTTGGCCCACCCAGCTTTCTGTCTTTCTGCAGCCCCCACGGAGGCACAAATTGTGTTTTGTTGTTTTTTAGTTCAGGTCTTTCCATTCCGCTCCGGAGACTTGGTCAGAGCTCACTTTTTTTTCCCCCTCTTAATCCTTACCTGAGGACATTTTTCCATTGATTTTTAGAGAGAGTGGGAGAGGGAAAGACAGAGAGAAATATCGATGTAAGAGAAACACATCAATTGGTTGCCTCCCGCATGCGCCCTGACCAGGGCCCGGGAGGAGCCTGGAACCAAGGTATGTGCCCTTGACTGGAATCAAACCCAGGACCCTTTGGTGTGCAGGCCGATGCTCTATCCACTGAGCCAAACCAGCTAGGGCCAGAGCTCACCTCTTCTTTGAGGCCTCCTCAGACTGACCCCAACCTGGCCCCCACTCGCAAATGCCCCTCCCTCACCCCCTGCCCAGATTTAGGGAGGCAGGAGAGCACCTACCTCCAAGACTCACAGACCAGACATGAAGTCGTGAAGTCGTCATTCTGCACTCCTCTGAGGACCCGGGGATAGAGGTGAGGGAGAGAGAAGAAAAGCAAGGCTCTTTGTCCCCACTCCCCCCGGGTTGCCAGTTGGAGTCGACAAGCCCAATTCTCAATCTGTTTGGGGGGATGGACCCCTAGCATCACCCTGGGAACTTGAAGATAAAGAAGCCTATCTGAGTGCTGTCTCTGAATTCACTGGGGGACCTCCCAGATCCCCCCACTCCCAGGTAAAACCAGAGGCCTTGGTGCTCTGTGGGTGTATGGGTGCTATCAGACTGGGAGCGAGGGTGGCAGGGGTGGGGAAGGGTCCTGTGCTGGGATTTCCTTGAGCTTCCCTCCCCCCTGGACGAGTGGGAAAAGTGTGCTTTCGAAAGCAGAGAGAGGAGTTAGGCCCTCCAGCTCTGCCACCCTGCGGCCTTGAGAAAGCCCCCCCCCCCCCGACCTCTGTGGCCCTCAGTTGGCCCCTCTGTGCTAACACCCTCTCCAAGGGAGACTGGGAGGCAGAGAAAATCTGGGTGAAAAGTCTGGCTCCAGGCCCTGGTGTGATTATTATTAATTATTACTTTCCCGACCGTGCTGAGTGTGTACTACACGTGAGCAGGGAGGGGAGGTGCTTCTGCAGCCTCCAGGGAGGCCTAGACTCTCTTATCCTCTCTCCATTCCCAGGATATGATAACAACACCTCTGCCGGCCCAGCCCATGCCGGGGAATGTGTGTTTGGAGAGAGGCAAGGAAAGCGAGGGAAAGGTTGAGTGCCTTTTTCCCCCTCCCTCCCGTTAGCGTGGGTGACACCGGTGAGAAGCGAGCAGCTGACCCGGGTTTGAATTTAGAGTGTTCATTAATACGATATTATGCCATATGCTCCCGCACACTGTCTCCCTCTAATGCAGCCGCCAATTTGCTGAGCTGCCCTAATTAGTAATGGTATAATGAGAGTATTCAGAGGGTAATGTGGTGGGTGGGGATGAGAGCGAGGGGACTGCTCCTGGCCAGTGGGGGAGGGACAGGGGCTGGCTACAGAGATTTGGGGCTGGGGGCAAGGGATTCACAGCAAGGGGTCATCTGGATCCGGGGCCACTTGGGGCCCAGGGAGGAAGGTGCCTTCCTTCCCTCTGCCACCCCAATTCCTTAGCAGAGGCTCCAGGTTGTGGAGTGGGGTGGGCAGCACGGGGCAGACAGGTGCAGGGAGAGGAGAGAGAACCTGGGTCCAAGAGGAAGGAACGAGTGGTCCTTTGTTTTCCGCCCAGAGGTGGACGCTAGAGGAACGGCAGTGGTGGTGCTTTGAGTGTGGTGTGTGTACGTGTGTGTGTGTGTGGGGGGGGGGGGGTCGGGGGTGCAAACACTAAATCCTTTGAGTCCTTATTATGTGCCAGGCACTCTGCTGGCCCCTCAGAATCACCCTGCCAGGAGGTGAGACCAACACCATTTTTCAGATAGGGAAACTGAGGCTCAGAGAGGTTCAGAGGTCACTCAACTGACAAAGGAATAGAGGACTGGCAGCCAGGACGGCCCGACTGCAGAGCTAGAGAAGCTCAGCTGGGCCATCCCCGTGAGGATGCTGTTGGACCATCCCCGTGAGGATGCTGTGGCCATGGTGAGGGGGGAGCAGAGAGCATGATGGAGGGGTTAGGAATGGTCTCGGCATGCGGAGTTAGGAGGGACTGACTACTCACACTCCTTGCCCTTCAGTACCCCTGAGTGCTTTCTCTGTACCCCCTCCTTTCTCAGCCCGCAGTTTCTCAGCCTCCATCCCTGGGGTGAGATAATTCGCAGGACCCTAGTTAAGAAGCCACTATAGATAACAACCAGGACAGACTCCACATCTTGAGCCATCGCCATGGCCATTGAATCTTCGCCGTGGGCAACTTGAACCTCTGAGCTAATGGCAAAGTCTGCCCCTAGCCAGAGCTGAACCACAAGGAGGGGCTGGGAGCCCCAGAGAACACAGAGTATCTGTACCCAGATTCGGGCTTCCCCACCGGTCCTGAGCCTCCTAATGCCAAGGGTATCTGCAGCGGTAGGGGGTGGGCCCTGGGCCCTGCATCTCTGAGACCCTATCACCAGCGTGGGCAGGCCTCTCCTTCGCAGGCTGCTGGGCAGCACTCCCTCCCCAGTGATCACAGCTCTCCTGCAAGCCCACACTCAGGAGATGAAATATTCATCACGTACATATTGGCTCCTTCAGCGGCTTTTAGGGAAAGCAAATGAGACTGACTCCAGGAAGGAAATGAGTGTGAGGCACGGCGGGGGTTGTGGGGGGGGGGTGAGGCCCAAGTGGGGGGGAGGGGGGGCGGCACCTCCCAGCTTCAGCCTCTCTTGGATCCACCTTCTGGGAGCAGGCTGCAACTTCTATTCCTGGGGTCCCCAACCGACCACATCCCTGCCCCCACCCACCCTCCCTCTCCACTTGCCCCAGAGCCACAAAGCACAGATCCATCTCACAGCAGCCACTCCCAGACAGGTGCTGGGCCACAGGGATGAGCAGGGCAGCGAGGCCCCGCCCTCGAGGAAGACACAGGCGATGAACGGGCACCGGCGTGTAAGACGCCGCCGGCGGAGCATGAGGGAAAGGAAACACGTGTCTTGGTTTGGGAGGGCAAGGAGGGTCTCTCCGAGCAGGTGTCATGGGTGACAAGGATGAACTTCCCAGGCAGAGGGAACAGCAAGTCCAAAGGCCCAGAGGTGGGATTAAGCTCAGAGTGTTGAAGGAGCAGTGGGCTGTCCCTCAGGGGGAGAGGCAGCTTGGAGAGGCCCCGGGCCTGGTCATGCAGGGCCTCCCAGGCCACAAAGGACTCGGGGTTGATTCTCAGAGCACAGGGACGCATTTGGGCAGAGCAGGGAGGCACTGGATTTGGAGCCCAGGGCCTGGGTGTGAGGCCTGGCAGGTCACTTAACCCTCGAGTGTCACCTTCCTCATCCGTGAAACGGGGTCAAGCAAGCCCAGCTCGCAGGGCAGCTTTGAGAGTAAATAACACCATTTATGTGCAAGCGCGCTGCTCTTCAGTGTCCGTACCACAGCATCCCCTCTGCCTGCCCCTCGGTGAGCCCCAAAGGTCTGCCTGCACAAGACGGAGTCACAGACCCTCGGAACCCTGACCTGGAGGCCACTCAGTGAGCATTTACAGAACAACGAGTGTAAGCCTGGCCCTGTGCTTGGTGCCAGGATGCAGCTGTGAACACGACAGACTCAGTCTGGACCGGAGAGACCCGGACCACCCCATTTCATAGACAGAGTACGGCAAGGTCAAGGCCACGCGGTGCTAGGCTGTGAGAATGAGAGCCCAGGTTCCCTGACCACCGGCCCAGGGTTCTCCCCTCAATTCAGACGATGGGGGCCCCTCGCTCCGAGGGGAACAGGAAGCTTTCTGGAGTGGTTGCGATGGTCCTTGGGGGACAGACTGGGTTTGGCTGAGAGGAATGGAGGGATATCCAGCGAAAGGGACAATAAAGGCGTGGAGACTGAAAAGCATGGGCATGTATGTGAAATAGTGTGTGTGTGTGGGGGGGTGTGGGTGTGTGTCCAAGAGCAATGGAGAGGGGCAGGGCGTGATGACCTGGAAGGGCACGCTGATGCCATTTCCCTGGCAGTGGGAGTGGAGGGGGGGAGATCCTGGACGCGGGGAGTGGCGTCAGAAAGCTGTGTGCTGAGGGGGAAGTGGAGGCAGGGAGACCCATGAGCAGACTATCGCCACGGTCCAGGTAAGCATTAACGGAGGACTCCACGGGAGCAGGGGCAGTGACAAAGAAGAAAGAGGAACAATTTGAGAGGCATTATAGAGGAGGATGCCACTGGAATCGGTCCCTGATGGAGTGCGGGGAGCCGGGGGGAGGGGAGGAGACAAGGAGCTCTCCGAAGATGGGAGATTTAGCTGTTCCTTATTGATTCCATGAACATTTCCTGAGCACCTGCAGAGGGTCAGGCCCTGTGCCATTCAGGCAGGAAATTGAGCAAAATGGTGCAAAACTCGAAGGCTTGTGATTTGTGCTCTGGTTGGGATGGGGGACGGGGACGGGAGGGCGAGGGGTCCTCAGGCTCCGGCGCCCTCTCAGAGCCTTGACTTTGCCCTCTGTAAAATGGAGGCATTTCTCAGGACAGGCATCCTTCCCCCATTTCCTGGTCTGGGAGACACCAGCTGGTGCTCCAGGACGCTGCTTCCGGAAAGATTCCCCAGGACTCCGGCCCCTCGAGCATGTGGCAATGAGCAGAGTGGAGAGAGAGGATGCTGGGAGGTAGACCCAGGTAGGGGATCAAGGAGCCTGGTCCAGGGCTCACGCTCCTCTCAGGAATGTGGAGATGGGGTCTCTGAACCTCTTCCTCCCACCTGGGGACGCAGCCCCAGGAAAGGGACACTCCAGGAGCAGCGACCGTGGCACCGATTCCTTCAAAAACGGCAGCAGATGCTGTTTCCTGGGGCCTCTGCTTTATCTTGACACACATTAGCCCAGCCAATCCTCAGCCTCTAGGAACAAGGATGAGTGGCGCGTGCCCATGTTCCAGGTGAGGACACTGAGACCGAGATTCCTAAGACCAGTCACAGAGCCAGATTGGGAACTCAGGCTGCCTGGCTCCCATCTCCAGCACTTAGCCTCCTCTCTGACCCCCTCTCCTGATCACCGGCCTGGGACCCGGAGCCCACCTGCCATCCAGCCCCTCTGCACAGGGCCCGCCCCACACCCGCTGAGCAGCAGGCCCACCCACCGCCCTGCAGGGGCAGCGGCATCCAGGTGCCTCCCCCGAGAGCAGACACACTGAGGAGGCCTGGGGAGGAGAGGGATCACCTGGATTTGCCCAGACGGGGGTGAGAAGGGCCTTCCCAAGTGCCTTTGCACCAGCAGAGCAAACGTGAGGCGGTCCCCTCCCAGGTCACCGGAGCTGGGGCCTGAGCCCGGGGCACCCTTTGTCTTTGTCCTGTCACCAGTTTTCCAGGAAGTTTGGAGTCTCCCCATGCCCTCCCCCACCCACCAGGGTGAAGGTTTGTGGGGAATGTTCTCCCGCAGAACTCGGCACGAAATAAATTCCATTCTTACTCTGCAAATGACACTGCACATAAATATTCAGTAAATTAGCAGCACGCTTTTATAGATTTATCAGTCATTGCAGGCACAAAATGACAGGCAATGTTGTAGCTGAAATATTAATGCTGACAAATTAATGATTTCTGAGTAAATGATGTCATTTTTGCACCGTTTCATTAAAATTTACTCACTTCTGCTTCATTTCTGGACCTAAAAAAAAATTAAAATAATTTCTCTCTCTCTCTCTCTCTTCTTTCGTTTTAGTGTGGAATCGGTTCCCAAACCTGAGAGGGACATAAATTTTCCCCAGCTGCACCCCGGAAACAGAGGTGAGGAGCTGGGCCGGGCTAGACCCCCTTCTTCCGGGATCTGGAGAGGGGCTGGGAGATCCCCTGGTCCCCACAGCCCGTTTCTGGGCCTCTGCCCTTAGTCTACCTGGAACACAGCAAAGTGTTTTCCCTGCATCAAGCCTGCAGGGAGGGTGGCGTCTTGGAGGGGGTGTCGCGGTGGGGGGCACGCAGGGGCAGGAGTGGGAGGAAGCCATTCCCCTCCCCTCTTTGGAAACTCTGAGCACCTCCCTTACTCGCATCTTACAGGGCCTCCTCTTTTGTAATAAATTCGGGGAATAACTCATTCTCTCAACTTACACAGTAGGAAAAGGGGG
Organism: Cnephaeus nilssonii; assembly: GCF_951640355.1. Classification (NCBI taxonomy): domain Eukaryota; kingdom Metazoa; phylum Chordata; class Mammalia; order Chiroptera; family Vespertilionidae; genus Cnephaeus; species Cnephaeus nilssonii. The sequence continues at coordinate 22,910,971 of NC_137090.1, read as the reverse complement.
AACATACTGATGTGTACGCATGCCAGACCCACCCCCTCCCCAAAGCTCTGGAGTGAACAGGTTCGAGTCCAAATCCTGGCCAGACCACCAACACGCAGTGTGACCCTGGGTGAGTATCTCGGCCTCTCTGAGCCTCAGTTTCCCTTTCTCAACCTCATTTCTCAGATTTCTTGGGAAGATTACATGGGGTGGCGTTTACAAAGCGTCGCACAGGGACAGGCTCCCCATTTGGACATCCTGACCGAAGTGCTTCCTTAGGTACGGGGCTGTGGGGAAGTGAGAGGGGCTGGGGGAGGAGGAGCAGCCAGGCCCCGGTGACCCTGCCTGGCCCCGAGGGGTGGGAGCCCTGCACAGCCAGGCGCGGTCTGGTAAACGTGGCCAAATGCAAAGGAGCTCCCGAGCCCTGGGCAGCGCAGCCGGAATGGAGCTGTGAGGGCCAAAGAGACCAGCAGCACAAAGAAGAGGCAGGGCGGCTAGCGCTGGCCCTGGAGCCCGGGCTGAGAGCACATCGGGCGATCTCGGGGCTAATTCACGTCAGCGAGGCCTCCTATCTCCTCACAGCCCCCGGCCCCCGCTGACAAAATTGAAGTGGAAATGAAGTTGAATGCTCAGAAGGATCCGTGAGATGACGGGGTGGGGGTGGTGCTTGCCAGGCAGCTGCTCCCTCAGCAGCTGCCCTTGGCACTGCCCTTGGCCAGGCCGGAGGGTGAGGCTGCGGGAAGGTAGGGCACCCCACACCCCCACACACAAAGGCCCCTCCCCAGAGGCTACAGACCACCGTCCTGGTTATGATTTACCCACCTCGGTAGTGCAGCAGAAATTGGCTGCACGTTTATTGAGTACTTATCTGTTCCAAGCTCAAAGCCAAGTGCTTAAAGTGAGTTATTCTCCTATTTAAAGACCCCCCCCACCAGCCCGGCTCCGCCCCCTGAGGTGCATCTCATGGTTGCCCCCATTTTCACGGATGCAAACACAGAGGCACCCAGAGTGGCAGCTGGCCCAGGGACAGCTAACGGAGTGGCCAGATTCACACCCAGGCATCTACAAACCGCCAACTGCAGCTGGAGCTGACAGCACTATGGTGGCCCTCTACCCGGAGCCCCCAAGGACAGCAGTGGGGCGCGGGCGGTTGTGCAACCTGTGATGAGGCAGCCTTCCAGCCACGATCTCCCTTGGACTCTGCATCTTGATAGGATCACCCACCCAAGAACTGGGGCAGAGGCCAGTCTCTCAGACTTGATGAAGTCTATGCTGCACCAGCTTCAGAGGACGGGGGGGGGGGGAGGGATCATTGGCGCTTGTAACACAATTTGGTTATTATTCACCTGTATCCATTCCTACTTTATTTATTTGTAAACTGGCCCTTACCTACCGCACCCCTACCACAGCCTGCCTGCTCCAGGCCACACCACCAGCTTTCAATGCCTCCAAGGCCTCCAGCTCATTGCTCTTCCCTCAGCTCCGAGTGCTCTTCTTCTGGGCAACTTTTTCATTTTTCAAGGCTTATGATCTTTTTTTAAATGGTCTTTTAAATAATCATTTTAATGGTATTGATATACCAACATGTCTACACTGTATTTTTTTTTTTTTCTCAATTGGACCAGAACGGCAGCTGGTCCTCAATTTCTCTTTTCACAGCAGGTCCTCCTTGAGAGGACATTTGATAATATTCCTTTTTGCTGAGTTGGACGGCCTTGCTGAGCCATGTTTTAAAAATATATTTTTATTGATTTCAGAGAGAAAGAGATGGAAACGTCAATGATGAGAGAATCATTGATCGGCTGCCTCCTGCACGCCCCCTACTGGGAATCGAGCCCGCAACCTGGGCGTGTGCCCTTGACCTGAATCAAACCCAGGATCCTTTAGTCCAGTGGTCGCCAACCAGTGGTCCGCGGATTACTGGTGGTCCGTGAGGTATGAAAGGTTGGCGACCGCTGACAGGCCGACGTCTATCCACTGAGCCAAACCGGCTAGGGCTGCTGTGCCATTTTTGTGGCTCTTTCTAAGTGCATGGCAAAGGAGTTCTTTTCTAAGAGGGGTTTACCTGAAGGAGCCTCTACGTGGAGCTAAGACACCGGTGTCTGAGTCCTCACTCTGTCACTTACTGGTGGTGTAACCCTGGACAAGTTGCTTCCCTCTCTCTGAACCTCAGTTTCCAACTCTGTAAAAAATGGTATAAAAATAGTACTATCTACCTCACAGAGTAAATAGCACAGAGATAGGTAAATAGCAATGAGATTGTGTGCGCGCGCTGGGAGATTCTGTAAGTTATAAAGTCTTATACAAACATCAAGTTTTGTTACTATTCAAGGTCTCCCCGTTGCCTGTGTCCACACAGGGATCCTTGAGATCCTCTATAGTCCCCATCACACCCACAAGGACGCTGCATACCCCCTCCTCCCTGCTGGATCTAAATCAACGCCCCCCAGTCCTGTCTTCCAGCTGCATCAAGTCTGGAGCTCTTCAGGATCCCTCGATACCTGCCTTGTCTAGGGATTACTTGTGCTTGGCCTGCCCCTCTCAATCTAAGAGTCTGAAGAAGGCGACCTTGACGAGCCCAACACATAGCAAGGGCTCCAAAAATGTCTGTAGAATTAAATACTTGTGCTCCTTTGTTAACTTATCAAACCAACGTTTTCTGGGACACCTTTTTGAAAGTTTTACAAAGTGCAGAAACAATGAAACAACATTAAATACAGTTTTGAGAAGAGAAAAAAAATTACCTAGAATCCCACCACTCTACATCAATACTTATATTCATTTTTGCTTATCCTTCTCCAGCCTTTGTTTTTCTGCCCGAGTAGTTTACATTGCTGCAAACGCTGCATGGGTTTAGTGTCCTTTTTATTTCATTTCACATTATCTCAAACGTTTGTATACTTTCTACATTTTCATAATGACGTTTTTAATGGCACAGAGTAGATGTACCAAAAATTTTTTTTTGCAATCACATGTTTACTGTTACCAAAATTGAGCATGCATTAAATCACAGAGGAAGTCTCAAAGCATACCAGAGAATCAACATTATACAGGACATATTTTCAGACCACAATGTAAGGGAAATAGAAACCAATCGCAGAAAGAGATCTAACAAGACCTATGTTTTGAAACTACAAACCAAACCTTGAAACAATTCATGGTTAAAGAGCGAATCAATGAATGTTAATTAAATACTTAGAATTAAATGATAGTAAAAGGGTTAACAATTCTGAACCACTGTATAAGTATAACAGAATTGAACACTGAAGTAAATGGATAGAAGCCAGGCTTCTTATTGGTGCGGTGGAAGGTTATAGGTGAGCCAGGGGTCAAGGCTAGAATAAGCCATAGTGGAGACATCAGAATGAACTTATGTGCAGTTCAATATAAATGCAGGTGGCTACATACAGAGTTTTATGTAGATATGTGTGCTACCTGGGTTAGTATACACACATATATGTTCTTTGCTTTGCCAGCGGAGAGGGCCTAGAAAGAATGACCCTGGTGGCAACAATGACATCTGGCACCCAGATCTTGGTTTTGAATACCATTCTTCCATAAAAGGAACCCAGGTTCCTTGAAGAAATGACTGATTCTAGGGCTGGGGCAGGCATAGTGCCAGAAAGTAAGAATGGGCTCAAATATGAAACCTTTCTTATTTGATGGGGGTATGTCTGACAGCTCCCAGGGGCCCACGCTGGGACAATTTGAGAACAAAATAAATAATGTATACTGGATTACAACCCAAAGTAAACAAATGTCCAGGAGCCCATACTGATCAGAATAAATGGTTGGGAAAACAATAGGAAGGACAGACAAATCTCCTGTGCAGAAGAATTCCAAATAGTTTATGAAGAGTCTCTTCCCTGAGGAACTGTAGATAACTCCCCTGTGCATAATGGTTCTTTCCAAAAAGTACAGTATGGAAAGAGAGACAAGAGAAGTCTGACAAGCACGACCTCACCCAGGTGATCAAGGTCAGCACCAACAGTGATGAGTTACGTGGATACTATGTACCCTTGGAATGATGTGATGAGAATGGTACTTTACCTCTGTGGTCTCCCCCTCAATAACCCCAGTCTAACGGTGAGCAAAACATCAGACAAATCTCAGTTGAGGAACATTCTACAGAATACCTGACAAATACTTCTTAAAACCGTCAAGGTCATGAAAAACAAGGAAAGCCGGAGGAACTGTCACAGCCAAATAGGGCCTAAGGAGATGGATGATGAATGTAATGTGGTATCTTGGATGGGATCTGGAATAGGACATTCAGAAAAAAACTAAGGACCCCTGAATAAAGTTTATTTGTAAGGAGCAGTTAAAGCAGTATTTCGAGGGAGATTTATAAACTAAAGGCATGTGTCACAGTCATTGGTGCTATTCACCAGATATGTCGGTGTTTTGGCACTGGTAGGATGGCACTTCCTGGTCCCCTCTGGTTCCATGGGGCCAATGAGCTGAAGTGACCGGTACAGCTTCCAGGAACTTTTCGTTACTGGAGCAAGACCACCCAGTGCTCTCTTTCTGCCATGGCAACCACCAACATTTCCGCTATCGGCTGCTCCATCAGCTGGTGGCCTCGAGTGAACATGGCATAGGGCAGAGCTCCTAGCCAAGCTGTGATGGACCAGGTGTACAAGAAAGAAATAAGCCTTTCCGCTTTAAACGACTGGGATTTTGCTGGTTATTAATGTAGCATAATTTAATTCGCTGCGACTGACTGAGATAGCATGTATCTAAAAATATGTATCAGGTAGGTTACTTTTCAGTTATTAAGCAACAGAAAACCCAGCTCAAATTAGCTTAAACTACAAGGGGATTTATTATCTCTATAATAAGAGGTGCTGTGGCAGAATTGGTTAATTCAAAGGCTCCGTGATGTCAGCTTTCTGCTCTGCCATCTTCACTGGGAAGTTTATTGTTTAAGCCACGAAGTTTTGGGGGTAATCTATAATGCAGCATTAGATAACTAATTAACAGCGTGTAAGGATAAGACACTGGAGTCATGCAGCCATTTGCCAATATTAAGTGGTAGCCATTTGCTAACAAGTGAGGCTAGTCATTAAAGTACTGTGACACTAGCCAAGGTTTGTGAGGAGCTGCTAGCTGCCCACCAAAATCCAATGTTCCCTTTTTGCATGATAATAGAAGGGTAGTTAGGCACACAGCTACCTGGCTGGGCACTGTATTTCCCAGTCCTTTTTGCAGGTAGCCGAGGCTATGAGCCACCAATGGAGGATGAACTGAAGTGCTATGTCCCTCTTGTGGGCTGTAATTCTTAAAACAGTAGGCGTGTTTTCTCCATGCTCTTTCTTTTTCCTTCCTCAGACTGGAACCCAAATGTGGCCACGACCCAGATTTCCACAGGGAATGATTAATCCATAAGCTGGGAGGAACATGGATTATTGAATGGCTCCACAGAGCAGAGCTCACCTTGGACTATTATGTACAAAAATACAAACTTTCTTCTTTAAGTCACATGATTGTTGGAGTGCTGTTACAGCACCTTGGTTTTTTTAAATCCTAATTAACACAGGTGTAGATAAATAAACCAATAAAATAGAACAGAGAGCCGAGAAACACATTCATATATGGGAACATTGGACACGTTCAAGATATCACCACCAATCACCAGGGGAAAGAAAGGCTATTGAATAATACAGCTGTGACACGTCACTCACAGAAATAAATTTTAGATGCTTTAGTGACCTAAACATGAAAAACAATTAGGGGGAAATATTTTTTTCATAGCCTAGGATAGAGAAAGATTTCTCAAACAAGAAAGATACAATAAGAATAACCTATAACATAAAAAGTAGATTTATTTAACTTTATTAAAATTGCATCTTGTCTACAGCAAAATATGCTATAAGCAAGATTTAAAGGCAGGCAATTTACTGGGAGATATTTGCAATATATAATGTATCTATCAGAATGATAAAAAAAATTCCTATAATCTGTAAGAAAAAGACAACCCAACAGAAAAGTGAGAAACAATAGGAACAGACAATTTACAGTAGGGAATATTCAAATGGTCTTTAAAGCCATGAAAAGAAAAATGAGAAACTGTTTTCACCCATCAGGATTGGGAAAAATTAAGAGGTTGAACAATAGAAAACACTGGTGAGGACCTGAGGAAAACGATACTGTTATACATAGCTATTGGAAATGTAAATATTACCACTCAGAGAGCAAATAAGTAGCATCTAATAACATTTTAGAATGTATACACTCTATGACCTAATCAGAACATTCAATTTCTACGTATGTTCCCTGAAGAAACTCTGTCATGTGTACACACACACACACATATAGATATATAGATATATAGATATATATACTATTGTTTACAAGTAGCCACATACTGGAAACAATCTAAACTACTGTCTATAGGGGAATTAATGACATATGATGTGTTTATATAATGGGATATTATGTAACAGTTTAAAAAGGATGAATTAGATTTATACATATTGACTTAAATAATGTAATGTTGGATGAATAGAAACAAGATTCACAATGATATGGAAAGTACAGCATTTCTATATAGTCAAATGCAAAAACAGTATACCTTATTTATAGATACATATGAATGGACATAAAAGGTTTTTTTTTAATGGAAGAATTCACTCCAAACTCAGCATAATGGTTTCCTTTTGGAGAAAGGGTATAGACCTGGGAATGGCAGTTCGAGGAGACTTTATACCCATCATGTCATTTACTTAAAACAAAAGCAGCAAAAATGACAAACTATTAACTTTACTAACTGTATCAGTCAAGGTCCAATCAGGAGTGAAGAAATACACAGGGCAATTTTAATATACAAAAAACTATTAACTAGCAAAGGATGGTTTAATCACGAAAAGGGGTAAAAAAGGCTGCTAAAGGACACAAGAGAAGCAAACATGGGGAGCAGCTACTACATCTAGGGCTGAGAGGAGTATCCAAGGAAGGAACACCATTGGAAGAGGGCCCCTCAATCCAAGACTGAGAGTCAGACCGGAGAGAGGATGTGGCTATGGACCCTAGGGAGGTGCTTCGGCCACAGCTGGTCCACAGCTGGCAGTCAGGAAGCTGCCCGCAGGGCTGCCAGTGTAACTCCCTGGAGGGTGAGCACCACTGGGTCTCCCATATGCTGTTGGCAGCTGCTCCAGGGGAGCAAGAATTGCACAGGAACAAGGAAGAGAGGCCCCCTTACTCTGCTATGCCTTGTAGTACTCTAGCGCCCCCTACTCACAAAACCTAACATTGCGTCAGCTGATAAAGAAGTGTTTACAGGGTCCAGCTCCAGTATCACAAAGCAGGGCAACATGGGTGGATTGGGAGCTGAGAGGCAATACATTGATAACGGGCACACTGATGAGGGGTGGGGGGAACACAGATGTTGGTTATATCATTCTTCATGTTCTCTGTAGTTTAAGGATCTTATAATAAAAATATTAAATCATTACAATTTAAATACTTTTTATTTTTATTTATTTCAGAGAGGAAGAGCAAGATAGAAACATCAATGATGAGAGGGAATCATTGATTGGCTGCCTCCTGCACGTTGGGCCGAGCCCGCAACCCAGGCATGTGCCCTTGACTGGAATCGAACCTGGAACCCTTCGGTCCACAGTCTGACGCTCTATCCACTGAGCCAAACGAGCTAGGGCTTAAATGCTTTTTAAAACAAAATTTAAAGTTAACTAGTAAGAGAATAAAAAATTCTTCCAAAGCACTAGGGGAGAATGGTAAAAGGGGCAGTCAAGATGAGAAGATCAGAATCTCTGGAAGGATAAAAATTAACCAGGAGCTAAAACCAAGAGGCATTTGTTTTGGGGAGAGAAAAAAAAAAAGTTTCCCCTTGTATCTATCAAGAAGACCACATTAGTTAAATACAGAAAAAAAATGTAAATGGGCAAAACCTCCTTATTAAAAGACAAAGACTTGAAGATTGAGTCAAAATTAAAATCAAATTTGCTGTTTATAAGAGGTACCCCTCAAACAGAGACAGAAAAAAAAAATGTTTCTCCATGACCATTCTGTCCTTCCTTTCTTCCTTCTATTCTCCATCTACCAAAACCTTTCTAACAGACATATGTCTTTACTTGTGCATGCCTAAAATATCTCTTGAAGATTAAGAAGCTGATAAAATTGGTTACCTCCTGGGAATAGTGGGGAGGGAGACTTTTCACTGTATACCTTTCTGGACCTTTTGAATTGTGAACAGTTATGTACACATATTACTCATTTTAGAGGAACAACAAACTAACTAAAATTTAAAACCAAAACTGATGGCCTTTAAGAAATAGCTGCTCTCTTACCTCAAAAAATTAAAAATAGAATTACTACATGATCCAGCAGTTCCACTTTTAGGTATAGACTCAAACAAATTGAAAGCAGCGTGTCGAAGAAGTATTTGCACACCCAAACTCATAGCAACACTATTCCAACAGCTAAGACATGGAAGCAACCCAAATGTCCACCAACAGGTGAGTGGATAAACAAAATGTGGTATGTCCGTACAATGGAATATTATTCAGCCTTAAACAGGAATAGAAGTCTGACACATGCTCCAACATGGATGAACCTTGAGGACATTGTGCTAAGTGAAAAAAAGCCAGTCTCAGAAAGACAAACACTGTGTAACTCCACTTATATGAAGTACTTGGAGTAGTAAAAATCAGAGCTATGGAAAGTAGACTGGTGGTTGCCAGGGGCTGGGAGAACGGGGGATTGAGCTGTTATCCTATCTAATAAAAGAGTAATATGCAAATTGACCATCACACCAACACACAAGATGGCCACCCCCATGTGGTGAAAGATGGCTGCTCCCATGTGGACACAAGATGGCCACCACAAGATGGTCGGCAGGGAAGGGCAGTTGTGGGTAATCAGGCCAGCGGGGAGGGCAGTTTGGGGGGACCAGGCCTGCAGAGGAGGGCAGTTGGGGGGTACCAGGCCTGCAGGGGAGGGCAGTTTGGGGGGACCAGGCCTTCAGGGGAGGACAGTTGGGGGAGACCAGGCCTGCAGGGAAGGGTAGTTGGGGGGGACCAGGCCTGCAAGGGAGGGCAATTAGGCATCAATCAGGCTGGCAGGAGAGTGGTTAGGGGGTTATCAGGCTGGCAGGCAGAAGCAGTTAGGGTCAATCAGGCAGGCAGGCAGGCAAGTGGTTGGGAGCCAGCAGTCCTGGATTGTGAGAGGGATGTCTGACTGCCCATTTAGGCCCGATCCCGGTGGGCCGAAACGGGCAGTCGGACATCCCTCAAGGGGTCCCAGATTGGAGAGGGTGCAGGCTGAGCTGAGGGACAACCCTCTACCCCATGCACAAATTTTGTGCACCGGGCCTCTAGTTGTTTAATAATAGGTACAGAGTTTTGCAAGATGAAAAGTGTTCTGGAGAAGAAGATTGGTGGTTGGTAGTTACATAACATAAATGTACTTAATACCACTGAACTGCACACTTAAGAATTATTAACACAGTCGATTTTCCGTTATGTATGTTTACCACAATAGAAAAAGACTGGGAAAAAGACTAACCCATCCCTTTCCAAGAGGCCCTCCCTATCTGCCCACTCCCCACAGGTCTCCCCTTCTCTGACCCCGTGTCGTGCCTATGAAAGTCCAGCTCATCCCTGGGTGTGCTGGTCTCCTGTGCACAACCACAGACTCAGACACTTGAGGCCAGGGGCTGTGTTTTATTCCTTTTCTTCTTCTTTTTTTTAAACTCCATACTCTTGGTGGCAAAGTGCTTCAATGAATACTTGATGGAACTGACACATTCCTGGCTTAAGTCTACCTTGGGAGAGCATACTTCCTGGGGCTCTGGAAACAGGAACAACTCGGTGATGTGGAGGAGTGAGCCCAGGCTTCAGTGTCAGCCCACCAGGATGGAGAAGCCAGCCCAGCCACTATCCCCTCAGGCCAACGACTGCTCCAGGCCGAGTCTCAGTGTTCCCCTCCAAAAAAAATGGGATAGCAATGGGTGATGAAATATAATGTGGGTCATTCTTACTGCCTTCTACAGCGAGAGAGCTCACAGTTCAAGGGCTTGCTCCTTTCCTGCCTGTGCTTTTCTCTCTTTCTATGTCAAGCAGCCGAGAACAGAACTCTGTCAAGGGAACAGAATGCTTAGTTATTTGCTCCCTTTTTATACCTTCCTTCCTTTTGCGATAACTATAGACTCACATGCGGCTGGAAGAAAGAGTACAGAAAGATCTTATACACCCTTATCCAGTTTCCCTCGATGCCAGGATCTTGCACAATGATCATGACCAGGACACTGACACTGGTGCAACCCACTGACCCTACTCAGATTTCACCCGCTTTGCATGCACGTGTGTATTTAGTTCTATGTTCACCCATTTTGCATGCACATGTATATGTGTATTGAGATCCCTCGTGTTACCCTTTTATAGTGACAACCCTTAGTTCCTGTGCAATAAGGGCTCCTGCTTCAGAAGGATCTTTACCCCAGGGATCACTGAGGGTTTTTTCCAAACATGGCAATCCACCCAACCCTACTACCCCTGTTGCCTTTCTTTTTCTCCCACGTCTTAAAGTTCCCTTATTTTTATTTATTTTTTTGTTGTCCTTTTGTGTCTGGCTTTTTATAGACTTTTTCATTGAATTTATTGGAGTGACATTAGCTAGTAAAATTATATAGGCTGAGCGGGTATATAATTCTATGCTACATCATCTGTATGCTACATCATTGCATTGTGTGTTTAACACCCCAAGTTTAAAGGTCCCTTAGAGCCGAAACCGGTTTGGCTCAGTGGATAGAGCGTCGGCCTACAGACTGTAGGGTCCCAGGTTCGATTCTGGTCAAGGGCATGTACCTTGGTTGCGGGCACATCCCCAGTAGGGGGTGTGCAGGAGGCAGCTGATCGATGTTTCTCTCTCATCAATGTTTCTAACTCTCTATCCCTCTCTCTTCCTCTCTGTAAAAAATCAATTAAAAAAATATAAAAAACCCACATAAAGGTCCCTTAGAGAGCTGGATTGAGTAACAGGTGCATCAGAGAATTCCCTAACCACCTGGGTTAGAGTGTGTCCCTATGTCCCCTGGAGCCCTTGGACCCTGTTCCAGCGGAGATCTCTCAGTGACAGCCCACGCGTGTCCTCTGACACGCACTAAACCCGCCCAGTCCTGCTTCTCTGTGCCTCTGTGGTGCCAAAGAGAAACCATCATTCTTACTACCTGATTCGGAGGCTCCTGAAAGCTAGATTTACTACCTGTGGTCAAGTCCTGCAGGAAGCCTGGGCCAGTGAGGGTTCAGGTTGGCCAGCGCCACGCTCCTGAGTCACCTTCCTCTCCCTGAGTGGGGGGTCCTCGTTGGAACGGACAGTTTCAGTTCTAGGTCTTTTCATCCTCAGAAGACAATATAGACCTGGGGTGTTTGGGGCCATGCCAGGGGAGCAACGGGTCAGACAGGAACCCAGAACTCTCACCATGTTCCCATCAAGTGGCTTACTTCACTGAGGAATGAACCCCACCAAAGGTGCCTCTTTCTCTGTCACATGGAGATACACTTCTCAGCTATGTGCTGGGGTCCCTTGTGGCTTCAGTGATACCGGTGATCCAATCTCTCTGTGGCCCCACCCCCATCTATAAAATGGGACCAACCGCCCTCAAAGGGCTATTTTTTAAATTGTGTTTTTACTGATGTTGGAGAGACAGGAAGGCAGAGGAGAGAGACAGAAACATCCATTGGCTGCCTCCTACACACCATGTGCCTACTGGGGATCAAGCCTGCAACCTGGGCATGTGGCCTGACCAGGAATTGAACCGGTGACCTCTTGATGCATGGGACAGTGCTCAACCAACCGAGCCACACCAGCCGGGCTCACAGGGCTCTCTTGGTACTAAAGTGAGGTCACCCTGCAGTAGGCCCAGAGCCTTGGAGCGAAGTGCTCAGCGAGAGGAGCTGTTAGCTGCCATCCCATTCGTCATGCTTCTCCTGCATTCCTGAGGCACCTCCTATGTGTGCCACTCCCTGGGGCTGGATTTGCCACCCTCATGTTTTCATATCTTTCTGCAGGAGATTAATTGCCCTAAGAGTTGGGTTTCCTCCTCCCAAGGGTCAGAGAAGTAACCAAAACAGGTGGTGTGTAATCAGGGACTTAGAATGATTCCACTCTCCCCTGGCTGCAACCCCTGTTTCCCAGGCCATCTAAGCCACTTCCAATTTTACAGGATTAACTTGCTTGCTCCGAATCTCCAAAACACCCAAGGTCTCCCTCTGGCTCTCTTTCAGGGCCCAGGACAGAACACTCAGGACGTCCCCCCTGGAAGAGTGAAGGATGGATAGTGGGGGGCAGGGCGCAGATCTTGCTTCTTTTCTTCCTCAGCCCCTCACCATCCCCAGCCCTGCTGCCATCACATGAAACCCAGCACCCCGGGGTGTCCCTGGGGTGGGGGTGGGCCCGACTGGCCTCTCTCTCTTTACAGGGAGGCAGGATTTGGCTAATAAGAACCAGCTGTGTTGTTAGTGGGTTTTACTCGGCCCCTCCCCTGCCCTTGCTCTGATAGCTGTGAGAAACTGATGACAACCTGTTTGACCTCTGACCTCCGAACTTGACCTGCTGCTAATACCTCCAGCTGCTGATTGCCGGTGGAGCCCTTTGTCTCAGGCTGTTTGGGAGCCAAGACAGACAAATGATTTCTATTTGTCCTCTGGTGCCTCGGATGGAGCTGATCGATAGGAACCGCGAATGATGTCAAGGATTTGTCACCAGGGCTTATGAATGACAAAAACGCTCCTCGACCCCTCCTCTTCCTCTTCCCCAAAGAAACACCTTTGGGGGGCAGGGGGGAGACTGAAAGCCAGAGAAGGCATATTGATTTTTTTCTTTCTTAAATAGCAGCTCCAGCCACAAAAGAGAGAAAGGCAACACTTTTCTAAAATGCAGCAAAAAGCTTCCCAGAGAGCGAGACTGGTGATTAGATCAGCTATTGCATTTAAGTATCACCGGCCGCCACACACAACTGCCCCATTTTGTCTGCTGAAGGCTGCACTGACTTCTCCCCCACCTCTGAGCATTGCCTGCTCGAAGGAGGCTCCTAAGAAGGCCCTTTGCCCCCTCAGTTCTGAGTCTGCCCCCAGCTCTTTCCCTCTTTCTCATTTTTCCCAGGCTGGGCCTGGGTTAGGCACCCTGGTCTATAAGTCTGGGCTAATACCAGCCTCTCTTCATTTGGAGATTATCGGCAGCCTTTGAAATTGGCTCCTTACTGGGAAAAGAGAAGGCAGAGGGTGGGGAAGTGGTAGCAATGATGGGGGGCACACAAGTTGGGAAAGGCCTCCTCAAGTCCTCTATGCAGGGGTGGGGCAGGTTTCGGGGGAGTCTGAGAGGCAGAAGGCCCCACAGCAGGTGGGGAAGCGGGGAGCCTCCTACCCCTCACTTCCATATCTGATCACTTATTGCTGGCAACGGGACCACAGGGCATGGCCACTCGTCTTTGGGAAGCTTCCCCCTCATACAGACAAGCAAAGCATTACAAGATGGATCCTGAGTCAGGAGGTAGGAAACCTGCCCAGGCTGGGAGTGGTGATGGGGCTGAGGTGGTTGGGGGCTGCCTAGAGGAGGGGATATCCTTGGGCTTGGACAGATGAGCAGCAGTAGAAAGTGGGCCACTGCATTCCAGCTGTGAAGACCAAGGACTTCACAGATGCTGGAGGTGGAATCTTCAGGTAATGTCCTACTGGAGGCCAAACGTGTGTGGGAGCCTCAGAGTGAGCTGCTATTGCATTAATGATTAGGAGACTCAGTTTTCTCATCTGTGAAGTGGACACAGCAATGGAATTAGCCTCACAGGGTTGCTGAGAGTATTACATGGTATAATCCATGTCAAGGGTTTATACTGTCTTACAGTGCATGATGGTTGTTCTCATCTTTGTTATTATTTTTACCTGTTATTACCTGAAGACACTTCAAGTCTGGGTATTCTTCAGTCAGGAAGATTGAATGAGAGTAGATATAGACAGACACCCCTGTATCTCACACACACCCTAGCTAGAGCCAGGATCTGGGTACAGTCGGGAAATTGAATGAATAGGGCTCTGG